>NC_143054.1:118837500-119462500 GCF_052426305.1 Pelodiscus sinensis
ATGTTCAGATCTATAAAGAACTGCTATAGAAATGCAAATAGTATTTCTTCAGACAAACACAAAAGCAAAATGAAACAAACAAGAAGACTTGTAAGGGCTAAAAATAAGAATGTTGGTGGATACATAAAATATTACAAAGAGAGGAAAACACTTCCAAGAACCAAATCACTACAGGGGAAAGGGAGAAGGGAGATTTATGTAGAAAAGGTGATTGGTGCAGAGAAATTTCTGGCTTGAGAACAGGGATAATTTAAAATAAGAGAAAATACAACCTATAAAATACTCCCAGTAAAAATTCTTGATATTAAAATTGATAAGTGCTAGAATGTAGTTGAGCCCAGATCATCCCTTGTGTGGGATAAATCTGCACAAGGCACTAGAATTTCTTCGAGAGTCCCATTTCAGAGCTCCCCTTGATGCTGCTCCATAGGAAATAGTGTTTGTCTCCCTGTGAAATGAGCATGGGGTACATCCATTCTCCCCCAACCCTCTTCCCCTCATCCCCATGAATGCCACAGAATTTGCCAGGAGGCTGCACTTTTTGTGAAGATGAGCTATGCCTCCATATTGCCTTTGGAGCTCTCCTTTCCCACCCTATTTAGCTCCATCACTGCCCATATTTTCCCAGAAAAACCCACCCACCAACCAAGCTTCCTATTTTGGAGGTCCCAAAGGACATTTGGCTCATATTGAAAAAAGCCTTGCAACCTTGTTCATTATGAATCCAGTCAACTTTTTTCCTTGTCTTTTATTCCCAGTGTAGGTCTTTGTCATCTTTTGAAATCAAGGGATGATGTCGATTATGATCTTTACCATGTATTAAGGCTTTGTGTGGTTTGGGTTACTGTCATAGTTAGGGCTCAAATACACAATATAACCAGGGATTTTTCATTCACAGTTCTCATTCTCTGCCCCCACCCCTTCTTTTTTTCTTTTTCCTTTTAATTGTTGATGACAAAATCCTAAAATGTGTTACCATAATACTAGTTTAGTTCTTCTTGGAATTGCTAATTAGCGAATAATAAATCGTCACATCAGTTTACAAAACACATAGTACAACACATTCCCTGCCCGAGAAGACTTACAAGAGTACATTTAGTTCATTCCCTAATGCTTTGCTTATATTTGCTCAAGACTAGGCCTAAGTGAATCCCATACAAATTTGTGATTAGTTTCATAAGCAGAACCATAGGACATCTGGAGCATTCACATGTCTGAGAGTTTGAATAACGATGTGCCCTGCCAATTTCTTACCAACTAAATTATCAGTTAATTTGAATAAGCCCATGGTGAATTCCAGATGTTGACCACATGCCTAAACTTTTGTTTGGGGGAAATAAAACTGCATTTCCTTTATGCTTTCATTTGATTTCTTTCAAGAGACTAGTTTTTTCCTGTGCATCACATGCAGAATCTGCAGTGTGGCCCCTTTACACGAAAAATGCAACATGTATCGGTCGCATGCTCCATAGACCTTTATGTGGTTTAAAGTTGGCAAGCAGCAGCATCTGACTTGGATTAAAAAAGGCTGCATCCATGGTGCCAAAATTTAGCCCCTCTGATAGCAGCAAGTGTGGGAGCTGTCCTGTAGACAGAGTTCATCTGTTGTTTTGTTTAACCCACAAGGGAAGATGACAGAGTGCTATAAATGCCAGAGCCCTGTCTACACTGCTGTTTCCATTATTAACATCAGGGGAGCTTCCTTGGCCTTCAATTAATAACATGATTTTCTTTCCTACTGCAGATGAGTCCAGAATGGCTGTGTTCCTGATCTGCTGATGCTCAGAGCAACAATCAAATGACTGATCCATTTTACTACACATCCATAGCTATTTTCAAACCGCCCATCCCTGAAGTCTCTGTATGCCATGCTACAGTTGCAGCTGAATTTTGTGATGAGAGGGAAACTAAATTAGACTTAATCTCAATTTTAAAAAATTGAAAACCCATCAGCCTCTCAGTCTTGCAAACAGAATAGATTTTCCAAATAGAAAAGAAAAAATATGCTCATAAACTAAACTCCAGTGGACCCAACAAGCTCTCTGAGTGGCTTTTGAACATTGCCAGTCCATTTTCCTTTCTTCATCTTTTTTTAAAAACACTGGAGCCTAAAAGGTTCTAAACAAGAAGGGATGTTGTGAGAGTGGAATAATACAAGGCACTAAATATTTTATTAGTGATTTATGAAAACATGCCTTTACTTTATTTCTTTAATAGGAAAAAAAACCCTGACAGTTAGTGAAATGATGAGGATTAATGTATGAAAATGTGTGTCATGGCAGCCTCTGAGTAATGGATTCATAAACAGTTCCCTTTTTTCTTTTTCTTTTAAGTCAAAGTGGATTACAAGAAGAGTGGCAAATTATTGTAGTCAGATCAAATAAAACAGGCAGGCCACAGTTTTTCCTGGAACCCTGTTGACCTCAGATGCAAGTCATGAAATCTTCCACTACATCAAGTACAATCTCCAATAGGAACCTTTCCCTGCTGTTGTCCTACAGGTTCACTTTGTGCCATGGTTTATAGCAAAAGAACAGATTGGGTGAATATTTGAACAGTTTAATTTACTGCAAACATTGCTTGCTTTAAGCTATGTTTCATTCAAAAAATGATCTTTTGTTCTCTATTTAGGCTTTTTATTTTTTTCAATTGCCAATGAGTCTATTGCTTTCTTTTCCTACAGGTGATAATAAAAGTTTAAATATTAACAGATACCAAATCTCATGCTATACATGAATAATCTGAGCTAAATAATAAGAGTGTTTTGAAAACTAAATAAGTAAATAGGTGAGCCTTGTACAAAGAGTAAGCAGCCTTTTTGAGACTTTCACTTCCAAGTTGACTGGTTGCCATTGTGCATTAAGGATCTGGTCCAAATCTCATTGAAGTCAATAGAAAGGCTCCGACTGACTTCAATGGGCTTTGGGTTAAACCCTAATTCAGGCTATTGATTAAATGATTTCTTTACTTCTGTGGATCCCAGCCTTGCTCATGGGCTGGGGTGAGGAGGGGAAGGGACTCTAGGAGGCAAAAGGAAAGCTGACCACACAAACACAACATGTTAGTCATGCTGTACAAGGGGCTGTTCAGCCTCCACAAAAGATCAAGCTTATTCCTATGGAAACCAGTGTTTGGAGATGAATAAGCGCTCTGGCTCTCAACAGTTCCTCTTCCTTTTTCTCTTTTCAACTCTCTTGGGTTGTTTTGTTGTTATGGGGTTTTTTTTTGGTAGGTTTTTATTTTTAAGAAAGAAGAAAGAGACTCTTTACTTCCAAGCAGCTTGTAAAAAGACTGATGACATTCACTCCACTAATAAGCTGGCAATTAACAAAAAGTTCCAGATTTCTCAGAGACTTATTTTTCAACAGGAGCTAGTCAAGATGTTGATGAGGTTTTGTTTTTTGTTTTTAAATAGGATGTTCTGTCTCTTAGCAGGAAAGGGGCTGCTAAACTGGTGTTGTAAGTCTATACAAGGAAAAATCTCATAAGCCTTAGGAAGAGGGGAAAAAAGATCAGTGGATTCAGTGGGCTCACACCAGCCTTTCCCTGGTGTAACCAAAATAAGGATCTAATCCATATTTGTACTGAATTTTAGGTACAGACAGACCTGCCAATGGGGGAGGGGCAAAGCGGACTATTGGGGTGCAGCACTTTAAAGGGGCCCAGAGCTCCTACGACTGTGACAGTGGTGGCTGGAGCTTTGGGTCTTTTAAATTGCCACTGGCGTTCTTTGAGCTCCAGGCAGATCTGAGGATTCTGGGGGGCACTGTGCTGTGGGTGGCCCTGAAGGCTAGCTGCCTCAGCCCGCCCCTTCCGTCTTAGGCCCTGCCCCTTCCAGGAGCATGGAGCTGCTGGCCACCCCCACTTGCCCAGAAGCCTGCAGAGGCTGTCAGCTCTCCTGGGTACAGATGCGTACATTAATAATGGAATGCCTACACATAGGTTACACAAGGACCATTTGATCCATTTGATAAAGCAGTTAAAGGGCATTATTGTTACAGCCCAAAGTACATGGTGAATACAAATAATAGTATTAAAAACCTCTCATTGATAGTGTCAGTGTTATAATGTGCAGTATAGACTCAACTATAAAAGAGACAAGGAGAAGAAGGATGAAATGAAAGAAGAGTGGAAAATAACATATTGTAAGAAAAAAGAGAAATCACAACTGCAGCAGTTTGGAAGAAATCGCTTGCATTTTATTTCTCATGACAAATATTCAAAATGTGAGGCTCTTTTTCAGATCTGATATGTGTAGGAAGGATCAAATGGAGAATTTCCTCCAGCAAGTAATCGGGTTTAAAGTGAGCAAAAAAGTAATTGTAACAAATTTGAATTCTTGGGCTAGAGTTGGAGGTGTTCAGTGTGTGGTAGGGGGGTTAATGAAAATACCTGTGTGGCACTACAGGTTGCTTATACCAGAGTACAACCTGATCCATACTTCCAACTCTCCATTCTGGTTTCTTCTAGGTGCTGTAAGCAGATGCATGACCCCACAGCTGGAGTGTGTTTGACTGTGTATAGCAATGAATTGAGCATAAGAGTGTCCATGTCTCTTTGATTGTTGACAGGGCTGCCAGCATAGTCAGTTTAGATGGGTTTTTTTGTGATATGAATGCTCATCTACTAGGAAATTGACTGAAACCACCAATCCATTTAACACGCCTAATTAAATAGCTTTCTGGAGGTTTCTGACTGCTGCCAATCTGACCTGCACTGGAACCAGGAGTTTTAGGAACAGGTTTCATATCCTACTATGAGTCCCCTGAGTTACTGCTTTCCTTGTTTAAAATTTGTAAATGACCTTTTGAAAAATGTTTCCAAACACTGCCTTTACTTTGTTTGGCCTGTTTACAAGACTTAATTCTTTTCATCTGAACTTTGAGACATCCTGTGCACATGCAACATCCACTGTAGTAAATGGAAGCTATAGGTACCCACTATGTCTTGGGATTTCCTTTTTTATCTGCGGTGAGCAGCTCATGCTATTTCCCTTCTGTCCTTCCAAAACTGTAGTTAACAAATTGTATTTATCTTTGCAGAAAACTGAAATGCTCAGCCCTGTTTACCTCCCTCTTCCTGAAAAACAAAAACAAAAAAATAACAAAAACAAAACAAAAAAACCCATTCACAGCAGACTCTTCCTTCTTCCATATATATAGGCCAGTAATATTCCCGTTACTGAGATCTGCTCGACTCCCAAGGTGTCTTTTAGGAAGTGTAATTTGCCTTATCTACTGAAAGAGGCATAGGGCCAAAGCTCCTTGTATTGAATTTTTTACTGTGTGAATACTGAGTGGAGGAATGCCACTGCAATGGCTTTCTAGGGCAAGTTTATCTTTAGTATTTTTGTTTTATCCTGAGGCACTGACCTTTCTATTATCAGTTCTTCTGAAAGGAAGCAGTACAACAATGTCTTGTCTGTATCAGCTTGTTTATGTTTTATATGTGGCTCAAAGTTCTGCCAGAACTTCATGTAATTTTATTGGCTACTTCTGCATTCTGCCTGTGATATGCTAATTACTGGGATGTGACAGAACACTTATTCCTTATCATAAATCACAGTCTGTTATCCAAGAATTAAACTTGTTTTGAGTCATCAGAGGATGTAACGGTATGAAATAATCTCTGAGGGCCAGATCCAGATACTACTGAAGTCAATGGGCGTTTTACTATTACCTTTATGTTGGGATCAACATTGAACCCAATGTAATGAAAAGAATGCGTGTCTGTTTCAGAAATTATTATTTTTAAAGAAATATTCTCTTGCAATACTGTGAGAACTAGAAAGTGAAACTGCAATGGCAATTTACATCAGATGAGCATGTACTTTTAAAGCAAGGATTTTAAAGAATTGGAAAGCCAACATCTTCAATTGGTGTAAATCAGTGTGACTGTGCAGACTTCAATGAAGGCATGAAGATTTACATTAACTGAGACTGTGGCCCAGAGTTTTATATTTACATTGTCTCATTGTGGAAATCCAGATGTCACTGTTAATCTGCTCACAGAAGAGGAGGTGTGAGAGGAAGGAAAAGGAAAGGAAACATACAGGAGAAGATGGAGATGTCCTTTTTCACCCTACTAAGATGCTAGCAGCACATAGCTAGCTCATGTGACTTAATTTACCAGGAATATATTTCATCTGCAAGTTTTACTGAGCTTAACCACTACAAACCTTTGCTAGAATACCAGAATACCAGCTTCAAAGTGGATTCAACCTAAAGCAAAATAAACCTGAATGCAGCCTTTGTCCCAGCCAACAATTCTTAAACACAACTTTTGAGATGATTGACTATTGCATTTGCTTGTACTTATGAGCATAACTTTCAGTCACTGTAAGTATCAGTGTTTCTATGTTTTTGTGGACTGATGTAAAACTGAAGAAAGAACAAAAGGGTTACTGTAGTTAATCCAACAGTAATAGATTGAGAAGCCCCCACTGCTCAGACTGTGTGAAGTCTATTATTGTAGACACTCCGGTTGTTTTAATAAAATGGCTGCAAGAATAAAACATGGGTTAATAACACATTCACTTGACAACGAGGCCAGAAAGCAATGGGAAGTGAATTCATCTTCATTAAAGCCACAACTCTCCATGTGCAACCCCCAAATCCTGTTCCCTTTTCTGCTGTTCCCCCTCCCCCAGGCAAAAAAGTTTCAAATGTCTTATTTTATTTTTAGTGTGGAGTTCTCTCTTTGAGCATTGTAGGTGAAACCTCTAAAGGCTTGAGAAGAACTAAATGGCTCTGTTCTCCTAGAAATCCCATAATTTATTAGCTTTCTGGACCTACCATGCTCCACATTTCTTGCACAGTGGGAACACATCCCCCTTCAAGCAGTGATCCTCCCTCTATAACTAGAAAGAGGGAGAAAATTACATGCATCAATTAAGTCATCACTGCATCTTTGATCTTTTTTAGTTTCTCTTTATTTAAACAATTATTTCTAAGGGTGTTACCTGGTGAGGCATAGCTTGAAAAAGGAGCAACATGCTTTAATTTTTAATAAACACTGAGTTGACTTCTCTTGCTTCAGTGCAAATTGTGGAGTGACTCCACTGAGGTCAGTAGAGTACAGTGGAGTAAAATCTATATAAATGACAAGCGTATCAGGCTCATCAATATCTTATACTTCAGAAATTAGGCCCTAGTTCAGCAAAGCCCTTCAGCATGTGCTCAAAGTTAAGTGCTTCCCTAAATAGGGATGGTTCCCTGTGGCTATGGTGGGTTCTCCATCACATGTAGTCTTGAAGTCAAGATAGGATGTCTTTTTAGGGGTGGGGAACCTTTTTTGGATTGGGGGACACTGACCCACAAAAAAATCTGTTGGGGGCTGCACGCAAGTGAGAAGCAACCTCCCTCCAAACCCAACAAAACAACAAATCCTCACTGACATGACCCCCGACTGAGGGGAAAGACACTTCCCCATTCCCCTTGCAGACCGGAGCATAGTGGGGCTCATCCCTGTGATGGGCTTCAGGGGGGCTGGCTCCTCAATGCTGGGGTGGGGGAAGCCCTAAGCCTCTGGGAGTGGGTCTAGGCAAGCTGGGGGCCGCATACAGCCCCTGGGCCTTAGGTTCTCCACCCCATTTCTAGACAATAGGCTGTAGCTCAAACAGAAGTTAGGGCCTTGGTTCCGGAATTACTGGGTTAGGCTCCATGGCCTATATAATGCAGGAGACCCAACAAGATGATTTTAATGGTTCCTTTCGTGGTCCCTTAATTTATGATCTTTGATTATTAAAACTGAAATCACTGTTAAAAGCAGACCCTTGTTGTTACTACTGCTATTTGGTTTTGTGCCGGCCACCATCCAGCTTGAACTGTGAACCTAATCTGGTCAGTGTCTCTTTTAGTTTCTGCTCCTTTCTGACTCTCATGTACCAGTGGAGTATGCTGTTGTGTTTGAGCTCACAAAACAGCAGGAGAGTGTTAAAAGTTTAAAAAAGAAAAACTTATGAACCATAAGATTTTAAAATAATTCCTGAAAACATGTTGTCACCTGATATTCTAAAGGACTCCCCTTTCATTTTAATTCCACAACCTAATTTTAGGGCTTAGAATAAGTTGGCAGAGCCTATGTAAAGTATCACCTGTTATAGTACTTGTTATGTGTGTTTAGGCAGTAATTTGAAAACTTTCTGTTGCAAAGATAACTTTTTTCAATCTTTGGTTTTCAGATCCAGCAGGGAATCACCTTTCCTCTCCAGCCCCTGGCAGCCTGTTTCCATCAGTCAGTTATGTGAACAAACACTTCTAGTCCCTGTGCTGACTCAGAGTGGCACCTGCTGGAAATACTGGGGAAGACACAATCCACTGTGGGGTTCTTAAAAACCCACCCAAACCACTCATAGCTCCATTGGTATCTTTGAGTCCATGTCGTGTGCAGAAGGCTCCAAAGACAAGATTTTTTTTTTTAAAGTCCACCTCCATGAAATGAATGGTTATCTTCTTTCAGCTGTCACGATGGACTTCAGATAATTTCAAACTACTTTCTTCTGCTGCATTTCCCTTTACTTTGGCATCAGCATAGCAGGGCAGGAGTTGAGTCTCATACGCCAGTGATCCTTGTGCATATTTTCTCATCTATGTATGTTGTACTAATAGCTGAAAATGTGGTGAATGAAATCGTGTGTTGGAATGAAAAAAGCCATTTAAATCTAGGATTTGTGGATTTTTCTGCTTTGTTTGTTTAGTCCTGGATTCTTCAAACATTTACATACTTTCAGTTTTCCAGCTGACTTTAATAAGATTGCTGGTGTATGAAAGGACATGCACAAATGTGTGCAGGATTGGGGCCTTACTGTGTCACTGATTAAATGATTTGTCTTTGGTTAGTTGTTTTTTTTTGGCGAGGGGGGAGGGGAGAAGTGAGAAGAGGTTGTAATGGTCTGCTTGTTAACAAAGTTTACGGGATACACTACATTGTTTCTGTTCAATGTTGTTTACTATGTCTTAGTCCGAATATTCTCCATTGGTGGTTTGTTTTGTATTAACGTATTGGTGTCTACTGTTGTCTGGTTGCTGAGGCACTGAAGTCTAGAACTATGAGCATGGTGCTAGAAGTCAGATGTTTCTTTAATTTTAACTCTGGCAATGACATAGCAGTACTGTGTGGTCTTCAGCCAGTCATTTCCCCCTAGCCTTAGTTTCCCATTCTATAACACAGCAATACAAATACTGACCTGTTGTTACAAGTATTATTAAGTATTATCACAACTACCGTATCTCACTATTATCCCTAAAAATCAAGTCTACATCTGTTGCAGGGATGGATGAACTAGTCTGGATAAAGTGCAAGCCAGCCCATGCTCAAATCCAACTTTGTTTCAAGTTCTCTTTTATTTTTAATTTTCTTCTTCATGTGCATATCCTAGTTTTGGGTGGCCTCTGAGGTGAAAGTGCTGACATATGTGAAAAAGGCTTATCTTGTGGTAGTTCCCAGCTCGATTAGGAAGTGCTGGTGTTGGAAATCTTGTGAGAGAGCCTGCCCTTCTGAGTTTTCCAGTGTAATGCTGGCAGCTGAACTGGTACAGGTAGTCTGGAAAAGCTCAAGATAAGCATGAGACTTTTGGGTACTTATGTAACACCAAGAGGTAGAACCAAACCTGGGACCTCAGTGCATAAGCCTCTACTGCTTGAGCTAACACCAGCTGGCTCTCAGCTGTGGAGAAAACACATTCTTTTTCTCTAAGTGGTCTAGGTGTTACTGAATAGGACCGTGAACTAAACCCAGTAGAGGTCTGGGTCACACTTATCCACCACAAAACTCCTGTTGGCTTAACAGGACCCCTGTTCTAAGCAACTTTTTGACAGATGGAACGCAATGAGAATTAATGGGAGTAGCATCATCTTTCTGAAGGTGCTTTCCTCCCACTGGATTTGGCCCTCAGACAGTTCTGAATACCCAGCAGTGCTGTGCAATTTTTAAACTCAGTCTAAAGTAGACTGTCTGAATCTCTCCTCACTTTTACCAGTTTTACTCTAACATAATGGCATACCTGTAACTGTTGTTACTTCTGATTTAGAGCAGTGGTCAAAGGGTACCAGGCTTTCTGTTGTAAGGGCATAGGAATGGGCACCATTGTTGCTTACTGTGCTGGCGACCCCCATCTGAATTCAGTCAAATGTTGGAGTGGATTTTGAACTTGCTTTACAACACAGTTGGCCACAAGTTTTGTGATGCAACAAATTTCCACTGGAAAATGCTGATTTGGCTAAGTCAAAACATTTTCTAAGACCATGTCAGTTCATCAAAACTGATGGAAGAATTTATCAAAATGTGTCACTTTGACCTTATCATTTTGAGTTGCAATTTCTACTACAGCAGTAGGCAAAAAGTGGCCCACAGGCTGGGCTGCTGCTGCTTTATTTACCTGTGCATCTACAGGTAGAATGGCTTGAAGCTCCCATTGGCCGTGGATTGCCATTCCTGGCCAATGGGAGCTGCAGGAAGCAGTGCCCCAGTCTAATTCACTTCCCTCAGCTCCCATTGGCCGAGAACTGTGATCCACAGCCAATGGGAGCTTCAAGTCATTCTACCTGTGGATGCACAGGTAAATAAAGTGGTGGCAGCCCACCAGGGGCTAATCCTGACGCACTGCCTCTGTCTTATTGCCCAACTCTGTCCTATTACAATATTTACAATCTAAATGGTTTGAGATATTGCAATAGAACATACAAGTTGAAATGATAACATGAAAAGCTTGGCTGTTTCTTGAGGGGAGTGTTCGGTGTTCCTTTTGTTGTGATGGTGGTGACTGTGGTGGTGGTAGGTAACCTAAATAGGAATTTCAATTCCAGGTTCACCCTTTAAGATTGATCCTAGGAGTAGCTTCCTTCTTCCCCCTCTTCCCCTTGTAGCGCCTTTGCCCTTGAGATCCTGTAGGACAGCCCCCTCCTGACAAGGACTTGATAAAGAAAATTGCTGTGGAACATCATCAGTCACTCTCTCCCCCTCCCTTGGGCTTTAAAGTTGCTATTTACAATTAAAGCACTCATTTTAGATAAGATACTCAGGGCTATACCAAGGTCAAGATTTGTTGACTGTTTAAAATATATATTTCATAGAGGGCAGTCAGATCTTGTATTGTGTTGAGAGATAAATGCAGACAGACCAGGTACAGAAATAGTCAGGGGTCTGATGCTTTGGAGACTATTTTACAGTTGCCCTGATGACATTGTTTAAATCAAGCTGTAGTGTTTGATTATGTTGGAGTTCTGTGTGATGCAATGTAATACGGAACAAGTGATGTAACAAGATATGCCCTTCAACACCTTATGTGTTTCATTTTTAGTCAGAATATATTAATTCACTTGCTGAATAATTGACCCAAAGAAATTCTGTCAAACAGTATTAAATTATTCACTGGATTTCCAAACCAGCAGGTACTGGCCTTAAATATTTAAGAATCATGTCAAGTAATTTTCTGCACAAAAAATTTTCCATGGTGTTTGTTTAGGCTCTCTGGAATTCATTTGCAAATAAGAGGGATGGGATAATTAAACAAAAGCCAATTGGTCCTTCAGAGGTGCAAACACATCTCCAAACCACCTCACCCCCAAGTGTCCTCCACATATGCCAAGACAGACACGATAAACTTCAGTTCAACTGCTCATCCCAGACCAATTTCATTTTCTATCATTTTTTGCATTGCTTAGCCCCTATGTTTTCAAATGAGAGCCACACCACCCAGTTTTGAATAACATTCAGTATCAGCAATAAGTACCTCGAGAGAGGATGCAGCATCTCATAATGACCAACAATGAAGGTTGTTAGTCACCTTGCTAACCTGTGCCCTCAGGCCTTATAGTACCTTCCTAGCTAGGTGTGTATTATGAGATAACAACCTTGCCGGATCAATTTTGGTATAGAAAACAGGTTTCCTTAAAAGCGGGATATCCCTGTAGCAGCATTCAAGTTCAACCAATTACAGTGTCTGACACCTTTCCCCTTGAAAATTGCATGCTGAATGGGTACAGGTTATATTTCTGGCTTGTTTCAATAAGATGAGGATAGGCGTCTGATAGCTTATATTAATTACTCCATTTTCTTTTCCCTGTATATATTTCTAGAATCTAATTGTGGTACACCTGGCCTCCAGCTGTCTGCCAGGACACAGAGATAACTTTCCACCTGTGGCTTTATAGTAATCTCCTTTTATTGTTGCACACATTGCAAAATATAGTCCAACAGTCTCTTGATGTTAGCATTTTGATGCAGTCATCACCAGTTTAGCATTTGCAGTGAGCAATAGTTACTTTACAAGCTCTACTAGAAGCTACTGCTCCAGTTGTTCCTATTAGTCCACTCAATTTTCCACCTGAAATACCACATTTGTCTAGTCAGGGCCTGACATCTATTGTCAGAGGGGTTTGCCTTTAATAACAAGTTTGATTTAATTGTATCTTCTTCTTCTCCCAAAGAATATGCTAGGCAACCTGTTCTATATTGTCAGTCAACCAAGATGCACTTTTGTGTTTTATTATCTTGGCCCTGATAAGGAGGCGTGTGTGTGTGTGTGTGTGTGTGTGTGTGTGTGTGTGCGCATCACAGGGTGTTGAAGTGTAATTGTTTGTTCTTCTGTGGTGGCTTTAGAGTTGAACTCATTGCAGGAATAGTGTACAGGGGTGTGGGTAAGCATGCCATTAGTGAAGAGTGAATTGCATTTCTTACTAAGATTGATATTCAAAGCCACCAGTGTTGTTACTTTTTAGGATTCTTTTTTAAAACAACCAGCCTTAAGATATTAAATGTTCTTTATTTGTAACAATAAATGAAGAATTCTCCATTGTCTCCCCTATCTTAAAAGCATTTAGAATTGGCTTTAGACAACAGCAAAACCGAATATGACTCTGGTGAGCCAGAATTCAATTAGGGAAGGGGGAACTCAAACAATGTCTACTCTAGGAAAAAGAGAAAAAAATCCACTTATTATGTAAAATCCACTTAATATGTAAAGTCTAACAACAATTAACATAAATGTTGCAACCTACATTGAAGACAAAAACACAGGAGTTGTCTATGCCTGTATGGCTCAGTAGTGAGCTGCAGTGTGATCACAGGTATTTGCAAACTTTACAGAATGACGCATCCTGACTGATTTGATCAGTCTGTCTTTTACTTCTCTAGAGGACACATACTGTAGTATCAAACTACTGAACCAGTAAATTAGTTGCACAGAATGAGGTCCATAGTGGAGTTTGTGGTATCTTTTGGGTTCTTTTATAGGGAGCACTGTTTGGGAGTCATGCACAAGCATGGCATACAGTCCATATTATAGGCGGAGCCAGAAGCAATGGCTATGATTAAGATTAGCCAACACTTTCCTTTATGAGCCCCTGTTTTCAGTTGATTATAAGTTTGACCAAATTGTAGCCATTCCATGCCAGGTGTCTGCTTTGGGCTGAATTTTTTTTTTAGACAACTTCATCAAAAGTGGTTCAGCTGTTTCCAAGATTGAGGTCAGGGGAAAATAATGTTTTTTCCCCTCTCACATTAAAAAATTAAAACCATTAATTTCAGAAGCAGTAGTTCTGCTACACCAGTGGTCCCCAACGCGGTGCCTGTGGGCGCCATGGCGCCCGCTGGGGCATTTGTGTGCTCCCGCCGACAACCTGGGCCGGCCCTGGACCCACGGCACACGACGCTCGGGTGGCCCCGGCCCTAGGGCACATGCTGGCGCAGGGTGCAAGGGCATCCCCGCCCCTGGCGTGCCCCAGGATGCGCGACCCTGCCCCCCGGGCGCCCGGCGCGTGAGTGGCCCCGTCCCCCGGGCGCCCGGGAGGCTCTAAAGGTTGGGGACCACTGTGCTACACAATGTGGAAGGAACTTGAAATTTGGCAGAGGGGAGGTCTCTCTCATGACAGAGATGTGCCTATTGTTGGTCCTGTTCAAATCAGCCCAAAGTTGGTTGCAAGAGACAGTTCTGAAAAGTCTCAGCTCATGTATGTTCATAATAGACTTGCTGAAGGTTCCAACTACACTGAGCATGCATGCAAACCTGTGCCTGTCTCAGTAGGAAATATCCTTTGTATTATATCATACATACCTGTGGCTACATCAGCTTGTAGTTGAAGCTGTAGTTAATTGTTGTCCTTCACATGTTGGTAGTAAAAATCCTTAGTACTGAAGCTGGTTAGGAAGTTTTTTACCAGATATTTTTGGTCTGAAAACACTGATTTGTCAAAACTGACATCTTATTTTATCAGCAAGATTTTACAGGTCCAGAATGGAATTTCAAGACAGTGAAAGACATCTAGTCAGCTCAGGTTAGCCAATACCAAGGCTTGGCAAAATGTATTTTTAATTTTTTTATAGTTTTGATGGATAATATCAATGCTTATACAAATAAAACAAAATATTAAAAATAAACTTTAAATGTTCGTAGCAGTGTGAACGTGTGGGTGTTCAGCACTTTTTTAACATTTTTATTGATATAAATGTTCATAGCTGCAAGACACTGGGGTGTGCGTGTGTCAGATAATAATTGTTTCATGATGGTAAATTGAGGTTCAACAAGTTAAAGCTTTCTAATTGTTAAAACACAAATTGTCTACTTTGACAGATGTTGACAAACTAAATAGCTTTAAATCAATCCCTTAAATTCTCAAGCAGCATTTTTTTTTACTTTGCCTAGTATAAATTTTAATTACTATTGAAAGAAATATTTCTTTTCATTTGTGTATATGATGAAACTGATGTTTACCGATAAGAATCTAATTCTTCCAAGCCTATGAATAACCAAGGAATTAGGAGACCCTACTTCAAGTCCTTGCTCTGAATCAGGCAGAACAGGAATTTGAGCCTAGCTTTCTTACATCCCAGAAGAGGTGCCTAACACACTAGACTATTGGTTAGTCTAGGAGCTTCTCCTTTTCATGAAAAGTCTTGCATCAGTATGAACAGAAATGTCAAGTTCAATTTTTTGTGTGTGAAATGGATTCTTGTTTTCAAGCCAGCACTGCTTAGTATGGGTGTAGCACCAGCTAGCCAAGGCTTTCAAAATGCTGGGCTAGAGCTAGGTAACCTCACCAGGGGCTTCCTATTTGACATTGGGCAAGTCACTGAGTCTATCTGTGCTTTAGCCCTTCAGGTGTAAAATGGAGATAGTACTTCCTTTCTCTCACCCTTGGTCTGTTGTGATTAAGCTGGTCAAGCCAGGGACTATTTCTTACTGTGTTTTTACACCACACCAGGGATGGAGGCCTCTAAGTACTACTGTTATATTGATGAGGAATGATAGTTTTAAAGAGAAATTCTAAGAGGACCTGGTTTCACCAGAGCCAATGCAGTTGTTCTAGGCAGGGGCAGGGCCGGATTAAGGTGGGGGCTAGCTGGGCAGCTGCCCGGGGCACCAACCTATGGAGGGTGCCTGATGGCAGCTGTAAGGGGCGCCACACACCCAGCTGCGCGGTGTCCCTTAGAGCTGCCATCAGGCGCTGCGCGCCCTTGGCCAGGGGCCGCGTGATGCCCCTTAGAGCTGCCATCAGGCACCGCATGCCCAATTGCAGCTGTAAGGTGCGCTGGGGGGCAGGGCTGCGCATGCATTGCTTGCCCGTTGCCCGGGGTGCAGGAATGGCTCGAGCCGGCCCTGCAGGGGAAGGCAGTATTTGGGAAGCCTGCAGAAGAGGAGTGCACCCTCCCACCCAAGTGCCTGCAAAGAGCAGCTCAGTACAGACTGCCTTGGTGTTGCAGAGCATGAAAAGTAGTTCCGGTGCATCTCATTATATGGCTCTGCTTACCATGACCCTGGTGTAGAGGATCACAGGTACTGCATGGGCACCCTGCTACTCCAAGGTGTAGGAAGGAGGATTCTTTCCTTTCTTCCTGTGAGGAGCACTCCACAGCCCAGCTTCACTGTTTGTTTGTGCTCTGCACTGAGGGAAGGACTAGGGGTTAGTTGACAGAACCTAACCACTCTGCTCTGAGAGAGGTTTAGTGCATGCTAGTCCCAGTCTATCCATGGATACAGAAAAGGTAAAATAACTTGTCTGTGGTCCAGACTAAGTCAGTATCAGAGCTGGGATTAAACTCCAGTTTCTTTACTTACCATTCCTTGCTCCATCCGCAACACTGCACTCCCTTACCTAGCATGATGCTGTTGAACGGCACATACATTTTGGTGTTCTGAGGAGAGTCAGACTGGGTAGGTGTGCAGGTGTTTAAATAGACTATTCATTTCAAAACATGGCTCACATCTGAGCTGAGGCCTTGCCTGCCATGAAGAGCCTGGAACAGAATTTTTATGGCTGAGCTACAGACCCTGAAGATGTTTTTCCATGAGCGAGGCTGACAAACCTTTAGAGAAACAACTCTGAAAATCTTTACTGTAGCAGCGCTAGCAGGCAGCTTAGTAACATGACTGGATTTACAGTATGCATGCTGGTGGGCTTGCAGGAGTGTGAAGTAAACATCTTTTGAATGACTTGATGCCACAGGGGGCATATATGGCATCCTTAGACAGCCTCAGTGAGACATCTGACCGATTAGATATTTAGGTCAGGCACTGAGATACCAAGGTCATGCCATATCCTGTTTTTCTCATACAGCTGGGTCCTGATAAAATAGCAGTTGGTGAGACCACAAATCAGATAAGGTGGCAGTTTGAGGCAGTCCCAAATTATTGTTAGAGCAAGGAAGGTCCAGATAAAATCAATCAGACACTGGAGTGAGTTAGCTATTCTTGAGATTTTTTCCCCCTCCTTCCTGAAGCCACATTACACACTGAGTTTTTTGAATATGAATGCAAGGAGCACTCATGGAATCCTTTAACCCTCCTCAGAGCGAAATATGAGGGTTGATTTATGGGCTGGATTACTGAGAAACAGTAATTCTTTGCTTTATATGATGTTTTGTCAGAAGGTGCAGTACCCTGCAGTCAGAACAGCATGATTTCAAGTAGGTTTTACAAAAGGGTCTATAGAATGGGATGGCAGCAAGTAGGACAGCTCCTATAACAGAGCAGTTAATAAGACGCAAGCACATAAATCATGTGACAGGTATTGAGTCTAACAGGGCAAGGCTGTAGCTTTTAAAAACAGCGATTTAAGTTACTACCCTGTAGAAAGAGGCTCTGACTGACTGCCACAGATTTTTTTGCCATAAGTTGCAATTAAGCTTTTTTTCCCTCTTTGCTGTCAAAAGGTTTCATACATGTTTTGGGAGCTCAAAGGAGATGGATGGGGAGAAGAGCTTAGTGTGATGCCTAAAGCTGAGTTTGTACCTCTCACTTTGAGGGACATTTTGTTCATTTTAGTTCCAAAGCAACCTCCGCTCCAAGCAAACTTATTTTTTATTGTCAAAAGCTATTTACATCACAAATAAATAAAAATAAAATGGAGACTGTAGCAAGCACTGAAGGAACTGCTCCCACAGCATTTTAGTTTTCCTGCATGATTCATTGTTTTGTGTTCTTCATTTTGGGTCTTTGTCACACATTGGCTCACACATTTGTGCCTTGGCAGGATGAGAGACACGGAGGAGGCCAAAATAGAATGGTGGGAAGCTTCCAGACCAACGCCTCCTCTTCTGTCGCTAGGTGGGAGTCAGTAGGTGACATTCACAAGAGCATTACCATGAATGCAAAATTGGATTTGCCTGTGCTCCATGTCCTGCTCTACCATCTTTGGCTAGAGCTGGTCGATGTGTGGTTTATGATCTTATTTTTTAACTAAAACCAGTTTTTCACTTTTGTAGAAAGTTTTTCTTTAGTTTTTAGGATTTCATTAACTTGAAAATTGGAAACATTAGATGAACTGAATTGTTTTGGTTTTGGTTTTGCAAATCAGTTTTATAATTTTACAATTACTATTTCATAATTCCCTTTATAATGTATTAAGCTTTTTAACTCCAAGTCTCATAGGCACTAATGGGAGGAAATAGCAAATAAGAGGGATACCTTAAAATGGTATACGAACAGATGTCACCAATGAAACAGGAGCTTGGGAAATGCCATACTGAAATACACAAAAGGTCCCTCCAGCTCTGTATACTGTCACTGACAATAAGTGTTTGGTGTTTCAGGGGGAGGCAACTTCCCCCCCCTAAAATGCATCTAATGGCAGTGCAGAGTCTGGGAGAAGGACACCACCCCACCTGCATACATTTGTACCCAGTCAGTCATCCTGCTCTGTCCAGGAGAAAGTTGGCAAGCTCTACTGAAGACAGAGGAACTTCACCAATTTTCTCCAGCTGAGGATCTGGCCCACTGCATTTCAATTGCACTTGTTGATTGTATCTGGAGGGTTCATTATGGAACTTAGAAGGACTGGAGAAGCTATCTACTAGTTTGGAAGCTGGTTCAATACTATTCATCACTTATTCAATGAATGCATGATGCTTTCCAAATAAATTATTATTGTTAATATTCAGTAAGCTATACGGTGGGATTGATAAAAGAAAACTGTATTTAAGAAATTAATTTGGCAAACTTTTAAATTTATTTTAAAATAAATTATTGTCATTGTATTTTGTTGTTCTGCCAGCTGTTGCCTCTGCAATTCCTTTACACATCATCTTCACAATCAAGCTATCAACCAGCTAACACAAAGCTCTGGCAGATATGTTCATCTGTTGCATTTGTATTTGCTTCTCAGTGAAAAACCTTTTCCTTGGCCCAGTTCATAGTTTACTTTCCTGGATGGTTGACAGAATGCCTGCTGGTGCTTCCGCAGTAGCAGTGGTGGTGGCTGGGAGCACCCTGGACCATTTTGAAACATCTGGCCCCAGGACAACTGCTACCTCTGCTGCACACACACACACCCCCCTGCCAATCCATCAGCAAATCTGGTCATTTCTTAACTTTAAAGTGCTTGACTTTGCAATCTCAGCATTGTAGTGTTTGTGGGATTAATTGCCTGCTAGTCTTAAAACAGACTGGAAAAAAAGCCCACCTCAGTTTCTGTCATGAGGAACCATAGTGACCCTCAACACTAGTTATTTAGGGTATCTCTTCAGTGCAATAAAAGACCTGTGCCTGGCCTCTGTCAGCTGACTCATTTATCAGGGTTGGGCTGGAAGATTGTAAAAACTGTGGTGTAGCCCAGTGGTTCCCAAGCTGTGATCTGTGGACCCCTGGTGCTCCACAATGGTACTGCAGGGGATCCATGGAAAGTTTTAAAATGTAAGGGTGGGGGCCCGATCCTTTTTTTTTTTTTTAAACTTTTCTCACTATATAGCAAAGAAAGTTTTACCTGTGGAATGACAGAGTGACATCATCATTCTACTCCGCCCTTGCACAGGCTCCCTTCCTCAGACCCTGGGCAGATGGGGCTGCAGGCTCAGGAAGTGCACAGGTGGAAGCAGCCTATGGCCCCAGCTGCCCTCTCACCACTTCATCCTCCACCGTGCCTGTGCCCTGGTGAGACCCAGGCCCAGACTGGCTCTCTCCCACCCAGCCACGTGCAGGGCTGGAGCAACGAGTGGTGCTTCAGTAAGGTGGGTGGCCCAGCAACACTGACCTGAGCAACCTGGGCCCCCTTTGCCTGGAGCTGCACTCTTGCCTCCTTGCTGACTCCCCTCATGGTTGGAGCATTAGTGCTGGCTTCCTGCTGTGGGGGGAGGGGCAAAAAGCCCCAGCTTTGCTCACTGGGAAGAATCAATCCCATTCCTGCTGCCTCCCTGGTGCCCCATGTGGGGGAGGGGATGAGAGCAGTGCCACTTCCCTGGTGCTTGGGATGCTAGTCTGTACACTAATTAGGTGTTCAGATCCTATTAAAAAAGGCATTTAATTCCCTTGGCTTCTTTGATCATTCCAGTATCTGTTGTTAAATGTTGCTATTGAAATAGGTTTGTAGACAGGAATTATTTTATTCTCAACCTGGCAATTGCCCTGGATTCCCTGCTGCCCACCGCCCCGTTCTCTGCTGTGCCCCACATGGCTGCATCCTGAACCCAATGCTGAGCCGCCCAGGAGGAACCTACAACAACCCCTGAGGCATCACAAAGGGGTGGCCCAGCAGTGTTCAGAGCAGCTGCCAACCTGCTGGTGCTGTTCCCTTTCTGGTTAGGTTGCCCATTCGTGGGAGGGAGGAAGGGGAATAGGGTGTACGTGGGGGTGGGTGGTGCGGTAAAGGGGATATAGGAATGGAGGCAGGGGGATGGGCTGTTTAGGGATATGGAGGGGGAGGAGTTAGGGAAGGATGGGGTGTAAGAATGATGGAAGGAGGTGGGAATAGAGATGAAAGAAGGGGGTGCTGTGGGCCATGGATCTCTGGGCCCAGCTCTCCCCCTCCCCCGTGCTGCAGCAGGGAAAACTGGGGCTGGTCATAGGTGAAGAGGGGGGGCGGGAGTGCCGGCCCTGGTGCAGTCTGGGCCAGGGAAACAGGAAAGAGCCAGGGTTGGTGCAACCTGGGCAGGCAGGACAGGGAGGGCATGAACCCTGGTGGCTGGGGGGAGGGGGGAGGAGAGCTGGGGCTACCTACTCCCAGAGAGAGGGGGGTTGAAAAGCATAGTGAGCAGGGGGCAACTGCCCCCAAGTCTTTTCTTTTTCTTTTTTTCCTGTACTTTACTTTTTATTTATTTTTTTTCTCGCCGAGGGAAGGGGGTCTGTGAAATTTTCATAGATTGAAAAGGGATCTGTATGCTTAAAAAGGTTGAGCACCACTGATGTAGACATTTCGACTCAGGTTGGAGCCTGGGTTTTGAGATCCCAGAGGGAGTGATCTCAAACCCTAGGCCCAGCCTCAACTTGAATGTCTACAATGCAATTTTATAGCCTCACATCCTAAGCCCCAGTCAGCTGACCCAGGTTTTGAGATTCAGTGCAATGTGTTTTATTGTGGTGTAGACCTACACTGTTGGGCTGTGTCTACACTGGCCGCCTATTACGAAATAGGCATGCTAATGTAGAACTTGGGAAGAGGCAAATGCGCGGGGGATTTAAATATCCCCCGCGGCATTTGCATTTTCATGGCCGCCGCTTTTTTCCGGCTTGGAGATAAGCCGGAGAAAAGCGTCCAGACTGGCGCGATCCTCTGGAATAAAGCCCTATTCCGGAGGATCTCTTATTCCTACTTGCAAGCTCATGTAAGATTGTTAGTGTTCTTGAGGAAATGCTATGCTGCTCCCATTCGGGCAAAAGCCCTCTTGCGCAAATGCTTTTGTGCAAGAGGGCCAGTGTAGACAACGCAGTATTGTTTTGCGCAAAAAAGCCCCGCTTGCGAAAATGGCGATCGGGGCTTTCTTGCACAAAACCGCATCTAGATTGACACAGACGCTTTTCCGCAAAAAATGCTTTTGCGGAAAAGCGTCCGTGCCAATCTAGACGCTCTTTTCCGCAAATGCTTTTAACCGAAAAACTTTTCCGTTAAAAGCATTTGCGGAAAATCATGCCAGTCTAGACATAGCCTGGGAGTACTGCACTGCCCCAGCAGCAAGAAGCAATGGCAGGGAAAGTCCAGCACCGTCCCTGCCGCCCTGAGCTGGAACGTGCTCATTGCAGTCCAGCAGATGGACACTTTTAAGTCTCTGCTCCAAATCAAGTTGGAGCGTCTTGGTGAAATGCTTGGAAGAAGAATTCTTTTAACGGGGTCAGAGCAATGTATTGCCCCACCTCCCTTCTCATTCTTGGAATCCCCTGCACTATTTCACCTGAAACTTTCCAAAACAATTAAGCCCAGCATGGAAAATTCAGCCAGAACAGTTGAAGTTTGACAAAGTTATTAGCAACAGACAATGCTCTTAAAATGGAAAGTATTGAGCAACCCTAATTCGAGGCAATGCTACCAGCTCTGCCTAAAATACCAGCTAAGGTCTACATCGTGGCATATAGTAACAGCACAATGCTGAGTGATATAGAAGTGCACTACATTAGTGGTATTTCCAAAGGGTAGCATGAGCTACTGAGCTGCCATGGAGTGTAGGAAGGCACTGTGCCACCTTTAAAGAAGGCATGCTGCATTCTGCTCTCTGACCAGCCTGAGCTTCTGACTGATGGGAGAAGGGACGGGATCCCACCTCTTTCTGCCCTTCCCCACCCTTTGTGTAGTTCTTTACTTCCTGACTACGATGACTTCAATTGTTTTAGGCCCTCAATTGGGGCACTTTCTCCTTCTTCTGCATATCCGTGCAGGGGTGAACATAGGATGACTCCAAATATCTTTGCCCAGTTTACAGCATCAGCCAACAAGTTTGCATTCAACATAAGGAATTATTAGCCAATGTGTCACTAACAGAGAGTAGTGATTGTCCAGGAGTTAGGGTGCAATGCTGGAGCTCTAGGTTCAGTTCCTCGCTCTGCTGCAAGCTTTGTGTGTGACCCTGGGCAGATCTATAAGCTTCTCAGTGCTTCTGTTATCCATCTGTACAATGTGGATAATAGTATTTCTCTTCCTCGCAAGGGTTGTTGAGAAGGACTCATATGCTACACAGTAATGGAGATAGATCCATGTGGCAAACATTGTTAGGCCTGCTGTGCAAAACTGAGTCTTTTGTGTTATTTCCTGCTTCTGTTTCCCTTCTTTTTCCTGTCCTTGTCTTCCTGTGCTCTATCTTTGCCTGCTCTATTTAGACTTCAGTGCTATATGTACAATTTTCAGAGACAATTCAGTCTGCTATATGGGTATGTATGTATGTATGTATGTATGCCAGCGTGTAGTATAACCTGACACCCATGTTTTTAGTGAATACATGCCCAGTTGAAAAGCTATTTCCATGTATTTGTTTTAAATTAATGTGTAATATTTAATGAGTTTCAGTTTTAAAAAAATAAAGTCAGAAAAGAGAAATATCATAAATTCTTATTGGTTTCTTCAGCGATAAGTCATTGGTAGAGTCTTCTTAAACAGGCCCAATTGCAAGGGGAGCAAATTACTCCAAGATGTTCTCAAGAATGAAGTTAGCCACTGATTTTTATACTTGTTTTCTGCCCTCCTATTTGGTGTGGATTCTATACTATATAATTTTAATAAAAGGGCTCATTTTTTGTTACTGTAATCTCTCTTTAACACTGGGAGTTATAAACACTGTAATAATTTTGCCACTTTCATATTTAAAAATAATATGCCCTCTAAACATTTACAGTCAAGATTTGTTTTCCTTCAGATGTGTAAATAACACATAGTAATTTGCATCTCATGCATAAATCTCTCTCCTGTTGAATGTAAATTAAAAACAAAAACAACCTCTTGCTTTTTTTTTTTTTTTTTGTTTTAACCTTCTTATATTTATGGCTATTTAGCTAGCTAATTCTTCCAAGCAGAATTTTGGGTTATATTTGCTTTTTAATTTATTTTTTGTTTTTCAGTCTCTTATTGCAGTTTTCTTTCACTGAATATTAAAAAGCTCACAACCGATTAATTGCCCTTCCTTTTGCAGCCTAATGAAAGTATTTCAGACTTTGTGTACCCCAGATGAATGTATTTTAAATATTTTTTGTGTTTGCAAATGCATGCACATACACACACGTTTGTCTCTTTTTCAGATTCAAATGAATTCAGTTTCTTGGTTGCTTGTAGAACAATATCAGGGCAGGTTTAATCAATTTCAATTTGCTGGCACACCAGAAACAAGGCATTTATCAGGACAAACCTTGATGTCCTGAATGGGCATTTTTTGCTGCTGATGACTCTTCTTTAAATTTCATGTCATTCACCCTGAAAGTTGTTAGAGCAAGAATTACAAGAAGCTTTTTTCTGTCTTGCACTGATCATGTTGTCTGGTTAAACCCTAAGGGCTGTTTTACTCTCTGAGTTTCCTGCACTGGTAGTTTCTGTGCCTACTGATCAGTTTCCTGGGTCTCAGCCCAGTAAAAACACTTTCTCTGGGGAGTCTCTCTGCCTTTGTAAAAATGTGACAAAAATATCTTATCTGGTCGTCTTCTTCAGCTGTGATTGAATCAATGTAAAGCATGTGGTGAGACAGTGCCTGAAAGGCTCTATATTATATTAAATACATTGTGTGGCACTGGTAGCTACACCCAAGAAAGATGTGTTGTAGCCCCAGCAGCCGAACTAGCTTCCGCTTGTTGGTGTTTGGTGTGCTGTTCACATCAAAGGTAGCAGAGATCCCTGATGGCCAGTGGTATGTGCACTAAAACCTTCCCAGCTGTCTTAGGCAAGAGTTATTTTCGTGGTCAGTTCTACAAGCCCGGGTGGGGGTGAGGGATGTTTCTTCAGCTGCTGCAGCACTGCTAATTTTAAATCACAGCAAAGAAAGGAAAGGACGTGGCAGTGGAATGATCGCAGCTGCTCATCACAGGGAAACAAACAGCATTTGTGTGAGGAGAGAGAATGCCGGACCTCCCAGCTTACTCCACAAGAGACAACAGAGAAAAGAAAAACATTTGCTCCCATCCCTCTTCACTTAAAAAAAAATTCTGTATATGCTGTATTTTTCCAGAAGTATTTCTAGTTTTAATTTTGGCTGATTACTGTATGGACACCCCTCCCCCCCACTGCAGTTAGTACCATCAGGCCTGATTATGCTCTTACTTAAAGCTGTGTTCATCAAGATTAACTGCATTGAAGTTAATGGGCCTTACCCTCTGCTACTGTAGTGTGGTTATTTCACGGATGCAAAATGAAATAGTTGTAGAATACTATGGCACCAGCACAGTAAAGTTCTGGTGCACATGTTACTACTGTACGAATTACAACATGCGTGAAGGATTGGGCCCAGTGGAGTTGCATTGTTTGGAGGTACTGTGGCGAGAATCAGGCCCACCACTCTTATCTGGTGCTTATCTGCTGTTATATTGTTTTATGATACTCTATAACTGTGGTTGAAATTGCTCTACAGCGGAGCAGGCTGCTTTATCAATAAGATTATTGTTTGTAATTATAGTTTGGCAAACAGTTGAGTACAGGTATTGTGTATCTAGAATTGATTGTAGAAGGTTTTGTTGGTTTTTTTTAATCTGCAAGATATGGCCAAGACAAAGAACTGAAAACCCTGCATGCCTGTTAACAATCGGTATGATTATGTGTAGCCTGCTTCTTGCAGGCAGATAGGAGAAACTTTGCAACAATAGCCAGGCTGTCTGCTTTCAAATCAGTTTTGCAGGAAGTGTCACTTGTTTCTCTCTCAGAAGAGACCTGGTTCAGAGCTCCTTAGCTGCCCCTCACCAACTGAAATCAATGGGTGTTTTGAGTGTGCCCATGCACTCAGTGTACAATGGCAGTCAAAAAGGCAAATAGAATGTTAGGAATCATTTAAAAAAGGGATAGAGAATAAGACGGAGAATATCTTATTGCCTTTATATAAAACCATGGTATGCCCACATCTTGAGTATATTGGCATTGGAAAAAAGTTCAGAGAAGGGCAACAAAAATAAATAGGAGTTTGGAACGGGTCCCATATAAAGAGAGATTAAAAAGATTTAGACTTTTCAGTTTAGAAAAGGAGACTAAGGGGGAATATGATAGAAGTCTATAAAATCGTGACTGGTGTAGATAAAGTGAATAGGAAAAAGTGATTTTCTTATTCTCACAATATAAGAATTAGGGGTCACCAAATGAAATGACTAGGCAGCAGGTTTAAAACAAACAAAAGGAAGTTTTTCTTCACACAGCACAGTGTCAACTTCAGAAACACCTTGCCAGAGGATGGGGTGAAGACTAGGACTTTAAAAGGGTTCAAAAAAGAGCTAGATAGATTCAGGGAGGTTAGCTCCATCAATGGCTATTAGCCAGGATGGGTAGGAATGGTATCCCTAGCCTCTGTTTGTCTGGAAATGGATGACAGGAGAGTGATCCTGTGATGATTGCCTGTTGTGTTCCTTCCCTCCGGGGCATCTGGTATTGGCCACTGTCGGCAGACAGGATACTGGGCTAGAGAAACTTTGGTCTGACCAGTCTGGCCATTCTTATGTAAGTGAGCCATGAATATAGCACATGGCTGTCTGTAGGCTGCCTGTCCCCTTTCTTCCTGTTGTGTCATTGTGTTGTTGGGGCTAGTCCAGATCATTCCAGGATACCAAATCTCATTGCAGGAAGTCAAAGCAATCTGAAGCATCCACTACAATCTCTAAATTCAACCCATTCTCTTTAGGTGGGTACTTTGCTATCAGTGAGGCTGGTAGATATCACTGCAATAATAGTTATACTAACGGACTTGCTAATATTTGCCATTGTATAATCTGCATCTGAGAGCTCTAAAGTTTATTTAAAATAATTATTTAAGCAAAGCACTGGTGTGGGTAGGCTATCATTGTACCTATTGGATAGGTTCATAAACTAAGGCACAGAGCAGTTAACGTGACTTGTACATAGCAGAGCTGAGCTAGGAACAGGGTTGAGGAATCGTGACTCCTAATACCTTACTTTAACCACTTGATTAACACATCCTTTTCTGTTAGAAGTGCTTGGTAATTCATGCCTTTGGCTTTTGGAATGGCAGGGATAATTTTGCTCTCTTTAGCTACCCAGCACACACATCACACATTTTCTTCTAGCTTAATGTATGAAACATTTTATAGCCACAAAAGCATTGTGGTCTCACCTCTGTCTCCTCCTTCCACTGGTTAGAAGCCAGGCTGTATTCCAGAGGTGTGGGGACATTTTCAAGAATGGAGGTGCTGACATACACCCCCTTTACACCTGTCCTTCCTGCCCTCCCAAGCTTTGGCCAGCAGCAAAGCCCGGGCACGTGGGACCAGTAGGTGGGACTGTGGTAGGCAGCAGTGCCCCCAGCACGTGGGGCAGAAGCACAGCCTCCGCTGTGCAGGGCTGGCAGCAGAGCCCTGGGCAGGTGGGGCAACATAGCCTCTGGAGCACAGGGTGGAAGCTGGGTGCCTGGGCACATGGCCAGCAGCAGAGGCAGTTGTGCAAGGAGGCTTTTGGGAGCCTAGGTGCTAGCCTAGGAGCCCAGGGCTGCTGCAGCACCCCCCAGGACCTAGTCCCATGCCTATGCTGTGTTCTGTTCTGTTTTTAATCAGGATTGATCTGATGCAATAAAGATTTAGATTGCACAGTGTATTTTTGATTTTGGGTGGTTTTGCTGCAGTTTCTGTTAGCACATCGCATCTTTATTTCACACGTGCTTGTCAGGTAGAGGCAGAGGCGAATATGGCCAGAGAGGAGAACACAAGCTTTTGTTGTTTAGATCGCAGGAAATGACAGATAACATGCTCCTGACTTCCAAAAGTCATGGACAGCTCTAAGACTGGATATCCTGAGCCATGACTCAAGCTGATCACAGAGCAACACTCGGTTGGTTTGTAGCACAGACATAACTTGGTGGGGTTTCATTCTTTGAATTTTTTTTTTCCAGTTGGTGCTATATTGGATTCTAATTCCATGAAACTTAGAACGATATTGGATGTGGGCAATGGATTGGGAGCATAGAGTCTTTCTTTCATGTATTAGACACAAAAGTGGAGGGGGGAGACTGATGTCAAAGCAGGTTTTATGTATTTGAATTTTTGGATGGAGAAGAGATCATTATAATCTTGTCCTATAATCCTTATAATTCAAGGTGACCTGGACAAATGGGAGAAATGGTCTGTTGTAAATAAGATGAAATTCAAAAAGGACAAATTCAAAATACTCTGTTTAGGAAAGAACAATCAGTGAACACATACAAAATGGGAAGTGACTATCTAGGAAGGAGTACCTCAGAGAGGGATCTAGGAGTCTTTGTGGACCACAAGCTAATGAGCCAACAGTGTAACCTGGTTGCCAAGCAAACATCTTTCTGTAGTGTATTAACGGGAGTGTTTTGAGCAACAGCATAACAAGTGGGGTTCCACCGGGATCAGTTTTGGGACTGGTTCTGTTCAATATCTTCATCAACGATTTAGATATTGGCATAGTGAGTACGCTTATTAAGTTTGGAGATGATACCAAGCTGGGAGGGGTTGCAAGTGCTTTGGAGGATAGGGTCAAAATTCAAAATGATCTGGACAAACTAAAGAAATGGTCTGTTGTAAGTAGGATGAAGTTTAATAAGGACAAATGCAAAATATTCCACTTAGGAAGGAACAATCAGTTTTACACATTCAGAATGGGAAGTGTCTAGGAAGGAGTACTGCTGATAGGGATCTAGGGGCCACAAGCTAAATTGGAGTCAACAGTGTGACACAGTTGCAAACAAAGCAAAACATGATTCTGGGATGCATTAACAGGAGTGTTGTGAGCAAGACATGAGAAGTGATTATTCTTCTCCCATAGAGGTCTGTGGAGGAATGACTAGACCTGGCATTGGCTTCTCCACTGGTTCGCCAGCTACTAACTTACCATTAGAAAACACTAAGTGTACATGAAATGTCTTCTTTTACCATATAAGCAATTGTGGTCATTGCCATAGGGCTGGCGTGTAATTGTGACTAGGAATAGGACAGTCCCTGAGCTAAAATGTAATACATGTTATGAAAGCCCTAGCACATGGTGTTCATCCTGCACAGTCTAGTCCTGTGTTGATCCAGTCTGGATTTACATAGTAAATCTTATTTGTGAATTTATAGACTGTCCCTTTGAAGGAAGGATTGTACCAGGCTATTTATTTAAAGGCTTTTTTTCCTCCACAGCTTTTGAGATGCAATACCTTATGTACAAAATCCCTGAGTGGCAGCAACTCTACAAGCACACAATACGTTTTAATACATTACACATTATCAATAAAATGTTTCAAGATATGTCATAGATCTTATTAATGTAACTGTAAATTATGGGTACAAGTCTGACCTATCTGCTGATGGATTAGGAGCCAGGTTTGAATTGTTAAACAGAAGTGGGAGGCTCAGGGCATCATGAAACAAAGTGTTTCAAGTGCCGTCTCAGTATTTCACCACTAGATCAGTCATAGCATACCTTTAAAGTTAGCAGAGCAGGCACTCCCTTTTCAAATTAAAAACTGTACAAGTGGAAATCATTATTGACTCCTCTTCTTGTTCCATTTGTAATAACATTGGTCTTGACTACAGTTTAGGTCGTTCCCAAAGCCCTGAATTACCTGGAAGAATATGTGCTTCACCCTCCTCCAATACAAACATTAAAACTACAATGTTTTGAACCACCAAGATGCCTAAACAGAAACAGTATGATTGTGTAGCTGTAACACTTAGGCTGTGTCTACACTGGCATGAATTTCCGGAAATGCTTAAAACGGAATACTCTTCCGTTTTCAGTTTTTTCTGGAAAAGGAGCGTCTACATTGGCAGGCTGCTTTTCCGGAAAAGCCCTTTTTCCGGAAAAGCGTCTGTGGCCAATGTAGACGCGCTTTTCCGGAAAAGAGCCCCGATCGCCATTTTCGCGATCGGGACTTTCTTCCGGAAAAGACTACTGGGCTGTCTACACTGGCCCTTTTCCGGAACAGTGTTCCGGAATAAGGACTTATGCCCGAGCGGGAGCAGAATAGTTTTTCCGGAATAGTGGCTGATTTTGTACAGTAGAGCATCGTTGCTTTTCCAGAAATTCAAGGGCCAGTGTAGACACCTCGCAGCTTATTCCGGAAAAGCGGCTGATTTTCCGGAATAAGTGGCCCAGTGTAGACACAGCCTTAGAGTGTTTGCTTTTAGGCTCTGACTTTACATCAGGATCTACTAGCCTGAACTTCTGGCCGGGGAGGGTGTAAATATTGACATACGAGGAACTCCACACAGATGCAACAATCTGTGCAAAATTTGGACCTTGAATTTGTAACACATTCTGTGTACTGTTTGTGAAGCACTTTGCACACACATGCATGCTATAAAATAATGTTTCAAATTTACACAATGCTTTCTGTCAAAGATGTGTACCCCTATTAGAAATGTTTAACTACTGTAGCAATTAAAACAGCTGGGTGAGATAGGAAGCACTATCCCCTCATTAGTAATGGGGAAACTCAGAAACATGAGCAAATAAGTGACTTGCCTGAAATACCACAGTCCAGAGCTAGAACCAAGAATAGAAACTTTGTATCCTAGACCTAGCATTTGTGGTGTCTAAACCGTCCAAGACAGACAGCTATCCAGACTTCTTTAGAAAACCTCCAGTGAAGGAGTTTCTACAACTTTCCTACACAGTCTGTTCCATTTTCCTACTATTCTTACAGTTAGGCAGTGGTTGTGGTTTTTATTTATTTATTATTATTTTTTTTACAATTTAGTCTAAATTGTCTCTTATCCTGCCCTCTGTGGTGTGAGAGAACAATTTTTCTCCATCTTTTTTATGGCAGTCTTTCAAGTATCTGAAGACTGCCATCATGTACTTTATTAATATCCTCTTCATTTTCTAAACTAAACGTAGCGTGTTTCTTCTGCTTTTGCTCATATTGTTTGCATTCCATCCCTTTTGATCATTTTTGTCACTCGTCTCTGGATTATTTCCATGTTTTCTATACATTCGCTATTCATTTTTCTATACATTGGTGACCAAAATTGGATATAGGACTCCAGCTGAGGTCTTTTTCCTAGTAGCATGATGAAATAAGACACGTTTCCTCCAGACCTACCTATTTTTAAAAAATGTATTTAAACAGATCTTTATGGATCTGAAATTTTGGGGCAACTTGTGTTCTGTTTTTTGCTTCCTGTTCCTAATAAAGACATAGTTAGAAGTTCCAACCCTACAGCCCCGGAGAAAGTCTCCTCTTGCAGTATTTTTATTAAATCTCTGGATAAAGCACAGAATTAGGACCATGTGAGTAATTTTGCATTGATCTAGGACATTGTGTAAAACTTGTCAAGCTGGCCAGTAAGCCAGCATGCACAACCAAGCTGTTAGTAATGTTTATTCTCCTGGAGTGGATAGTCTTTTTGTTGTTGACAAAAAAGTAACTCAGTCCCTGACAGGTCAAATTAAGAGAACACACACATGCACTTTAATCACAACTCATTTTCTATCCCTGTGCACTGATCAGTAATAATTACCTTTGGGGAGGAGTGGAGGGGAGATAACCTCAGAGCTTTTCAGGTTAATTATTTCTCTGCTGTACTCCAAAAATGCACCAGTATTTTAATAACAGCAACCTTTTTGTGACAAAGTTCCTTTGAGACTTGAAATTGGCGACAACAAAATAACATGTATCTTTAGACAATAACAATATAAGTCATTGTTCTGGAAAAAATGCCAATTTTGCGGGGGTAAGTTTAAGAAGATCCACTTTTACTCGGACAAACTCATGCGGAAAATAAATCCAGGCACCAATACATGCATCCTTTAGGCTTTCACTGAGGTTTCCTGCCTTTTTCTGTTAACCTTAGCGTTTATTATGCCTAAAACGAAGAGTATCTAATTGTCAAGAAGCCAGAATAATGACATTTTGTGTCATTATTTTAATGTGTTTTTGCTGTGCATTTTCTTTAATTATTTGCATGAATAATGCCATTATGCATTCATGCCAATACAAAGCTGATAATTAATTTACAGGAAGGCAATTTCTTAATGATTTTGATGTCAATGTTAATAACAACATCTGATAGTTGATCTGTGTGGCACCGACATAAATTTAACTTTTAATGCATTAATGCCAACTCAAACAGTAGCACAGAATTACACTAGAGAAAAATAAACATCCACTGGGTAAAAATATCAGTGGAACGCCTCTCTCAAACCTTGCTTAATTATGGGCTTCAAAGTTCCAAAACAAAATCCAGCCCTTAGACCTGTTTCATGTCTCTTTGGATTGTTTTGTTTTATTTTGAAACTGTCTTGTTAATCTGGCTTCAAGAAGTTTAAAATATATAAATCAAATATAAATAACATGTATTGCTATGTGTTAAAATGGCACATTCTCTATATTAAACACAATTAAGTGCATGTATTCAGCTTTTGTTTACTCCTTCTGATACCAAAAGCCTGACCTGCATTCCATACCTCAAACTCCTACTGAAGCCAGGAAGGAATTCAGGGTTAGCCTGAGCATGAACTTTATCCATTTCAGAATTTTCCAAGGCTCACATGACTTTGTTGTTACACAGCTTACCTTATTTGAATGTCAATATACCAGCATGTGTGTGGAAGCTACTACTATTGATACCAGTAAAAGATGAGAGATGTGCAAAATATTATGAAGTTCTTCAAAAATCTCTAGTCAGCACAATCACTTTAGGCTTTTTAGAGATGCAAATGTAAAAATAGGTGGGTGCATGTGTATATCTATACATGTGAACACATACATAGAAGAAAATGAAAATTGTGTAAAATACACATTCTAAATTCAGTGTCCCTGGACTTTGACGATCTCTCAAGAAGTTTATAGGGATTTTTATTCCACAGTTACATTTGTCAATAGCAAAGCGCGCTAAAATATTTATTTGAAACAAATTATGGTTACTATAAAATGGTGGTTGTTGGTTTTATTTTTTCAAAAGCAAAGCCGTAGCCCATAACACAGAACCCGACAGTGTTTATTTCTACCTGTTTCAGCCAGTTAAATTTATAGATAAAATGTTAAAAACAAAATTGATCCTGTCATGCATTGCAGCCTGGTCTCCACATAGCTTTTCATCAGTGGGATCCACCGAGTGAGTGCACACTTCGCTCTGTACAGTGAGGAGATAATTATACAGTCTCAATTAGGCTCTCAGTCGCTGGAGTATAAACAGCTAGTGGTGCAGAACCAGCTCATCTGCCTTTACAGTTGCGGTAACCTTTCTTTTAACTTTAACTTCAGCAGTCATATTATTCATGGCAATATAAAAACAACTCCTACTTGTTGAAGTGATATGACCCAATTCCTTCGGCTATTTTCATATATATCTAGAACAGACGGGGCAGCAGGTTTGAAGAAATGCTGGTAGTGGCCAGAGCCCACCCCTCACTCAAACTCCCTCCTCCATCATCTGCCTAAGAGTGTGGGAGGGAGTTTGGGTACAGGCTCTAGGCTGGTGCAGGAGGGCATTTGGAGGGAGAAGGGGATGAGGGATTGTGGATGTGGGTGAGGGTCTGGGTGTTGGGTGAAGGCTCTGGCCTAGGGCAGGGGATACAGGCATAGGCAGGGATAAGGAGTTAAAGTCTGGGAATCTGGGGGCTGGAGGAGGTGTGGGAATTTGGAGGTGGAAGGGGGGAGAGAGTGTAGGCTCTGGAAGGCAATGGGAACTGTGAAGGGGTACATGAGGAAGGAGTGGGAGTGTTATGCTTACCTGAGGCACCCTCCTCTGGCAGCATCTCTAGGAGGGTGTATATGTGTTGGGGGGGTGTCTGCACACTGCCCTCCTATGTGTCCCCCAGCCCACCTGCTGCCTCCAGGCAATTTAAAATGGTTTGGGGGCCCCCACTGCCACAACAGGGCTAGAGTGTCTTCCACTCTGCTCAGGTCCCAGCATGGCCCTCCAGGACTCTGCAGTGGGAGCAGTGCATGGACACCCCTCCCCCTTCGCCCAGGAGCCACTGGGTCTTGTGTTGGTTGCTCTAGCCCTGCCACACTTCCAGTCCTGGAGGCAGGGCCCCCAGGCCATTTTAAGCCACCCCAGAGTTACAGGCGGATCTGGGGAGGTGGAAGGGGGACACGCAGGGGCAGCAGATGAGCATGGCAGTGCAAATGCATGGGGGAAAGATCTGGCCCCAAATTTTGGTGGGACAGGGACCTCCAGGCCAAGAGTATTCTATGTTCAGCATAGACCCCTATAACTTGCTGCCTATGAGAACAGAAGAATATTTCACCTGTTTATCCCTCTCCTTCCCCCATTCCTCCCAAAAAAGCAATCAGTTAGCCTCTGAATCTGCAAAGAGATCCATAAGGGTGACCCTTGTAATCGCCCTAGCCCCACCGAAGACAAGGAGGCTGTGTTCAGGAGTAAGCGTCTATGTTTTTGTGGAGCCATTTGCAGGATTGGGCTTGTAAAAGATCAGTGTGAGAAAATGAAGACATGTTGAACTATAAAAGCAGTCCTGTGAGATGAATCATTTAAATCTCTGTGTGAAATCATTCCCAATTAAGGCTAGTACCCAGATGGTCTCAAAATCAAGGGAGCAGAAAGGTGCTTGAGGGGACATATCAGACACATCCCTCCTGAAGTGTCCTGAGGATCACTCAGCCCATAGTCCAAAATCTCCACAATGAACAAATATGGAATGCGCAAAAGGGAAAAACAAGCTGGGTTTTAACAGTGTGCAATATTATCCAGGGCTGTGAGAGAGAGAGAGAGAGAGAGAATATATACTGCACGTTTACCTTGGACAGTTTTGAGCTCAGACGTGCGACTACATGGGTGTGATGTAACTGCTTTTGGTCCTTAGTGCAAAAGTGGCTTTCTACAAAAGTAGTAATTAGTCAGTAGGAAGCCTCGCTACTAATTACAACGTGTATTGTTTCTTTCCTTGACAGCTAAGCTCAGGCTGGTTATTAACAATGCAGAAAGCTTTTGCCTTAAAAGTCACATTGCTCCTTCCATCCCGCAGCATTCTATCCCCCTCCATGTCAAACCAGAATAAACCAGGGTTGGCTCAGCCAAGCTGCTTTTAGGTGCCCTTTACAATACCGTGCTGAAAAATCTCCTGATCAAACTAAGATTGCAATGCATGACAGCAGCGTACTTTGATGGAGGGAGTCTCTGACTGGGCCGATGGCCACGCAACGACAAGTCAAGTCCTGAGAAAGCTTTGTAGCAAAAATGGAGTGTTATGTAATTTGGCAGGTTTATGACAAGGAGAAAATTATTGCTTCTGCTGTTCATCATATTAGACTTGATCAAGTTGAATTCTCTTCGTGCCCATTTGGATGTCATGCACTGCAGAACTCAATAGGAATTCCATTGTAACTGAGCAGTAATTAATGCCCATTTATTACAATAGTGCCCATTGTTTTAACTTCTTGTCTTTTGGGATAGAATATGTATTTATAATCTGCATTGCTTGAATACATAAAAACTGTAAAAATATGCTGTGATTTACTCCTAAATCACCTGATTTTACAAGGAACTATGTATATTTTTGGCATCTGCTTTAGACTTTCACACATACAGTATTTCCAATTGTTTGCATATGTTAGAGTCTCTTGCATTTAAATAGCTCATTATGTAAATATTTAGGAAATACATTGATATTTATTTCTACTGTACTCTCTATTCAATCACTGAGCTCAGATTTTTAATGTCTTAACATTGTCCACAGTGTTGCATGTGCAGTAATGAATTATGAGTGATTATAAACTCTATACAATTACACACACACACAAACTACATTAAAAGAACATTAGGGGGAGGTGCTCCCTGTTCGCTACGCTAGCCAACTCCCCAGTCTCTGGGGGTAGGCAGCCCTGGCTCTCCCCCTGGCCACCGGGGAGGGCTGGGCTGGTGCATGGTAGGCCTTCCCTGCCTCTCCCCTGCCCCCATCCCCACCCCCAGCTGCTGGGTGAAGGTTGGGCCAACCCCGGCTCCACCCCATTGGGCAGGGCTGCGGCTGGTCCAGCCCTGGCTCGCTTCCCTTCCACAACCTGTACTTCAGTTTTATCTCCTTGCTTCCATTCCTGCACTCACCATCCTCCCTAATCTCTCCCCCTTTCCATCCGACAATGCCTGTCCCCCTCCTTCCATCCCTACCCCATCTCCATTCCTAGATGCACCCATCCTCCCTCCTCCTCCCCCTCTCCACCCCACACTGCCTACCCCTACCCAATCCTCCTTCTTCCATTCCCATCCTTCCCTAACACCTCCCCACTCCCACACTGCTCATCCCCACTGCCTCCATTCCTATATCTCCCTCAACCCCACCAGCCCACCTTGCTGCAACCCCACATACACCTTATCCCCCTTCCTCCCTTCCATACACGCACCCTGCCCCCTCCCACAAATTCATCTAGCTGCATACCCCTCTCCCCCAAGAGCACCTCCAGCACAGCCCTGGCCACCACAGCAGGAGCCACAGCCAGTCCATCCCCAGCCTGGCCTTTCCAGATGGGCCTGTTGTGGCAGCTTTGCTCCGCGGTGAGCCCAGGGAGACCTGAGTGCAGAGCAGCCACTCTGGAGAGCTGGGTAAGCAGACAGGGTGCAAGACCTGCCTCGCTTGTGGCAGGCCTGGGAGAGCACGTCTGAACCCGGGCTGCACAGAGCCAAGCTGTGTGGCAGGTGAGTGGCCCAGGCAGGCTGGGGGCAGGGCCCAGAGGTAGGCGAATGCTGCTCCTGAGGGTGCACAGAGATGGAGCCACCCTCCCTACATTTCACAAAGCGACCACATTGCCAGGGGTCCTGATGACATCACTCTATTGTCCGGCAGGAAATTTTATATACACACAGACAGAGACCGAGACAGAGCAAAATCAAGCATTCAAAAGTTGGGAAATGCTAGAATTAAGGTAACCCATCAAGGTAGCCCCTTTGTGTGCATGTATAATTATAGTCTCTACTTGCATGATCACGTACTGAGTACGCAGGATGGATAGTGCACATTTAATAAGCAGCTATTCAATATTTTGCATTATCCTCTTTGTTTAATGTTTGGCCCCAGGTCTTCTTTATTACACATTATTCAAACCCATCCCTGCAGATTAGAATTATGAGTGTCTTCATAGGTTTTTTTATAAGATGACCATTAGTGTAGTATTCAAATGCTTCACAAACATTAAATTATCTTCACAACACCACTGTTAGGTGAGAGGTGGTATTATTAATTTTGGGAATTTGATATGAGAGTAGATTTGGATAAGTTAAGAATTCCCCTAGAACCTGAAACTGAATCAGATCTGAACTTCTTCTAGCTAAAAACACTCTTTTTAACTTTCTAGAGTTTCTTTCTGAATGTAGCTATGCATTTCCTGATTTTTTTTTTTTTTGGAAGCAGAAACAATAAAATGCCATGAAAGAGGCTAGTTTTGCAGTAATTCTGACCCAGATGAAATGCAGTGAATCTTAGGAATCTTGTTAGAAAGAAATGTGCTCCTAAGCCTTCCCATCCAAAGAAGATCACATAATACTTAATAAACCATGCAATCAACAGGTTTGTTGGAGAGAAGGCTCAGCATTCGAGTATGGCACCAGTCAGTCTGTTTAGGCTTCTGTAAACATGGAGCTAATACTGGGGATGCTCATAAATTTAACACAGCCAGTGGTATAGTCACACCCATACAACTTGTTACTTTTTCCTGCCACATAATGACTTCCTCCCTAATTCCTTGTTTTCTACCCTTACATTTCAGATTGGTTTGGATAAATAGCCAGCAGAAACTACAGAAAATGCACAACCTCGCTAAAACACAGGCCTAGGAGGAAGAAGATTTGGGATGGGATCCTGACTCCACTGAAGTCAATGTGAGTTTTACCAGTGATTTCAGTAGAAACAGGATTTTACCCTTGGTGCTATTGTTAATTCTGCCAGAGACTTGCCATTTGACCTTGGTCAAATTCATTTCTGTCTTTTCCCATTTCCTCATCTGTAAAATGGAGAAAAAAACACACTTAAAGATCTCTTCAGCTGGTATGAGGTTAAAATCAGTGACATTAGTGAATTACTTTGAGATCCTCACTGGAGGGTCCTGTGGAAGTACAAAATGTTGTATTGAGAGGATATACTCACAATTGAAATGGTTGGAGGATTTTGTGTGAACATTCTTGTCAGTGGCAACCTCCTTCTAAAAGTTAAGAATCTTATTATTTCTTCCTGCGTTTATTGTGTTTCAGGTAAAGTCCTGAATGTTTGCTTTTTTTTTTAAAAAAAAAAAGCATAAATAGTGATCATCTGTTAATTTTGCATGATTTCTCCCCCTCGGAAATGCAGCAAACTGGTGTGTGTAGTATAATCACTGCAACTTGTAAATAGGAAATGAAGTCACAATCCTCAAAATTATAATGGCAGGCACACAAAGACACAGTTGCTGGCATGGAATTCAATTAACAGATAGCAATCACCCTTGGGTGACTGTGTGAGGTAGAAATATACAGGCATGCTAATAAGTAATATCTTAAAGCCAAAACGTTTATCAGCCAGCAGCCAGACTTGGGCATGAGTGTGGGCAGACAGCACCGCTCTAGGATATTTAATAAAACCTGCTCTCTTCATTTAAGGATTTATGTTTAATCATTTGGTAACATTTTAGGAACATCCAGGCTGGGAAACTTCTCAAACAGAACTGCTTAGGTCAGAAAACGTAAAGAGCTATTTACCAATACTAAAATAGCCAAAGGAACAGAGTGGGTTCTACAGTGATTTAATTTTTTTTTTTTGCCATCTTTTTGACCTTTTGAGCTTCTGTGGTATGCCTGCTACATGAATCACATCCTTATCTGGGGAAACATGCAGAAGGGGTTTATTAATACTGAGTAAGCAAACGATTGAACTGCTATTTTAAATAACAGTTTAACTCTTTGGCTTAGTTTAAAGCCTGGAGCTAAAATAGCTTTCTACTAGGTTCCTTGAACTTTAATTTGCATTCAGTTTTAGGTGTTCAAAAGCTTGAGCCAGCTGAGAGCTTGATAACAAGTCCAAAGTCTTCATTTTAGGCCTTATTATCCGAGAGGTTCTTCATGCAGCAACAGTGTGGTAAAACTGCAGGACTCTTGTTGCATGGTAAATACACTGTATATTTTAGACACTGTTGCTTGGGGGGAAAAGAGGGTCTACACACACAACTGTGGGTTCCTTTAAGCAAAGCTAATTTAAATTTATAACAAGTGTAGGGGAATCTTCCAACAGTGTAGATGTAATGAATGGTTTTAATAGGCTCTTGTCTAGTTCTCTGGGATTAAAACATTCATCAAACAATAATGGCTCATGCAGGACAAACTGAGGTATGCCAACCTCACAGCAGTGTGGTCTTGTGACATTCTGGAGGCAGCATGTCAGTGCCATTCACAACAACAAGCTGCATAGGCTGTCTGACTAGAAAGCAGATGTCCCTGCTAGAAGAACTCCCACTGCTTTTGGTAGGAGATGGCCTGTTGTGTGGCTAAGTTCTCATTGACTCTAGTTAAATAGTGAGGTAGGGCTCAATTAAGGTATTACCCTACACTAGTTTTGGCCAACATGCTCGGCATTGCGGGGGCCTGGCAGCAGAAAATGTGCATGAGGGTGGAAGGGCCTGCAAACCTCACAGCACCTTGGAAAGGTTCATAGCAATGAGTGGTGCCAGAGAGGGTGCTGATTCAGGTCTCTGGTGGAGCTCTGACCACACACGTGTTAAATTTTTCCTCCACCAATGGAATATCTGCCTCTCCTGCCCAGGCATGTAGTTGTCCCCTGGGCACAGTGTTCTCTCCTGGTCCTCTTGCACCAGCAGTGATGCAGCCCATAGGGTGATTATAGGAGATACCATAATAATGTCTTGGTAAGTGAACTTTGTTCAGGGAACTTGGGGCATTGGTAGCTTGCAGCCAGGGTGTGGAGCCACTCCGCAGCTGACTTTGGCATAGTTCCTACTGAGGGGATCAGTATAATTTCTCAATCTGTAGCCATAGCCTCCTCTCCCAAGCTGTTCCCAAACTATTAGCCTGGTGCCCTGCATTGCCCCGCACAGGCGGCATAAAGTGTCTCTGAATACCCGCTGTGAAGCTATCCTACTCCGGTGGGAGTTTTCAATGCCCTCCCTCCTCAGTAATGGATGGATGTCTCCCAGAGAGAATACGAAATGATGTGGTGAGATGTAAAAGTTTTATTGATGCGAGTTTGGCATGGCCGTGTAATTCATAATGACAAAGCCACCAGAGTTATGCAGTTCATCTCAAGCGAGTGCCCACAAGTCTCACCAACCCCCATGCCATCACGTTTTGTTTGGATTTTTAGCAGAAAAATGATCTGTATCCCCTCGCATGGAAACCCAAGCTGTCTTATTACCGTCAGCCCAACGGGAGGAAGGGAAACAAATGACAACCTCTAAACTTTAGAAAACTCAATTATAACCCCATGATATTAAGGCTCAGTGTCTGCTTCCAATGCTAAGAGGGAACAAGGGCTGTGCACAGTTGGAAGTGGGAGATTCTCATTGCCTGTGCAATGAGATAAAGAACTCATTCCTAACCCTAATGGTCTGCAAAATACTGGCACTTAAATCTACTGCTATTTCTGGACTGAATGTTGCTCATCCTCCAACCCAGACCGATGTAATCGGGTTGGGGAAGTGGAGAGAGAGAGGAAATTTTTGTTTTGTCCATCTGGCTTTAATAAATGGAGGTTCTAATGGCAGGATGTTGGCAGTAGACTCAATGGAGGTGAATTTGCAGCCAGAATTCAGATGAGGCAGTAAAAAATGGAGGACTGTACAAATCAGTAGTCAGGGAGTCATTCATTCTCTGTGTCTTACTCACCACTATGTTTCCCTGCTGAGGCTGCCATCCTGGGAGCTGGTTTGTGTTAGCCAATATGGTGAATATCTGTCTAGGAGGGACTGACTGAGGCTACCCGCTCATTTCACATAGGCCACCAAACCACCATCAGATGGGATTGGTGGACTTTTTATTGCTTCTGAATTTGACCTGGTGACCTAGAAATGAACGGCTCTGTAAGCCATTACCGATCTTGTCAGCCATTCATTCCCACAATGCTCCTGTTTCTGCCTCAGCCGGTGGTGTTAAAATCTGCAAGCTGGCAGATGTTATTTACTTTTAGCCAGAATAATTTCTCAGCAGCACAGCACATCATTCATTAAAGCAAATATTTGTTGGAAGAACTGTGCGTATACAATATGGGTGAGTCTTATTGCTTTTCAGAAAAGTGACGACTCAGCCGAATCTGGTAGCTGCCAGTTCTAACCTTTGCAAAACTTCCTGTCAAGCAGCAGGATTTCTTGTCGAACTCCCTCCCCTTCTCCCACCTTCTTATGTACCCTTATACTTATAGCCATTATAACAAATTAATCCCAAGGAACCTAGAATTTCCCAAGGCTAAAAGCAGCAGCAGACTCCTTGCACTCCCGCAGCTACTGGCATTGGCACTGGAAATGATGACTGCAAATGTCAAAGGTTAAATGTGTTTGCAGGAAATCCCTGGAGTGCTGCCTTCTTGCTCCCCTTCTCCCTCAGTATCTGAGGTGAAAAATGTTTGCAAAGGACCCTCTCTATATGAAGGCAATAACTTAACATCTCCCCTTCTTACATAAATGTGCATTCCTATCAGAGGCTTACAAGATGTGTCCTTGATGGCCCCAGTGTAGAATGGTACTTGGGAGAATAGCAGAGGATTGTGCAGGGTTATGCCTGGCGTGCATTTGTAAATATGTTATACTCTGATTTCTCTCTCCGATAGCTCATGCTGTCAGCAGTGTGAACAGTGCTTTTCTATGTCTTTTTTTTTTTGTTTTCCTCTCCAAGCTACCTGTGTTCAGTTGAGAACGGATTCTGTTTTGGAAACAAGCCATTAAAGATCCCCAGTGCACCACTTCTGTGAAGAGGTCAATTTGTTCTTTCTGTCTAGTGATGCAGAGCTCTGATCTGCAGCTAGTCAATGCAAACACCTCTTGCTTTGTAACTTACTATCTCCTTCCATGTAACCCCTCTTACATCCCCCTTCCTTTAAATACTAATTTTGTATTCAGGAAAAGTCCAGACACCACTCTAGACCTTATCACTCTACTAGAGATGAGATACAGCATGGACAGTCTGGTTTGTGTACAATGACCTGCTCATCCTCCTTAACTCTGTTCTGGAGAAGCCACTTCCAAATGAGAGAGAGAAGTTGAAGAAGTCTCTCTTCTTAGGTAAACTCTTGGCTTTGTTGTACCAATATGATGGTGGACTGTGCATGAGAGAGAGATGTAGACATTTGACTGCCAGGAATTGTAGTGAGAATGGCAAATGTTATTTCACATATAGGCTTCTGAACAGCCATCAGATAGCACTGACTTTTGGTCCCTTTTGATAGTAGATAGGAACCGGGTCTCTGAAAAGGCCCCATATATCCAGGGCTGGATTAAGACCTTTAGAGACCCTAAGAACTGAAAAGATTATGGTGCCCCCCCATATGTAATTCAAAATAAAAACAATACTAGACCGTAAAATCTCTTTTTTTTTTTGTGTCCCTGCTTTGCTGGTGCCCTAAGCATGTGCTTAGTCTAACTATTGGGTAATCCAGCCCTGCCTATATCCCAATACCTGTTGTGTAAAGCACTTCCATTGCCTCTCTAGTTATAGTGCGGTTGGGGCCCTCAGTGTTTCTATCATCTAAATTACAATAAAACAACAAAAAAATCCCTACAAACCAGTAAGGCAGGGGGCTCCTCTCAGCAGTCTGCTCACGTGGTTTTTCTTTCATAGTTATTGCTTTTGTGTAAATTGAACTGCTATCATATTTTCAGATAGTGGGTAAAGGAATCAGAACCAATGCCCACTGAAATCAGTGGCAGTTTTGCCATTGTAATGTATTAGTTAGCAAGCAAGAGGCAGTCCAAAGACTTTTAAGAAGATGTGGAATTGACATTTCCTCTTAATTTCAATATAAATGTTGTAAGCATCTTTGCAGAAGTGGGCTTTTGAGGGGGCAATGAATTTTATGTTCCTTGGACTAATGATGTGAGTGTGTGCAATTGATGGACAAGGAACAAGAGCCTTGGATAAATTAGGTGTAACTCATCCAGTTCATCAAAGGCCCCAACAACAACTGTGTGAGTGAAACCAAGAAATCACTATATACTTGAATGGACTTGCACAGAAAAATGATAAAAGATAAAAATATGGGTGTTCATCTATGGGTGAATACTTCACAAAGCAATCACTTCATAGCTAAACTCTCAGTCCTTTTCCTCAAAGGAAACCTGCACGCCCCTTCAAGAGATGAGCTTGGAAATTGAAATTCATAGCTCTGCTAGACACTAAAAATCCTGGCCTTAATACAGACACTGGTTTTATGGCTAATTGAAACAATTTGTAAGACCCCTGCCTGATAACTCTTAATTGGCCACTTAATTTTATATGGTCTCCTACCATGAATTGTAGGACTGACTGAAATGGACCTTGAGAGGTCATCTACTCTAGCCCCCAGCGCTCATGTGAGTCACATGCATGAACCCCTTATGTTGAACAATCTGTCCCAACTTATACTTTGCTCCAACGCTTTAGTTACCTTCCCCAGACTTGAAGAGCTTTGTGGAGTTCAAAAGCTTGTCCCTTTCACCAGCAGAAATTGCTCCTATAAAAGATATTACCTCACTTACCTTGTCTCTCACTGAAAAAAAATAAAGTAGTTAATCCTCATCATGCTTCTATTAAATAGGTGTCAAGAAAGAAGAGAGAGAGAGAGAAGTATTTAATGAGTTGCCTCATGTCTCACAGCCAGTGAGAGGCAGCACTAGGGCTTGTATGTCCAGCCTGCAGTGGGAAAGTATAAATCCCAGATGAAGACAATTTACCTGCTCTAGCTGTGTTGGAGCTAGTGTGCTGAAAGCATAGTCATAACAGCATGAGAAGCAGAATGGCCCAGCCACACTGGGAATGTACCTAATGCAACACCTTTTCAGATCCACTGTAAGCTACTCTTACTGCCAGGCATGCTACTTCCTTAACAGAGAAGCTTTCATCAGATGATCATAACTTATTAATAGGGCTCTCAAGTGGTTAAAAAATTAATGGCACCGTTAAACAATACAATACCATTTATTTAAATATTTTTGGTGTTTTGTACATTTTTCAAATATTTTAATTACAACATAGAATACTAAGCATACAGTGCTCACTTTGTTTATTTTTTTATTATACTTTCATTGTAAAAACAATAAACAAAATAGTTTTCAATTCACCTAATACAAGTACTGTAGTGCAGTCTTTTTATCTTCAATGTTTAACTTATAAATGTAGAAGTATGCTCATCTCTCCCTACATTCAAAAATAAAACAGTGGAAAAATTTAGAGCCTACGTAACCACTCAGCCCTTCTTCTTATTCAGCTAGTTGCACAGATGAACAAGTTGGGTTACAATTTGCAGGAGAGAATGCTACCTATTTCTTGTTTATAATGTCACCTGAAAGTGAGAACAGGCGTTTGCATGGCATTGTTGTAGCCAGCATCCTAAGATATGCATGTGCCAAATGATCTAAAGATTCATGTGTCTCTTCATGCTTCAACCACCATTCCAGTGGCCATGAATCCATGCTGATGATGGGTTCTGCTCAGTAGTAATCCAAAGCAGATCAGACTGACTCATGTTTAATTTCATGATCTGAGTCAGATGCCACCAGCATAAGGTTGATTTTCTTTTTTTGATGAATTGAGTTCTGTAGTTTCTGCATCGGAGTGTTACCCTTTTAAGACTTTTGAAAGCATGTGCTGAACCTCATCCTTCTTAGATTTTGGACAGCACTTTAGATTCTTGAATTGTGGGTTGAGTGCTGTAGCTATTTGTAGAAGTCTCACATTGGTACCTTCTTTGCATTTTTGTCAAATCTGCTGTGAAAAGTTCTTAAACAAACCGCTTGTGCTGGGTCATCATCTAACATTGCTATAACATGAAATATATGGCAGAATGTGGGCAAAACAGAACAGGAGACACTTAATTCTCTCCCAAGGAGCTGAGCCACAAATTTAATTAACATATTATTTTTGCAAAAAGCATCATTAGCATGCAGCATGTCCTCTGGAATAGTGGCCAAAGCCTGAAGGGGCACATGAATGTTTAGCCTTCTGGCAGGTAAATATCTTGCAATTCTAGCCACAAAAGTGCTACGCGAATGCCCGTTCTTATTTTCAGGTGGCATTGTAGCATTGTCTCCCATAAATGTAAACAAACTCGTGTGTCTGAACGATTGGTTTGGGAAGGGTTGGATGGATTTATAGGCTCTAATATTGTACATTGGTTTGTTTTGAATGCAGTTATGCAACAAAAAGTTCTCCATTTGTAAGTTACTGACTCAGGATAAAGGGTTTGTATTGCAGTACTTATATAAGGCGAATTGAAAAAATACTGTCTCCTGTTTGTCATTTTTACAGTGCAAGTATTTGTAATAAAAATAATATAAAGTGAGCACTGTGCACTTTATATTTTGTTATTAGAAATCAATATATTCCAAAAGGTAGAAAAACATTCAGAAATCAATATATTCCAAAAGGTAGAAAAACATTCAGAAATCAATATATTCCAAAAGGTAGAAAAACATTCAAAATATTTAATACATTTCAACTGGAATTCTATTGTTTCGTAGTGCAATTAATCATAATTAATGTTTTGAGTTAATTGTGTGAATTAAGTGTGACTGATAGCCCTGTTTATTATTACTTAAATCTTTTAAAATCTTCACAGTTAGTTTTCTCTCCTTCCTTGGGATAGTTTCTTTCTTTTCTTTTTTACTTTTCCTGCAGCCAGAAACAGTCATCTTCATAAGCTGTCCTTGGATAATTGAAAATGTCCATTTCTCAATTATAGTGATCTGCTAATTGTTCTTTGTTTTTAATTCAGATTAAATATTTTCTGTCCAGAGTCCCTATCCAAACAAGCAATCAAACAAAAATAATAACAAAAAAATAAAATAAAAAGCAAGCCATGTGTTATGCCTTACGTTATCTGCTGGGTCAGATTTCAAAAGCTCATAAAATGTGTACAGCCTATAAGGTATCACTTCATATTAATTTATGAACATCAGTGACCAGGGGATGGGGAGATGGTGAGCTCATGATGTTGTTGTGCTTCCAATCAGGCCTGCATACCAGAGCGCTTTTTCTCTGCTAATAGAGCAAGCACAGCATCTCTCCTTTCATGCTTCAAAAAACATATTTGTGTTATGTTCTATCTTCCCAGCAGCAAGTTCCCTTTGCCAACTAGCAGTGGGTGTATAGCCCTTCTTTGGGAACATGCTGTAGCTTCCCATTTCCTGTGTCTGTGGTCTCACAGAGTCCTTTTGCTCTATGAAGCTGTGAAAGGGGCCATTGTGAGGGCTTGCTAGATATTTAAGATTCTGGGAGGGGTCTGTTGCAGTCAAGTGCTTAATAAAGAAAATTACATTGCTGGTAATTCTGTATTTCAAAGCAGCAGTGATGAAATTGGTGTGACCTTATGAGTCTCTTTATGCCACCTGGTAAAAGGCACACCCAGAACTCTAGTGTCAGAGTATTTAGCCAAACAGTGTCTTATAAGGTATCCTATAAAAACCGGTGACACTTTGGTCAGTAATATTGTTGCATCATGTCTGGTTGCTGTCTAATTATATATGGGTGCTGGGAAATGTTCCTAAAATATGTGTAGGCCAAGCAATTTGAGTAGAGAGGCTAAATGAATTTGTTGTAGACAAAAGAATGTTATTTCACGAGTTTGCCTGTGTTTCCAGTGTAAAATAAACAAGGTGAGGCTAGATACAAAGAAATACATTTACCTTGAAGCTAAATAAAGTAGTTACGCTAATCAAAAAGTAAATTGATCAGGGGATGTGTAAAGACAGCTTGGGTCTGCTCCCCAGTAGAGAACAGGAACTTTGTTGGGGTTTACTTTTCCAAAGAATACATTTCAACAGTTTACTGTACTATAAAAAGAAGGGGAGAAAATCCATCAATTAGCTATCACTTTAGAGGATGGAGAGGACAGCACCCTCTGATTCTGGGAATGCTGGAGTCTCTTTGTAGAAGAGCTGGAGGCTTGAGAAAAATTAAAACCCTGTTTAGGCAAAGATTGTAGCTTGTTAAAGATAAGTCTCATACATTAGAAAGCTTGTTTTATTTTGTTTTTCTAACCATTTTCTGCTTCTGTTATCTCTGTTTAGTATTGCTGAGATTTCTGGCTTTTTAAAAAATAACTTATTTTTAATTTTCCTATAAGTCATTTCAGTGCTATTACTTTGAATTAATTTATTCATTGCTATTACAATGAAGTAAGTAAAACTCCGGTCATCTGAAGAAGTGGGCTGTGCCCACCAAAGCTCATGATTCCATCTACACGTTTTCTTAGTCTATAAAGTGCTACCAGACGATTTGTTGTTTTTTAAGTTTATCCGGCACAGACTAACTTGGCTACCCCCTGAAGCTAGTGAATTAAGTGCAAGCCCAGAGTTAAACCAACTGACCGGTGTGTGCACTGATTCTTTCAAAACAGCTAACTTAATTTCTGTGAGTGCCCAGAGAGAAAGACTGGACACTACAGACAGATGTCTCTGGGGAAGTGGGGTTCACTGCTTACTACCTGTAAGGCAAGATAAAGACTGACAGAGTCGGGTGAAGCCGATACATTGGTGTAGCAGGGATCTGATGCACAGTCTAATCTAGTCTCCAGCAAAGCTCATGTTGACCAAATGGCAGGAGAGTGACACTGTAATACTGGTTTATAGTTCTGGTGCCCAAAGGAAAGCATCACAGTTGGGTATAACTTTTCAAAGCCTGCCATATTTTTCCTACAAGGAATTCAGGCTGCAATCTAAATCCAAATTAATGAAGCTGCTTCAAGTTGACAGGAGGGAGGGAAACCACAGCTGTGAGTCTCAGACCACTGGAGAGTCTTGCTTCAAAAGCAGCTGGTGTTGAATCACTGGACTTATTTGATTTGGGAACAGGATTTATAGTATCTGATTTGCAGCTTAACTGGGGGAAGGAGGCAACATTTACAAAATTACTAACTTCACATATCATTTTCATCTCCCTGTTTTCTTACATCATCTCTTCAAGTGGCAATAAAATTACCTGAAAACTGAATCCATCTTGAGGAAAAGTTAGAGGAACTTACACACTGAGTGGCAAATTAATTTGCAAACCTCCCACAGTTCAGTATGTCTTATTTTATTTTGATCAACACTGAGTGAATGATAAAGTTTCCAAACTCAGTTTTTCCACCCCTTTATTCATGCTCCTTTTTTCAACCAAGAAATATCCTTTGCAGTGTGTTGCTCTTTTCTGAGAAGTGTACTTAGGCTATTTACTTTTTTTAAAATTATGAAAACTTTAAGTACAGAAGTTCCTTGTGAATTGGGAAGGACTGCAGCAGCATAAAGGCAATAGGAGAGAGCCTGACTGAGCACCACAAATGTAAATACAACATTTTGTACAGAAGCTCTGCCTATGTTAAGAAAGCATTAAACATGATAAGCTAAGCCCTAAAACGTCTGAGGAGTACAAGGAGAATTCTTCCCTTTATGCCCTGATGCAGAAGTGGGACACAAACACAGTCTTTGCATTCCCTGGAGAAGACCATGATCTCATTCTTTGTAGCTCCTTGAAAAGCAACGCATCCTCATTGGGCTAGAGAGGAGACAGAACTAAAGCTTCGTCTCCCCTGTTTGCTAGCCAGTTGAGCTGGTCAGGGGCATGTGGACAGTAACTGCATCTGTTGAAGGGATGTAACAGCAGACATGTTGCTCCTGTGTGTATGTGTGTGTGTGAGAGAGAACTAGGAGGAGCTCCACCCATGAAATGGAGCAACTTTGTACCATCCTGTTCCTAATACGTGATTATCCCTTGAAGGCACATATGTGTCCAAAGCATGTACTGCACATGCAGCTTTAACCTGACCTCTTTGGTCTTGAGCACTATAGTCCTTGGTGATGATCACCTACCCCATTGTTTCTCAAAAGTTCAATATGCCATTTTCTCTCCAATTTTATTTGTGTCTGTATTACATTTTTGAGTCTTGTATAATTGAATTGAATTTTGTTTTGATAATAGTGCACTAGATCTGTTGTCTTGTGGCCAGATCCTGAGCATTTCCTGTCCAGAACTTTGGATTTAGTCATTACACTTTTTCTGTGTTTAAGTTCTCTTCTCTCTAAGGTCTACAGCTTAATAATTTTTTCAGCAACCCTGTACTATATACATTTAAGAGGATTTATTTTACTTTTGCAGACATCTGTACCTATGTGCAATAATTAATCATGTTAAATGTCAGATGCTGTAAGTCAGAGAAAACCATTCTTAGATGTATGTTAAAAACAAACTCACCTGAAATATGGTCCTTATTAAAATAAAGTGCATTTAAAATAGTTACAAGTATGGCTGCTTTTTCTTAGCCCTCCCCCTGCCAATTTCTGTGATTTCATAATCACAATCTTAGTATTAAGAAAAGTTTTCTTATTCCTTTGTTGTTGTGTAAGACACCTACACAAACAAGGGAAGTGACTGACCGACAATAGAGGGGCAACGATGAAATGGACTAAACAGTGTTGTCAAATATGAAAACAAAATGGAAAAAGTAGATGGGGGAAAAAGTTGTTTTCTCAAATCTTTTTCAACTATAGTAATCTTATTAGAATAAAACACTAACCTTGTATTCTTTCTTGTAATAATAGTTTAAGTTGTCAGTGTCTCTTTAACAGGATAGGACCAGCTCACCAACTGGTATATTTCCCTGACTTCAATGGAGTTATGGCAATTTATACTAGATGAGAGTCTAGCTATCTATTTAACAATTTCTTGTTTGGCTGTTTTTATGAGCTTAACCACAACTTCAGACACAAACAATGTGGGGTTTCAGTCTGGATCCAAATGTTGAATATTGTGGTTTATCCTATTCTGTGAATTATATGGTTTGTACATGCTCAAAGCATGTATAATATTGGTATCTAAACCTTCCAGCTTGTATTCATGAGGAAGGAAAAATGACTCTTGCCTTTTCCAAGAATCCCATTGTTGCTGGCAAAAAAAAAAAAAAAAAAAAAAAATTAAAAAATTAAAAAAATTAATTGTTCTGCAAAAGTTTCCCTCTATTTTGAACAGCCCTGTAACTGGTTGAAAACATTCACATTTTATTTTTTTTAGTGGAAAAAGACACATTTTTTGCATATTTTTTCAACCAGCTCTTTTGTGGACATCCAAATCAGCTCTAACTAAATAAAATATTTTAATATAGCCCATTTATATCATTATTATTTTTCTGTGTAATGATGTCAAAAAGAGTGTGACATATAGAAAGCGCACAATAAAAAAGAACCCCCGATTATGTGGTTTATGCAAGTTATTTGCCTTAGCTGATAAAAGAGAGGGTGAAGGGCAGGAATGGTGATGCAAAAATGTGGGATGTTTTTGCAAAATGTCAATGTCCAACTTTTGGAAGCCCTGGAGGTTTGCTTATGGGTCCTATTTTAGCTGATGTTCCACAGAGATTTTTTTACATGCATTGTTTCAACTTTGGCTCATCTCTGTTTCAAATATGCTAAAGAGCACTTTTGTTTTTTCAAATCCTCTTTGGGTGGCAAACGATGTATACCACAGACTGGACATGATTTGTTTGACCAGTTTATTAGCCACTGAACTACACCTCCACATAAATGGTACATTAAACAACCTGCACCTCTATTACTACTTAATGTACCAGGGAGGACACCTATGGAGTGCTGCTCTCACAGTGGAAGTAACATATTAAATGTTCAATACCCCTAAGACATTACTATGTATTTTGCATAACCAAACTTTCCTCCCATCCCTCCCCCCCTCAAAGAAAATTACCTATGTTTCAAGTAACTTAGGGGGAAATTACAACTGTCTCTCAAAAATTATGAGAATTCTCTGGTCCTAGTGTGCATTCCAGCTTGGCAGTGAGTCTACAGCTTATATAGAAGAAATTGGAAAAGTAGTCATGCAATGTAATGCCTCCCTGAACCCCTATCTGTACACTGTAAACTGGTGCAAAACCTCTACCACACTGCATGCTCTTCCCACATTCGTTCCCAAATGTATAGTTGACACCAAGAATTGCACTACTAGTGCAACTGTCTTTTGTCAGCTGGTTTGTGGCTGTGATTTTTTTTTTAATTTTTTTTTGTGTGGCCATCTGGATGTGATTTTAGAGCGTAACCACATGCCTGAAAATGAAGGAATGCAACTGTTAGCTTCTTTTCTCTCCCTGCCATGCACACACATAATTACAAAGGTTACATTCCTTTGTTAAGAAAACATGATGCACTATTGTGATTATTTATTTTAATTACTGCTATTTGTTTTACAATACAACCTAGAAGGCCCAAATGAGATCACTATGCAATGCGGCAGGCAAACATATGATAAGAAACCATTCCTATCCCAGAGAACTTGTTTAAATAGATAAATCAGAGACAAAGCAAGAGGGGAAGGGATTTGTCCAAGGTCACAAAGCAGGCCAGTTATAGAGCCAGGAACAGAGCCTAGATTTCTTGAATCACCAGTCTAGTTCTCTTGAATCCAGGGAGAGGGGGACAAACAAAGGGGCTTTGCTGGGAGGGGATTCAGAGGATACTGGAGTAGTCAGAGCCATGACTCTGCCTTCTTTTCCTTTCCCCATGAATACCCATAGTGCACCCCACAAAGGTGACTGGATGCAAAAAGCAGAAATATACTGTGTCTTGTAAAGAGTTGATTCAAGATCCCTGTAGTGCAAAATAGAAGCTCCCAAGGAACTGAAATTCCAAGATGGTCCTGAGACACAATTATCTCCTGGTGTTGCTCCATATTCAGGACCAAGCCTAACGCCATAGTCTTCTAGCCCTGCTTTATATTCAGGACCAAGCCTAACACCATAGTCTTCTAGCCCTGCTTTAGTTTGCCTTAAAACCTTACATCCTTGTTTTCATTTTGCACTAACTTGTGTGCATTTTTTATTTCATTTTGTTTTGTATTCTGAAAATCATTGCCTATTGTCTCATTTAAAATAATTTTCCTTACAACCCTTTCAAATTTACTGTATTAAAAAAAAACCTTTCCCTGTTTTCCAGTTATTTCCTTATTCTGAGTTATGATGCTCGTGGTACAAGAAGCATTACTTCATAGCACTGTGCGAATGTGAAATCTCATTCATTTCTGCTTTTCTAGATCATAGGAACATAACTTCTGTAACTAGGGAGCTACTATTTCTGAGGCTGTCAGACAAAAATAAGTAGGAATTCTGTTTATGATTTGTTTGCTTTGTGCCTGAGCTGTTCGCAAACTCAATTTCTATTGTAGCTATGCAGTAGTGTTAATGAGGTGTTAATGTGTTTGTCAGAGAGGTGATTAAAAGAAGTTTTGCTTTAATCAATGGTGTTATTTCCATTTTCTTTGTTTGTAGAGGCTATTTGCATCATAAGTGGTTGTTGGCTAGCTCCTGGGACTGGGACAACTTTAGAAAACAATGTGGGGTAAAACTCCCACTGACTTCAATGTGGCAATATTGATCCTTTGATTAGAATGTTTGAAGAGCAAAAACATTTTCCCAAGATCCTAGCAGTTTGAAATGTGTATAGTTAAAGTAGTACAACCCCTTAGAATGGATGCAGTTATACCAGCATATGGATATAAATATAGGGGAATAAGCTGCACGAGTATAAGGGTACATCTACACATCAGTGTTATTTCGGAATAACTTACGTTATTCCAAAATAACATAGTCTACATCTACACTAAAGACAGTTTTTTCGACATAATGTTGAACTGAAGGATTTCTTATTCCAACTCCTGTAACCTTCATTTTACAACAAGTAAGGGAAGTTGAAGGTAGGTGCTCTACTTCAGACTTCCTGTTGTGTGGACAGCGCCAAAAACCGAAACAAGGTATTTCGACTTAAGCTTCTTAATTGACATAGCTCAAGTTGCATAGCTTATTTTGGCTTTAGCCCTGCAGTGTAGACGTACCCTAACTGTGTTCACAATAGAGTTTGTATCTATTTTAAAATTGCATCCCTATCAGAAATTGTTAAATCAACACATAATCTGTGTGTAGCTAGGATACGACTTTGGAAGGTTATAAACATTGGGTAAGCATCATTAAAGTAAAAAGTCAAAACAAGGCATCTGAAGTATGATTTTTGGGATGACACAATGTGACCATCATCACATTTTACAGTTTTAAAAAAATTCCCTCTTATGTGTGATGACAGGAACATAATGTAATGAATACTTTACGTTATCTTATGCAATATTAATTGGAAGCTGGCTATTGTGATGTCTAAAATCAGGAATGATTCACACTGCCTCCTCCTTTATTGCTTGGAGCTGATCCTTGGGACCTAGAAACTGAAAGACCTATGGATTTTTGGTAGGGTTGTGAAAAGGAGGATGTCTTTGGGTTTTGTGTTAACTTGGGAAATTCTCCAAGTGAAATCAATCATGGAAGACAGCTTAGTTGAACTCAGAACATTGCCATTTTGTTTGAAAAATAACCTAATCTTTGTTCAGTCCACTCAGCATTAATGAAGCATATGTTTAGCATGTTTGAAATGGTTTCCTTTGGGGCCCTAGCAATAGGGGAAATGGATGAGATGCAATGGTCACAAAACCCACAAAATTCTGAGTTATTTGCAAGTAGGGAACTTGGAACAATCGATTTTTTTCAATAGTGGCATGTTACACTTCTACAGCAAACTGTATTTGAATTAAGTGTAGATGAAACTTCAGACTTGTCCTTCTTGGAAGTTAGAGATGAAAAAAGTATTGAGAAGCGAGAATGAAGACTCGGATGAAAGGGGTATTTCAGCTTGTCAATGTGGTGTGGCAGCAATGATTCCTGATTCTTCTCTCCAGTGGCCCAGATGTCAATCCCAGGACAGGCAGGCTCTCACAATTTTTCTGATAACGAAGGGGTAATGTATGAAAGTGAGAAGCTGTCATCACTGGGGAAAAAAAAGACCCGCTCTTAAAAAAGAAGCTGAGGGAAAGAAGAGAAATTTGCCGAAACCAAACATTAAACCAGGGTATATGTACACAGCAATCAAAGACGTGAGGCACCAAGCCGCGGAGTGTGGGTCAGCTGACTCTTGCCCATGGGGCTCAGGCTTCAGAGCTATAAAATAGCATTAATGCAGACATAAGGTGCGGATTGGAGTCATGTTTCTGAGACTCTAGCTATGTGTGTGGGGGGAGGGAGGGAGGCCGATCTCAAAGCACAAGTTCCAGCCCAAGCCCAAACATCTACACTGTGATTTTTGTAGCCTTGCAGCCTATATCCTGCAAGTGTGAGTCAACTGACCAGGGCCAGCCACTGCTGTACCACAAGTCTCTTTTTTATTGCAGCACAAACACATCCAACTAATTCTCTCCCAACTAATGTACTTTGGCAGCTGCTGTGGTTTGGTCTCTTGATTGCTTGATTTACTTTTACAGATCATTCCTGCAGCTCCTACTTTTTGTTAGAAGAGAAAATGAGACTGGGAGAAAGACGACACCCCCTCCCCCCACCCCATCTGCAAAGGCTGCTGGTGTCAAAGCACAAACTTCTGTGTGGTCCTTTGGCCCTGGTCTATACTAGGGAGTTATTTTGAAATAACCCCTCTTCTTTCAAAATAATAAGAGGAGCATCCACATTACCAAGTCCGTTATTTCGAAATAAGGGGCTGGTTGTTACGAAGTCTGTACCCCTGCTTTCCTTGGGGAATAAGCTTATTTCAAAATAGTTATTTGGGGAGTAGTTATATTGCATTTAGTTGTTTCAAAATAATTTCCTAGTGTAGACAAGCAGAGTGTCTACCAAGCCCATTATTTCAAAATAAGAGGCTGGTTATTTTGAAATAATAACCCCTCCTTTCCATGAGGAAGAACGCTTATTTTGAGATTGCTTTTTCAAAATAGCGGTAGTCTGGACGCTCTACTGCTGCTATTTCGAAATAATTATTCCCCAGAGTCATTCAGGGTAATTACTCCCCAGTGCTTCCTGGGGCTCTAAGACGAGATAGCACATGCACATTAAGGGAGCCTGCCTTAGACTATTTTCAAGGCTTTCTTGTAGTGTGGACACGCTATTTCAAAATAATAATTTCCTAGTGTAGACATGCCCCATGTGTTGCCTCTGCCCACAGCCAGATGGTGTTTATAGCACAATGAGAAAAGATAAGGGATATAGTTAAAGTGTTGCTGGGTATGGTGGGAGTTTAGTATAGAACTGTACACTGGACAGCTGCCTGACTCCTGTCCCAAGCCATGGTCAAGCAACCAAGCAAGAGGGGTAAAGGGGCAGGTGGTATAAGAAACACAAAAAGTCAAAGAAATGATGACTCTGACCGAAACACAATCTTATTTCTTATCTCTTCCATGAAGCCCCCAGACTCAAAGCCCTCTGAAATGGAACATGACCCTCAACTGCAAAGGGTGACGCCAAGGTCATGCACTATAGATGTAATTAAGCCTGCCAAGGAACAGGGTAGGAGTGAGGGGAAAAAAGTTCTATTGGTGTACAGTGCTGTGCATTATTCTTGCTTAGTAAGCCCATTGAACATTGCTTTGCCTGCATTTTGGACTCTGGCCTTCTGCTTTGTGTCTGGATGTCAAGGTCCAAGGGAGGGTTTCTCACTCCATTTTCCCATCTGTTGTTTCCATGGTTGAAGCTTCGGCTTTGGGCAAAAAAACTGGCAGCTTTTAAAAACCAAACCAAATGCCTTTCTAGCTCTGTCTTTGAGGCGTACAAATGTGCTCTGTGTTGCACTGCTGTGGCTTATTTCTTTCTTTGCAGGCAGAGTTCAGAGGACTCTGAGTTGCCTTGGATAAAATGTGTGTGTTAGACTGATTATTGAATGCCCTCCTTTTGCTTCCTCATCTATCATGACATTTGGAATGACAGGCCAAGAAATCTCAGTCATTCTGGTATCTGGCTCTCCCAGCTGGTAGTTCGACCACCCCGTTCAACATCAACCGTGCCCAGCTTTCACTTCCCCTGTAGGTGCCTTGCTCCACTCAGTTCCGTTGAGGAGGCAGGCATTCACCCAGAAATCACCCCAACACCACTGTCAATAACAAACAGGCACTGTTATCAGCAAACAAACAGAGCTCCTACAACATCAGTCCCTTGGTCAAAGCTCCAGGTGCTGCCTTCCCTTTGGGCTTTGACCGATTCCTGCCTGCCATACATTACTGGCTCCTAGTAGCTATGAAACCAGGTTGCTCCCTGGCCTGTCCTAAGCCCTGAGTTTAGACTTTTAGCTGGCAGTGTCCCTGCAGCTCCTACTTTGAATGACACCCCTATTCTCCAATGGGAGGAGAGCTGGAAGCAGGGTAGAATTTTGTACAAGCTCCCTAGCTAAATAGGCTTCTGGGGGCATTTGGAGTGGCTCTTCCATGCTGCTGATTGTGGAGTGGGGGCCCCATACAAAGAAGAAACTTGTTGGCTTTTACAGTAGCCCCAGGACCTCTAATCCTTTTGGTAGCTTTCTGGTCTGGCCATCCTGTGAAGAGCCTGGATCTCACTCCTTGCCAAGGTAGAAAGTCGCTGGGCTGATCCCTCATCTGCTGTGGATCACACAGTTTGAAATTATTAGCCTTTGTTTCCTGGTTAAATGGGGTCTGGCCCCAATGTCTGCAGCCTGGCAGCAGAACCAAATTGGGCAGTAAGTAAACGAACACAAAAAGTATATCTGTCTGTCTATCTTTGTATAGACAAACACACACACACACACACACACACACATACACTTAGGAAAATGATGATTGTACTGCCTAGAGGCCTCAGAATTTCGCTGGTCTGTAGATTATAATATGAACATTTTAAGAACTGCTTTTTGCTTAACTTAATTATAGTACACAATTTTTGTGCTATCAATGCTTCTTTAAGTCTGTAGGTCATTTTAGATTGCATATATGTGAGGCAAAATGAGAACAGCCATGCAAGGTCAGATCAGAGGTCCATCTACCCAAGTCTTCTGACCTTGGCCAATGCCAGGTGCCTCAGAGGGAAAGAACAGAACAGGGAAATTATCAAGTGATCCATCCCCCGTCATCCATTCCCCACATCTGGCAATCAGAGGCTAGTGACATACAGAGCATAGGGTTGCATCTCAGACCATTCTGGCTAATAGTCATTAATCAACCTATCTTCCATGAACTTATGTTTTTCTTTTTCGAACCTGTTATTATCTTGGCCTTCACAACAGCCTCTGGCAAATAGTTCCACAGGCTGGCTGTACTCTGTGTAAAGAAATGCTTCCTTTTATGTATTTTAAACCTTCTGCCTATTAATTACATTGGGTGATCCCTAGTTTTTGTGTTTTGAGAGGAATATAAACATTTCTTTACTTAAGTGGTCATGATTACATAAACTGCTGTCATATCCCCCCTTAGTCATCTCATTTCCCACCTGAAAAGTGCGTCTTATTACTTCGTTCTCATATGGAAGCTGTTCCATACCCCTGATAATTGTGTTGCCCTTTTCTTTACTTTTCCAATTCCAATATATTATATTTGAGATGGCGTGGCCATATCTGCATGTAGTATTCAAGATGTGGGAGTACTATGGAGTTATTTGGAGGCAACATTATATTTATCCCATTCTTGATGCCCGACCTTCTGTTTGCTTTTTTGATTGTTGCTGCAGGATGAGTGAATCTTTTAAGACTACTATCCACAATGACTCCAAGATATTTTTCTTGAATGGTAATAACTAATTTAGGCCCCATTATTTTTGTATGTATAATTGGGATTGTTTTCTACTGAGCATTATTTTGAATTTATCAGCATTGGATTTCATCTGCCATTTTGTGTTGCCTGATCTTTAGATTGTGTATTAATTATATTGATTATTTATGCACTTTCAGTTACCACTTGAAAGGTTGACAGGTCCTTCTCCCAAGATCAGGCCCAGCAGAGGTGAAAGTAAGTGAGTGTACCCAGATGTGCAGCTCCAGCAAAGAGCTGGCTGTGATGCAGCAAAAGCTAGCAGGGAGCTATTTAAAGAACTTGCAGGGACCTGGGTGGCAGTAGGACAATACCTGTAAGACATTTTAAGTTACTTTCACTGTTGAGGCACAGTATTTAAATTATCCTATGACTGGGAATCCTGATGTGCACAGTTGCAACACTCATGTGATAGGAACTCTTGTATATTTACAAATATAGTTTAAAATGTATTTAACACAGTCACAAACATCCCAACTGTATAAGATAGACAGGGGCTATGTCTAGACTACAAGCCTCTTTCGAAAAAGGCTTCTTTGAAAGAATCTTTTGAAAAAGACTCTTTCAAAAGAGAGCATCTAGACTGCAACCACTTGTTTCAAAAGAGCGAGCTGCTTTTTTGAAAGACAGCACCCAGGCAGTCTGGATGCTCTCTTTCAAAAAAGCCGTTTGCATTCAAGAACGCTTTTTTTTTTTTTTTGAAAGAGCACTTTCGAAAAAAGGCGTTCTTCCTCGTAAAATGAGGTTTACCGTGGTAAAAAACACTGCCACATTCTTTCGATTTAATTTTGAAAGAACGCAGTGGCAGTCTAGATGCAGGGGAAGTTTTTTCGAAAAAAAAAAGGCCTTTATTTATTTATTTTTAACTCTGTAGTCTAGACACACTCAGGGAGTGTATATCTGTGTTTTCATATACTCAGACCATTCCTTCTAGAACACCCTAGAAGTGTTATCCATCATTTTCCTCATCGCCATCAACTTCTCCATCCTCACCAAAGGCCATCATTCTGGCACCTCCCAAGGATTCCATCTCCTCTTCCTACCACCCCATGGCTGAGATGCCACTTTTATAATATATGTTAGGTTAATGTTATGTTTGATGTATATTCAGTAAGGGATGCTTCCTTTTCTCTGCAGTTGCATTTCTTCACCTTACTAATGGTGAAGTGTCTTTTTCCTGTAGGTCAGTGTCAGGAGGCACTCCCGTGACCACCTCCCCCCACCATGCCTCAGTGCCCCTAATCGACTGTCTTCACTCGGTCCAATGCTGGGCTGCCTACAGTCTGTCTCGGGTGCTCATCACCGGCATAACCATCACTCTTCCCCGCTTCAGCCTTGCCCTTCTAGTTCCCACTTATGGTGCCGCCACGGCACCCGCGATACGCATACGACAAGGGGTATCGCGAAAGTGAGAAGGGGGGTCCCGGACCCGCCCTCGCTCATGGGCCCCAGCCCAGGGCCCTAAGTACCCAGATCTGTGAAAGGTCTGGTCCGATCAGTGGGGCGAGCTGCCTAAACGCACTGACCCGCCAACCACACCGTGTTCTGCCCTGGGCTACTTCCCTTCCCCCAAAAAGCTCCTCCGCCACGGCACCCACATTCCCCTTTGTGGACAGGATTGCTGGTGGAGGCGCAATGGTTCCTGGTGATGACGGGCTGTTTGCTCTCAGTTTTGGGGCTTCCGCTCCGGCTCGGGCTTTCTTCCCGGGTTCGGTCCTCCTCTGGTCTGGGCCGGCGTGCCTTTTTGAATGGCCGCCACCGCCCTGATCATCCTATCACGGGTGGAGGCCGGATCGACGGCTTGCCCTGGCCCTGCCCCATGCTGGCGTTGCCGCGTCCCATTCCGGGACGGTGCGCACCCCCCCTCCTTCCTCTGGAGCGGGGCCGTTACTTGCTCCCTCCGCTCGCTCTGGGGCTCCCCTGATGTCGCCCCTCCTGACGTCAGCTCGGAGCGACGGCTGAGCGGCATGGGAGCAGGCGGCACACAAGCGAGCCTCCCTGCCACGGCCGCGGCCGCTGCCCAGTGCTTTCCCAGCCGCGGATAAGGGACGGGATGAGGACGCCCCGTCACAGTCGGTTTATCATTAATCTGAACGTATTGTCATATACTTTAGTTTGTTACCATGGTCCCTTTTGTAGTTATGTTTCACATTTATTATTTCTGTCCTACCTGGTTATTCGGTCTGGTCTTAACCACTTATCTTGGGTTCCTCCCAGTTGTGATGCACCTGTTAAATTGAGGGCATCCATGGAAGCCCCTGAAAGTTGCTTTATCTAGGTGAAAAGTCCTGAATATATGCATATTTACCTTGCTATCTAGGTGAAAGGTCCCAGCCATGTGCATGCTAGCTTTGCCTTAGCTTAATTTACAGGATGTGTTCTGTAGGTCCCTTGCATTCGAGCCAAACTTCCAAGCTACTTTAATATAAACCCATTGTAACCTATTATAATCAAAACCATAAAGAAATAATACATATATAAGAATATATCTATAGGCAAACAAGCAAGTTAGTCCTATAGGTTTTAGTTTCCCAGTTACATCCTTTTGTGAGAGGTCTCTTTATCTTGCAAATGCTTACTCCCAAACATAGCTCTTATTACTCTGAATAATCCTGTTAAAGTTAATAGGACCAGCTATGGCAGCAATGCACTTAAAATAATTGTTTGCAGGATGACTGAGCCTTAAAATTCTATTGTACTGTTAGGAGAAAAAAAAATCTGACATATCCTGTAATTAGAGTAAATGGGGGTGAGGGAGAGAGAGACAGACAGACAGAGAATTGTGTATTTGCTCGTAATCATCACAAAGAACTGTTAAAACAAAGTGGATAAACTATAAGAATCCTAAATACAAATAGTGATTCTATGTAGCAAGTTTATGTAAAATCACTGACCTTGATCTGAGGATAGACCTCTTTAATGCAATCAATACAGGTGCAATCCGATAAGAACGTTCTACTGTTTTATTAAAGTGCATCTAATTCAAAACTCAATAACTCTCACAAATCCTTAATCAGAGAAGACATCCTGGGAGGTATTTAGGTGAGTGATCTTATAACTCTTACTCTCTCCTTGTTAGGATGGCATTTTACAAATATACACATCTGTTTCTTCTTTGCCCTCTCTGTAGTAATTCTCTCTTTATCTTCCTGGTTTTGTTGACTTTAATGTGTTTAGCAAGCCCTTTGCATTTAGAGAGGCTGAGGCAAGTGTCAGCCTTTGCTCACACCATCCCCAAGCACAGACAAGCCTGTAAAGAACAGGTCTATTTTCCTTAATGGCATTGCGGGGCCTACAGACTCATGCCCGACAGATGAGTAGTGCGTTGTAGAAGGAACTCCATTTATACTTCCCTTCTCACCCAGGGTGATCAGGGTTCAATACAAATAATCTCTCCATGCGCAGCAGTATGCGACAGTTTAAATCAAATGAAAGCTGAAAGCAATTATTGTGTTTCTGGAAATGATTTTAAATCAAAATGATACATATTGAATAAGACAAAATAAGCACAAGGTGGAGAGCTCCACCTGCACTGTTTACTCTGAGGTAATTATTATCCTTTCCAAGTGATCCTCAGCATGCACCACGATAATGTAAAAGAAATTGCAGCTTGGAACAGTTGAACTGAGTGTTCATTTATAGTCACTGATGTTCACATCAGGCAGATTGAGGTTATTAGGTCTTCAGTTTAAGTGCAAACTACTGCAGATGGTTAGCTATATGTATGGCTTACGGTTTTAGCCCATAAAACACTCAGTCTTTTGGGGTACCGATCATATTTTTAAAAAATCTAATTGGTTATTAGTTTAATCTCTAAATTAAAGGTCACATACAGTCACAGGGACCTAGGCAGCTCCATGGTCACTATCACAACTTCGGGACTGCTGTAGCCTCCACACCGGCTGTACCCATGCCTGGTGTTTGTCCAGGAGAGCCTTCCTTCCTTCTCCCCATTTTTTATTAGCTGTAGAAGGGATCCAGGCCAGGAAATTCAGGTTCCAATTCCACCCTATCCATCTCCAAAACCGAAGGAGGGGGGAACAGGTGGGGAAGGTTGTTAGGACCCTAGCAGGTTATCTGAGAACTCAGGAACCTTCATCATCACCAAGTCCATCATCCAGTAACTCCATTAGTCATAGTCTTGTCTTATTCATTATGTGAACTAACCAATGGAAGCAAGCATGATGGAGTCAGCACCTGCAGCACCAAACAGATAGGTCCTTCAGCTAGAGCTGAAGAACTTACAGGGAAAGTAGGGAACATGATGGTTTAGCTTTAGACTATCTGATAATCTTTACTGGGAGCATTTGTACTCTAAGGCCACATCTTCACTTACTGTACCAGAGATCAATCATCTGGCATTCAATTTAGTGGGTCTAGTTAAGACCCACTAAATCGAATGCTGAGAGTGGCTATGGTCAGCACCAGTATTCCTCGCACTTGTGAGGAGTAAGGGAAGCTGATCAGAGCATTTGCTCCCACCTGCCTCTCTCTGTGAGGACAGCACCAAACTCAGCTTAAGGTAGGCCGACTCTACTATGTATTTTATGTAGCTGGAGTTGCATACCTTAACCTGACCCTCCAGGCCTAGTGTGAACCTGGCATAAGTTCTAGTTAAGACTTTTGTCTAGCTGCAAGACAGCTCTACCTACCAAGCTAGCTCAAGACCAATTATTTAGCTAAGGAGAAGTTGCCCTATTAAATGCTCAACATATTTACTTTAAACGCTAAAAAGCCATTTGGTGTCCTAATTTAAAGAATTGGGTGTCCAACTGTAGCCCAGTGGGGCTCAGAAAGGGGCTCCTCCCCTTTGGGGTCAGTGGGTGGCCACTCCACCCCACTCCGTCAATGCAGAGTCTATAGTAAAAAGTCCTCTTGCGCAAAAAGCATCAGCAGAGAATATGCAAATGACAGTGTGACAAATGCTAATGAGCGCTTCATTAGCATACTCTCTGCCGGCAAAAGCCTGCACTATAGACACAGCCTTAATGTTTTCATATCAAGTCTAGATGCTCTACTGAAGCGGTTCTCAAACTTTTTGGGCTCCGGACCCCTTTACATGAGTAAAAATGTATGTGGAGCCCAGTGGTCCACTGATTGTATGTGTTGTCAGGGGCGGCCTGAAGTGGGCTGCAGCAGCTGGCACCCCAGGCAGAACATGCGATCGGTGCCCCTGCCTGCATGGCCATAAATGCCGTGACGTCACCATCGGTCGCCCTGGGCGTCCTGTTGAAGGCGGCGCCCTAGACAATGGCCAAGTTGGCCTATACTCACGGGCCACCCCTGTGTGTTGTACCTATCGATGTTTCCAGTTTGTCAACCTCACAGAGCCCCTGGAGAAACACTGCTCTACTGGAAGATATACTTTAGCTTAAACACAAGTTATTGAGCTCAATAAAGGAGTAACTGGATGAAATTCTATGGCCTGTGTTATACAGGAAGTCAGACTAGAAGATCTAATGGTCCCTTCTGGCCTTAAACACTATATATCTGTGAAGACTCTGCATGGACTGTATATTTGCAAGTAAAAATTAATTAGGATAATTTAGCAATATAGGTCCTGAATCTGATTTTACTAGTGTGCTAAGAGCATAAATGAGGTTGCACTGAAGTACAATATATGAAGTATAAAGCTCTCTGAGTAAATTCTTTTCATGGTCACCCTCTTCTCCATACCGCTCATGGGCCATTCTTCTCCTTGAGGTCAGAATGATACTTATGGCAATCTAGTACTATGCAATCCAGTCTTCAGCGGAAAAAAATCTGTTGTCTTCAGTGATTTCAAAGAACTCAGATTTAAATCACTGAGGCTATGTCTACATTGCAGTGTACCTACCGAGGCTAGGTCTACATTGCGAACCACAATTTGCGTAGCTTTTTCCACAGCTTTTTTCGGAGGAGACTTTTTTGACATTTGGCCCATCTACACTGGGCCAAATGTCAGAAAAAAAAACCTTTTTCGAACCATCCCTTCTTCCTCCCTCGTTTGCAAGGATGCTGAGAAAGCAGCTCTGTTCTTCTGAAAAAAAAATTCAGAAGAGCAGATGCGTTCCCTGGTATCCCGGAAAAACTCTGCAGTGTAGACATAGCCTGAGCCATGACTAAAACGCAGATCCCTCTGGGGTGGAAGAAAGCAATTGTATAGTAGTCTCCATGGTTCTAAACAGCAGTTTAGGATAGGTAGGGAAAAGTACCATTTTCAAATTGCAGTAGACTGAAAGATTATTTGGGAAGGGAGAACATCATTCCGGATGCTTTATTTTGTCCACAACTACATAAAACAGTTTTATATTAATCTAATATGGCCATGGTCTGTGAGCAGGTTCTGCGTTTATGCCAGACTGGTCTGCCTTTAAAGAATTCCCACCTTGGCTGGAAAATAAGGATACCAGAAATCTAATTAAAAATGGGAGTTTGAGATACACAACAAGACTTTCAACTCCTCTGGTATTTAATGGAATTTGCTGTGGTGCTAAAATAGTATTTCACCCCTTGTCATTTTGACATGAAAAACATTAGAGAATATTTGATTTTGCTGTGGAACAAATTATGGTAATAATGAGTCTTTGAGAGAAAAAATGTGCACAAACTGGTACAATCTCATTTAAAATGTGCATGTTAAAATAAAGCATATACATGAGGAGATGACTGTTATTTAATCAACAGATTTTTATTTTTGAGATGTATGCCCTTTCAGTGTTGTGTTTGACAATTCTTTTTAACATTAGCTTAAACTGCTATCGCAGGCACTATCAGTCTATATATATTATGGGAATTAGGAACATGTGAACAGTCAGACTGCAATTCCTGCTAGATAATCAAGAATTCAAACTAGTGCCAGAGCTCATTGGGCAGATAACTTCTCCCTGGATTTGCTGTTAATTCTCAGAATTGACTGACTGGATGAGGGATTGGTGATCTCTATATAAACTACATACAGGCAAATAACTGCTTTGTTTGGAAGATCTGCTAGATTTTTTTAAAATGTACGTTGATTTAATTTTATACAATCATTCATTGCTAAAGATTAAATTCTGCCCCAGGTTGTATGAAGGGTCTGTAGTGATTTGGCCCCAAAATACATATTTCATGATTAGATTAGTAACGTACCACTGGTCATATGAGTACTGCTGCTTCATCCATTTTATAAATAAGAGATGTGCTCTGTTGCAAGCTTTTAATTCAGGCCTAGATGGGAAAAGCTGATGAGAAAGAGGCAAGAACTCATGGTCTAGACTGAGCCAGGAATTCCCATAATCCAGTTCTGACCACGAACCTTTCTGTGACCTTGGGTAAGACATTTAACTTCTCTGCTTCCATTTCTCTGCTGGTAAAGTGGAAATAATCCTACGTACCTTACAGGAGTGTTGTGAGATGTCTCTAGAAGGCCAGATTAAGAGATGACAGGACATGTTACATCTCTCACTGAAATTAACAGAAAATTCCTTGATGATGTCAGTGGGGTGGAATCAGACCCTTACTGCTGTGAGGTGTGCATTACACTTCCTTGCATCACCCCACTCCTTTTGCTTCAGCAAAGCATCACTGGGAGGGAATGGAGGTCATTTCACCCTCACTGTCTTCCCTCAGTTTTTTGCTGGCTATACCAGGTTTTGTTTAAGGCCAGAACTTCATAAGAGGCTGCTGAAGGAATGAATTCAATCAGTGCACCCCTGCTCCTTAGGCCAGAATCCTTTTTCCGCTATCGCTGCCCACTTTTTGGACTCTGCTAGTCCCTATATATTCCCCTTCCACTCCAGTGCAAGTGAGGTAGCAGCCCTTTCTGCAGCTATAAACTTCCCCTTGTCAGCCTTTCTAATTCTTGGGTTCTCCACTAGGATTCACCTTCATAAAACCTAGGGTGAATTCATCCCAGCCTTTGTGAAGCACTAGATCAATCCTAAGCATGATCATTATTCATCACTTGCTGATTGTGGATAATAATTATTGAAGGTTGTACTTAAGGAAAAATGCACTGAGATTTTGATTAGTGTAAAACAGTAACAACAAATCATATATGCAGTGTTGTTGTAGATAAGGATATTGGAGACACAAGATGGGTGAGGTAATAGCTTTTATCGGGCCAACTTTTAGTGGGGAGAAAAACCAGCTTTTGAATTCACACTCTTCTTCAGAACTCTTTGTAAGCTCATAAACTGGATCTCTCTCACCACCAGAAGTTGGTCCAATTACCTCAATCACCTTCTGCCTCTAACAAATCATATAGTCTTTTAAACTTGAAATAAATATGTAGTTATGTGTCTTTTCTGTGAATTGGGTCAATTTACATTGAGCAGGAATATATGAAAGACAAGTGTAGCAGGTCCTTTTAAGAAAAATCTTACCTCCCCACCCCAGAATGAAAGTGGGAGACATGCCATTTTATTTTGCTAGTCAGTGATCTATTAATGTAAACTAATTAACTGCAAATGTTTAAGCAGTGAGCACCAAATGAGAGGACTTGTTTAACAGCTGGGATGGCTTGTTTTTATAAAAGCAACTAAAAATAAAAATCAAGAAGTATGTGTATGTGCGCGCACTTGCATTTTCCAGTAATATTTTATGTAAGTACACTACTATGACTAATTAAACATAGAAATTCTGGCTATGAGCATCTGACATTTTTCTGCACTATACAACCCTATCTTTTTTAAAGTCACATGTAACATCATTATGACTGATACAGTCAGTGGCCTTGTGTTTAAAAAGATTTTATTTTGGAACGTGGGTCACTGGAGGGTAGGCTCACGGGCATATGTGGCACATGAATATGGGCAAAAGAAAACGGTAAATGTGAGCTGCCAAGAGATCTTATAAGGAATTTGCATAAGATCTTACTCATAAGTAGAATGGGGAAGGCATCTTTGATTATATCTTCACAGTTAACAGCTGTCCCCGGCAAAAATGCAGGAAGCGTTTAATGTACTCTCTCTGTATAATGTAATCAGACTGTGTCTGAGGGATAACTTATACAGCGCAGATAGCAAATAATCAAGTGTGGTCAAGGACAGCCAAATTGTTTCATTGTACATTATTAGACTTGGCAGAATTCATTTTTAAAAATATTTTGGATAAATAATATGATGTTTATTTGTCAACTCTTTATTTGTATCAATGTAAAAAACTGGGGGGGGGGGGGGCGAGAAGGGGAGAGAGGGATCAAGATCACATGTAAAAGGATACAAAGTAAATATCCTTAAATCAAACTCTAAGAAATTCACAACCAGCATTTTTCTTACTTTGCCCATCTATACATTTCTCTTATCATCTCTGGAATTATTTTTTGTCAGTTTGTATGTGTACTGTGAAATCAATGTTTACTGATATTTACCAATATAAATTTAATCTTTCCAAGCCTAGACATAACTTGGCAAAGACAAAGGAAAATGTGCATGCAGTCAGTGGCTCAAAGCTTTTATTACTTACCCAACAAGTGATTTTTAAAATGTACTTGCTTGTCTTTGTGGCAAGTGCAGAGTGAAATAGGTGGCTTTAAATATTAGTTGGTGAGAACAAGAGAAAGAAGAGCAGTTCTCTGATGCTAGCTTGCAAATTGGTCTAAAGAGGACCTGAAGGCAAACAGATGGTATGTCTACACTACAGCACTAATTCGAACTAACTTAATTCGAATTAGTTAATTCAAAATAAGCTAATTCGAATTAGTTTTTAGGTCTAGATGCACTAATTCAAATTAGTGTTTTGCTAATTCGAAATAGCATGTCCACATTGAGTGGACCCTGAACCGAAGTTAAGGCTGGCCGGAACCAGTGCCGGCAGGGCATCAGGTTAGGACTTAGGGTGTGGAGCTGCTGCCTCAGGCTAGCTGAGGGCTGTGCTTAAAGGGACCCGACTCCCACTCCGGACAGACAGTTCTCAGGGTTCCCTGCTTGCTTATCTAACTCAATGAGGGACAGCAAAGCAGTCTTGTCTTGGAGTGCCCTGAGTGCCCGCACTCAGCACATCACAGCACTTGGCCATAAGCCCGGCTGCACTTGACGCAGGCTGCCATCCAGGAGGGTCAATCAGGAGGCTGTCAGGATCCAGGAAGCCCTTCAGGAGAGCTTCCACCCCGAGGATCCCGCAGAGCCACCTCAGTCCTCCCCATCGGGGCTCGTGCCCCATTCCTCCCTCACCTCCTTCCACTTACCCTTCCCTAGCCCCCCTTCCTGATGTAAAAAATAAAGGACATGTGTTCAAAAATAGAAACGCTCTTTATTTAACAAAGCGGGGAGGGGGAGTTAACCTCTGGGGAGACTGGGAAAAGGAGGTGGGAGAGGGGAAGAGAGAGGGTGGGAGAGGGGAGGTGGAAACCTGGGAGGAGGGAGCTGGAAGGGGGAAGCCAGGGGAAGGAGGAGGGGAAGTATAAAACTATGGTACGCCATATTTTCAGTACTGCATACAGATGTGGTCTCCTCACCTCAAAAAAGATATTTTGGCCTTGGAAAGGGTGCAGAAAAGAGCAACTACAATGATTAGGGGTTTGGAACGGGTCCCCTATGAAGAGAGGCTAAAGAGACTGGGAATTTTCAGCTTAGAAAAGAGGAGACTGAAGGGGGATATGATAGAGGTCTATAAAAGCATGAGTGGTGTACAGAGGGTGAATAAAGAAAAGTTCTTCATTCGTTCCCATAATAGAAGGACTAGAGGACACCAAATGAAATGAATGGACAGCGGGTTTAAAATTAATAAGTGAAAATTCTTCTTCACACAGCACATAGTCAACCTGTGGAACTCCTTGCCACAGGAGGCTGTGAAGGCTAGAACTATAACAGAGTTTAAAGAGAAGTTAGATAAATTAATGGAGGTTGGGTCCATGGAGTGCTATTAGCCAAGGGGTAGGAATGGTGTCCCTGGCTTCTGTTTGTGGAAGGCTGGAGATGGATGGCACGAGACAAATCACTTGGTCATTGTCTTTGGTCCATCCCCTCTGGGGTAGCTGGTGCTGGCCACTGTCGGCAGACAGGCTACTGGGCTAGATGGACCTTTGGTCTGACCCAGTACAGCCGTTCTTATGTTCTAAGCTTAGGGCTCAAGGTTGGGGGTCTCACTGAACCAACTTGATTTTCATGCAAATCTGCTCCTGGGTTCGCATGTGGCCTTTGGTGGCCAGGCTGGCAGCTATCCTGCCCTAGACGGCTGCATTCCTGTGCCTAGTGCATAGGTCGTGGATGTTGGAGGCCTCCCCCCAAACCTCGATGAGGTCCACGATCTCCGCACTAGACCAGGTGGGAGCCTGCCTCTTGTGGTCCCAGGCACGCTCCTGTGAGCAGCCAGCCTGGTCCTGGGAAGAGGCAGAGGGCTGGGTGGCAGCGGGTGGCTGCCTCATGCCGTGCCAGGTGCAGGGTCTGCTGGCTGGGTGCTGGCAGGCTTGCAACTGGCACAAGCACTGTAGCCAGACCATGCCCCTTTAAGGGCTCCAGGGCCGGGAGGGGGGAAGAAAAGTTTCCCTGGTTTGGCTCAGAGTGGCCACCAGGGCAACCTGGGAAGTGCTAGCCTCCAACTAGTTCGAATTAAGTGGCTACACAGCCCTTAATTTGAACTAGGCGTTACTCCTCATAGAATGAGGTTTACCTAGTTCAAATTAAGTGCTCTGCTAGTTCGATTTAAATTCGAACTAGCAGTTTGTATATATAGCCGCTATTAAAGTTAATTCGAACTAACGGCTGTTAGTTCGAATTAACTTTGTAGTGTAGACATACCCAGAGAGACTCCTAGAATCCCAGGAGCACTGCAAAAAGATGAGACTATAGGACTAGTGTCATTCCATGTAGAACAGCATTCAAACTACATGACACATCTATGCAAGGGATAGTAACCACACTGTGGAAGAATGGAAAAACTACCCTTTAACAATATGTGCCTTCTAATGGGGTCTCAGGAGAAATATTAGATAACCACTAGCTGAAGATGTTGCAGATCTCCTGCCCACTTTTGTAATACAGAGAAATCCATAGGAACAACAAAGGAAATTGAAAGATTTAGAAGATTAATCTCTGTGCATGCAAGCACTTGATTTGGCAGAGATCTAGTAGGTCTTTTTGAGATATGTTCCAGTTTAAAAGATGGAAGTAGTTCCCAGAATCATCATGTGTTTATCAATCAAAGGCAAGCCAGGATCACCTTTTCTATTTCAGTGACAGAGTTCAGGGTAAAATGAAAGAGAAATGAAGAACTAGCAAGGCATTGTAGTCTCTCTTACAATTCTGTTGACAGCATAGAGTCCTAAAAATAATAGATTGTGTTTAGACACTGCATTCCAAAGGATCCCCAAGCACTTTACAGATGGACTATTTGCACCTCACGCTGACATGCTGTCACCTCTGGAGTGGGCGGCAGGCGTTTTTTGGCAACGCTTCACGGGAGCAAAAGGCAGACAGTGAAAAAGAACACTGGGTCCATTTGAAACTGTGTGGAGATGTAAGTGGACAGAATGTAACCATCAAAACTGGAATTTGACCAAGATACGGTAGCTAACACATGGCTCTTCCGAAAATGCAGTGCACTCTGTAATGTCCAGAAATAGTCAGGGCTTTGATTTTTTTTTTAACCTTTCCTTGGAAAGACCTCCAACATGACAGTATCAAAAGAAGAGCTACTGACTGAGAGGAAAGAGTGCCACCTACTGAAGCCTCAATACCACACCTTGCAGCAGCTTTGATTTTCTGTTCATTCCCAATGCTGTTTACTTTGTGAAATTTGACAAGAGTACCTCACAGGATGGAATGGTTATGCGTTCATCATAAACAGGCCTTACATGAAGGCGACCACTGGCATTAGAATGAAAGCAAATGCAGATAGTAAATCAACTGATTTTTGCCAGGAAGGTTTGCCCTGTAGTGAATCTGAGGTCTTTCAGGAGCTGAGAGCAGACTGAAGTTTAACCTTTACTCAGATTAGTTTTTGCTAGATTACTGCAGGATGTGATCATGATCTTGATGTCTTTCACATGATCCTCACAGATTTGCTCTGTACAGTTAAATGTTCTTTGAGGGGTTTAGGATTAAAGTAGATTTGAAATATTGTAGAGAACTCTTTAATGACATTTTAGAAGCTTAGCCAACCCTTAGATAATCTAAGTGGCTGAAAACATTTTGAAGTATAATTTATTTGGAGATGAACCCATTGCACCCTGGCACGGTCTGGGGAATTTTAGTGGTTTAGTAAAGTGCCCCATCAGGATGGATCTTTTAGATGGGGAAAACACGCTTCCTAAAACCTCCAGAAAAATAATTATCAGGGAGCGGGAGAATCTCATGCACTGACATTCCAGCCTGGCCATTGCTGAAATAGGTGAAGAAATCTGACCCCTTCATTTACGTGTTTTTGGAGAACACCCTGTCTCCCTTGAAAGGATGCAGGACCAAAGAATTAGATGATGATGGACAGAGGGATATAGTTGGTGGTTCAGAGCGGAGTGGGCGTTACTTCCCTGGTGAGGAAGAAAAAGAACAACAAAAAATGTCCTATAGTGTCGGGATCTAGGATATCTATAAAAAAGGAAAGTTGACTGTTTCCACAGAAGGCCATTTGCTATGACATGGCAAAAATCTGAGGTTTAAGGACTGTTTTTAACGTGGTTGCTCTAAGACTGTTCTCTAACCAGGGAGAGTGAAAGTACAGGAGCACCATGGATTATGGTAATATTTCTTCCAACATGTTTTATTACCCAGGGACAGAGCCCTCAAGCCCCATGGTTTGGAGGGCCCTGTCTGCCCAAAGGCAGCCTGAGGGATTACTAAGGGGGGGGGGGGGGAGCATGGCACCAACACCAGGGTTTAGGCCTGTCCCCTGTACTCACCAGCAGTGGCAGAGCCATGGCAAGTGGAGCAACCCAGCCCTACCCTGCTCCACTCCCCTCAGCAAAGCTGGGAAGCAGAGCAGGCTGGTGTTGTGTTGCTTCACTTCAGACTGCCACAGGGAGTTCAGGATGGGCCCGAAACCTGCTCCTGGCACCTGACCTGGCAATCACCCCTGGGTTGTATCAGTTGGGAAGGGATGAACTAGGGAGGGAGCAGGCAGAACAAAGGTGGAAAGAGATGTGGTAAGGATGGCGCAGGAGTGGGACTTGGGGCAGGGGAGTGAGTGGGGGCAGAGGAAGGGTAGGGAGAGGTGGAGTAGGGGTGGAATCTGGGGCACAGGGGGATTGTGCTGGGTCCTGTACCCCACTATGGATGGCCCTACCTAGGGAGGTTGGAAGTCAGCTAAAACTGGAATTTAGATTTCACCCAAGAGATTTCTCTTGCGTTGTCTGTAGGAAACCTTTGTAAAATAGCCTCTACCATTTTCTGTTTTCTCTTTGGCTGAAAGCAACCTTATTCTTCTGCATGGACTACAGCTGAAGAAAGGTAATTACCTTGACATACAGACAGATTTGGAGATCTTTCACTTTGTTTAGAGTTGGATGAGAAAGCCTTTTACTACAAATTTGGACTAGCCGGCTTTGAAGGAAAATACTGTTTTGTATTACTATTGAGTGGTTGCAAAGACCTATTCAGGCTTCCATGGGCGGGAGGGGGGAGAAAGGAGGGGAGTCTCTTCATGATACCCCAAGGCACAGTAGGTATTTGGATTGCAATTTCACCAGTTCTAGATGCTGGTTATTTTCAATCCTCTTAACTCAGGCCCTCCCCCACCCCACAAAATGAGCAGGTCCAACCATGTTCTTAGGGGAATGTTGTCTCTCCTGGGCTCTGTGGGACTCAAGAAGGCTTATATGTCTTCTCAATTTGGCCTTCCCTTCTAGATTGCCCTGTCTAACAGCATTGCCTGCTTCCTCCTTGTTACACCAAGTATAGGGTTTCCTCTTTAAAAAGGCAGCATGCTGCGCCCTCTGATGGTGATTACACTTTGCAGATGTTCAGCACCTGTCTGGCATTAAACCTCCATCCAGTGACCTTGGTTCTTTCCCATTGACCGTTTAAATAGCAGGCAGCACATGAAAGAGTTGCTGTGAAGTAGCTGAGGGAGAATGAGAGCTCAACTGACTCTGTGTTTCAACGCTCTTCTGTGTGAAGATTAAGGGTCATCCAACTGTGTCAATCACCTTCTCTGAAAAGTCCAAAAAGACTGTCAGAGTGCAGTCCTTTTATCAGATTATCTCTTTTCTTTTAGAGGTAACAATCGTCCATAGAGATTAAGAAAGAGTCAAAGGCCTCATTAATTTTGAATTTCAAGTGTCCTCAATAAGGCATGGCAGAATTTTTTTCCATAGGAACCTGAGAAGTTTCTTAAGAGATGTGAAATCAAGGGAAAATATTCTACTCAGGGGCCTCTGTGCTAATAAGATACCATGATAAACTTCCCCAGCCTCTAGACAATTCAGGAGTGTGTCCCTCTCATGACCTCAGTAAGGTTTGTTCTAAACTGGAAACTGAGGTATTTTAAAGCTCATAGTCTTTAAAAAAGAGTGAGGGGGTTTCTTCTCAGTCTGTGCTCATGGAGATGATTGATGAAAAGGCTATTGCCACAATTCTTTATATTATCTGGACAGATGTCCCTTAAGAAAGGGTTCAGCAACTCTGAAAGAAACCTGAAATGGAGGCAGAGGGACTTTGCTGGAACTGGTCTAAAGGATTGTTTCTGGGCAAAGACAGTGTTCTCAGGCAATCTTGTTTATTTAAAACTCAAACAAATGTACAGCTTGGACTTTGGTTCACAGTTAAAGAAAAAATAGAAATGTAAGAAGATGTTAAGCATGTGTTTTCTAATTGAAACCCTCGCTAAGCTGGCCTTTTCAACTGACCTTGCACACTTATTCACTTTGGGTTTTCTTGATAATCTCAGATGGGTGTCTCCTGAGAGCACATTAAAAGTTGCATCATTTCTTGTAGATGCTCTTACTCTAAGACTTGGATATTTATCCCACCTCTATTCTGGGATCAGGTTTGTTATTGTCATAAATGGAGGCATCTGTGTGTGCACTGAGCTTAGTGCAGGGCTGCAGGGGCTGCTGTGGGGAAACTAGTGATGGCTCATTGATTCTCAGCCAGCATAGCCTGAGTGTGAGTAAAAACACTGTTGGGGCTGCTCTCAACTCCGCCACTGGAAACCGTGGAGATCATTTGTCCAGGGAGGATCAATAGCACCACTCTGCCCGGACCCCACCCTTTCCTCTTAGCCAATTCTCCTTGGTTCCCGCCAGGGGAGCCCTCCGGAATCCTTTCCTTTGTGGCTTTTCTGCACTACCAAGGGAGCCAAGCGTAATACAAGATCTAGCCCTTTTGGTTTTGTATTCAGTGTGCATTCCTCTATCTGATGTGAGTAAGGATAGTCACCACAAAGTGCATCCTCACTGTTGTCCGTTCCTTTCATTTTGTTTGCTGCCTAATCAGGTGGCAGCCACATGCACTTTTCTTTTTTTCTTCCAGTAGACCAACAATTGACAAACAGGCTAACCAGTTTAGGAACTGTTTTGTGAATGGTGACGGATCTTGATGGAGATCATCAGAATCAAAGCACCAGTGATCTAAACTGGGCTTCAGGGGAGAGAGGCAAGTGCAGTAGCCTATTGCTTCATCCCTCATTATTATGCCAACACTGTGGTCCCCTGCTGCCATGCTGGTTGGGTGCAATTAATGGCTGGAGAAAGCCAGTGCAAGGCCTATGCATGGCATACTTTTCATTTAAGCCCACAAAACAGAGGTAAAGTAGGATTTATGTGGTGCATAGATCTCGTGTTAGTTTTCTGCACAAGGGTGAATTTCATCCATGGGAACTAGATTGGTGTTTTCTATGAAGGGCTGCTTCTGAATGCTAGATATGTAAAGAAATCTACTGTCTAAGCATTGGCTATGGCAGGGCAGAGCTCTCTGGGAACTGCTTCAGCAATTATTAAGGTGATAAGGGAGGTCCTACTAAATTCAATGAGTTTGGGTGAGATTATTCCTGAAAAGAAGAGGTAGGATGTCTCTCCTACATGTGTACTTGGCGGATGTATGCATTTGTACTACCAGTTATTTGCATACTCTCTTCTTTTGCACTCTGTGACGTAGTGGGGGTACTTGCTGGGCTGTGGTGACCTCTGCTGTCTGGAGCAAGACCCAGCAGGGAAAACCTCACTATGCAAAGGTGATGCCAAACTGGTTGAACCAGATACCCCCCATGGAGAGGAACAAAGGAAGGTGGAGGCTGCCCTGGCTGGGGGGCAGGGCTGGAAGAGAGTGAGTTTAGTTGCGGGCTGGGAGCATGGAGGAGACAGCCTAAGGAAAGGGGCTGGAGTTTAGGGGCCCAGTCTCCCCCATCTCAAGGGGGCCTGAGGCATCCTAGCCCAGCTCTGTGACCAGATTCCATCTGTGCTGTGCTGTATCCTGGAGAGGCAATAAACTTCCTCTATTCCACCGGCTGGTGCAGTCTGTTTGTGCCATTTCGGGGTGCAGGAGACGGGGGACCCCCAACGCACCGTCACACACTCAGGGTCTGCTCACAGGGCTCAGAGCTACCAAATGCAGAAGTGATTAGATTAGTTGGTTCTGTAGGAAATCCAGTGTCAAACAAGGACCAGGATGGGAGTACTTGAGAGACTGGAGTCCATATTGATTCTGTTGTCAGACTGACTGGATGCATAAAGCCAACTCTTAGAATAATATTTCACAATCTCTGGTTTCTAAGTAGCCAGCTTTTCCAGGCCAAATTATTCTGTCCAGGGTGTTTGATTTATCTTTGCACATATAGTAAAATGGTGTGAAAAGAAAGGGGAGGAAGGAGTGTGAAAATGACTGTTAAAAATTCAGAAATGTAAGAGACTAAAGAGAAAAACATAACCTTCACCCCTGCCAAAAATCATCACAAAAAAATGATAATATTTTTCATTTCGGCAGCACCTTTCATCTGAGACTCTCAAAGCACTTTGCAAACATGGATCAAGCGTTGCAACTGTCAAGCCACAGACTGGAAATAAGGCATTAGCTATTAACACTAAGGGGAAGTAACCATTGGAACAATTTACAAAGGGTCGTGCTCGATTCTCCGTCACTGACAATTTTAAAATCAAGATTGGATCTTTTTCTAAAAACTCTGCTCCATGAATTATGTTGGGGGAAGTTCTGTGGTCTGTGTTATTCAGGAGATCAGATTAGACGATCACAATGGTCCCTCCTGGCCTTGGAATCTATGAATTTATGAACACTTAAATGATTTTTCTGGCCATTTTACAGAAGAAGGACATTAAGGCAGAAAGAAGCTTAATGACTTCCCCAAAGTCAGGCAAAACAATGACAAAGGAAGGCATAGACCTCCATAGTCCCAGCTTCTTATCTATTGTCCCTCCCCCCCTTACCTGCTGCTCTATTTTTACTTCATTACAAAAATATCAATGTAAGAAACCAAACAAAGCCAAAGGAAACACATTTCCTGTAAATGGGTGAAAATGGTATATTTGGTCTGATCATCTTCAACACATTTCTTTTGAAAGCATAATTTATTAAAATGAACACATATAATTTTGCAATTATAAATACAATATGTGCATTAAACACATTAGTTAAGAAGTTATGCTTTTCAAACTGCAAATCACTAACCAAATGCATTTTACAATGTTTTAATGAGCACTTTTTCATATGGTATTAATATCCATTAGCTATGTTAATACAAGTAATGCTATTAATGTGCAAAGCCATTATTTTGCTACAAAGTCAATAATGGATGGTAGCGATTCCTATACTGAACTGTCTGAGAGAGTTTATATTGTGTTTAGCACAATGGTAAAAGTACCACTGAATTTCTAGGGCTGTTAACTAAATTCTACTTGCTCTCACAGAGGGTAATTATCTGAGTTAGGTGGGGGTATGTGGGGTGATTTTGGAGTGGTTTTGTGAATCAACACAGGTGTTAGGTAGAAATATCACAGATATGGCTCTCTTGTCTTCCATAGAGCAAAACAGGTGATAGGGATATTATCCTTGTTTTCTATTGCCTGCTGACCAATATTGTCTCCTTACTTCCTTGCACTTGCCTATATGTAGCCATCTATTGTCTTCTGTCTTGTACAGTAAAACTCCATTGGTCCGGCATCCAGTGCTCCGGCACTCCTGATGGTCCGGCACCATCAGAAACCTGGAAGTGCTCTGGCTGCCGGACAATTGGAGATGCTCTGTGCCCGGCTTCCCCGATTCAGCCACTGCTGAAACTGACTAGCAGCTGAATCGGGGAAGCCGGGGGCAGAGCAGCTGGGGTGCTGCTGGGTTGGTCCCGTAGAGCTGCTCCTCGGTGCTGCGGGACCAACCTGGCAGCACCCCAGCTGCTCTGTCCCAGGCTAAATCGGGACACCTGGGGCAGAGCCAGACTATCGGAAGGGGAGGCTATCAGGGGTCTAGGGTGGCGTCCCACCCCACCCCAAACCCCTCATAGCCCCCCCTTCCGATAGTCTGACATATCTGATAATCCGGCACCCCCTGGGTCCTAAAGGTGCTGGATTATCTGAAGCTTACTGTATTTAGATTGTAAGCTCTTTCAGAGCAAGGACTGTCTTTTTGTTCTGTTAGTACTTCACTTACCTAGCACAGTAAAGTCCTTCTTCAGGGCTGAGGTTCCTAGATGCTATGATTAAACAAATAATTAATACAATAAACTAACCGTTTTCTTACGTGAGCCTTATCTTGAGACATTATGGGTACCCACACTTCTTTTGCACAGGTATGAATTTTATCATTACAAGATAAATAGAGATGTGCATGACCTACAAAGTTTGGATTCAAACTTCTTCAGTTTCCATGGTGGTTAGGATCTGAGGTGGATTCAACCCAAACTGAAGTCAATGTAAATCTCCCAATGATCTCCACAAGTTTTACATCAGTCCCTTGCTTTGAGCTCATCTTTAAAAGTAATTTTAATATAAGTTATCTAAATGGATTTTATTGGCTGGATTGGTGTGTGTGTGTGTGGTGGTGGTGGTGTTGTTTTGCAAGATACTCTGATGTAATGTAATAGTTATTTAGTTAGTGGATGGAATGAAGAATGACTATTAGAAGAAATTCTTCTTGAAGTGGCAATACAATTTGCAGCTACATTATACTGCTTGCTTTAGGAAAACATTTATTAGCTGATTTGCAAGTAAAATATTTTATTATTCTAATATTGGAAACATTTTCTGCTACCAGTAAAATTCTTGTATTGTTTTAGGGACCATTCTTTCATTGTAAAATTAACCATATATCTAGTAAATCAACAGAGAAAACAAACCACAATGGTTGACTCAAATATTAAGCATACAGATTTTAATAATAGCATGTTCCTGTTTAATTTTTAATTTACTTAACCACAGCATTTATTCTAACTTAAGGCAACAGTTTGCCTGCAAAATGCAATTATTTGCAATTTTTCTCATTTTTATACAATATACATGTACTGCACTCCCTGTATAGTTTGTTTCATGTTCTCTAACCCCTTGTAATATTTTGGCTTTTGGAAATACACTGCTGTAGGCTTAAAGCAAACTTTTAGCCAATGTGTTAACGAATCAGGCTTATTGTGGTTTGATTCACTGTAAATAGATCCATAAGATTGATGCTGTTCCAAGCACCTCATCCATCTCTGGTTCTACCTCTTCAGTTTCTGGCTCTGGAGCTATTTTCTTTGTCATAAAAAACCACATAGACCCATTGCTTATGTGAGGATTTGCTTTCAGTAAAACATGTTAGTGGGAGCCATATTGAGTAGGCCAAAATGGAAATTGCCAATCCAGCCAACCTTACAATTAGGACCAAAACCAGAATTATTAGTTTGTATTCTTAAAGCCCGAGGAAACCATAGGCAACAGAAAAGCACACCAATAATAGTAGCCCGTGCTGCATTCCCCTAAGATGGAGTGGGCAAGAACCACAAAATATGGGCTGACATCAAAAGACATGGATATGGAGCAATTAGCACCTATCAAGATGTTCTTAAAAATTTGATTCTTGAACTAGTGTTACACTCCATATTAAAAAGAACTCTGATGTATTTGGGAGGGTGTTACAAGGCCCCTTAAAGAAATGAAAGAACGACAGAAGCATCATTAGTGTGATCCTGTCAAATGTGCAGCAGAATAAACATTCTTGATATGGAAAAAATGAGCTGCTGAAGTAATCTACAAAGACAATAAAATATTCTCCTTGGATGTGGGTTTTCTGCTATGTCTGAGACATAGAGGAAAGAGTGTGCTCTCTGGAACACATTTCTGTCAAAAAAGAAACAAGAGGTCTCAATCACAGCAAGACTGAGGGTCTACTCTGGAGATAAAATGTGTATTGTCTGGCACTGGAGCTCCAGAAATAAATCTTCTTAGAAAAGTTACAGCTGGGTACAAACTAAAACTCAACCATAGGAATTACATGCATAATCAGACCAGTCTAGTCACATACCCTGTTTTTGCCAATGGCCAGAATCATATGCTACTGAGATAATATAGTGTAGAATTACACCATGATTCTGCTCTCTTTGAAGTCAATGGCAAAATTCCTATTGACTTCAGTTGTGTTCAGTCAGGCCCCTGTTGAACACTGTAGAAATATGAAAAGCAAATCTGGATCCTAATTTTGCAGATAGTTCCTGTCTTCACAATGGCCAAACTTATTCAAGCAAACTTAAATTTAAAATTAAAGAGAAAATAACAGAACTCCCCTTGTTATTGCCTACAGTCCACAACTTAGACCACTCCAGCACACTATACACAATCTACAACCCATCTTGGAAAATGATCCCTCACACTCAGAGGCCTTGGGAGAAAAGCCTATTCTCACATACAGACAACCCCCCAACCTGAAACAAATTCTTTCCAGTAACCATGCCATACAACCACATCATAAGCATCCAGGAACCCAGCCCTGCAACCAAACACGATGCCAACTCTTCCCGCATATCCATACAAATGAATTCATCGCTGGAGCCAACAACATAAGCTACCAAATCAAAAGGTAATTTGACTGCACATCCAGTAATTTGATCTATGCCATTCAATGCCAGCAATGCTCCACTGCTATATATATTGGACACACTGGACAGTCCCTATGGTAAAGAATTAATGGACACAAATTAGATGTACGTAAAGGGAACATACAGAAACCTGTTGGGGAACACTTTAATCTTCCTAATCACTATTTAAAAGATCTTCAAGTGGCTGTCTTGTCACAAACCAATTCTACTAGCAAATACACAGAGAGGCATTGGAATTACAATTACTCCGCAAATTCAATTCTCATGCTAATGGACTCAATAGTGATGAGGGATGGTGGGGACACTATCAACCTAACATTCAATGAAGGTGCAAACAGCTCTTTGTGTAGATTCCTGTGTTAGGAAGGGTACTATCTATTTACTTTGATTCTTATCTGCTTCGTTTTAACTATCCAATCTTCAGGTGCTTACTGATTCCCAGCTCTGCCTTTCTGTTTTTCCCTTTAATTTTTCCATACCCTCTGCTCCTTGTTTCCCACACCCTCTTTTTTTCCTCCCCATCCTTCTCTCCTATTTATTTTGGGTCTGCACATCCTAAACTCAAAACTCTGGTCATCTGAAGAAGTGGACTGTACCCATGAAAGCTCATGATACCATCTACATGTTTTGTTAGTCTATAAAGTGCTACCAGACTATTTTTTAAATTTTGTGGTAAATGAAATCTGGATCCAGATTCATATTTTGTAGCTTGCATCATTCTCCAGAAAAAATGCAAAATGAGAGTAGCTTCACAGACTCTACGGCTACGTCTACACTGGCATGATATTCCGAAAATGCTTTTAACGGAAAAGTTTTCTGTTAAAAGCATTTTCGGAAAAGCACGTCTAGATTGGCAGGATGCTTTTCCACAAAAGCACTTTTTGCGGAAAAGCGTCCATGGCCAATCTAGACGTGGTTTTCCGCAAAAAAGCCCTGATCGCCATTTTCGTGATTGGGGCTTTTTTGCGGAAAACAGTACTGTGCTGTCTACACTGGCCCTTTTGTGCAAAAGTCTTTCGGAAAAAGACTTTTGCCCAAACGGGAGCAGCATAGTATTTCTGGAAAAGCACTGATGATCTTACATGAAATCGTCAGTGCTTTTCCGGAAATTCAAGCGGCCAGTGTAGACAGCTGGCAAGTTTTTCCGCAAAAGCAGATGATTTTGTGGAAAAACTTGCCAGTCTAGACACAGCCCACCAGTAATAAGAGCTGAGTAAATAATTTGTAGCAAATTATGTATTTGATTAATCTGCCCCCACCTTTTTATTTTCCTACAAACTATCCATCAGAAGCTTATAGGTTTCCTGCTGTTATTGCTTGTTGTTATTTGGGAATAATTCTTGCTCTGTAGATTGTTCATGAGCGGGTCATTGCAAGTATTCAATAGCTGTAGCTCCAGTTATAAGCATGCTTTATCAAGTGGTATTTTTCTGTATTCTAATGGAAGAAACTCTTAGTAACCAGTTTTCAGTGTGACTACTCAACCTTATAAGTTCATTTGCTTTCCTATAGATATTTTTAATACCATTTATATTTGTAATAAAGGTTCAATAGATAGGAGTGCTGGTTAGAGAATGAGCTATATTATATTTCCAGCCCGTTACTTGACATGAGCAAGGGTTACAAAAGTTTATTAACCTTGTGACATGACAGTGGTCACTATCTACTAACTTGTAGGTACAATTATGTCTTCCTCGTAAAACAAAAAATCTAATGCAGTAAACCATACAATATCATCTTTAAATGAGAGCCTCAGGCTAATTCAACCAATTAATAAAACATGAATAGAGATGTTGGGATGGAAATGGAGATGATGTTATGAATCTCCCTTGACTGATTAGAGGATTATTGTGGCTCTGACTCAGCAGACATCTGTCAATAGCTGTTATCCCTGAACCTGAATGGCTTTGTAATAGCCTGACTACTTGTTCTCAAAACAGTTCCTTCTACAGTGGCTCATTCAGCCTTTGAAGTAAATCACCCCTTCTTGTCACCAAAGATGAGTGGTCAGGTTATCTTGGCACCAACAGTTTTGCGGAAGTTTGTGTGATTTTTATAGTCTCCCCAATAACCCCAATAATGTTGTCAGTAGGAAGATGGACAAGAACTGTTCTGGAGGAATAGTAGCTAGTAGCAGCCATAATGTTTACACTATTATAATTCCTGATGAAGAAATACTTGATGATGTAAATGTGCCTTTCCGATAATGTTATCAAAATATTTTCTTTGTGAGATTACTCACACAGATTATAACAATTGTTGTTTCTTTGATATTGTTATATAGAATAAAAGGATGACGCCCTCTTCTTTATCAAGACAAAAATATAGGAAGCCCTGTATTCTTCTATTGTGTGTGTGACTTGTCAACATCTTTCTTTGGCTTTAACAGTGACACTGTAGGTTAAGTAGTGCAGCTACCACAGTTCTAAGGTGGTACCAGAATAATATAGCAACTGCTAGGATCACTCACCAGTATGCTAGTCCTGAACTGCCCTTCTCTGGCTACAAAGGTTATTGCTCCGTCATTCCTTTTTTGTGCAAAAGGCTTGTCCTTGTTTCTGCTCAGTCAAGTACAGCAGGAGCCTTTCTGTCTCCGATATGCCCCTGATTCCTTTGCATGTCTTTTGCTGCTTCTGGCGCAAAGGTTTCTGGTACACAATGCCTTATGCAAGCTTGGATTAAGTGTTCAGTAAATATATTTAATTATCCTGATTTTTGGCTCTTCATAAAATGACCTAGTTACCTGGTGGTTCATCAATAATTTTTCTGTTCCATGCTAAGCATTGAAGAATACAGTAAATTCTCATTGTATTTTTTTGTTGTGGATTTATATTCTGAGCTATTTTCATTCTTTTCTGTTTCCCTGTTCTTTGTTCGTATTTGGGTCCATAATTTTTTAAAGGAATAAGGGGAATTTGACCTTCAAGAAGGTGCCAAAGTAGCAAATGTATCTTTCTAAATATTTATGACATTAAAATAATAATGCTTATATCTACACTGCTGATTACCAGGATTATCTAATTGTGCATCGCCTAATCCCGAAGACAGGCATATTATGTGATCAGAAGATTTATAGTGGGCTCCAGTCTCAGGATACAAGTTAAAGCTGACGAGGCTTAGCTTTAATTCACATGCTGCTTTGCAAATATACTTGCTTTTTTCTCAGAAGAAGGATTTGTGTAACTTGCTCTCTTTGTTGACATGGGCCCCAATTCATCACCCACTGAAATATTGAAAAAGATGACCATTGAATTAAATGAGCACTGGGCTGGGCCCTAACTCCCTATACATTTTCTGCTTGCCTTGAGGACTACGGAATCCATTCCTGTGGGACTGGAAATGTGCCAATGATTTAAACATTTTGATTTGTATATTGGTATATTGGTAACAAATTCCAGAAGAGCCTATCATGACTTTGTTTGTCTAATGACATAAAAATCTGGGATGTAGAAGAGGATCACAAAGGAGCACTGGGCATAGGAATGTTTCCTTTCATTGATGGAATATTTTCACCCAGCCAGCCATAAGATAGACTCCTAAGAAACTGGAAATCTCTTCATGGGGCAGTCCGACTGATGAACTATATAAGCCACCTTCCATATGCTTTCTGCTGTTTTGTAACTGGAAACACCAGAGGTTATTCCTGTTAGTGTTTATGGAGTACACTGTAGGCACATCTATGGTACACCAAAACACCTGAAGCTGGGCCTTGCAAAGCTGACTCAGGCTCACAGGGCTTGGGTTGGAGGGTAAAAAAATTGCACTATAGATGTTTGAGCTTGGGCTCTCCCACCCCTATTTTTAGGGTAGAGAATCAGTCTCAAAGAAAGTGCAAAGCTGAACTGGGATAGGGGACAGAGAGAATGGTTAGGCACAAGGACTTGAGAGAGCATAGGCAGAGAGGGAGAGGAAAGGAAAGAATAAGATGTTCATGAGGATAATGTCGTGGGGCACCTTGATGATGATGTGGAACTTGTGGTAAATGACAGGGAGCCAGGGAAGAGATCTGAAAAGGGTGATGATGTGGATGGAACAAGGGGTGAGTAAAATGACTTAGAGGCCATGTTTTGGGTGGATTAGATTTTAGTGCTTCCACATGGCTGCATTCAATTTGCCATGGCTGTCCTCCTTTCATGGGTTTGGGGGGAAATGATTATTTATCCTGAAGTATAAAATATATAAATACGCCACATTTGATGTGAAATTGAGAGCTATCTCCGCTCAACTCCTGGGCTACGTCTACACTGGCCCCATAAAACGGAATAGTCATGCAAATCAGGTAAGTCAGAATAGGGAAATCCGCGGGGGATTTAAATATCCCCCGCGGATTTAATAAACATGTCCGCCGCTTTTTTTCCGGCTTGGGGAAAAGCCGGAAAAAAGCGTCTAGACTGGCGCGATCCTCCGGAATAAAGCCCTTTTCCGGAGGATCTCTTATTCCTACTTTCAAACCTACTTTCAAGTAGGAATAAGAGATCCTCCGGAAAAGGGCTTTATTCCGGAGGATCACGCCAGTCTAGATGCTTTTTTCCGGCTTTTCCCCAGGCCGGAAAAAAAGCGGCGGACATGTTTATTTAAATCCGCGGGGGATATTTAAATCCCCCGTGGATTTCCCTATTCTGACTTACCTGCTTTGCATGACTATTCCGTTTTATGTGGCCAGTGTAGACGTAGCCCTGGTGTCTCTCCAAAATGAAGCTATCTCAGCTTAACTCCTTGGGTCACTCTAGGAAGGAGGGAAAGGAGCAGGGATGTTGCAGACTCAGGGGAGGGATCAGAGACAGAGCAGGAGTGGAGGGATGAGGAGTTGGGAGAAGTTGAGACAGAGATGAGGCAGGAAGATGCAAGATTAGGGTCTGAGGCAAGGGTTAGAGTGGTGGTGCAGTGTGATGGGGTGGGAAGGTGGAGGAAAGGGGTTGAATACCCCCTTCTGGAAGGGAAGGCAGCACCTATGCCCTAAGATGCTAGAATCTTGAGGACTTTCATTTTCCCTAGGTCCAGTGACTGACCCAGGAGTGGATTTACAATAAAACATACCGTGTCATGGCATGCCCTCCCCCAATGACATGCCCCTCCCCCCGGGCCAGGCAGCCCACCGCTGGTCTTGAAGTGGGAAAGCACCTCTTTTCTCTAGCAGTTGGCTGCATGGCTGTGCTGCCCTCTCATCCTGAGTCTTCCAGCCCCTGTTATGTTGTGCTGCTGTTGGCTGTCACCTGGTGAATGGTTGCTGCCCGTGGCTGAAGGGGAGAGCAGCTGAGTGATGTAGAGCCTTTGGCGGGGGGTAGCAATCAGGTGGCCGATGGAACTGTGCCCGCCCCTCACCTTCTGGTAGAGCACATGTGTGTCTCTGCTCACTTCTCCAGGCCAGCCAGCACATGGCCACTGGGGTGCTGGAAGCTATCCGCCATGGCCATGGAGAACTTTGTATCTCTCCTGTCAGTCTTCTTCTCCAGCCTCAACATGGCGGTTCTGCTTCTGCACTGAGCCCCCAGCTCTGCCCCTTCTACTCGAGGCCCTGCCTTTCTGGGGGCTCAGGCCTCCCCTGCACTCCTTGCCCAGGGACCTGGCTATTCTGTCAGCAGCCCTGCCTGAACCCTTAGTTCCTGTGCTTGTGGCCTGCATGCATATCTGGATCTACTTCTAGGAAAGACAGTTGACTGATTTCAGCACCATACTACTATGGTGCTACTGGTGTTAAACCTAATTGGGGAATGGGTGCTTTGGACCACAGCCCCTCAGGTCCACCGGTAGCTACACCCCTGCTCTTTCAGACATTTTTAATCTGCCTAAAAATCAAGGTCAGTCTTTTAGCATTAATGAAGCAATACTATGAGTCTGGCAGTCAAAAAATGCAAATATAAATATATATGAAGGCAAAGCAAAAAGATGAAGCTAAGCAAAAAGACAGTTTGTTATCTTTTATTTTTAAAATCTTGAAGTATTGAATAGAAGACAGTCATCAAAAAGTATGGGTGAGGAAACATCTCAATTATCTGATCACTTGCTGAGTTGTGGGGATACCACGATTACTGCAAAAGCTGAACAAGTGAACTCTGAAGTGGCAATGAAACTACAAAATATTGGTAATTTTTGTAATTACCTACCCTGAAGACATTGCACTGTGGCCAAAATCTATTTCATTGGAGAGACATGTTGTTGCCATGGTGAAACTTCTATCTTCTTTGGGACTACCTCTAAGAGGACATGCTACGTCATCATTGTCAAAATAAAAAGGTAATTTTTTAACCTGCCTTGAATATCTTAGTGAATTTGACAATTTTCTCATAGAACATTTGGAAATTATCAGTATTATGGAGCAGGGAAGACCAACTTTTTAAGACACCAAACCTACAATTAATTCATTACTATAATGGCAGAGTGGTTCAGAAACCAATTCACTGATGAAGAAAGGCTGCCAAATATTATTCCATAATAGTCAGTTCAACACCAGATGTTAGACATATAGACCAATTAACATTAATTTTAATATATGTGATTGGCAACGGTGAAGTTATAGAGTGATTCTTTGTTTTGTTCCACTAAAATCCTATATTTTGAATATTTAGAGACAATGGTTTTGTAAATCATTGCAAATTTAGGTTTGGATATCAAAAACAGTCGTGGGAAGAACTTTGATAATGCTGCAAATATGGCAGGAAAATAGTCAGGTCTACAGGCAAAACTGAACAATGTGAATCCCTCTGCTTTATTCATACCATGTTCCAGCCATTCCTTAAATTTCATCTGCAATGCTGCGGCCACATCTTATGAGGGAGCTACATATTTTTTGACTTAATTCAAAATGCCTGTGCTTTCTTTTTCTTTCTGTTTTGTTTTGTTTTGTTTTTACAGAGCAGTGGCATAAGCTACTATCATGCTTGGAGCAGGCAAATGGAAAATATTTGACAATCAAAAGAATTTGTGGTGGTCAGCTCGAGCAGATGCTGTTTTGGCTTTAAATATGAGCTATGTCAGCGGTTCTCAAACTTTTTGGGCTCCGGAGCCCTTTACATGTGTAAAAATGTACATGAAACCCCAGCAGTCCACTGATTGTATGTGTTGTACCTATCGATGTTTCCAGTTTGTCAACCTCGTGGAGCCCCTGGAGATGTCTCGCGGAGCCCTGGGGCTCCGCGGAGCACAGTTTGAGAAACACTGAGCTATAATGTTATAAAAATAACTTTATTAGGCATAGCCACATCAAGTTCTGAAAAACCATGTGCAAAAACTGAAGCAAAATTCTTAGCAGAAAAGTTTGAAAAGAATGATATTGCTGTTTTTACTATTTTGTGGAACTGTTCACTTCAAAGAATTAATGCCATCAGCAAATCACTGCAAAAAGTTGATACAAATTTACTGAATGCTGCTCGATTGTTAGCCTCAGTTACAAGTTTTGTCATGGAAGTTTGAAATGATTATAGGTCCGTGGAAGCTGATTTACTAACATTAACAGAAAATATAGGTTCCTTTGATATATCTGATGAGAAGCATAAAAAAACCTAAAAAGTTATTTTCAATGAAATGAGAGACAATGAAATTAATTTAAAAGGAAAAGAGAAGATCATCGTTGAGATCGTCAGTGTTGTTTGTGACACAATAGTAGTGCAATTGCAGAGTAGAGATGAATCTCTAAAGAAAACCTGATTTTGCATGTTTTTTTGACAGAAGTCCAAATGAAGATGCTAAAAGTCACTACAGTAAGAAATTAAGTGAATTCTACCAAGAGGATATAGACACAAATCTTTCTGAAGATGAAATGAAACATTTCTTTGAGAGCACTAGTTGCTTTATATAGACTTGTATGGGATGGTTTGCAGACAACCTGTACAAATGTAGTAACCATTCTGAAAACACTTTTACCAATATTTGTCACAAATGCTTCTGGTGCACGTCCTTTTTGTGTATTGAAATGAGTTAATATGATGAGTCAGGAACATTTGACAAGTTCAGCAATACTGACAATTGAAAATGCTTCTTTACGAAACATTACTTATGATGACGTAATTATACTTTTTCTTTGCAAAATTGTCAGAAAGAAAGCTATATGAATATATTTTTTTTCAAATTGAATAAGTTTCTTGAGAGGAAGTTAACTTTTATTTTTCCATTCATGTGTTACCTGTATTTTTTAATGTATTTTTCACGTTAGCGTAATGCAAATACAAGTTTTCATCTAGACCAAAAGTTCTCAAAACTGCTCTGAACTCCATTCAGGTGGACTGAGAAAAGGTTACTATGGTTTTATTATTATTAATATTATTATTATTATTATTAAGCACTCTTATCCAAAGCACTTTACACTAGCTAGCTAATGGTACAAACAATATGTGCAAAGATCATTAACAAAAATAATCAAGATACCTCACTTTATTTTCATTTACTTCTTCTTATTTATAATATCGTAGGAAGATCAAGAAAAAAGAAGACTAAAGAATGAAAAGTGGGAGGGCAGGAAAAATGAATGTTCTTTTTCTTGGCCTGGTCCCTCAGGGAGCCCCAAAATGAAGTGAGCACAGGACCCCACTAACTCTAAATCCACCCCTGGACTGACCCTCTTACAATGCCTCGCTACACTGTCCTGGAACAGTGTTGTGATGCTCTCTGAGGACTACTTGTATAACTATAGTCACAGAGCTTCTAAAATAGCCTGCCTATATACTTTGTGGTATCTGCTACATATCCTGGGTGTTCTATCCAAAATAAAGGAATGTACCTTCAGAAAGCATTGCTTTGGCTGCTTATTGCATTATGCCTCCAAAGAATTAATATGAAAAGCAACATAGACATATGAAAAACAATATGTTGTAGGTGAACATCTCCTTTTTTTTTTTCTTATTTAGGGAAGAGCTAGTTTGGTTGCACATGGTTTGGATGGCTTTCAAATGTAAATGTTGAAGGCTCCTTTAGAGGAACTTGATATTGCCTTTGGGTCAGAACAGGTCTCTTAAAGTGCAGCAGGACCAAAAAAGGACTTGAAGTTATGGTGACCACACATCCTTGCTATCCTGGAAGAGTTTCAGAGTACAGGATGATATTTCAGTCCTTTGCATTCCTTAGGATGTCCTTTTGTCTCATGAAAGGCTGACAATCCCTGAGTCAAAGATGAGCCAAAGAAGAAGGGTGCACATCTAATGAACCTGTGTCATGACCAGTTCGTTCTGTCTCACCCTGGTAGCTGATTGCTGACTTTCCAGGCTGTCGAATGAAGAAGCACCAAAGTCAGGATGTGAATTTTCATCCTTATGCTGACCCCTCCTGACTTATTTAGCAACTCTTCCAAGGACTTTTAGTCATTGAAATAAATAATGTATAGGAAGGAAAGACCAGAAAGGAAAAAGATGCTCAAGGAGAGTTACCAGCAAATAATTCACCAGTAGTACCTCCTTCTGTTTCCCAGTTCAGCACAAAATATTTGTTTTGTGTCCTTACCTATATGGTTTGTTAAGGCTCAGAATGAGAGTAAAGTTAAACTTCAGGGCTCTGTGGAGTGATAAAGATTAGTAGATGGTTGCTGCTTGCATTCCTCATTTGAATTTCCTCTCAGTGACTTTCTTCATACATTCCCAGCCAAAATTATCTTTATAAAGACAAAGTTATCACTTGTGCCTAAAAATCTTATAAAAACATTACAATTATAAAATAACAGCAAAAAAAATGCTTGGAAGGTAAGAAAATATACATTAAGATTAATTTTATGCAAACAACTGCTTTAAAGTCTAAATGTAGGAGGGCCCAGTCCCCTCCTTACTTAAATGAAACTTAAATTGAAATAAGGGGGCATTCTACCCACAGAGCTTAGGGCAGAATTGCCACTTCAAAGTTAAGGGAAATGTCTACCCCAAAAATTAACTGGCTCCCACGTATAAGCCTGCCACAACCTCTAGCAAACCTTTTCATACTACTATCCCCTTTCCAGGAGTCTGGTTTGTCTTGTGTATCCCCAAGTTACATCTCATTTAGAAACTAATTGCTTACAAAACCACACAAAAAATTTGAAAAGTGCCATAGCACACTATTACTGAAAAATTTCTGACTTCATGTTTACCATATAATCTTACTATATATTCTAGAAATGTGCATCTGTCTGTGTGTCTCTGTTTCTCTGTGAATCTGTTTGTTCAAGAACTCCTCCTAAACGGTCAGAGCTAGGACCACCAAATTAGAAATGCGGCTTCCTCTTATCATAATTTAAAGCAAGGGAAGGGTTTGCTTGTGCCAAGACAAAGGGATGTGTCTTGAATTCTATTGTTTCTCACGAAATGGGAAGGGAGGGGTCTGGCAGAAAAGTGTTATACTGTAGAATGACCATAGGGGGGCAGCAAGGGGCTAGAGAGGGGGACCAGGACAGCTATACCCCCATTGGGCCAGCAGGGGTGGAGAAAGGAACAGCTATCTACTATATATTACAGAGAGTTTGTCTGTGTGTCTGCCTGTCCCCTAGCCAGGGGACATGCTCCCTTTCTCCAGCTGCACCTGCTGCAGGAGCCACAGACAGTTGTTTCTTATCTGATCCCAAGCTGCTGTGGTGAGAGAGTGTGGGGGTAAGTCCTCTCTGGGGATGCCTGCATACTAAACCCCTGATCCCCAGCACCACCTTAGAACAATGATTTAAATGAATAAAAAATCCTCCTTTTTTGTGTTAAGGATCCAAACAATGCCAGGTAAATCTTCTAGTTATAAAATTCATAAATTAGAACCTTAATACTGTACTCATATTTCAATATAAACAAATCATTTTTTGTCTGAAATGTTAATTTGTATTTACTTTGATGGTGTTTTTTCTATAGCCTGCTGTAAACCTAGGCAAATATCTAGATGAAGATATCTGGAAGACCTCTGTGTTCCCCAAAGGATACACATACCCAGCTGAGAACTGCTACTCTAGGTCCACTCTCAGCTGGCTAATATATGCACCAGTGATCACACTGCTTTTTTTTTTTTTTTTTTTTTTTCACGTGAGCTGAAGAGGAGCTAGCGCATGTCTATGTCTGTGATGCAGTGTAGAAAGCCCCCAAAAGACCCTTTGTACTTACAGAAATATGGTGCATATATTTAGAAATGTGCATAAGGCTGCCAGAAACATGATAGAATGAAAACTCATTTTCACATGAAAAATGGGACTGGTCCTTCCAAATATCATAAGCAGCTGCCTTCATGGGACTAGTAATTGTATAACTAGTAGGGCCAGCCCATAGGTTAGCAACCTTGACTAGTTTGAGGGCCATTCCCATAAAATCTTCTCATTGGGAGAGATTAAAAAACTGTGATCTGGGGCATTCATGGTGATTTCCAGCTGTAACAGAGCAAGTTCATGGCAGAAGGAAGAGTTAGGCTTTGAGAGGGGTGTGGCTAGCAATAGGGCCCTTTAATCCAGCCAAGATAATGAGCGAAATTCTGCACACTTAAAATGTGCATGGTTTCTTTCTTTGCAACATGTGCCAGTGTGCTACATTCACAGATGGTGTATCAAGGGAGCCCCGATGGCCAGTTACAGCAATTCCTGCGCTAATGTGAACAGAGCTTTTGATTTCATGGTTTAAAATAAAATGACCCAAATATAATTACTGAAGCTTATTAATTTATTTGTTATGGGTCGGTTACCCTGCATAGGCTATAGCACTTGTTACAGGAAGGGCCAGGAGGATTAAAGCTTTAGCTGAGCACAGTTTGATTCCTATATGAAAATTGGACGAAGCGAAGCACTAAATTGCATGTTTTATGATTATGTCTTATTAAAGAACAATTAATACCTAACTTTGAGTGCACTAGTTTCATGTTGAATAGGAGCAGTGTGAAAACAGCCGTGTCATGAAGGCTACAATTTAACAGTACATACAAAACTTAGGTCTGGATTTAAATCCAAAATAACAACTGAAAGCTGTTACCATCCCACAGCTATTCATGACCTATGTGGGCTGGAAGTTTCAATCCAGTTTCCAGTGAACAAGGATCCATATCACAACTGGCACCCATAAGTATCAGATGAAGGTTGAAGTTGTTCGTCCATTGTGGTCGATGAAGACCTCAACACCACTATGTGCTTTGAAACTGGATACAGTGTGTCCGAAGATGACTTATCAGGCCAATTCGGGCACCAAATGTCCTGGAACATGTCGGGCAGACATGTGTAGGCATTGCAATCATGAGCGTTTACCAGTAGAGAGTTCCCCAAAAAGAAGCTGCTTAGGTATATGTTCGTCCGGCATACGAATGATATGACCTGCCCATCTAGTCTGTGCACTCATCAGCAGAGGACTGATGGTAAACTTGCTCTAGAGAGCACCTCAGTGAGAGACACCCATAAGTATCAGATATAGCACTGCTAACAGATTAGACATGAATGGAGACCCAACAATCATCTTCTCTGTCATGGGTTGTGAGCATTCTTCCAAAGTTGAGGCACACTGAGGAGGTTGGGCTTTGTTATTGCTCTGGGGACATGTGGGAAAATTCAGCTCTGCATCAATGCATCATTATTTATAAGCCTTAAATTCATATTCAGAAAAAAATGAAGAAAAATGGTGAGAGGCCAGGCCAGCAGCACAGCCTGCTATTAAGGTGGCATCAACTTTGCCAAATTTTAACTATTGGGGTTGAAAGTTTCCATGCTGAGTGTCTGCCTCTGCCTGAATTTCAGGAAAATTTCCCCCCAAAGGCTCTAGCTGTTTGTGAGAATGAGATTACGAAAAAGAACCATCCTGCCTTCAGAGCAGGGGTTGAATAGTGTGCAGCAGAGAAGCCATAGACTAAACAACAAGAAAGAACACAATATTAAATAGCTGCTTGTTGAGCCATAAGAGCGCCTTTGTTCTGATACCTATAACCCCCTCCCTTCCCCCTCCAGGTACAGATATATTAGATTAGATTAGATACAACTTTAAGAATGGTTATGATGCTGATGTGCCTGATACCACAGTCAGAGGTGACATATGGAGATGGGGCAGATTTCTGCCAGGGTCTGGTGGCCCATACTGCAGTTGGACCCCTTCCCTGTGCAGCAGGTGTTAGGAGCTGGTGAGCTTCAAGATGTACCCTCAGGGAGAGTCAAGAGCAAGACCTGGGAATTGCAGATAAAGGCCACTGCTTTCTGGGAGTAGAGACTGAAAGTAAGGGAAGGAGCCTGCCTTGCAAAGGGGACATGACTCAAGCTTTTCCAAGGATGGCCAACCTTTTAATTGTGTCCTGGCTGTGCTATCAGCAGATATGTGTCATCTCTGACCACAGCCTATCTGGCTGACCAGCAATGTTTCCTTGTATTCCCCTGTCAGCCTGTGTAGTATGACTCTATATCCCTCTTGTGTCACACTTAGTTTGTAAGTTCTTTGGGGTAGGGGCCAACTTTTTGTTCTATACAATGCCTGGCAGAATTAAACCCTGCCCATGACTAGGGCTGGTAAGCTCTACACTAATACAAATAATTAACAACAAAGTGAGCACTATCTCACATCCTGGTCACTGAGGGTGCATCTACACCGCACCTGAAACTCGAAATAAGATACGCAATTTGTGCTATGCAAATTGCATAGCTTATTTCAACTCTATTTCAAAATAGCTTATTTCATCATTTGGTGCTGTCTACACAGCACCAAATTTTGAAATGCAGCACTATTTTGAGCCATCCCTTACTCCTCGTACGATGAGGTTTACAGGGATAATGAAATAGTGCCTCTGCTATATTTTGAAATAGCTGACGCATTCAAAAGATGTGGGGTGGCTATTTCAGGATACCTCTGGTATCCTGAAATAACTTTGCTGTGTAGACATACCCTGAATGAGTCAGAGGTTCTCTTGAAAAAAGAACATGTGATGGTTTAATTAATGATTATCATAATGCATATACAGAAGGGAAGGGAGCCAATTAAGTTTGTGCATGCAGCTTTAATTCTGGCATTTCCTAACATCTGAATTCTTGATAACATAATTTTAACATAGTTTTTTTTTTTTTTTTTTTTTTGAGTGCTTATACATATAAGATGCCATATTGGCAAAATTGTCATGCTAGGTCATTCTATTGGAAGTGTTCTCACAGTTAGTATTTAACTTTATTTCCTGGTGTTGCACTCCTTAGCCCCAATGAAGCAGTTGATTTGCAAGGAAATATTATAGAACTCTTTTCACTGGCCAGATGTTCTGATTTTTTTTTTTTTACTTCTGTATTTAAAAACATTACGTCATATTCTTGTGCTGACAGAGCACAGGGTTCTGACATCAAGGCTATGTCTTCACTCATGGTTTCTTGCGTCAGAAATATGCAAATGAGGCTAAGCGTGGAATATCGCCGAGCCTCATTTTCATACCTAATGAACCGCCATTTTTGCAGAAGAGGCTCTTGCGCCAGAAGGAGCTGTCTACACTGCCCCTTCTTGCGCAGAAAAACCCTCTTGCACAATGCCGGTATATCTATTGCTTTTCAGGAAGAACGGCATTGTGCAAGAGGGTTTTTCTTGCGCAAGAAGGGGCAGTGTAGACCGTTCCTTCTGGCGCAAGAGCCTCTTCTGCAAAAATGGCAGTTCGTTAGGTATGAAAATGAGGCTCAGCGATATTCCATGCTTAGCCTCATTTGCATACTTCTGACACAAGAAGCCGCGAGTGTAGACATAGCCCAAGAGGCCTAGTTTTGTTTCTGATGCAGTTACCTGGCAAATGTCACTGTGTCACTCTGCGCCTCAATTTCCCTACCAGTAAAGTGTGGCTAATTAAGCATATGTGCTTATATACAGAGCCTTGAGAACTATGGCTGAAAAGTGCTGTTGGTAAAATTTTCAAAAACACCCATGTGGTATAGGCACCTAAGTTCCATTTTTAAATGCCTCAGGCCTTGTCTACAGTAGAAAATTAAATTGGCTTTACTATCATTGGGGGGGGGGGGGGGGAAGGGGATGAGAAAAATCCAGTGGCATAGTTTAAGTTGACCTGACCTCTGGTGCAGACAGCAGTAGGTCAACAGAAGAACCCATCTCAGAGAGTTGAATTACCTGTGCCGCTGAAAAAAACCCTCCCTTAAGTGTCGGTAGTGTCTACACTGAACAACTACAGTGATAACGCTGCACAACTGCTGGGATGCTGTAGCATTTTAAATTTAGGAATCTGTTCAGTCCCATTGACTTTCGATGAGATACAGTCTTCTAAGCCATTTTGGTGCTCTTGAAAAATTTATACTACCAGTACTAAGTGTTAACTCAAAGTGTTAACTCCAAATTCTGTCTGTTATATTACTTGAAATGAATAATTATGCATAGCTCATAGTGTATTTGTGTGACACTAAGATGCAAAGCAATACTGAGCATTTTAAAATAGCCTATACTTACATATGAAAAAGATAAATAAGTAATGCTTGCCAGACAATACTTGACTTTGATAAATATCAGAATGTTTTAATTCATGATCAGCTATTTCAGAGTTCCTTCTTTGATGCAGATATGTAACTCCCACTGACAGGGATAGCTTCCATAGTATTAATATTTTCATTGCTTTCCACAAACAATGCCATAGCGAGAGAGTACCATCTTTCTGTAATCTAGTTACTTGGCCATCCCTAACTCCTTACTCTTTTTTTTTTTTTTTTTTTTTAGTGTAAATTTTAATGTTATATATTTTTAGAAGCTGCCGTCTTTTGGGGTGAAAATGATATATGTACCTGTGGTCTGAGAGATCCCTTACAAACCCTATTTTTAACTGCTAAACCTTCCTTAGCTTCCCAAGGAAAACTTTCTCCCCGCTAACTACCATGCTAGCTGCTTAACTTGCCGTCTACCCTCTGGGTCAAGTATTGTGCTGTAGCCAAACTTTGTAAAATTCCTCATCACTTTCAAAGGGAGGGCCTATCTTAGTAGAGGAATTTAAAATGCTTTCATGGGTTAGCAAAAGGAAGACTGAGAGGGAATATGACTACTTTCTATAAATACAGCAGGGGGGTAAACACCGGGGAGGGAGGAGAACTATTTAAGCAAAAGGACAATGTTGGGATAAGAACAAATCACTATAAACTAGGCTTGAAATTGGAAGGTTTCTAACCACCAGAGTAGTTAAGTTTTGGAACAGCCTCCCAGTAGAAATAGTGGTGGCAGGTTTGTATAATTTTTAGTGGTGGCCAGAATGGGCCCAAGTCTTGACCCTATCCCCTGCCATTTACCTTCTAAGCCATAGTGGCCTGGAAGCATTTAACAGTCTTCCTACATTGTATAATGTGGGAGAATGATGGGATGGGACTGGAGATGGGGGCTTTAGGGTGCAGAAAGGGGCTCAAGGCTGGAGCAGAGGTTTGAGGTGTATGGGGGATGAGGGCTTCGGCTGGTGGTGTGAGCTCTGGGGTGGGGCCAATGATGAGTGGCTTGTGGTTTAGACAGGCTGCCCTAGGGCTGAGGCCAGAGAGGAACTCCCCCAAGCCCTCTCCCTATCACCATCATCAAGCTCTGGTGGTGGTGGGGAGGCATTTCTCTCCCTTTTGGCCAAGCCTGTTGATGGGGACGTAAAGGGGACTATTGCCCAGGGGCCCAACCTGATGATTTCAAAGGGCCTGAGGGCCCTGGCCATTGTCACAGTAACTCTGCCTGCTCTGTGGAAAAGTGTCTCATGATTCAAAGCTTCAGGGGGTAGCCAAGTTAGTCTGTACAGGAAAAAACAACACATTTGTTGTTTCAAAGATATTTTTGATATTCCCATTCAGGTTCCAGGGTTGTTGAGGCAACTGTATTTGCTACTCCACTACCTCACTCACCCTGGAACCAGCCTGGGGCATATCAAAAGCATATTTGAATCAAAACACATTGTGGCTTTTCCTCAGAGCAGGCTGGGTTGGCGCAGCTGCGGCTCATCCACACAGGTGTTGGGGGATGTTCAGGGCTTCTCTAGACAGGTGGCTTGTGGCCCTGGCTGAGAGATGAGGGTGGGGAGCTAGAGCTAACTACAGCGCATGGCATAGGGATACTCCCGGGGAGGTGGGCAGGGGCAGTGGGCAGGACAGGGGAGTGGCCTTGTCCTGAATATTGGTGAAACAGGGCTCCCGTGCTCTGAATATTGGTGGGTCACGGGCACAACTGGCCCATATAACTCGCTATCTATGGTGGGGGATGAACTATCTAACTAGTTTTAAGATGGAGCTTTGTAACTTTATGAACAAGTTTATATGATGGGGTTGTCTGTGATAGCAGGGGCTGGACTTGATGATCCAAGGGGTTCATTCGAATCCTGTGGTCCTAAAAAAAAATCCACTCCACTGACTGCTCAAAACTGATACACTTAAAACAACAACAACAACAAAACGAAAATGGAGGGTCATGTCCCAGAGAACAGGCAATAAGAAAGGGCTGACCACTAAAAAGTTTGCCCTCTTCATGCACATGTATAGAGCATTGGCTCTATATGTGTGCACCAAAGGGCTGTCCATGTATAGAAGAAACTTGCCAGAAAAACTTCAGTGGGAGCTCATTGTCAGAGATAGTGGATGTGTCTCATTTCCAGGGAGAGTAAGGAGAAGCAGACTGCACTGGCCTGCTGATTCTGCCAAAGAGGGGCAAGTTTTCATAACCATTTTCTTGGCATAGAGTTTAACTCCCAGAGGGAACATTATATCATCCAGTCTGACCTCATCTATAAATTAAAATAGATCCCCAAGTACCAAGATCATCAGCTCTTCTCGCACAGAACACCTCACAACAGAGAAATGAGTATCATTTGCCGTGGCTCTGGCTCATATTTAGACAAGAGACCCATCAAGGTATTTTTTAAATCCCTTCATCCATCCATTTTTCTGTGATTCAGAAGCTATACATTTGTATAGAGGAGACAAATTTTTTCCTGCTCCCTACCCTCTCTCACCCCCCCCCCCCCTTAAACTGATGTGTGTGATTTGTTTTATTTCCTAGTTACAGAAAAAGAGCAAGGAAAAAGTGCTCAGCAGCAGTTAAATTCTCTCTTTCCTGCTAGGGTGTGCTATACTCAGTGCACAGGAAGAATATGCGTGTTACTGATATTAGTCTTAACGGAAGTTCCCTGTGGAAGGTCTCAGTTCAGCAAGGCCCTTAAGCACTTCCCAATTTTAAGCATGTGATCAGATCTAGTGGCTTTGGTGGGACTATTCATGGGCTCAACATTAGACTTGTGCTTAAATACTTCAAAGATTCAGGGCCTAAATACTCACTATATCAAAAATATTTCAAAACAGATCTGGAGACAAGCCAGCACTACAATTCTCATCTTTGGTTCTGTACTGGTACTTTTCTGATCATGTGTAGAGGTTGTTGGGAGAGGATGACAACATTCAATCTACAGCTGTATGCATGGTTATTTAGATAATTGTATAGTCAGTACACTTATAAAGTTTGCAGATGATACCAAGCTGGGAGGGGTTGCAAGTGCTTTGGAGGACAGGATGATCATTCAAAATGATCTGGACAAACTGGAGAAATGGACTGAGGTAAATGGGATGAAGTTCAGGAATTACAAATTTAAAGTACTCTACTTAGGGAGTAACAATCGGTTTCAAACATACAAATGGGAAGCGACTGTCTAGGAAGGAGTACTGTAGAAAGGGATCTAGGGGTCATAGTGAATCACAATCTAAATATGAGTCAACAGTGTGACGGTGTTGCAAAAACAGCAAACATTATTCTGGGATGCATTAACAGGAATGTTGTAAACAAGACATAAGATGTCATTCTTCTGCTCTACTCTATTACTTAGGCCTCAACTGGAGTGTTGTATATGGTTCTGAGCATCACACTTCAGGAAAGAGGTGGAGAAGGTCCAGAGAAGAGCAACAAGAATGATTAAAGGTCTAGAAAACATGACCTATGAGGGAAGACTGAAAGAATTGGGTTTGTTTAGTTAGGAAAAGAGAAGACTGAGAGAGGACTTGACAGATTTCAAGTACCTATATGGGTTTTACAAGGAGGAGGGAGAAAATTTTTTCTCCTTAACATCTGATGATTGGACAAGAAGCAGTGGACTTAAATTGCAGCAAGGGAGGTTGAGGTAGGACATTAGGAAAACCTTTCTAATGGTCAGCGTGGTTAAGCACTGGAATAAATTGCCCAGGGAGGTTGTGGAATCTCCATCATTGGAGATATTTAAGACCAGGTTAGATAAACATCTATCAGGGATGATCTATGTGGTGCTTGGTCTTGCTGTGAGAGCAAAGGACTGGACTTGATGACCTCTTGTGGTCCCTTCCGGTTCTAGTGGTCTATCATTCTATGAAAAGTCTTTCTGATAAATTAAGTGACTGTCCCATTTTGAGGTATTGCATGCAGCTGGAACATATGCTCTGAAGTGGAATAGAAAGGTTGAGTGTGTCTAGATGATAGAATTGAACCCTGCAGGTAATTATTTTATTGGAAGCCATGATGGCTCTTCATAAGATTGTAACTAGGGAAGGGGAAGCCAGTTCAGGAGGAAAGAGAAAAACTAGCCTTATCCTTCACCTAGCCATCAGAAAAATTTCAGGACTCTCACCTCATCCCACTCCTTCCTCTTGGTATTTCAGCATCTTCCTGCCTTGGTGGTGGTCTGCCATTAGACTACACCAGCTTCCTTCCCCAGAAACTTCCTATAGACTCTGGCTCCTTCCAAGTCCATAACCTTTAGGAACCACTTTTCCTCTATGCCTTTGAACTCCTATTGCAATACATACAAACTTTCACAGTCTCCAGCATGTCTGCTACTGACTTCAAATATTACACATTCTGTGGTGCGTAGCTCACTGGAGAGTCCTAGTGGATATCACTTCAGTATTGCAACATTATGGGGAAATAAACAAATAGAGGTCTATTGGAGAGTGATAGGGACACGGATCTGGAAGAATTAAGGGCTATAAAGAGTGAAGGACACAGATGGACTATAGCAGGGTCATTGAGAGACAGGGATCCTTTGTTATTTTGGTTAAGCATCTAAATGCTAGTAGCCCATGTGGAAAAATAGCTATACTTTCCTCCAAATTCTTTATCCATCCATTGTCACCACTCTTCATATATAAAAGAAAGCTGCTGAAAACATTCTGATGATATAGGGCACAAAATGGACCATAGAGCTTGCAGTCAGGGCTTGGATTGGCAATAATGAAGTCACCATCTGACTGCCAATGGAACAGACAAGTCAGTGGACTCTAGATTCCCACAAAATGTGGCTCCTCTGTAAATCTGATCATTTAAAAGGGAACTTCTTAGATGGCAAACTTCCCAAAGGCTGTTTTTGCTTTTATTGAGACATATGTGACTTCCTACCCAAACCCCAGATGACGCTGATGCTAATGCCAGAATACTCACAGTTGCAATTTTTCATTCCAAGTGTTGGCTTGACTCCTGGGAGGGGCCAAATGGCCTACATGTCAGAGCTTGCTCAGAGCCAAGCCAGATTGTCGAAAAAAGGCAGAAACAGCCTGAAGACATCATTGTATCGCATGTCATGCACATCCACAGAAAAAGATGAGGGTCCAACGCTGTCTTCCCCTTAGAATGATGATTTTTAAAAGCCATCTGCAAGTGAAAATTTATGTTGACAATATATGGCAACCTTGCCGTGTTTGAAACATATGTAAAGGCTCTGATTTCAGTAGCCTTTGTGAGCTGGGTCAGTTGAATTATCCCTTTCCCCAGCTGAAAAGCCTGATGCTGCATAAAGAATTATAAGAAAAGTGTAGAATGCAGGCAAAGCCATGGCATAGGGGAATGAGTAGTGAAATAGTCTTGAGGGACCCAAACTTGTTTGACGCACACACAAAGATTCTGATTTCAAGAAACCTTTTGTGAGCAGAGCTGTTTAAAATGCTCCCAGGAATTCTTAGCATGCAGTGAGGAATTCATTTAGAAAACCCCACTTTATTACAGAATACATAAGCATTAACTGGAGCAGGGCAATCAGTTTTCCACATCATGATCTTTGCTGTGACTTCTCCCAGGAGAGGACAGAATTGTGTTTATTCTTGCCCTTTACATTGTGATATTCCTATTAGATCACAATCTGGTGTTAATCTCCTAGCCATCTATTTTTGCATTTATGAAAGATCTGATTTACTACTCCAATTTAATGCCAGTGTAATTCCACTGATTTCAGTTAAATTATACCAGTATTACTCTGGCGTGACACTGTGGTGAATCAGGCCTAAGATTTTTACGGCAGTGATATTTTCCTTTCACTTTACTGATGGCACATTTCAGTAGTTACAAATCTTCTTATAAACAACATGGGTTACCACACAGTTTGTCCCTATTAGAAAACATCAACTGGTCCTTGTCAGCTATGCTGTTGTGTGGCCCTTCCATATGATATCAGCACCTATGTGTCTCATAAAACATTCTCAGAGTAGCAGCTTCTAGTTGTCTTACTGTACCTGGCTAAACATGTACTAAAGCAGTAAAGTGTAACAAAACTCACTGCATACATTTAACAACTTTCCATCACTCAAGGCCCAACATAGCTCTACACTCTCTAACACTGCAGCATGTAAAGAGGCCAATCAGAGAAGAACATGAAAAGGTATAGTACTGCGTATTTCTGCTCTTCCACTAGGTGCATTATTAGTGCTTGTGGTGCTATAGTGGGGTTCCAGGTGCATTTCCATATGTACTAGATTCCTGGCTCCAGTGCCTGGCAGTCTAGTGGCAGTGCATTACATTACAATGGAGTTGGGGGTGGGGAGGGAAGGGCTTCCAATTAATAGTCTGGCCTTCAGTCAGAGCCCCTGGGATAACAAAGGCGGTGTGTGCTGTGGATTCTGCTTCATACTGGTGTAAATAAGGATTATCTCTATTGAAGTCAATCGAGTTGCATAGGTATGAAACCCGAGTGAGGCAATGGCCTAGGATTCTTTGTTCCTGTATGGGAAAGGAGCATGCCATTCTCCAGCGTCCCACTTTCAGTATTGCCAACACTAACAAAAATAATGAGTCAGGCTCACCAAAAATCATGAGGTTGTGTAAAAATAATAAGATTTGGTGTTCTTTTTGTTTGCCATCTCTTCGCTGAACTTTTTGTGTGTACTGGGGTCACATTTTGACACTTTTCTCACAGCCACTATGGCTAGAAACTTACCGACGGCTGAAATAATCACATCTCGACTCCAGACACTAGGGCTTTTTAAGGAAAACAGTGATTATCATGAGACACATGACAAAAGTATGAGAGTTGGCAGCACTGCACTTTGGCAGATGAATGTGTCACCTACACGCTTTATATGGCAGCACAGAAGTGTCCCTGTTAAATGGAGAGGATGGGGCAGCATATAGTGAAGTGAGGGTTTATCAATTCTTGCCTGACTTAGCTGGGCTTCTGGGGTTCTACCGAGATGCAGGAATGAATATTGGGTATGCTGATCCCAAGCTCTGTGCGACTCTGTGCAGACTTCTGTTTCACCAGCAACTGTTAACCTAAGGCCTGGACTGCTGCTAGCTTTGGAGATCCCCAGCCTGTGTTTTTGCTGACAGGATTCTGACGTGTTTGAAAGGACTGAGACACTGCCTCTCTCTCTCTCTCTCTCTCTCTCTCTCACACACACACACACACACACACACACACACACACACACACACACACACACACACACACACACACACAGTATACTGTGGTCACACTGTAAAGACTGAGAAATCAACTCTGAGCGGAGATCAGAAGGGAATATATCTTGATGTGTGTGCTGAAGTATAGAAAATGTTGTTGAAACCTGTATGCAGTGGCATTGTAGCCATCTCAGCCCCAGGATATTAGCACAACAAGGTAGGTGATGTAATATCTTTTATTAGATCAACTTCTGTAGGTAAAAGAGACTAGCTTTTGAGACACCCAGAAGTCTCAGGGAAAAGTACACCAAGGCTACAGCTTCACACAAGGTGGAACTGATGGTTTAGCATGAATAGTTAGCACGTAGTCTAAGGAACCATTCAAGGTGGAGAGGCCAATTAACACCTCTATAGTCATAGGACAAATAAGAGGGACATAGTGGATTACAGATTGTTGTATTAAGCCTAGGTACTGACTTGATGGCTGCTCTGGGGCTGGAGAACACCCATGGGAAAAAAACAAAGGATGCTCAGTGGTCACCAGCCACAGCTGTTTGGTGGCACCACCAAAGAACTGATGGGACAGCTCTGGAAGGATGTTGGGGGCGGGCAGAGAGCAGCAGGTGAGTGGGGGCCTCAGGGAGGGAATGGAGCGAGGGTGGAAGAGCCAGTGCAGGCACAGGGCCTCAGAGGAAGGGGCAAGAAGGGCCTTGGGGCAGAGTGGGTATGGAGTACCTTTGAGGTGAAACTAGCAGTCTGGGCCTATGGTAATAATGCATTAATCCCATGATCCTGTGGCTCCTTAGAGACTAACAAAAAGATATATAAATTCATGAGCTTTTGTGGGTATGACCCACTTAATTGGATGAGTTGGAATGGAAATAACAGAATCCAAGATATATATATAAAAGCAAAAAAAGTACCCATCATTTGTAGGACCCATGTTAATCCCATGTTAATTAAGCTAATTAAGTGAGCTGGATGTCTCACATTCATAGCTTTTGATGTGAAAATGTGGATGTCAAAGGCCGAGGAAATTGGCTTTTTAATGTGTTAACTAGTTAATGTCTTTATACAAGCCCCAGGGTATCAATATCAAATTGGTAGATGAATTCCAGTTCTGCAGTGCTCTCTGTGATCAGTCCATAATTTTTAGTATCTAGCCGAATTATGAATTTCAGTTCAAGGCTCATCATTTGAAATTGCTATGCACTGTAGAGTGATCATTTGTGAAAAATTTTCACCCATAGGCTTTAGGCTTGTTTTTGTCCCATGACTGCAGCAGTCTTAATAGACCCCTCTATCTTGAATGGTCCCTTAGAATATGTACTAACTACTTAGGTATCCCAAGCATTGTCACTAAGTTCATGGTGTAACATATCTCAGAACTGAAGAAGAGCTCTGTGTAGCTTGAAAGTTTCTCTTTCATCAACAGAAGTTGGTCCAATAAAAGATATTAGCTCATCCACCTTGTATCCCTCAGCTACGTATACACTACAGCATTTTTGCACAAAAACCCGCAGAGTTTCCACACCTCAAGTGCATTTTTGTGCAAGAAAATTTACAGCGAATTGACAGAACAGAGGGGTTTCTGCAGAATAGGTATTCCTCTTTCTATGAGGAATAAATCCTTTTTATGCAAGAGCTCTTGCGCAAAACGGTGTGTGTGGATGGGAAACAGGGTTTCTTTGTGCAAAAACAGCCTATCGGAACAAGCACAGGTGCCCTGGTGGCCATTCTGTTAATGGCAATCAGAGCTTTCTGTTAATAGCAATCAGTCTATACAGTGTGGACGCTGTCTTGTGCAAAAGCACATTGCTTTTTCGATGCTCTTTTGCAGTGTGGACGCGCTCTTGCAGAAGAAGTTTTTGGTGGAAGATCTCTTCCACAAAAAGCTTCTTGCACAAGAAGCCTGCAGTGTAGCCCTAATTTTGAAACCTTACTTTTGACTATTGGTAACAAACAAAAGCAGGGAAGTGTATAAGAAACACCAGTATACTTACTGTCTAATCGCTTTTGTTTAGAAGTTTTTCATAGTATTCCAAATGCTATTTTCACTTTTTATGCTATTTGTATTGTTTCGTGTGTACACTAAAATGTTTATTTTACTATGCAAATATATGGTATTCTCTGTTTACAGCTGACTAGGAACTGTTAACATCAATTTACCAGGGTTTTACATACTATAGTCCTGAGGTTTAATTCTGTGTAATGCTTTCTGAAAAGTCCTCAAAGACAGAACTCTTCCCCGTGTCTCTGTAAATTGCTAAGGTGAGGTACAGAAAGCAGAGAAGTGCAATAGATATAATATTGCCCAAGCCTCCTCTGTTCCTGGTAACACGTTAAATAACATCAGTGGACTCTGAAGAAAACGGAGTATATTGAGGGGCTTTTAGAGAAGGGGAGGCCAAAACACTAGGAACGGAGGGCTGCTACCGACATGGAAAACTCCCCTACATGCTGATGTTGGAAGTCCAATGTCAATTCCTTTGCTGATTTTTGCTATTGAAAGTACTAAAATCTGCTTGTGCTGCCTGAAAAGGGACAGCAAATGGGAGAACAAAGACTTCCTTTCTCTCCTGTACTGAGGCATTAACGCATGGCCAGGATTAAAAACAAACAAATAAATAAATAAATGGGAATAAAAGCTGTTTGTGAAAGAGGCTGCATATACACCACTTATTTACTAGTTCTGCCAAAATGAGTTTCTTCTAACAGGAAAGAATAAATCTGCTGGGCTAATGTTTCATTTATTAGGTTTCCAGGGAAAATAAGGGATGAGAACTGTAAAGAGGAAGTTGGCAGCCAAGACTGTGGATGAAAACTTGAACGAGTCCTGTGGATTCTGTGGGGAATATGCAAATGCCTTTAATAGGGCTGTGTCATCTTCACTGGAAGCTGTTTAAACAGGAGTAACATTCTCAATGTTTGATTGTCTGACTACAGGCTCAGTGAGATGTTAACACTGGCTGTAGTAGGTTAGGTGCTTGAAAATAATTACCAGCTGAGCTCAGGATGTTTCACTGGGGTTTTCAAACTCTTCATTCAATTAACTAGCTACTTCCCTGACATAATGATGAATGGGTATTTGATTTTGTGTTGCTGCTACTATGCTGTCATGGGGTTTCATGTGGGCAGGAATTTAGTGTGATACTTCTGCCATTATATCCCTGTCCTGTTCTCTTTCCATGTTAATAGACCTTCTTCAACCTTCTCTATCTCTTTGCCTTTCCTTACCTGCCTCTCTTCCCTTTCCCAGCCCTCCAGACTCCATGCATTCCTCATATTTGGACTGGTGTGCAGGACCTCCAGAAAATGTATTGGCAAGCCGCAAGCTCAACGTCTTAAGGTCCACATCCCATCTAGCTGTCAGTATTCTGTCAGTGTTCTTCTCAAAGCTGTTTTATTATATAACTAGCCCCAAATGATAATAGTGACTCTTTAAGGTTTGAATTTAGGAGTATAAAATTATGGTCGTTGTTGCTCTTTTCTCTCTCTCTCTCTCTCTCTCTCACACACACACATGACCATGTTTCCTAGGTTATTACTTGTTTCATATGATATTCTGTCTCATATTGTGCTTGCTTGCAGTATTGGCCTAGTTAATAGGCACTGCTAATTATGTTAAGTTAGAGGGTGGGTGTATTTTATTGCTTTAGGTTATACACATTGTTCAGTGCATTGAGCGTTTGCTATATGTAAATTATTTGTTCCTATATTCCTGTAGGAGTAACTAAACGGAGCATTTAAAAAGAGAGGAGAGAAAAACGATTTCACTATCTCTGGCAGGCTGTGTTGGAAATTGAAAATTCTGAAATTAGTTGTCATTTAATGGAAGCAAATTTATCCAAATTTATATTTAATTCTTCAAAGCAGTATGCATGCATGCGTCCATCCATCTATAAGGTTTTGTCAGCATCTGAACACCTGACAAAGCTTCCAACTCTGACATAAGCTTGGTTCATGAAAATGTTTCCAGATTTCCTGTTAGATATGCCCCAATGGTTGTGTCTTCCAGGGGTTGTCTTTTCTATAGGTTTTCTTTCCCATGCAGCTATTTGCCTCTGATGGGTGATTAACATCCAAGTAATTGCACCTCTTAGTCTGACTTTCCCATCTCAGCTTCATCTGCCATTCATTTTTGCCTATTTTTCCACCAGTATTGGGAGAAATGGAAGAGCGATGGGATTTCGTAGGGAAGGGACAGTCCTCATTTCTTGTCCAGTGTGAAGAGAGGTGAATTTACTCTGGGTATCTATGGGAGATTTGGTGTCCAGCAGGTGGATGTTTGATGCTGTTGCAGAATAAGCAGATGTGAATGCTGATTCTAAGTTGTCTTTCTTTCTGGGGCCAAGTCTGAGCCTCAAGTCCTGAAATTAGCCTGATTTTTTGAGATGCTGATCAGCAAAAGCTCTTATTGACGTCAGTAGCTGTTGTGGGTGCTCAGAACTGCTGAAAATCAGCCCATTTTGTTTAGCATTGATTGAAGTGCCACTTTCAAAGCTCACAAGTTTTAAATTTTGGCCCTGGTGTTTCCATGTTCCTGATGAAGCTTCCCCGATGGTTGACAACTGTACTGACTTGAAAACTGGAAAGAGGACAGAATATGCTTGCTAGTTTGTGCTATTCCCATATCAGCTGTCTTCACTGAAATGAAGAGAAATGCTCCATTGAAATTCTTTTATGTTCTAATATTTTATTACTTACATAAAATCAAACAGCTCCACAAAAGAAAGAAAGAAATTTAACAAATAAATAATATTCAATATTAGTACACAATAATATATAAAATGTATATACTATACAATAAAAAACTGGAAAAAAACTCTAAAAACAAGGAAAGATAAAAGGGGAAAAAGCAGGGCAAATATAAATTGCAATTGGTGAAATGTGATGTAATATGAGTGTAAAAAACACCACAAATATTATACTAACACACCGGATGACTGAAACAAAACAAAATCCAAGCACAGAAAAGAACAACTACTTCCTTACAGTAACAGTGATTCTCTGAGACATGTTATCTATATGGATTACCTCATGGTGTGTATGTGCCCATAGTGTGCAAGACTGGATTTGTTTGGCCAGCAGCGTCTATGTGAGCTGCACCTTTTCCCTAGAGTCCTTCCATTAACAACATAAAAGGAGGGTCTGTCCCTCAGGTTTTTTTTTACCAAAACAGAGTCCAGAAGAGTAGGACTCCCCAGTAGCAAGGAAGGAGGAGGGTGATCTTCAAATATTAGTGCCCATGGCTCCCACTCTTGAGGACTACCTGCAATATTTCTGTTTGCTTAGAAGTGAGGAGGGGAGCTGTGTGGAGGGGTTCACCACATCCAAATTCCAAATTGTCTGGCCCACCCTTGATTTGTCATGATCATCAGTAACACCTTGCTTCGATTTTCTCAAAATCCTTAGTATCATGGAGATTGGGGGAAGACATACATTAGTCCTTCAGTCCAGGGGATAAGCAAAGCAACTGACATGGCACTTAGATTAGTGCCCTCTGAAGCAGAATACTAGGCATTTGTTGTTATGGTCTGTGTAAAACAGGTCTATTGATGGGTATTGTATTTGTGAAATATCCTCTTCAAAACATAGTCCTTCATCAACCACTTGTGGTTGTCTGAGAACTGATTGCTAAAGTGATCTGAAAGCTAGTTTTGCCAGGAAGATGCACAGCCAGCCCTGCAGTGTGTTTTGGTGGCAAATGCGCCAATACTAAAGATGAATGGTCTCTTAACAGAGCGGAGATGTCATGGCTCCTCCTTGTCTGTTGAAACAATACAAAACTGTGGTGTCTGACAGCATTGGAATGTGTATCTCTTGTTGGAGCAAGATGGATGGCTGCTAGATGGATGGCTCTGAGTTCCAGGATATGTATGTGCCTATGTACTTCCTGACAGAACCACAGACCCAGAGTTTGATGGTTATCTTAATGAAAGGAAGCATCCATGACCAAAATCCTGGTAGACAGAGGAGCAGAGAAGGGTACGCTGTGGCATACCAGAAATGGGTCTTTCCATTAGTTTAACAAGGAGAGGCTATTTTGAAAGACCGCGGTCAGAACGTCCCTGTGGGGTTTCCTGGGTAGCTTCACTTGTTGATCTCAACCACCCTTGCATGGATCATCAGTGAAGTCTGGCTAACTGTGTCACATAGGTAAAGGGAGGCATATGCACCTGAAGTCTAAAGCTAGGCTCTTGTTTCTTTGGGTGAGCATACAGTTGATTGATGAGGTTCACTAAAACTTGGTGTCTTTCTTGTGGAAGATGAGCTCACTCTCATACAGAATCTAACATGGCTTCTATGAGCTCTGTTTTGAATCTGAACCAGTATGGATTTTTCTTCAACTTATTCTGTGGCCCAGTATGGCAAAGAGTGTTAAGATTATCTGTATTCACTCAGTCATCTGCTGTGTGACCTTCCTTGGATCAGACAATTGTCGAGATATAGATTCACCTGGCTCACCAGTCTTTTTAAATGAGCTACTGCAACTACCAAGTACCCAATAAACTCCCTTGATGCTGTGGAAAGACTAAAGGGCCAGACCTTGAACTGATAGTGACCTGTTACTGCTAGGATTCAGGTACTTGCAGGGATTCAGAAATATGGATAGAAAAAAATAGTCATCCTGAAGGTCGAGGGAGCTCTAATCTTGTGCGTCTAACAACAGGATTATGGAGGCCAGGCATAATTCTAATCTTCAAAAATGGCTGATGATGTTTTGAGATGTTGAAGGTCTGGCAACCCCCTTTCTTCTAGATAATGAAGAAATAATGGGAATAAAGCTCCCTCTCTGGAACTGTGGGGAAACATCTTCCTCTGTTTTGAGTTGTAGAAGAGAGTCCATTTGTTGCTTCAATGGTATCTCATGAGAGGGGTATGATGTGGGCAGCCCAGATGGTAGCTTTTGCCCAGACTGGAGGCATGAGCTAAGAACTGACAGCTTTGGAGCTGGAGACCAGATCTGATTACCAGTGTGTTTGTTTTGCATTTATCTTATAAGAATGTATTTAGTGTTTAGACTCTATGAAATATTTGTATGTTGTTGCATGTATTAACTTTATCCATATCACCCCATATTATATAATAAGATACTATTCAAGCATTTGCACTGTAACTGTAACAGTGTTCACTCTGAAACTGTAAAACAGGAAAGAAACATTACCAAGGATTTGTCTACCTTTCTAAAAGTAGAGTGCAGCCATGGCAGTGCTGTCAACTGAAAGTGAGGCCACAGCAGGAACACTAGGGGTACGTCTAAACTACATGCCTCTGCCGACAGAGGCATGTAGATTTGTTTTTTTGGCAAAGGCAAATGAAGCCGCGATTTAAATGATCGCGGCTTCATTTAAATTTACATGGCTGCTGCGCTGAGCCGACAAACAGCTGATCAGCTGTTTGTCAGCTCGTGCGCTAGTCTGGACGTTCTCCCTGTCGACATCAAAGCCCTTTGTTGGCATCCCCGGTAAACCTCATTCCACGAGGAATAACGGGGCTGCCGACAAAGGGCTTTGATGTCGACAGGGGGAGCATCCAGACTAGCCCGCGAGCCAACAAACAGCTGATCAGCTGTTTGTCGGCTCAGCGCGGCAGCCATGTAAATGTAAATGAAGCCCCAATCATTTAAATCGCGGCTTCATTTGCCTTTGCCTATGTGTCTAATCTACATGCCTCTGCCGACAGAGGCATGTAGTCTAGACACAGCCTAGGAGAGAGCTCTCCCAGTGCTCTATGTAAACTACCTCCACGAAGGGAGTAGCTAACCGTGCTGTGAGCACTGCTCCCAGGGCTGTAGCTTGGTTCACCCTTGTGCTCTACAGCCCTGAAATTTGCTGTACTTGTGGGGTGTTGTTTCACACCTCATGAGCCAGAAAGTCACAGCACAGTAAAGTGCCAGTGTAGATTGAGCCCTCAAAAAGGCTATTTTGCCACAGGAGGTATTATCCTCTGCCCAACAAAAGAAGGCCCAGAGACATCAGGCAATCCATTGTGGAACATCAGAGGACAAAAGACATTGTTGATTGCTCCTCATTCAGCCATGGAGAGGAAACATGCACATGGACTCGCCACATCATCTTTAACTCTGAGGGAAGGAGATAAAAATTCCTGACAAGAATAAACGACATCTTTTGGCTGTTTGAACTCAGTGCCAGAGACTATAATCGGAAGCCAGAGCTCCTCAGGGCTGCCTCCTGGGGCTGCCCTGAAAGACTCTTTGAATAAGACAGATCACTAGCACTGTTGCTCTTAGGCAACTCAGGGGTGTGCGTGTGTGTGTGTGTGTGTGTGTGTGTGTGTGTGTGCTTGCTTGCTTAAACCTGTACATAATTCTCCTTCCTTTTTCCTAGATAATAATCCTTCCGGTAGTTTGTTACAAGACTGGCTACAGGTGTTGCCTTTGGTAGAGGATCAGTTTAGGGTTCTAATTGATCTGGGGGATCAGAAACTGGTCTCTTGGGACTGGAAGCAACCTAAATGTGGTGTGATGGTTGGTATGTGACCATTATCACTAAGTCCTGTTTTTCTGGGCAGCAGGATAAACTGTAGCACCTAAGAGGGTTGCCTGTGACTCTATGATAAAATTTCTAGTGATCCAGGAGTTCACATATGTTCCTGGCTTGCTGAAATCTAATTATAGAACATGCCATCAGCAGTGGCAGATTAACATACAGCCAACTTGGCCACCCAAATGGATACCCAAACCGCTGCAGAAAGTGAAAGCTCTGAGCCCCGGCAGCCTGAACACCCAGCAGAAGCTTGGAGCCTCATCTACAGCTGAAGGTCAGAACTGTAGAATGCAGTTCACTTCCTTCTGGATCCCAGCAAAAAGCCAGTTTCATGGCAGTCATTCTGCCTCTCAGAGCCCTATGACTACACTGCAATTTTCAGCCCCACAGCTCAAGTCCTGCAAGACCTGAGGGCTTGGTGTCATCCATAGGAGAGGTGGTTGGGAGAGGGAAGGAGAGAGGTTGCATCAAGGGCTGGATGCCAGAACCTTTGTAAAAGTGTGGGTGGGTGGGTGGAGGCCAAAGCAGTGGAGAAATCCTCTTCCATCACCCCTAAGTCCTGCTACTGTAACCCACACACCTAGTGAGGTTCACTATCCCATGTAAAGCACTTACAGCGAGAGATAAGAATGAGTAAGCTCCACAGCCTAAGCTGAGAGCCAGCTGGCTTCGTAGCTCAAGTGACAAAGGCTCCTACACTAAGCTCCCAGGTTCAAATCTGGCTAGTGATAGTTACACTGCCATCCCCCACATTGCCCTAAGCCTGGCCTTGCAACCCTAGTTTCTCCTTGCTTCTTGACCACATTGCCCCACTGACTATGGCCAGCTCTGTGTTCACTTTCTTTCCGCATTCACTGTCTTCATGGATTGGTATCAGGATACATGTGCCAAAATTAAAACTCCCAGGCTCAGAGTGGAATAAGATCTAAACAACAGGCTACTAGCCTCAAGATTTTCACTCTGACTCGAGTGGCCAAGAGTCATGCTCCCAACAGGGCCATGTTGACAGGCTTCCCATTAGAAATCTAGGTGGGTGAAGTTATATCTTTTATTAGACCAGCTTCTGTTGGTTAGAGAAAGAAGCTGTTGAGCTTACAGGACCGAAGAAGAGCTCTACTAGGAAGCTCGTTTCTCTCACCAACAGAAGTTGGCCCAATAAAAGATATTACATCACCCGGCTTTATCTTCTAATATCCTGGGTCCAACAGGTCTGTAGCAACATTGCAGACGAAAACGGAGGACTCACATTAACAGACCCAAGTGACCAGCACACTAGGGCCCTATTTTCAGGATTTCTATTGCTGGTGTAGTGTCATCATCACCCCAGGGCACCAGTCCAAAGAGCTACATCTTCCAGGGTGTGAGTGCCAAAAATCCACAGGAGAAGCACCTTGGGGTCGACAGAGCAGGAGAGCCATATCAGAATGCATACGCCTATGACAGTAGGGATGCACTCAATCCCTGCGCATATGGATTCAGCTTAAACACCAGACCTCCTGCAAATGGCTGTACTTATAGCAGGACTACATTATTGGCCTGGCAGGAGTTACATGTCAGAGCATCCATTTACAATCTAAGTGCAAAGGGCTCCAGGGTGTTAGCCCCATAATTTGTACTTCCAGAGTAGCAGAATGGAATTATTCAAATTAGGGGAGAAAACACCCTCTGTGGTCATCCCGGCTTGACCTATCTCTCCGGCTATGCAGGGCTGCTCCTTACAGCCTGTTTTGTTCAGGATCCTTTTAAAAGACTCTGTCTTTGGGGTTTCCAGCCCTTCCCTTGAGAGCCTGTTCTATAGCCTAAGACAGAGGGCAGACTATCAGGAAGGGTTCCCCTGATAGCTTTGAGATTGCCTTTGTTAAATTTGTCCTATTACTTGGAGTTCTGGTTTGTGCAAAGCAGGATAATGGTTCCAGGCCTGAGAGTCACTTCCATGGCAGTGTGAGATCTGCACACTAGCCTCAGCCAAGGGGGATCCTCCCCCTCCAATTAGCACCCCCTTTTCCAGTTCTCCCTCCTCCTCCTCACAGGCAGAGCAGGGCAGCCTAGGGCTTACATAAATAGGGTGGAGACGGGGAGATGATAGCATTAGACTCTGAGTATGTCTACACTGCAGTTTTTCTGGAAAAACTACACTTACGTCTACAATGCAATTGCGTTCTTTTGACAGAAAGTCGAAAGAACGCAGGTTTTTTTTTGACAGCAGTAAACCTCTTTCTACGAGGAAGAAGCCTTTTTCCGAGAGAGCTCTTCCAGAAAAAGACTTGTGTGGACAGGAAAGAGGGCTTTTTTTGAAAGAAAAGGCAAGAAGAAAAAGCTCAGGTGCCCTGGTGGCCACTCCATCCATAGTAATCACAACTTAAATGTGAGATAGCATCCATACTGCATGGACGCTATCTTTTGAAAAATCAGATGGCTTTTTCGATGTGTTTTTGCTGTGTGGATGCTCTGTTTCAGAAGAAGTTTTTTCCAGAAAATCTCTTCTGGAAAAGCTTCTTCCAGAAGAAGCCTGCAGTGTAGACGTAGCCTCTGTGTGCACCCTTGGAAGCATTGCATCTCCATATTACACATCCATCCCTTCTATCTCTCAGTACTGCAACCCCTCTTCCCTGAGCTGGGCTCCCTCTGCCTGGAACCGGACACATCTGCCACCTGCAGATGAATCAGATGGTGCAGTGATCCCTGCTCTTGCCTGCCCTTAAGCAAGTTTCTTTTGAAAAGTAGGAGGGCCGTGGATTTCCTGTCCTCCCCTTCCTCCTCCAATTCCAGTGCCCTGGCATGGGGCTTGCCTCTCCTAGCAATAAGGGGTCATCATGCAGAGAAGCCCTCAGGTCAATGGGATGGCAAAGTGAGAGAGCAAATCCCCTCTGCCAGCATGATCCAGCTGCCAGAGGAAGGCAGGGACTGAGGAAGATAATTTGCAGCAAGATGTGTAATGCAACCCACCCCCCTGCCAGAAGGGTGCAATGCCCAGTGTGCTGCAATGGTTGCCACCTTGGGTCCAGTTCAAAGACACAGGTGTCGCAGGTGCTTTTCTTCCTTGGGCTTCAGGAGCAGCAGAACCTGCTTGTAAGTGGGAAGGCCACTGGCCCCTAATGATGGCTCCACCCACTGCTCCTCCCTTTACCCTGAGGACCCGCCTCCTGATCAGGCTGAAAGCTGGAGCTTAGCCATGATAAGAGCCACTCAGGAAGCCTGGGGTAGTGTGGGGGGCCCCAGACTTTCCATCTGCTGTGGGCAGGGAGACCAAGAGCACAAAAGCAGGGCCCAAAGGGTATGTCTACACATCAAAGTTGTTTTAGGATACCAGAGGTATCCTGAAATAGCTACCCCACACCTTCACAAGCCACCTGTTATTTCAAAATATTATTTCAAGTTTAGAGTACAGTGTAGACCTAGTCAAACTGTGCCCTCACCCTCTGAGGTGTGCTGCCCAGAGCAGGGCTCTGACTTCTAGCATGGCCAGGAGGTGGGCCCTTAACATGAGGAGTAGCAGTGGATGGGAATCCCCTTAAGGAGGAGGGTCCAGGGACAAACTGTTGTTTGTGTTCAGCACCCCACTACATTTAAATCAATTTCTAACAGCTTGGGGTATTTGCCCTATTTCTGACAGCCTGCCCTCGGGTAGGCACTCATAGTTGTGAGCCCCTGCAGGCAGTAACACACTTACTGTTTCAACATTATCTCGTGAGAGGTGTTGCCAAAAAGGAATGGGAAAAGTGAAAAAGAGGAGGAAGCCTGACAATGTCTAAGACCCATTGCTCTGAGGTGATCCCATTCCAAGATTCCTGTAAAAAGAGAAGTGGTTATTAAAAGGTAGGGATAAATGGAAAAAGATTCTGGGGAGATTGTGCTGGGCTTGCAACAATAGCATCATATTTTCTGCCAGGAGAAATATGCTGAGTACACCAGAGCTCAGGAAGAGGCAAAAGGGTGTTTAAGGGCAATGAGCTTTTTAATTCAAAGATGGATGAGGCTCAGCAAAGGGAAGGTCTGTGGCTGTGATTTGGACCTCTCTGGGCTATGTCTACTCTGCCGGGCTTTTTGGAAAAAGATATGCAAATTGCAAAGCGCAATTTGCGTGTCTTTTTCCAATTCTTTTTTCGGAACAGGCTTTTCTGACATTTGGCCCATCTACACAGGGCCAAATGTTAGACAAAAACCCTTCCTCAGAACATCCCTTCCTCGTAAAACGAGGTTTACAGGGATGCTGAAAAAACGCGTCGTCTTTTCCAAAAATTTTTTGGAAAAGCAGATGTGTTCCTTGGGTGTGGCAGAGTTTTTCCGAGGTATCCCAGAAAAACTCTGCAGTCTAGACATAGCCTGGGTAACCCTGATGCTTGAAGCCAGAATTAGCTCCATATCATCATAAATATGAGCAGGGTAATTGCTGCTGTTTCCAATTCACCAAAACCTACTTTTTCAGAAGTATGAGCTATCAACTGTCAGTCATTCATTATTGATTTTTATTCTTCCCTCTGTTCAGAAGGAAGCCTGTCCATAAATTGAAACCTCCTGTCATAGTGTAAATAACTATATTCCCAAAGATCATTTTAGCAGAATGTGATCAATAATATTCACAACCAAACTGCATGATAGAAATGAAGACATGGAAGTTTTAGAAGAGACTACTCTAAAACATACCTAATAGAAGCTACCCTTAGAGAGACATTTTGATTTCCTCTGATCTTTTCTGGACAAAGTTCAGCAGCCTTTCAAATCTAGTTTTGGCATTCAGCCTTCATAATTGCTTATTTCTGAAGGTTTTTACCCAATTGAAATATCTTGGATTAGGTCATTGAGTTGGTTCAAACTGAGCTGATGCATTCCTTCTTCTCAAACACAATATCCAAAGTGACTAAAACTTGAGTGGTCTGAGCCCTGATATGATAAAGCAGTTCCTGGCTGAGGGAAAAAGAGGTGATGGTGGATGCTTACTGGGAAGAGAGCAGTGCCATGCCAGAGGCTGCAGCACAAGCCAGTTACAAACATGCATCGCCATGAGACAGACTTATGTTCAGAGTCAGCCTTCAAGTAGAGTTGACCAAACCTCCAAATTACTGTGCTGCAGGAAAATCTGCTGCTCCATCATTTATCTTAGTCCTGGAGAGGGACTAAAAGTCAAAACACTGAAACGTCAGAAAAAATATTCATTCAGAAATGTGAAAAAGTTTGGTTTCAGCTTTAATGTTAATCCAGGGGTCTGCCTGAACTGCCTTATGAAGCTTGCAGTTCTGATGCCTAATGTTCTCTATGAGCCACACTCCCTTACTGAACTACATAAACGTGAAGCAGTTTTATTTTGTGCCTGCAGCATCAACACAAGGAAGTGCCAATGCAGCACTTGTCATACCCCATAGTCTCAACCAGCCCATTATTAGCTCCATCTATTACACCGGTGTAACACCAATAGGTGGTGGCAGGCAGAATAGAACCTTGGATCGCTAGGCTACATCTACACTGCAGCAATATTTCGGCATACAGGAGGTAACCCGAAACAGCTATTCTGTGTCTTTTGAGCGCGCCTGTTATTTTGAAATACAATGGGCTCACTAGTCCAATGTCTCTGCTAACCTCATTCCACAACGAGTAAGGGACGTTTTGGAATAATGATTTATTTTGAAATAAGTGCTGTGTAGACAGCGCCAAATTTTGAAATAAACTATTTTGAAATAACATAGAAATAAGATACACAATTTGCATAGCTCAAATTGCGCAACTTATTTCGACATATGGTGCAGTGTAGATGTACCCTTAGAGTTAAATGCATGAGACTCTACTGCATGAGTTAAAAAGCCATATATCTCTTAAAGTCTCGATGCCACTAGTGGGGGACAGAGGTGTGTAGATTATATAGGTGTGTGGGTTATATAGACAAGACTCATAGGAGGTCCCCTAGCAAACCCAGGAAAGAACAGATTCAACATTCCTGAAATTTCTATGGTAAATTTAGGAGGAAAAAAAGCCCATCAAATAATCAAACTTTGTAGGCCCGCTTTATACATTGTAAAGAAATGAAAATTGCACAAGGCCAATTGTGGGTCACCTTTAAGTGGGAGATTTTGTAAAGGGCTTAAGAGCTTAGGAACACAAGCACCATTACAGCCAAACACTTGGCCATAACGTGAAATGTTTGTAAGTCGGACCCCATTGAGTTACGTTGCGACTGCACTGTTCGTAAGCGCGTGTCGCATTCATACCTCGGGGACCGCCTTTACGTCCGCTTAATGGGAGGTTTGGTCGTAAATGCGAATGGTCGTAAATTGATCGTTCGTAACTCGGGGACTGGCTGTACATAGACATTTCTTCTTGAGTATGGCACAATTCAGGGCAACTGCCCCTGTATTTCCCCCAGTGGTCCAGCAAGGGCACCTGCTCTTAGATTCTGGCTCCCTTGTTGTTGTCTCACTTGGATGTAGATCTGCACTTCACTCCCTTCTGACCAGGATATTTCCAGGTGCCACAATTCCCTGCCTTCACTATTTTCAAGCAAAGACAAGCTGCCTGAACAGACCTGCCTGCATTCTCTTCAGAGACCGATAACATAAGTATTGCTGCAGTTACCTCACAGCTCTTTCTATGTAAGCCTCCTTTATTCTGAAGGTAAAAAAAAAAAAAACCCAAAACTTTATGGAAAACATATTAAAAACAATAAAAGAACCTACATGCTAATAATGTTACCAGAATTCAGCATAGCAAGGATTCTGGCAAGCCCAGTCCTTCCAACCCAATAAAGGATTGGGACCCGAGGACCCTGAGTCCTGGTCATTTGCTGGATCAGGAGGAATGCCTTGAGTCAGTTTAGACCCAGTTCTTTATCCCAAAGTCCTTTTCTTGGTCTGTTGGTCTGTGGAGAATCCAGTTCAAACTAGTCGATGTGTATCCCTCCAGGGGGTGACTTTAAAGGGTTGATAACAGAGGAAGTACATTAGCATCCCTCGCTCCCTACTAGTGAAGGTACATACAATAACACTGAGACAGTTGCATTTTTAATACAATGTATCCCCAAGGTATTAACCTAATTCAATAAGGTTTCGCTTAATTCAATAAAGACACTCTTAATTCCATACGGTGTGTCCAGGGTATTAAAGGATATTGTTAGTCTGTCACAGAGTGGTCAAAGTGCTTTGCGTGTAGAGTGTGCTCAGGAATGAATGTTGCCCTAAGAGCATATCTTGTCTGCTGGGGCAGTGAGTGGCAGTTATACTGGGGGAGGCAGAATTGTCTTTCATCTACTCAGGGTTGGCTTCACTTGCACAAAGATGTTTATTTTTTACCTCAAGATAAGAGGTTATATTGCTGTAAAATCTAAGTGGTGACTGACAAGATACTTGTAGTGTCTACCATGAGGTAGCAAGGCAAAGTCAGCAGTATACCTCCTGCCTGCAGTTGACCTTGCTTAGTGTACCTCACAGTGAAACTACAGTACTTTGTCTCCTCTGTGTACTGACAGAAGGAGAGCTAATATGCATGATAAACTAATAGAATCAATCTTCAGGAAGGGAGATTTAGGTTAGATATTAGGAAAAAACTTTCTAACTACAAAGACAGTCTTTGGAATAGGCTTCCAAAAGAGGCTGTGGAATTCTATCACCAGGAGGTGGGTTGGGGGAGGGAAGTTAAACACACCTGTCAGGGAGAGCCTAGGTTCACATGGTGCTGCCACAGAGAAGGGGGCTGCACTTCATAATTTGTCAAGGTCCCTTTCAGCCCTTCATTTCTATGAGTCTATGAAAATTGCACTCTTTTTTTATTTAGTGCCAATGTAGCTTCAATTGCAGAAAGGATGTCAGAATTAGTGTAGAGGACAGAAAGGATTAATATGGAACCTGGAAGTCTAATGACGACAGGTGGAAGCAAACCTAGGATTTCTGGAGCTTTGTGCATGAGCCTCTACTGCTTGAGCTAAAAGCCAGGTGCTGCTCAGCTAAGGCTGTAGAGCAGACTCATTCTTTCTCTCTGTAAGTGGTCTAAGTGGTGTGTGGGTTCCATAAGCAGCACATATATTTGTATTCTAAAACATGCTGAACGCCAAAACTATCATATAGCAATGTGTGCTAAATCCCTCTACTATCACAGTGGCGAATGTAAAAACAATGCTGCTAACATAGGCTGCTAGTGATAGCACTCAGAAAGTGCACTGCCCCCCTCTGTACCCTGGCCAAAATCTTAATTGCTAAATGGGGTGCCTTCTCATGCCCCATCTCTGTTCCTCTATGTGGGACATCCCCTTCCTCCACAGGCACCTGTCGCCTATGGCTGCTGGACTATAATTTTGCCTCCGAACAGGCTTGCCTCCAGTTCAGCTTCCTGAACTGGCCATAGGACTACCTACTATATTTCAGAACGAAGGAAGTTAATAGGACATTTCTTTTTGGAGGGAGAGCAAGCTGATGACTGGGATGAAGGTAGCGCTGTATCACATACAGAAGGACCAGCATAAGCAATGAATGCTTCTCCCCCTTTGTCAATGACTGTGTCCAGCCATTTTTAAACTGACGCTTCTCAGCACTCAGTACTGAAGGCTGCACTTTGACAGCACAGTAACCCAGAGAACTTTGGCTTTCCCAACAAATATGTCAGCTTGTTTTATAGTCATTTGCTCTCAGGATCAAAAGCATTTTTGGGGCATCCCTCTGCTCTCCCTTAGTCTTTGGGGGGAGGAAGGGAAAGGGAGGTGGGCAAGCAGCGATAAGCCTTTGAAAGGCTTTTTTTAAACTATGTAATTGGGTATGTTTGCCAAAGCACAGCTGTGTTCTTTCTGAAGGCTTAGCTAAAAACATTACTCTGATTCTTCTATAGGTCCTCAGAAATGCTGAACTTTTCAAAAGGGTAGCGTGTGAAGGATTACAAATTTGTTTTTCCAAAACCCTCAAATACCTGCTGAGTTCACCAATCTTCCCCCAACTCCTACCCCCTGACAGCATGCCTCTCCCCACTCCCAGCTCTAACTCCAAGCTGCTCCAAACTGGCACTGTCTCTCTCACCCTTCTCTCTGGGATTCTTCACTCTCTCTCTCTCTCTCTCTCTCTCTTTTTTTTTAAAGCTCCCTTCCCCTGGGTTGTTGTGGGGTTTTTTTATGCAAAGAAAAGCATTGAAAAGCATTGCCATGGCAACAGTGTTGCAGTGGGCCATTGGAGTTGATGGGCATTCTAAACTTTTTTAATAATGCCCCCACAAGAACAGGAAGGGGACAGAGAGAAAGAGAGGGAGAGCAAAGGCAAAGTGGGACAAAAACATTGGAAATGCATTCAGGCTGACATCATCACCCTTTCCCACAGTGGTCATTCACTTGTGAGGCTCTAGTGTTGATTTGCTGTCTTAAAGCTAGCTTTCTAGGGCCTGGGGAGACCATCTTTCCCTGCCTGAATGCCTTTTTTGTTGTGAAACAGTGGACTGTTTCTGAAGCTGGGCATAAAGGGCTGAGTAATTCACTTCAGTTGCCAGGAAGTCTGAGCCACTTGTGAGCTAACAATAGTTAACTTTATCTCCCACCCCAAGCTGGAAGTTCCAGCTGTAGGTCCCGAATTCTAATAAGGGCTTCACTCATGCCTCTGAGGTTATGGTAATATTTTATACATCTTTTTTCATTAAGACACAGTCATAGCTACTGTTGAGGCACCGGAGGCAAGTACTGTCGATTGACGGAAAAAAAATAAAAAAAGAAAAGCAAGAAAATAGCTTTTATGTGAGCCAGACAGGCTTGCTGTTTAGTGCTAGAATTCCAAACTGATTGCGGTGGGGGGAGGAGAGCAAAAGAACTTAAATTTAACCAATTGCGTTATACAATTCTGAGTCAAAGACCTTCTGATTGCTTTAGATTTGTAAAATAGCCTCAGTTTTTAGATTTTGGGGTGGTTGTTTTTTCCTCTGTTCCTGCACAGGAGGGATGATTGGTGATAAGGAGCAGAGTGAGTCATGAGGAATGTAGATGAATTTGTTTGGGTTTCCCTTTTCATCCGGATTTGGATTTCATCCTGCACAGTGACAGCACAGCTGAATGCATGTGATGACACACAACTGTGATTCATGCAGCAGACATTTGAAGCCAATAACTAGGGTGTATTTTTGAAAGAAGATGGAGAACATCAATTTTCTTTTTTACATTCCAAACGAGTTGAGTACCTGATAATTAATAAAATCAAATTCAAAGTGGAAACAACCTCAGATAACTATCTGTGCCTCTCATAATGGGTGATTAAAAATATGTCCTTATTTCCCACTTTCAAGTTAATAGGCAGCAGGACTGCACTTTGTTTCAGTGCCCCTCTTTACATTTTCTGGTTGGGTATAAAACACAGCACTATTCAAACAGCTCTGCCATGCCTTTGGCTAATGCTTCTTACCCACTGTGCCTTGAGAAATAGCTATAGGAATGTTTGGATGAAAATAAAAACACAGTTCTTTAACTTCCAATTCATACATTATTAATTTTAAAAATAGATTGAAGGACACATGCAATATTTGGGAAATAAAACAACACATGTGCTCTGCACATCTCCTATTTAAGACAACAGTGTGTCCTTGAGCTGTACAAAGGACTCCAGCTGATGCCAGAGGCAGCTGCACGTGTGGTGGATCAGGTCACTATAAGCCAATGCATTGTAAATAAGTTACTTGGCCTTTTGGGTATGATCAAGTGCTGTCAATGTGACCTCTATCAGGGAGAATCCCCTGCTTTTGCAGGAGGACTGACTGAACAGTTATACTCCTCTTTTTCCTCCCTCACAGCTGTGATTTCTGATCTTCACTGCAGGTTTGTCTTGAGTAGGATGAAAAGCTGGTTTTTGGACTGTGCTAGCTCATGTTTAAAAAAGCCCCAAACCCACCTTTTATCTTAATCAAGACAAATCTTGTTAGAGAAGCATTAGACTCCACACTCATATAAACCACGGAAGACAGACAGAAGGTTTGGGGGAGAGTCATTTTATGCAAGATGTTAATCATGAAATAATTTTAAAGTCCTTGAATCTACACCAATGGTTGTAACTGAAAACACTGGATCTTCTCTCAGGGCAACTCTCAGAGAGTGGACTATCACTGCATGTAAACTGAAACAGGTGAACTAAAGCTTATTGTATTAGGTCCCATGCCTACCTGAATAAAAGGAAGTAGTAACTAACTAATAATTCCCAGTGATAAAAATAAAATGGCTAATGTGCATATGACAAATGAAAAGGCATCTATCCTTCTACATTGCAAAAACCTTCAGAAATCATGAGGGGATTTTACTATCCTCAAATGATCAATTCACTTTACTCTTGAGATAAGTTTTAGCATATCATTGTTGGAAATGTATATTAATATAATTTTAATTAGCCAGTACATAGTGCTTTTCAAAGCACATTGCAAAAAAAAAAAAAAAAAAAAAGCATTATTCCTTCTGACTTCTCCTTTGAAGAAGGCACCTAGCATTAAATTTTGTTTACAAAAAGGAAAACTGAGACAGAGAGATTAAAAGTGACCTGAGCAAGCCTACAGAGGAAGATAATGTTGTGTCGTGTCCAAGTATGAATTAAAACTCAGCAGTTTGGATTCAGTAGGCCACGTGTTTCTCAGTAAGGGCCTGATCCTGTGAAATGTTGAGCATCCCTGATTTACTTCAACAACTGCTCAAAAAAAATTTTTTTCAGGTCAGATTTTCAAAAGAGCTCAGCATTTTGAATCTTTTGAAAATGTGATTGTTTATTTTGGTCCCTAAATGGAAGCTGAGCTCTTTGGAAAACAGGTCCAGTTGTAGGTACTGAACATGAAAATGTGACCCAGAGCTCTTTTGAAAATGTGGCACTTAATGTATATTTTTATTACATATAGACTGTGTCCATAATAGCTTTTTAATTAATTCCCATCTCCCAAACTACAGTACATATTTCAAACAATTACCTATTTTGATTTTAAACAACATGAGTCTTTCATAGAAAATGTTTTAAGAGAAATAAAATCTCAGCAACTGTCCTGGGAGTGAATCTCTCCATGACATATTTTTTTACTTTTGCTTTTTCTTACTTCTTCTACAAAGTGCTTCTTTTGATCTCAGGGCTTTACCCTTCCCCTCTCTGCTTCTATTGCTTTGCCCTCTGCTTTTAGTGATTTCTCTTGTGCTGTTTCCAGGCCTGCTCTCTTGGTCTTTTTCTGAGCCTATCTCTCACAGAGTTTTCATTATTTAGTCATTTTTTTCTTGCTCTGCCACCTGGGTTCTGCCTCTTGTTCACATTCATTTTTCTTCAAAAGCTCCATTTTTCTGTTTCCAGGCCTTTCCTATTGGATTCAGTCCTTTTGAGCTCCATTAAAAGTCTCCAGCCCCAAGTCAGAGCCATGCACCTCATTCTTCTCAGACTGTCAGGGGCCAATTTGGCCCTGGCATATACTATAGCTACCCCAGGAGCAAGTCTAACTTCTTGCCAGGCTATTGCTGGCCTTAGGAGACTATCAAGAAGCCCAAAATAGCTAAAGCACAGCTCATTCAAGCCATACTCTCTGCCTTTCCCAACAGATTCCTGGAAAGTCCCTATATTAGACACTGCAAGGTAGGGATGTTAAAGCGGTTAACTGGTTAAATGATAGTGTGTAACCGATTAATAGCTTTGCCTTAGGTCCTGCTTCCTGGTCCCACTGCATCCACAGTGTCCTTCCATATCCATAAGGGCCTGCCAGAAGCACTGCTGCATCTGTGGGATACTGACACCCAGCCCACTAGCTTCTTTAGCCTGGCTCACTGGCTGCGGCCAGAATTTACTTGGCAAGGGCCAATTAACTGGTTAACCAGTAAGCAAACCAGTAAGCCTCATGCTTACCGGTATGCTTACTGATTAACTGTTTAACATTCTTGCTGCAAGGTAAGAGATGTTGTAGGGTCACTGTGCTGACCTTGTATCAACTACTGAGCCTCACCATGGGATTCTAATATGAGGATATCTGGCTGCTTTCCATCCTTTTCATGTCTCAGGAGGGATGAAAAGGTACCAGAATGCAACTTAAGATAGCGGCTTCAAACTTCCTGTGCTCAGGTAGGATTGTAGAACTGTAAGGGACCTCAAGAGGTCATCTACTCAAGTCTCCTGCGCTCATGCAGGACTAAGTATTGTCTAGAACATCCTTAACAGGTGTCTGTATAACCTGTTTTTAAAAACTTTCCATGATGGCATTTCCACTACTTCCTTAGGAAATTTATTTTTCTGCTTAAGCACCCTGTTAGGAATTTTTCCTAAGGTCCAACCTAAACTGTCCTTGCTGCAATTTAAGTCCATCCACTTTTTGTCCTGTCCTCAGAGATTAAGGAGAACAATTTTTCTCCCTCCTCTTTGCAACAATTTTCATGTACTTAAAAACTATCATACCTCTCCCCCCCTCAGTTTTCTCCAGATTAAACAAGCCCTGTTTTTTCAATCTTCCCTTATAGGTCATGTTTTCTAGACCATTAATCATTTTTATTACTCTTTTCCGGACTTCTCCAATTTGTCTACATCTTTCTTGAAATGTGGCAGCCAGAAATGGACACAATACTCCAGCTGATGCCTAATCAGTACTGAGTAGAGTGGAAGAATTACTTGATGGCTGTGTCTAGACTGGCAAGTTTTTCCGCAAAATCATCTGCTTTTGCGGAAAAACTTGCCAGCTGTCTACACTGGCCACTTGAATTTCCGGAAAAGCACTGACGATCTCATGTAAAATCATCAGTGCTTTTCCGGAAAAACTATGCTGCTCCCGTTTGGGCAAAAGTCTTTTTCCGAAAGACTTTTGCGCAAAAGGGCCAGTGTAGACAACATAGTACTGTTTTCCACAAAAAAGCCCCAATCGCGGAAAAAGGCGATCGGGGCTTTTTTGCGGAAAACCGCGTCTAGATTGGCTATGGACGCTTTTCCGCAAAAAGTGCTTTTGCGGAAAAGCATCCTGCCAATCTAGACGTGCTTTTCCGAAAATGCTTTTAACGGAAAACTTTTCCGTTAAAAGCATTTTCAGAAATTCATGCCAGTGTAAACGTAGCCAATGTGTCTTACTTACAACACTCCTGCTAATATATCCCAATACAATGTTTGATTTTTTTTTCAGTGTCACATTGTTGACTCATATTTAGCCTGAGAGACACTATGATGCCCTTCCCCCCCCCCCCCCCCCCCCGATCCCTTTCTACCGTACTCCTTCTAAGGCAGTTATTTCCCATTTTGTACATGTGCAACTGACCAATCCTTCCTAAGTGGAGCACTTTGCATTTGTCCTTATTGAATTTTATCCTGTTTAACTCAGATCATTTCTTCAGTTTGTCTAGATCATTTTGAATGTTAATCTTATCTCCTAAAATGCCTGCAGCTTCTCTCAGCTTGGCATGATCTATTCAATTTATAAGCACACATTCCTATTCCATTATCTAAATCATTTATGAAGAGATTGAATAAAACTGGACCCAGAACTGATCCCTATAGGACTCCACTGAAGAACAATACTTTGTTTTCCGGTCTGTGAGTAATTTCTGCCGAGTTTGGGGCACACTGAACAGACAGATATGAATGTGTGACAGCTAAGGAGTGGCATGGTATAAAAAGTGTGAGACATGGAATTTTGACCACACTTCAGTTTGGGAAATGTTAGCAGTGACCCCGATGAAAGATGATATTAGGGAAGACAGAAAGGGGTGGGGGTCTCCATCTTTCTAAAAGAGGGTCATCTTCTATGAGCAAATATGGCTTAAATAAAATCCCAGCACATAATGGTTTCCGTTACATCCAGATTAATTCCACTGATGTCAGTAGCATGAACCCAGCTTTTAAAGTTTTCCTTTTCATTCCCTAGGCTTGATTCTGATCACACACCAGTTTGTCGGTAGGGTAACTCCCTTGACTCAGACTATTCAAGGCCAGATCTGGGGACTGTAAATGTTTCTTTCAGAGGGACAGGCAAGCAAAGTGAAGTGAAAGCTTCTGGTGGGTGAATGGAATGAAAAACAGAATAAGAGATTGTGATATTTCTCAGAACCAGACTGGGAACACTACATGAAAATGAAGGAAGAGGGCCAAGATGAAAGATAGCGAGGAAAAATTTCTGGCTGTAGTGGGTGCAAAACAACTACAATGAAATACCAAGAACCGGTGTGTCTTTGAATGGTAGATTTTCCTGCAGGGCAGCAAACAACTCCTACTTTTTTTTTCTTTTGGTTTCAAATGCTCATCCATCTGTGTAACACAACCAGAAAATTTCATCTCTGGGTTGGGAGGTGTCACTTAGAATCAAGCCACTGGTCCCTCATTCGAAAACCTGATGTTGATCATGTTCCTTCCCAGCCATTCTCTCAAGTCATCTTTGGCAATGGGATCTAATTTTAACCACATCTCCGTCTTTATCTTTTCCGAAGTAGGAAATATTAGTCACTAAATCTGATTGGTGTCACTGTAATGCTTACCTCAGGGCAGTTTGTTTGGCTTATGAAAGCCAGAGTCAGTTGACATCGTCATCTACGCAGCTAGATGATTTTGACTAAAAGCCTAGCTATGCCCATTTTAATTCACAGGATCTGATCAATACTGAGGTAGGGCAAATTTCTCCAGGAATGTTTTACAGAGCGAAGGGTTCTTATTGGTTTCATGCCCACCGCATTGCTTACTCTGGTACTCTGCGTGTCACTAGTTTTTATGATTTTTTTAACCACGGATTTTGTCATAATATGCTGCAGCTTAATAGTATGCCTATTCCTCCATTTACAGTTCTGTCCTTGCTCCTGTTCAAACACTTTGCCTTCATTTAATGGAGATGTTGTTAGCTTGAGACAGAAAAAAATCTACAACTCAGTAGTTCTGTCAGTTTTCTAACCTGAGTCATACTATTATCAATAATAATAGTATTTATTTATTGAATGAATGAATGAATGAATGAATGAATGAAGGGCCAGCACCATGCTAAATGCTGTACAGCTATGCCTGAAGAAAAGGTCTCTGTCCCCATGAAGTTAGAGTGAAAAGTCCAATTGCCCCCATGATACATTTGAAAGCAAGTGGGGCTTCTGACTAAGGTGCTTTCTTATGTTCCAGGGCATCAGTGTTCAACACTCACCTCTGCCATGAATGATCTGTGTGACTTGGTAAGTCTTGCCAGATGGCTTGCCAAAGATGCCCAGCACCAAGGCTTTTGAATCTCCCATTCTTAATCTCTCTGTGCTGTAGCTTCCACATCGGTAAAATGGGGATGGCAGTACAGTATTTAACTTGTCTGGCTTTTCTATTTAGATTATAATGCCTTTAAGGCAGGGACCATCTATTATCATGTATTTTGACTATGTTTAGCACAAGGAGGCCTGGGCTTGTCAGGGGTTTCTCTGTACTGCCACAATATTCATGATTAAAGGAATACATGCATTTATTACTTTGTCAAAACTCCCAGACTGTGTCTACATTGGCAAGATTTTGCGCAAAAGCAGCTGCCACCTAGTTACACTGGCTGCGAGTACTTGCACAAGAACACTGACGTTCTAATGTATAAAATCAGTGCTTGCGCAAATACTCTGACACTCCTGCTCAGGGATAAGCCCTCTTGCGCAACTATTCTTGCGCAAGACGCCAGTGTAGACAGGCAACGTTAATTTCTTGCGCAAGGAAGCCTGATGGCTAAAATGGCCATTGGAGCTTTCTTGCGCAAGAGAGTGTCTACACTAGCACGGATGCTTTTGCGCAAAAGCACATGCCAGTGTAGATGCTCTCTTGTGCAAATACTTTTAACGCAAGAACTCTTGCATTAAAAGTATTTGCGCAAAATCTTGCCAATGTAGACGTAGCCCCAATGATTTCATTGTTTGGGTCCTAAATAAACCGAGGGACAAACAGTGATTTTTTCCCTTCAGCTTTATTCTTTCATGCTTACTCTGTCTTATTTTAAAGAAATAAGCTGCTCTTCTCTTTGTATTTGCGGATGAGTATTCTAATCTAAACTGCTGAAAGGTCAGGTATGATTTCAGGGCTCATATGGAGGTTTTAAATGCTTAATACCATTTTTATTCTTGTTTTTCTAACGTTTCTTGCAGCAGAACCTGCTTTCTTGGAGGAAATAAACTCGGGGCAAAAGAGAAAATGTAGAGCGGGGTAGTGTGTGTGTGTGTGTGTGTGTGTGTGTGTGTGTGTGTGTGTGTGTGTGTGTGTGTGTGTGTGTGTGTGTGTGTGAGCGAGAGAGTGCATTAGGGTTGGGCTAGCTGGATTGCTGTATAAGGTTCTTTCAGGTGCTAGTTCAGATCATGTTCAACATCTCCTAGAGCTGAATCTGTTAGTGTCGCTTTGGTTCCTTGGAGCTACTGTGCCAGAAGAAAACATGTCACATAAGAACGGCCATACTGGATCAGACCAATGGTCCATCCAGTCCAGTATCCTGACTGCTGACATTGGCCAACACCAGATGCCCCAGAAGAAAGGAACATAACAGGTAATCCTCATGTGATCCCTCCCCTGTCACTCAGTTTGAGATGGAGGCTAGGGACACCATTCCTACCCATCCTGACTAATAGCCATTGATGGACCCAACCTCCATGAATCTATCTAGCTCTTTCTTGAATCCCGTTAAAGTCCTACCCTTCACCACATCTTCTGGCAAGGAGTTCCACAGGTTGACTGTGAGCTGAGTGAAGAAAAACTTCCTTTTGTTTGTTTTAAACCTGCTGCCTAGTCATTTCATTTGGTGATCCCTAGTTCTTATATTGTGAGAATAGGTAAATAACTTTTCCTTATTCTCTTTTTCCACACCAGTCATGATTTTATAGACCTCTATCATATCCCCCCTTAGTCTTCTCTTTTCTAAGGATACGTCTACACTTGCTCCCTAGTTCAAACTAGGGATGCAAATGTAGCCGACCGAAATTGCTAATGAAGTGGGGATTTAAATATCCTGTGCTTCATTAGCATAATCTTGCCCACGCACTATTCCGCTCGCCAGCTGATTCGAACCAGGAAGTGCGCTCTGGAAGGCGGTAGTTCGAATCAAACCCGGTGGGTCAAACCAACGTTACTCCTCAAAAAATGGGAGGCAGGGGTTATGCAGGTGCTGGAGGCTGAATCCAATGTTTGTTCCATGGGGAGGCAAATGCTGCCAACTCCCCTGTCAATTAAATAATTAGGTGAAAATTCGGTGCAGTTTGTTTTGTGCCATTTTCTTCCCCTCTTTCCTGTACTGGAGGGGGCAACCTGGCCCCCAGCTAGAAGGAGATGAAGAAGGCAGCTGGATTACAGCCCAGCCTTTCACTGGTCTCATTAAATACACTGTTTTTCCACAAATGCTATTGCCAGTGGACACCAGCTCCTCTAAGCCCCAAGTCAGAGCTAAAAGAGCAACATCCACACCCCTTCTTCTCTTCAGCTGTGCTCGGTGCCATGTGCTTGAATGAGCCACTCTGCATGTGCATAGATTCCTACAAAGGAGGCCTGAGCTCCACAGGGAGCAAAATGCTGACTATGGAGTGGGCAGGCTTTGACCCCACCCACCCTCTGCAACTCCTCATGGCAGAGCTGGTGCTCTAGGCAGAACAATCTGTTCCCAAATCTGAGACCAATGGATGGAGCAGATTGCACACCCACTGAGCGCACTGAGCAGTTCCAGGAGAGAGAGTGCCTGGCTCAGACATAGTCACTTTCATGTTCTTAGACCAGTGCAGCTGCATGTTCTCCTGCTCCCTTGCCACAATCTAGATTAGAGGCACTCAGCAACCTGGGACCCTCACCCGTATGCTTCTCAGGACCCCTGACCTAAGGTGTGAGATCTGAATTTCTTCACAGCTTAGCACAGCATGATCAGATTTGGTAGTTTGATTGGGCTTATTAAAAAAATAGAGCCCATCTACAAAATTCAAGCCCCACAGTTGATGAGTAGTAAAATCTGGAGTTTTGGCCTGGGTTGATCTCCAGCCTTAACTGAAATATAATGACTCTCTGAGTCCTCCTCCACACTTCCTCCTGAGCTAGCACCCTTAGGGTGAAGATAAGCAATACTGTAAATCAGCTGGAAATTCTCTAGCTTACTCAACTTCTGCTTTGTGAATTAAGAAAGGTGTCTAGTTTATCTGAGCTATTTATCCCTTAACCTTCAGGTTTTTGAACAACTTTTCCCTCCTGTGGTCAGTGCAATGGGGAAGAAGCCAGCTTTTGCTACATTTTCTGAGTGATAATAAGCAATCCCGTTAGAGCTGCAAATAAGATCATAATTTGACAGGCAAAGTGCCAGGAAAAATACAAACAGATTTCTCCCTCCCAGACCCAGAATACTTTAATGATTCTTTTCTTTTTCTCCAAATTATATTTCTCTTTTGCTAAATTGCAGGATCAGGTCAAGCCAGAGCTGTAGCTGGCATACACCATCCATATGTTTTTGGGGGTTTTAACCTTTAAGCTGCCAGTGTTTTTCCATTTTGCCAGCCAGATGAACAGAGCTCAAGACTGCCCACTGATACTCTCATTTTATGGATGGATAAAGCCCAGCGTTGCCTTTATGCAAGAAACCAACAGCCATAGGGTTGGAATAACAAATATTCAGGATGCCGTATTTTCTGTTAAACTTATCAAAGGGAATTAGCTACAGTAAGTGAACAATAACTTTAAATGGCAGGAGTACAAAAAGAACTAAGGCTGAAAAAGGCAAACCAGTAATTACAATATTAGTGCTGTACACACTCTGAATCTCTAAACTGTTTTACAAAGAAATTATGCACTGTCTTTCCACAGTACCTTCTAATGCAACAGGCTTTGCAACTGGAGCCTCCAGTACCTTTGGCCAGAGCCTCCCCTCCCATGGAACAAACTATGCAAAGGGCCTGTGGGGGAGCTTGCACTTCTCAGGTGGTTCTCTCAGGGTGAGGTTGTCCTTTGGACAGCTAAGCTCTGGGGCCTTCCTCCACCAAACTTGGCAATCCAGGCCTGCCAAAGCCCTCTGCTTCTGCCCTTACTTGGTCACCCCAGTGGTCTCCACTCTTATTTTGTGTGTGTGTGAGTGTGTGTGTGAGAGAGAGAGAGAGAGAGAGAGGTATCCATGGGAAAAGACTCATTTCTTACTGTTTCTGCAGCCCTTCCAAGGAATGGGGAGGGGAGCTGATATGTGTCCTTACTGCCCCTTGCCCTCAGAGTGTCCACTCTTACCCTTCAGCCACCAACTTTACACCCCAGGCTTCCAAATATCCCAGTCTTCGGCACCTTATGACTATAGTGACCATATTTTCAGAACCAAAAATGGGGACACATTAGCCATGCCCCCTGACCTATTAGGCCCTGCCCAACCTGCTACAGGAAGTCCCACTCCTGGGGGTAGTACTTCCAGGGTCAAGATGGATACATGACCAGAAGTAAACGATGTCATGTGACCCCTCTAAGAACACCTCCCACTGTCCTCTACCAGTAGGGATAGGTTTGGGCCCTATAGGAACCCCCCCATGCAACTCTATTGCAATTGCATTAACCCAGACCCTAGACCTAAGGTCCCATGACACTGTAGTGCTAGGGGTTCAACCTCAATCCAAGATAAGATCCAGGATCCGAGACCTATTACTTTGCAGTGTAGATGCAGACTCATTTGACTCAGGGCCTGGGGGTCATCCAGAACTCTCTCTCAATTCCATGGGACAACTTCATTTGTCCTCTTAATGGATAATGCTTGCCAGTTCCAATTAACTGGTAACCAGAGGGGGCTGGAACAGCTCCCCACCTGCTGCAGGCAGGGGGATGCTTCTGGATCGGAGGACATGGGGAGGGGGGAGGGTGTGTATGTGAAGAGAGCCCTGGCCTTCCTCTCCATGCCCAGCTCACGGAGAGAGGTAGAGCAAGCAGCCCCGTGCACTGCCGCTCTCCCAGCAGGGTGGGGAGGCGTCGGGGAAAAGAGAGCGGCAGCGCATGGAGCACACCTGGTGAGCCTGAGTGCTCCCCACCCTGCAGTGCCTCAAGCAGGCTCTGCACAGCCCCTTCCGGAGCAACAGCTCCAAGGTGCCAAGGTATGGAGTGGCTCTGCCAGTTTTTGCCTCAGACCCACCCGGTACACCCCCCACCAATCTGGCAGTGGCAGCAGTAGCTGTTAACAAGTGGTTGCCTGCAGATGGAGGAGACAGTGTGGCAAGAACAGGGGCCCTGCATGGCAGAGGCAGTTCTATGGGGGGAGAGACAGGGCCGTGTAGCCCGTAATGGTGGGGCAGCCACAGAGGGTGGCAGCAGCTCACTGGATGGTGGCACGCTGGAACTTGGAGAATGCTCAGGCCTCCAGAAACTACATGTTACTGGAAGCCACCTTGGCTGCCCACTGGCAAAGCACCAAAAGAGCCGCCTACATCATGCTCTGTTGGGAGGAGAGAGGAGGGGAAGACTGTTGCTACTGCACCGTACTAGGGGGTGAGTCTGTGCCAGCCAGTGGAAGGGAAATGGCAGTATACAGAACCATTTCTGGCTTGCTTCGTCCCCACAAGCCACATCTAGCAAGGCGTTATGGGACATTTTACTAGCTGATGGGGACACTGGGATACAGTATTTAAATTCTTGCCTATCCCAGAAAATCCGGGAGGTAGGGTCGCCATATATATGACACACCCCCATGTGTCATGCATATTTGAGAGGCACACTTACCTCTATGTAGTGTATTTTATTATGCCCATTTTAATATAGTTTTAAAAATACTAATTTCAAATGACAAGTTGTTAAAAATTGGTATTTTTGTCACAACCCGCTTGAAGGGAGAAGAATCATATATTTGATTTTGCTTAGTGTTCATACTGAAGGAAATGGAATGCAGCCTTGCTCTTTAATATTTAATAAAAATGTTATTAATTTTTAAAAAATAAGATTTCATTTCCGATTTACACCTACCGCCAGAAGCTCAGCAAAGCTTATCTAGTGCGGTCCTATTTTGCACTGAGGTTCACATGTGATCTTGGGATCTTTTGAAAAGTTATTTCATTGTGTTTATATTTTTTTACATCTTTGAACTGCCTGGAACGGACGCAAAATGGCGCAGAGTAGTTGTCCAACACTGCAGCACGGGGGCATGATTTCAGCTGGAATGGACAGAGTGATTGTTTAGGTGCAAATAATATAACATCATACACATGTGTCAGTGAGGCCACGTTCCTGCTGCCACTAAAATCAATGGCAAAGCTCTCCACAGGAGCAGGCGACATCAGTCAACGACTAGCCAGAAGAGTCAGGCTGGGCTCATGTGATGACTGCCCAGTGACGCTACTCACTGCATGGCAAGGTAATTGTACTGGAATTAATTAATTTTTTGGTGATAAGATGTATGACTCAGTCAGGTTAGGGTTTGGGGAGTTAAAAAAAAATCACTGTTCCAGTGCAGCAGAGAATGGCACTGCCTAACTAAGAGGTCCGTGAATCCTGCAGCAAAATTACTGTTATCTTTAATTATACAGTTGGGAGGACTGGGAAGGGACCTCAGTGCCTTCCATCTCCATTTAGTGCCTATTGCTAAAGCCCAGATGTTACATGGGCTACTGGTGAGCCATGCACTTAGTTCACATCTCATCCCTCAATGAAAAGAATTTGGGAGGGAGGAATTAAAACCCAAGAAATTCTTGTTTGTGTGAGGCTGTCTGAGTTCTGGGCATGAAGCGGGGACTCACAGCTCACACAAAACACACAGTGAGCTTCCTCGCCCAGCTTTGGGTGAAAGAGGAGCACTTGTTTATTGCTGCTGCAGGTGGCAAGAGCCCTTTACATCCAGCCCTGGGCATAAAAATAATGAGCTGGTGAGTTTGTTAATGTGCTGCTTGCTCTTAGGTGTCTAAATGGATTTTGGTTAACGTAATGAATCAGTGAAAACTCAGGTTTGCATCAGGGATGGCTCTTTATGATATTAGAGTAGCACCCCTAAGCTCCAATCAGGTTTGGCCCCCTCCTTATGCCAGTTATGTGTTACAAATGCAAAAATTGCAATGCGTAAGCCATTTTACAGCTACACACTCCCTTGAACCTGGGTAAATGGGCACCGCTCATAACTCAGGGATGCCTGAAAGCTGTTTTAATGTGCAATGGTTGCCAATAGTCCATTACGGGCCAATAGGACAGATAGGCATTAGGGAGTAAAAAAAACTTTTTTCTTTAGCTCTGATCCAACAGAAGGGACAGGGATATAGAAGCCACGTTATAGGCTCAAGGACACTAGAAGATCTCCTGAGCTAGGGTGAGCCTCAAGGGCTACGTTGTCATTAAAGCCCGTTGGCACCAGCAGCTCAGCGTAGCTGTACTGTAGTATAACGACGGTTTCATTCTCTTCCTGCAGGACAGGTCAGGAGTGCAGAGCTACTTGGAAATTTGCTAACAGAGTGTTTGCCCTTCGGAAATTTTTGCTTCCTCAGAAGCAAACTGTTTAGGAGAAGCAGTGCTATTTCTAAGAAATGTCATTCCTTGAAAGTAGGAATAAGAGACCCTCCGGAAAAGGGTTTATTCCGGAGGATCGCGCCAGTCTAGACGCTTTTTTTCCGGCTTTTCCCCAAGCTGGAAAAAAAGCGGCGGACATGTTTATTTAAATCCGCGGGGGATATTTAAATCCCCCGCGGATTTCCCTATCCTGACTTACCTGATTTGCATGGCTTTTCCGGAAATTGTGGCCAGTGTAGACGTAGCCATCATGTATGGGAAACAGTAGCACGTGTGGGGCTCTGTGATAGAAAGCCAAATACTGTATTCTTTCTAATCCTGGATTTTCCTCACTGTGAGTCACTGATCTGACTAGAATATAATATTCATGTATCTATTTTTCTTCTGTGGGCAATTAACATTTTTCCTGCAGCATATAGAGGGAATGTAGATAGTCAAGTCAAGGCCTTATCAATTTTAAAGGTGACGCAGCAAGTCTGGATTTGAGATATTACTAATAGCACACGGTAGGGTCTTGATGAAACAAACACCTTTTTAATAAAAAAGAAAACACCTTTCCTATTCAGGGAATTGCCTACACAGTTATTTCCAGCTTGCCAAGTCTGTGTGTAATCTGTCATAGAGGATAAAGAGGATATAATATTTCTGGATCCAGCACTACCATACACATTTAAATATTGCACGATAAATCAAGGTGGCTCTTTCCTCTAACCATCATCATGTGTCTGTCTCCTGTGTGTCCCCTGATTCTGCTTGATCTATAAATGGATGCTGCCCATCAAGGACGCTCAGTCCTTGTTTCTTATCTCAAGGGATGGGGGCGATTCACTCACGGGACAAGAGAAAGCACAACTCAGTTGTTCAACGTAGGCTGCTATTGTAATGGGGATTTTTTTCTTTTAGTTTCTATTCTGTTTTCCTTTTGTCTTAAGGTCTAACTAAGGTGCATGAAAGGGCCTTTTCAGTCAGTTTCAGATCCAGGACAACCCTGAATTTAAAAAGAGGAACCAAAAATCTGTTTGGGGGTTTTCTTTGGTTGGTTAAATCCAATCATACTAAGATGGCTACAAAATTGAAGGCCCCGTACTTCACTAACATTGGAGCTGAAAGTCAAGAACGAGGAATTTCAAAGTTCAGGCTGATGAGCAGCCCTGAAACTGGCCAGTTGTGACTAGATTATTGAGCCAATAGACACTAACAGCTCTTTTGGAACCATTACAGTCTCTAGCCTAAATGCATACTTAAGACCTTTCTTTAAAACCCTCAATTATTGACCTGGCAGCCTGTAACAGCTCCCTTGGAGCTCTTACCATGTAACTGTCAGCACAGTGGCTGCTGCCCATATACATTAAAGCTTGTGCACAAAAACCACGTTGTTCTACAAATGTTATCACAGAGCTGGAGTATTTCTTCTTCCATATTAAATCATACTGGATATATTTTGATGCCCCTTCCTTCTCCAGCCTAGATTCTGTATTAGATTAAGGCACATCATGGAAGAAGGGCCTGCAGAAGTCAGTTTGAAAATGATAGCTCAGATTCTGCCCTCTGCCCCAGAGTGCACCCTGTTGGACGGTGGAAACCTCAGCAACGGCTTCTGTAGGCTTGCTCCTTCTGGGCAGTAGTGCTCCCAAAAAGAAATGGGCAACATTTCTGCCTCTAAAAGGCACGGGCCCTGTTCCTCTGAACTGCTCTGACATCTCCTCCTTCATATTTTAGTTCTGTAGGGGCCATGGTACCAGGGCTCTCCCAGGAGTTACTATTCCCAAAACCTTTAAAGTAGGACTTTCCCCAGTGCAGAGAGTTGGCAGAAGAATTAAGGCAGTCCCAGGCTGCATTAATTCCCTGCCAGCTTTTCCAAGCTGCTTGGACAGGCTGCACATTCTCCACCCCACTCCCTCAGCCCTCCCTTCCTGCCTTCTCCTCAGCTGTGGTTTGCTAACTCCACAGCTGGAACTCAGTGTGGTCTGTGGCAGCAAGGGAAAGTTTGCAGAGATGCCTGGGTGGAGCAGGATATCTCTGCACTGGATCTGAGCACTCTCCTGACATTCTGTCTTCCAAGTACACCAGTATAAATCTGGAGTAATCTTACTGACTGAAGTTCATCTGTATCTCTAGTGGTGGGAGATCAACATTTGGGCTGAAGTCATTTTTTTTTAAAAAAGCAGCCTAGTGGAGCAAATATCTGAAATTCCTGCATTTCCTTCTGCATCTGTGAAAAGCACAAACATCCAGCAGTATGAAAACAAAATGTGCTCCCAGATTCATGCCTTTCAGGCCACATTTTTCTGGTTGCAATAGCTTCCGAAAATAGGGTGTCGTCAGGCATTGGTTGACTTAAAGGCTTTAGAATGAGATCCAGAAACTTTCCTTCATAGGTCACTGGATTGCATGTGACCCTGCACCACAGTGCCGGAAAGATGCTGCCATCTGATGGGCATTTGTTCTCGTAGGTCAGTGGTTCCCAACCTTTTCCAGATGGGGACCCATTTTGACAATTCAGGAAGACTTAGTGACCCAAGGCAATTAAAAAATGGGGAGCGGAGGGAGGGCACAGCCATGTGGGGAGACACTTGGCGACCCTTTTGAAATGTAATGGCGACCCATATTTGGGTCCTGACCCATAGGTTGGGAAACCCTGTCCTAGGTGAACAATGTGAGGCCTGGACTTTTCCCCAGCGGGCAGATATCTGTAACTCAAAGCCCACCATCCCTGTTGACGTTCTTCCTGGGATGCTCAGCAGAAAAGCCAGGGGTTGAATAGGCATAAGATTGAATCTCCCTGCTGCCCACCAGAGATGATCGCTCTAGTTCAGGGGCAAGATCTGGTAAGCAGACAAGAGTAGGTCAACATTCATGTCCTCTGCCCAGGACTGCTGGAACAATTGTTATATCTGAGAACCAAACTGTAAATAATGGAAACCACTTGAAGCCAGGGGATATGGTTGCATCCCCAGCACCCTTATTTCCCTCATCTATGCCTCTGCCATACCTGCCCTATGGATTGAGGATGTCAGGCTACACAGCTATCAATCTTGCACCATTCGCATACAGAGAAATTGACTGCAGAAAGAGGGCTTCAAACAGAAGCTCTGATGAGCTAATGGTGCAATCAGCACTGCCATAAAGAGGGGTAGAATACTAAGGTACGTAAAAAGAGCCTTTGAAAAGCATCACTCCTACTCACCAGGCTATAGCAGTATGTGTTCAGCAACATCGTGTGTGTCACTCACAGCAGGGTTGCACGTACAATAGCTTCTGTTTCCTTTGCCTGTTCTGTATCACTTTCCTTTTTCCATGGTATTGGTTTTATGTTGATATTGTCTATGTACTTAAAGAGATTATATATTTTTCCCATGGCATAAACAAAATGACTTTCATTTCACAAGAAGAGTAATGGTAATGAGAAGTCAGGCTTAGGGGGGAGGGTTGGGATGTTTTATAGCAAGGCAAAATAAATCTTCTCTCTTTGATTTGGCCTAGCCACTGCATTTACTTACAAATCATCATTGCTCTTGCTGTATAGAAGGTGACTGGGCCCATGTGGTATAGTGGGTAATTTTGCAGTGGGCAGTTTTTACCTCTGAGCTGACGACAGGAATTCAAAGTCAGTTTAAAGCAGGGCTCACAGGCAAGTAAGTTTAGTGCTTTTCTGAGACTGATGTAAAAAACCACCCTGCAGCTCACTATGGTTTGAAACAATTACAGAGCAGAAAGATGATGTAACAATTCTTATGAATCCAGCCAAGCTTAAGAAGTCAGCTTGGGGGGAGGGAGGACAGCTCTGTGGCCTCTCCCCCATCTCTAGTCAAGGGGATGGAAGCAGTTATGGGAGGTGCTATTAACAGCCCTAACCTGTTGCTCCCTGAAAGGGGATGTGCTTTCACTGCCTTTTATTCTCAGGGAACAACACATGATACATCCCAGCCATGCATTTATTTGCCTCCTGAATACAGAACAGTGGCAGCTGAACCATGGCATGAGAATAGCATTAAGATGTGTAATGCACCATAAATAAACAGAAATAGACAGCCAGGAAGCTGTGGTAATCACTGCTTTGATGTAGCATGAATTATGGTGTATGTGTGTGTGGTGTTGGGGTCGTTTTAAAGGAGAGTTGCCTTGTTTTGACTCTGCTCCTCCTGCTCTGGGAAGAGACTCAATTCGGTTTTTCATCTGCGTATCTCCACCTTCACAGTGACAGCTGTTGGCCCTTGTCTCAGAGGAAAGCGATCTCTACCCCATGTTCCCTTTATAGTCCTCTTCTCCTCTGCCCTGCAGTAGCAGTCCGGAGACTGGAATCTTGGCCCTCTCCCAGGAGCAGAATTGAGATGACGCTCCTGCCAGCTACCAAGGGTTCCTGTAAAAACATCCAGGCTACATCATGACCTTCAAGCATCAGCTTATTTAAATCCCCTCAGGTCTTGTCTGCACTGCCATGATTCTACTGCCGCCCCCCGGCTACACTAGCACTGGCAGCACCAGCGTAGACAAGGCTGCCACAAGGTTGTTCACAACCATGTCATATATTCCTATCCAGAAAATTCATCCATAGGTGGCTGTTGGACCCTCAGTGGCTCCCACCATGGCTTGCACGGGCATAGCCACGCCTGTGCGACAGCAACAGCGGGAAGCCATCAGAAAAATGGCAGGGTAGACGACAGCTTGCAGCTTGGCTTCTATTAACTTCTCAGAGCTGCTCTTTAGCTGGCACAGCAAACTGCTTGTTTGGAGCAATCGGCTGTCTGATTCTGATACAGTAGCACGGCAGCTTATTAACACAACTTCGGATTCTATTGGTGGTCCTTGCATTATCATTTTACCTACAGCCGACAGTAGGTTTTTTTTTTTTTTTTTTAAAGGCTTGGTCTGAATAGCCACAAATGAATCTAAAAGTGCATACGTGCTGTGAGAGTTCAATGAATTCTCTGACCTTATGATAATTTAGGTGTCATAGGGCACCACTAAATGCCAAAAAACTGCCTTCCAGGCAGCAACTTAGCTGCGTAGTAACCACTGCAGAATTTGGGAGCATTCATCTTGCCTGCTGCTGCTTCTCTTAGTGAACTGTGTAAGCAACAGCATTTCTTCAGACTTGGGTCCAGAGGCGCCCTCATGTGGTTGAAGTGCTCCAACTTTCTCAGCTGCAGATCACCAGATTTGTCTCATTCGCTCAGGGCTGTTCCCTAAGCTCTAGAGTTAAAACATCACTAAATGGCTCATTTGTCTGATGGCAGAGACCTCGTGTATTAACAGAGAGGGGTAGCAAACAGTGCTGGTCTTTTTGGCTCTCTTTTTCAACAGTTGTCTCATAAAAAAAGGTGCATGCTTAAGGATCCATAATTTGGAACAGTTAAAGTGAAAGGTTGGTGAATCTTTAGTTCCTCTATAGCTATAATGACTGTCATAGATGGCAATCATAATTAGTTATTGAATAAGGGTAAAAAGAGTTCCTGAGACTGTGTTAGATCGCCATAAATAAACACTCAGCACAATATGCCCAACTAAAGGAATGATTTTAAACTAGATGACAATGTGTTTTACTGCTATTGTCACTGGAAAAAGTGAGTGTTTGTTTTACTATCATTTTGGTGAAGCAGGAGGGTTATGCACTGAAGTCTTTATACACATAAGGATGGCAATACATGAAAACAGCTCTCCTGGGAGGGAGATGTCAAGGTTGTTTTTTGGCTTCTTTCGCTGGCTGGAGAGGCTGATCTGAGACCTAGCCCCTGTTCCCACCAGGAAATGCTGGCATGAATTTGTTGGTTGGGAAATAATGGTTTGCTCCACGGTCTAAATTAATGCACAGACATTGCAACACAAACACGTATGTTTGCACTGAGTAAAGGGTGCTTTCTTTTCCCAAATAACAGCTGTGATTATTAGTATAAATATACAGTGAATTCTGAGCTGTTTTTCACTACTTTTGGAAATCAATTCTGCTTTTACATACTGTATCAGTTCGCACAGTCTCAGATACCTAAGAACATGTAAGCAGAAGTCATATGGCAACCATAATTATGGTCACAACAAAGCATGAGTGGATCTTTAAGTCCTTATAATGTACGCAGGTGTTTAACTTAATGGATGCGAGCAGTCCCATTCCTCTTCAGCAGTACTCAAACAGGTATGTAACTTTAAGTACATGAGTAAGTGATTTGCCACAGAGACAGCTTTTCTCATATTTCTGTATAGTCTTATAGGGGCTACCTTCTCAAGAAGACTTCTGCACCCAACTTAACTGCCACTTTAGGGGTCTAAATTCCAGAATCACGCCCCAGGACTACTTGTTGTTTTTAAAGTTACAGACTAACACAGCTATACCTCTGAGACCCCTAACTCAAGAGAATCCCCTAACCACAAGGCTCTGGTATATATGCTCATGTGAGGCTTTCTCAGTCTTGCCTGTTGACAGAAAGCACAGTGTGAAAAAGCAAGGGAATGACCCTGTGATCTATTGGTTAGCATACTTGGCTCAGACGCAGCTGCCTCTTGCACCAGTTTACATGCTTGAATTACTACTTTTTTTTTTAAAGTATTTAATCCATGTGGAACAGCTTAAACAGGAGACACTGTGCTCCCCCTGATTGGGGCAGCCCATCCATATAGGTGAACTCGGCGGTCACTTAGGGCGCCAAGTTAAATGGGGCGCCAAATGGTGGCGCAATATCACTGAGGGGTTTGGAGGTGGGGGCATCAATTGAATGGTTCGCCTAGGGCTCCAGTTGCTGGCAGCTAGTCTAGGGCCGCCCCCGCCCCTGATAGTCCACAACCCAGTGGTTATAGTACTAACCTAAGATGAGACAGGTACTAGTTCAAATCTCTCTTCTCCCTGGGTATGTCTACACTACAAAGTTAATTCGAAATTATTTAAGAACAGGTTAGATAGACATCTGTCAGGGATGGTGTAGATGGAGCTTGATCCTGCCTTGAGGGCGGGGGGCTGGACTCGATGACCTCTCGAGGTCCCTTCCAGTCCTATTATTCTATGATTCTATGAAATAACAGCCGTTATTTTGAATTAACTTTAATAGCGTCTACACAGGCAAACCGCTATTTCAAAATAAATTCGAAATAGTGGAGTCCTTATTTTGAATTTGGTAAACCTCATTCTATGAGGAGTAATACCAAATTCGAAATAGCTATTTCGAATTAAGTGCTGTGTAGACACTTAATTCGAAATAGGGGGCCTCCAGCCCTTCTCAGGGAGCCCTGGTGGCCACTCTGGGCACAACCAGGAAAGCTTACTCTCCTCTCCCCCCAGCCCCAGAGCCATTAAAGGGGTAAACCCTGGTCACAGTGCCTGTGCCAGTTCCAAGCCTGCCAGCCCAGAGCCAGCAGTGGCCACCGGGGCCCCTGATCCTGTGGCCCCAAAACATGAGCCAGCAAGCCACTGGAAGCCAGCCCTCCACCACTCCCCAGGAGCAATCTGCCAGCTCCCGGGTGCCTTCCTGGTCCAGGGTGGAGATCATGGACCTTATTCAGGTTTGGGTGGGGATGCCCCCAACTTCCATGATCTCAGCCCTAGATGGAGGAATGCGGATGTCTGTGGCAGGATAGCTGCCAGCCTGGCCACCAAAGGCCACATGCGAACCCAGGAGCAGGTTTGCATGAAAGTCAGGTTGGTCCGGTGAGACCCCCAACCCTGGGCCCTGAGTTTCCCCTCCCCCTTCTTTCCCTTGCTTCTCCCTTCCAGCTCCCTCCTCCCAGGTTTCCCCTTCCCCATTTCCACCCCCTCTTCCCCTCTCCCACCTCCTTTTCCCAGTCTCCCCAGAGGTTCATCCCCCCCCCCCCAGTTTTGTTCAATGAACCCAGTTTCTATTTTTGAACATACGTGTCTTTTGTTTGACATCAGGAAGGGGGGCTAGGAAGGGGTAAGTGGAAAGATGTGAGGGAGGAATGGGGCACGAGCTTCTGGTGGGAAGGATCGGGGAGGCTCTGAGAGCTTCTTGGGGTGGACGCTCTCCCTCAGGGCCTCCTGGATCCTGACAGCCCCTGATGGAGTCCTCGGATGGCAGCCTGCAGCAAATACAGCCGGGCCGATGGCAACGACCCCATGAGATGCACCGGCATGCCCAGGGGCAGCTCTGGCTCCATGTGGCTGAGTGCTGTGGTGTCCCGAGTGCAGGCACTCAGGGCACTCCAAGACACGACTGCTTTGCTGTCCCTCATCGAGGTAGACAAGCAAGCGGGGAACCCTGAGAACTATCTGTCTGGGGGAGGGGGGTCCTTTTAAGCATGGAACTCAGTTAGCCTCAGGCAGCAGCCCCACACACTAAGTCCCAACCTGATGCCCTGCCGGCACTGGTTCCGGCCAGCCTTAACTTCGGTTCAGGGTCCACTCAGTGTGGACGTGCTATTTTGAAATAGCAAAATGCTATTTCAAAATAGTTTTTGTGTATAGATGCGTTATTTTGAATTAGCGTAATTCAAATTAACTATTTCAAATTAAGTTAATTCGAAATAGCACTGTAGTGTAGACATACCACCTCAAGTGGACTTGAATTGGGTGTCTCCCACTTCCCAGGTAGTTATGCTAGAGATGGGGCTAAAAGTTTGAAGTCGGGCCCGTTCCCGCAATGACCTCGCTACTTCCAAGAGGGAATCTGTACCCAAGAATCCCAGGCAGCTTGGACTTAGGGTCCCATCTCCAAGAGTGGGATAGGGTTTAGCGCACACATCTTGGGCTGGCCTCTCCCATTGACTTGCTTAGGTGAGACACTACCTCTGGTGCTGCTTTAGGGACTTCCATGCTCAAGGGCCTGCCTCTCTCAGTTCACTGTGGAGAAGCCTAGATGCTTACCTTAGGCTATAGGTTTTTATAGATGGCTAAAAGCTAGGTGTGGTGATGCTCAGTGCCACTGTGCCCAAGCTCCTGTGTGAAGCTAGCTCATAGCAGCAGCGTAATGGATGTATCAGAAAGCCATGTCACAATGTGTATAGTGCCATGCAATGTAATGACTGAAATGTTTGGAACTAATTGATTGGTCTGTCATTAAAATATAAAACTAGCTGTTTTATACTTGCTTCTTGACTGTTAGAGAGAGCTTCATATGTCAGACATAATGAGTCCAACTCATTATTATAATTTGCCTCTCACCTTTGCCTTCAGCAGCGTAAGGGCTCTGAGGGAGGCAGCAGTGGCCCTGGGAATAGTTTCTACCATAAGAATGGCTCAATACTAGCTCACTCTCACTCCCCCAAGGGCTGAGAAGGGGCAGCAGGCTCCACAATGGTTACTTTCACCTGCCTAATGGTTCAGAGGTCGCTGCAAGCAGAGCACAAATTAAAGCCCCTCCTTTAGGGATGACAAAAGTGGGTACGAGTTGGACCTCCCTGGTCTGGCACCCTTGGGACTTGACTGGTCCTGGATAAGGGATTTTTCCAGAACAGGGGAGGTCATTTCAGTCCCGCCCTCCCCTGGTGACTTCCTGGCTCCACCTACAGTGCAGCTGAGCTCTGCACTAGCTCACGGTCCCTCCCCAGTCCAGCTGAGCTGCGTGCCTGCTCCTGGTGCCTTCCCTCCCCCAGCACAACCGAGTCACATGTGGGCTCCAGCAGCCCAGCTCAGCCACACACCAGCTCCCTGTCTCCCCTTGCAGCCCAGATGAGCCGCGCACTGGCCAGGCCCCCACTGTCTTGTAGCTCCAGGACTTTCTCATCCTGGAACATTTGTGATCATGCAGGACCATGGATGTTGCCAGACCAGAGAATCCCAGGGATTTTAGGGGTGCAACCTGTAATTGTGTAACTGTGTGACTGCTGAAAAATTACAACGTGGGGTGACAGCTTATAGATAAAGGATCAAAAAAGAGAAAGCAACTAAAAATACCCTCAAATATGTGTGTGTGCATGTGTGTGCACGTGTGTGTGTGTGTATACACACACACACACACACACATATATTTTTTGCCTTCAGTAGCATAAAGGCCCCAAGGGAGGCAGCACTGGCGCAGGAAATAATCTTCACCATAAGAATGGCTCACACTAGCTTGCCCCAACCCCCAAGGGAACTCACTGGGAACGGGCAGAGGGCTGCACACTGGTTACTATTGCCTGCTTAATGCTCTCCCCCACGTATATATTTGGGTTGCCTTTTTAGTTGCCTTCAGTTTTTGATCCTTTATGATTCATGTTTTTCAAGACTTTTTTTCTGCAAAGCTGAGATGCTCACATAGTCACAGGCCTCAAAATGCTGCAACTTTAAGAAAACCATCAATATTGTGAGTCTCTTGACAGCAGATAACACTGCTGTACATGTATTCCTATATATTTAAGTACCTCGTTAAGGTATCTTTAAGGTTGCTCAGTGGTGCCTCATGCCCTTCTAGAACATCGATGTCAGCGATACTCAAATATCTGAAAGGAGACAAGGAGTTATGGTAACACTTATTTATCTAGCTGAAAACTCAGCCATACAAAGGTAAGGTACGTGCTAGCCCTTGTGAACTTTGTTTCCTAGTGCTGACACTAATCACTAAGGATGATTCAATAAAGATGGAGGGCAAATTAAGTAGCCTATGAGAAAGCTCCAAGAGAATGTGCCATTGTTGGTGCTGCAAGCCACAGATTTCAATTCCAGCATTGTTCTGTATGTACTGCTTTCCGTGTGCTACGAATAGCTGTTTTGCATGGTGGAGGGATTAGCTGGCATAAAATACTGTGACATAAGGAGAGGTGCATGTGTGCATCAAAGGATCAAATATGCCTTCTTTCAGCCCTGACTTCTGCAGACTGCATCATTAGCAGGCACAGGGATTATCGACAACGTAAAGGCATGTTCCAGGGCTTGATGAAGGACAAGTGAAGGCAATGTGGTACAAGGACTCCTCAGGAAAAGGATGAAGGGAATGGTACATATTTAGAGTGGATTTGTGTGGAGTAGGCTCTGTCTGGGTGTGTTCTAGGTGAGGGGAGCTCCTGTTTGTTCTCCAGGATCCAGTGTGGCCTCAGCACAGAAAAGCTGTTAGGCTTACAACTCCGACAGGCCTCACATGCTCTGTTTTCAGAGTGTTTGGTGGCAGCTGCAATGGCAGTGTGTTTGTGTTATTATGTGAGTGTGTTATCAATGTGCTGGCGCATCACGCCCAATAAAGGGCAGCATTATGGTTGTGTCATGAGTACCTAAATGCTCTCTATAGTTCTTATTTTTGAGACCTTATGTTTGTGTTACCTTAACACTGCCTGGTTTTCAGAGGTTTGTGCAGCACTGAAGTTGATGTTCTGGAAGGGCAAAGGGCATGAAAGGGCAATGTTACCACTGTGTTAATGAAGATGGAGGACATTTAATTTCCTTGGGTTTAAAAAAAAAAAATTCTCAGCATCATCATGTACCCACAGCCCAGCTTTCCCCTGCCTCTGGCTTCTTGAAAATGATTTCCGTAGCAACTCAATGCACTGGCTGCTTGTTCGCCACTTCCACTGTCCCTGAATCATGGCTCTTGTCTTTCTGCTTATCCAGCCTAGTTCAGTTCACCCTCTCAGCCTTGTGCCCCTCAGACAGGTGTTGGACTTGGGCCTGCAGGTTGAGGAACTAGGGAGAGGTTGGGGAAACAGTTCAGGGACTAGAATGCAGGCAATGGTACATTTTTTGAAGGGGAGGACAGACGTGAGAGGGGGTGGATGTGAGAGGTGTGAGGGCATAGAACTGAAGCACCCCCAGCACCCTGTTGTGTGTGGGCCCAGAGAGCTGTAATACCCACGCCACACAAGGGACCTAAAAGGGGAAGTGGAAACCTGCACCAGACAGCCTGCTGATGGGCTCAGCCTTCCACTTGGGATGCTTCCACCAACTTGCACGCACAGCAGTTATGGCAGCACCACTACTGCTACCTTTCCCCTTTGAATCAACTGCTGGACTCCTGCAGCTCTCCCAGTGTCATTTCTGCTCAGGGCTCGCAAACGTAGACTCTCTTGGGCCTGGGGAGCGTGTGAGGCTACACATTTTGTCCACTACTATCTATCCAGAGCAAGATGCTGGATTCCATCAGGAGTTGTCTCCAGGATGTCAGCATCCTCTTGAGTTGTCTTATGATAGGTCATATTTTTGGCCTCCACATCTTCTCTTCCCTCTAGATGAAATCCAGTCTACAATGTACCTGATACTTTTGTCACAAGAGGTGATCTGACATCATGGCCAAACTACCATCGTCATCTGTCTAATATGGGCCACTCTGTCTTGTGATCTGTGTGGTACAGCTTCTCCATATTGCTTACATGATTTCTCCAAGAAATTCTGAATAGTCTTCTTAACCAATGCTGGTAGAATGCACTCAGCTTCCTGCTGCATTTTGGAGCCGCATAGTCAAAAAAGTGGGAAGGACAATAGTGCTATACAACCTCATGTTAGTGTGTAGCTATATCTTCTTCCCCTTCCAAATATTAGACACATGGAACAATATTTCACTCGTTTTACTGATTCTTGCCTTCATTTTTTTAGTGCTGTGGTTCTCAACCTTTGCAGACCATGGTACCCCTTATAGGAGTGTGATATGTCTGGTGTACAAGATTCACCTCACTTAAAAATTACTTGCTTACAAACTCAGACATAGACATATGAAAGTGTCACAGCACACTATAACTGAAAAATCACGTACTTTCTCATTTTTACCAGATAATTATAGAATAAATCCACTGGAAGATAAATAGTGTGGTTGCATTTCAGTGTATAGTATACATAGCAGTGTAAACAAGTCAATGTATGACATTTTAGTTTGTACTGACTTCACTACTGCTTTTTCTGTAACCTCTTGTAAAACCAGGCAAATATCTAGATACCTTGATGTGTGCCCTTGAAGACCGCTGCGTACTCCCAGGGGTAGTACACATAGCCCTGGTCGAGAAGCACTGCTTTAGTGGACTGGCCAGTAGCAGTAGTGTGTCACATGTACTGCTCTTTGGGAGCAAGGAAACCCAGCAGCTAAACCTTGTAGGTGCTAGCCCTGATGGGTCTCAATAACTACAGGCAGTCCCCGACTTACGCGGATCCGACTTACGTCAGATCCGCACTTACGAACGGGGCTTTCTCGCCCCGGAAGTCGGGGCGAGAAAGCCCCGTTGGTAAGCTGCTCCGGTGCCCCTGGTCTGCTGGAGACCGTCTCCAGCAGACCAGGGGCACCGGGCGGGTTCCCGCGCTTCTGAGGCTTTGCCAGAGCAAAGCCTCAGAGGCGCGGGGAACCGCCGCTGCTGCCGCTTCAATCTGGGTGCCTGTGGTCTGCTGGGGACCGTCCCCAGCAGACCACAGGCTCCCGGACTGAAGCCGCAGCCGCGGCGGGGTCCCTCGCCTCTGAGGCTTTGCCAGAGCAAAGCCTCAGAGGCTCTGCTCCCCGTGTCCCTGGTCTGCTGGGGAGGGGGGGGGGCAGCTAGTGTGCTCCCCCCCCCCAGCAGACCAGGCTTTTGTTTTGGACTCTGGGGCAGAGCAGCTGGGGCGCTGCCGATTGGTCCTGCAGCGCCCGCTCTGGGCACTACTGGACCAACCCGGCAGCACCCCAGCTGCTCTGCCCCAGGTCCTGATTCAGCCGCTGCTGGTCAGTTTCAGCAGCGGCTGAATCAGGACGCCTGGGGCAGAGCAGATGGGGTGCTGCTAGGTTGGTCCAGTAGCACCCAGGAGCGGCGCTACTAGAGCAACCCAGCAGCACCCCAGCTGCTCTGACCCAGGCGTCCCCAAGTCAGCTTCTGCTGAAACTGACCAGCGCTGACTACAGGAAGCCCCAGGCAGAGTTGCTCTGCCCCGGGCTTCCTGGAATCAGCTGCTGATCAGTTTCAGCAGCAGCTGACTTGGGGACGCCTGGGGTTCTTAAGTTGATTCTGTATGTAAGTCAGAACTGGCGGTCAGTTTCAGCAGTGTGTAAGTCGGAACTGGCGTCCAGATTCAGACACTGCTGAAACTGACCGCCAGTTCTGACTTACATACAGATTCAACTTAAGAACAAACCTACAGTCCCTATCTTGTACGTAACCCGGGGACTGCCTGTACTAAGATATATGATACACTGAAAGGGTATTTTATTAGGGCTAGCAGAAAAGGGAAAAGCTGCATATACCCTGGGTGCAGAGGTTTAAACAGTTATTGTTCAGGTGAGGAATAGCTAGGTGCGGCCAAAGAGTTTTCGGGGCCAAGGCGGCATGTTGGTTGGCTGCACAGTGTGGCTCAGTGGCTCCCAGCCAGGGCAGTGAGCAAGAAGCTGGGTGGCACGGGGCCCTGAAGGTATGGGGCGCCAGGCAACTGCCTTGCTCGCTTTGCCCTAAGGCCAGGCCTGGGATTAGCTGTGTGGAGGAATTCCAGTGTGGGTCCCAATCCAATCAAGGGTCAAGGCTCGCTGTACAGTCCAATCTCTATTGTAGCAAATAGGTGCGTGTTGGTTTCCAGGCTCAGTCAGACTATCTCATGAGTGGGGGGGGAGGGGGGGCTCCCTTTGCAGCCACTGCTGTTCACCTGTAATTGGGGTGGTCACAGCCTATTCCATGTGTAACTCTGCCTACCATTGCTGGTATTTCTCGCTGCATCTGCCTTCTCTGCAGCTCTCTGTCTTTTCCTCGACAAGCCAAAGAAGGGTCCTGAACCAGGAAATGACTGAGTTATTTTAGGAAGAAGCATCTGCATGGCAAGCAAACACAGTATATAGCTCTGCTTAGCAGATCCATTACAAGGGACAAAAATGTATGGGAGGGTCCGGCTGTTGGGAGAGGGACTGAGCTGAGGCCCCAGTTCACATTCTCTACTGTACAGATCTGATGCCCCCTCGCCTCATCTCCCCACATTATCTGAACGTCTCTTTTCCCCTAAAAGCATCGGAATTAGGGAGACGGGTGAGACTGGAGCTTCTTGCACACTGCTGGAGACCACATAGGGAATAGAGGAGGCTTTGCTTAAGTAAGTGTGCATGGGTGGGAGACAGGAAAGGGGCAGGGTCGTCTCTATCCTGGCCAACATGAGAAGCTAGAGAATGGTTTTCTGAAACCACCCCAAGTATCAGAGTCTCTCTGTTCCCAGCTCACAGAGAGGAGCTCAGACTTGGGAACCCCTTACTTAAATAATCCCACATTTACAGGAGGTAGGTTAGTCAAATGGAGTTTGTGTTAGGCCAGAGAAAAATCTGCCAAAATAGTAATGGCTCCTTTGCCAAAGATCAGAACAGCTGTGAAACTGAACAATTTCATGCTGGTTGGGATCATCAGTACAGTTGAGTTGTCAGAGACCAGGATCCCTGGGAAACTGTTCAACTGGTTCAGAGGCCCCTAAAGCAGACAGGAATTAGGTTCTCCATTGCTCTGATCAACATTCTGTTCTGTGCACTATGGCTTTGTTTAACTATTCTGCCGCTTTAAGAGAGCTGTTCTTAAACTCACTGAACAGCATCCCAGAGTTTCTTTGGAATTTGGAAGGTGTGTAGGGTCTGAGGCAGGGGATTACAGTCTGAGAAACAATGGTCTCCTGGCTAAAGCAGTGAAGTGCTACCCTGGAGAAGTGGATTCTATTCCTGACTCTGCCACTGAGTTCTTACGTCACGCAAGGCAAGTAAGTCTTTTAAACCATGTGTATTCATTTTCTGGGTGCCTAATATGAGACAACCCTGGCCATCTTTGCAGAAGTGCTGCACACTTACAGCTGCAGCTGAAGTCAATGGGTGCTGTGGTTTGAACATGTTGTGTAAATGCCAAGCTCACTGAAAAATCAAGCCTCAGGTGTCTCGGTTTGAGTTCCCCAAATTAGTAGCCACATCTGATAGTGTGGGCTCTAAACTCTCTGGGCCTCAGCTCCTCATCAGCAAAATGGTGATAGTAAAAACACAATCTCACAGGGGTGTTGTGAAGATAAATTAATTAGTGTTTGTGAAGCTCTGAAATACTAGGAGGACACCACCATGGAAACGCTCAGGAGGAAATAAATAATTTTGTATCCAGTGCAGGTTCTGAACAGTGGTGAGCAATAAGTGCCCCAAGGGATGGCTGCAGTTCTCCAGGGTTAACTGATGGCGGGCTGCCAGATGCTTTATTTACCCGAATGTCCACAGCCATGGCTGCTCAGCATTCCTGGCCAATGGGAGCTGCAGGAAGTGGCTGGGCTGCCACTTCCCACAGCACATAGTGGCTGGGAATGGTAAACTGCGGCTACTGGGAGCTATGAATAGCCATATTTGTGGAGGCTCAGGTGAATAAAGTGTCTGGTGGCCGGCCAGCAGCTAACCCCAGTGAACCGCATCGGGTCCATGGGCTGCTTATTGGCCATGCCTAGTCTGGAATGCATGATAAATATCACACATTGAATGAAGAGTGCAAACAAAAATTGAATAGCACCATTTGTTCTGGGCAGTGGATGAGGCAGGGGTCCTGAAGGAGAAAAGTATGTGATCCTGTAAATGTAATTAAAAACTGTATCATACATATTCACAAATAAGTCTCAAAGTGATTTATTCACCTAAATCCCTATGTGACTTGAAAATGGGACATAAGCTTTTAAATCACATCATTGCTTTAAAAATGTATTCCCTCTGCCATTATATTTGTTTTTCCTATCTGAGTTTACTTTGAATTATTTTAACATTCTGTGTATAGACCTGTAATAGAAGGCCTGAATCACAGAAAGCTTGCACTCAATAAAATGTCATAAGTATTCCAGGCTATAATAATTGTATTGATTAATCCAGGAGGGTGGGCTTTACTGAGGGTTCAAGAGCTCAGTCATGTTATCGCTGCTTTTTAAAAAATAATAAAAGGAATGTTCGCTTGTGGTGTTTATAAAAAGGAGTCTTGACTTTAATTTCTCTGGCACCTTCAAGCTTAAGTATGAATTTTGTGCTGTCTTATGTTTTCTTGAAAGGCCCTTTGCCAAATCTGCAAATTAGGTCTTAGCTCATACTACTGGTCTGGGTAAGGCCTGTTCAAAAGTCACAAGACCATTCTACTAACATCAGTGGGCTTTTGATGAGGCTCAGCTAAGACACTGACAAAGGTGCTCCCTGGGGAAAATGTAATAGGATGTGCTAGTTTCTCATACTTTTCCCAGTGCTGAAGAACAGCATTGTGTGGGTGGAAACCATGTCGTTCTCATTAACAGATGTTGTTCCAATGAAATTCACCCACTTTGTCTCGCTAACTGCTTGCAATCATGTATTGGGATTGATTGAAATAAAACCCAGTGGGGTAAAGTACTGACTGACCATTCCATGAATAAGTGCAAATGAGACTGGCCTTAGAGGTGGGCAGACCAATCTGCTGCTCAGGGCATGGTACTCAAGGTTGACAAGTTCCTGTGCCAAGATTAGGCCCAATTAAATTATTATTACAATCATTCTATCGCTGGGAACCCCAATGTACACAGGTACAACAGTCACACTAGAGGAACTCCTTTATCTTAACCAATAAATAATTTACTTACACATTTAGTAAAGTTACACATGCGAATTCAGCAAGGTAGATAGAGATAATATGGAAAGTACACTTGGACATCCCTTGCAGAACAACCCAAAATGTTAGCCATTACCTGCCGCATTACTGTCACTTTCCTCATCTTCACCAGAGGCTGTCATTCTGGCCCTTGCCAGCATCTCTATATCTTCACCCGAGATGCCACCTTTATATTATGGTACCATGTTAATGCATATTCAATAGGGGGTTTGCCTTTCTGCCTATCTCCCCCTCTAAGGTGTCCTTTTCGTATAGGTTAGTATGTTTATAATTTTATCCTGTTACCATATACGTCAATTCATTGCCATGGCACTTTTGTGGTTGGATGTTCCATCCAGAACCTTCCAGAAGTGTCAGCTCATGTTCTGTGGGCAGCTGATATAATAGGGACAAAACTCTCCCTTACACCATACTTCTAGTTCCTCATGACTTATGAGTTACTAACGTTTAGGCATGCCAATGTTCATAGGCCTCAAGGCTCATGTTAATGGCTAAAACCAATGTCCTACAGGATACAATACTGTAAGTTCCTTGCATTACTGCTGAATAGCATAAAGCAGGATATAATGCAAAGCAGTGCACATAATAGGGATAAGTTGGGCTGGAGGGTGAGAAGTAATGGCAGGGCAGGGAGGCTGGGTGGGGACTGGGAAGCCTCCAGGGACTAGTAGTGCCAAAATACAAGTTCACACAGGGTGCCCTTTATAAACACAGGCTGGCCCTCTATCTCTAGACTAGTGACTGTGTATGCTTCCATTATGGATACGTGTCACAATTGTCCATAACCTATCTCAAGGTGAGTAAACAAGCATGCCAGAGTGCTGCGAGTGAGTCATTCCTTAGGCTGTGGCATGGCCCTGTACCTGTTCCAGTTTGCTGTATCACCAGGGATAAGAGGCAAGTATGAGGACTCAAGTTTCATTAGGGCCTCCACTCCCACAAGACACTGAGCCCTTTACTACCTGACCCTTCACAGCCTAGGGCCCTTCCCGTTGCACTGGTAGAGGCATGTTGCACTGTTTTGCTTCAGTGGAACAGCATTTTGCTACAGTCTATAGGTAAGAAGGGATCCACCTCTGGGGGGAGGGGGGAAGCTGGTTGGCCAGCTGAGGATACCCAAGAGTTGATCAATGTGTGGACATTAGCAGGAATATTCACCTGTACCAGGAAATTTTCATAGACGCAGGAGTGGGCTGGCATTGAGCAGAGTCTGGCCCAGTCCTGTGGACACATGAAGCACTCACTTGAAGCTTCTGCACTTGAAAGGCAGAGACTCCAACCACGGGCCTGATAGGGCACATGGCACCTGTCTCTTCTGCTTGAGCGGGTGCTGTGGGGAGATTCCCATATTGAACCTGAAGTGGCTCATGTTCCCCTTTTCAGTTCCACTGGTCCCATTGTCCAAGACGACATCCATGAGGAGGCAGCAGGGAGTGTGTGACAGACACTCCAGAAAACCCAAAGACAAGGAACAGGTAGAGGTGCAGAATGCTGCACAAGCCCTACTACAGCTGTGACAAGAACCAGCTGTTAAATTACATTGTACCCTACTATTCCACCTTGCTCTGGTGCTAAATTCCCAATTCTAAGATCAAGGGCATTTGAAGCTCTGTGCACTGACTCTTGGTCCCTGGATAATATAGCATGTGATGTGGAGGACACCGCATTTTTCTGTCCCCTCTCCTTACCAAATTCCTTCACCATTCTCTCCTCACTCCTCCCCAGACCTGCTCCACCCCAAAATGGTCCTCCGGTGAGACAGAGTTCTAAATCAATGTTCGTATTGATTTCTGATGAAGCACAATTAGGCAGATGGCTTCTAAAGCTAGTTTTTTTCAAATGCTTTATAAAGGAAAAATCAATGTGCCCTTGTTTCTGTGCATTTCTCAGTGAGCAGCCAGCCAGAGATGGTCCTAGGGTCTCCTGGGCCAGAAAGGAGAAGGGTTGGAGAGATTCTGGCTGGGGAAAAGAACATAACATCGCTGTTTAAAACTGTACAGTTGGTTGCCTAAGGAAAAGGTAGTTATAACACTATGTTCCCCCTTGTCTGATTACAGTTTCAGTGCTTCATCTTACAAACTGGAGCGGCATGGCATGGGTGTTGGAGAGGGAGGAAGGGAAGAAGGAGCCCAGATGGGACAGGTAACAGAAAGTTGTAGAAAAGTTACAGTTGGTTGTCAAAAGAAAAGTTAATTGCATCAGTCTTATTATTCCTTTAGAAGATTATAAAGCCTTTACTGTCATTGTCCATGGTTTTGTGCCTTCTCCTCACACGAGCAATCCTGTACACGCTGGGAGAAAGTGGGGGGTTACTGATCTGGTCTGGTGGATAAAAATAGTGCAATGTCTCTTTCTAGTTGTCTGAGGGGAAGGGTTGTGATGCTGAGCTGAATCTTCAGAAAACCTAATGACGTTGCAGTGCCTCCCTTTTTTTCTCTGTCCATTTCACCATTGTTAGGAAGACACAGGGGTAGGATTTTTAGGCTATACTAGAGGCAGAGGGTGGTAAGGTGGGGGTGGTTCCCTGTTCAGATCTCCTTTAGCATGAAATCTTCCTATGCTAGTGAGAATTTAGTCAATTTCCATTCAAATTTCCTCCCAAGCATATTTCATCAAATTTCTGTCAAAACAAAAACTTCTGCTGGTTCTTAAGGTTCACTGGAAGCACAAATATGCTCAGTCCACTTTCACAGCTGATTTAACTTCTTCATTCAACAATATGTAGCAAATGCAGGGGGGCAACCATTGCCAGAAACCTTTCTTCAGATCTCCTCCACTGGACTAGGGAGCTTTTTTTTCCCATTTGGAAACCACCTTAGTCTCAAAATGTGGGCAAGCCATAAGGGAAGATATTTTAAAGAGGTAAAACAACTCCTGAAAGGAATTACCCCCACCCCCATTGAGACAGTATAAACATGCTAAATTATTAAAAACAGCAATTACCATTCTGCAAACAGTAATTACAATTCTTACCATTGCTAAACTCAGCTCCTTCTTTATGAGCTGCAAAAGTGTCTGAGAACTGAGCAGAGTTGAACCTTGCATTCCTGGAATGCTAGAAAGTTTCAGAATTGTGGTCTTTAATTGCAAAGTTATGATATGTGGGGGGAATTTCTTGCATGTTTAAGAACATAAGAATTTGGAATGGCCATACTGGGTCAGACCAAAAGTCCATTCAGCCCAGTATCCTGTCTTCCAACAGTGGCCAATGCCAGATGCCCCAGAGAGAGTGAACAAAAAAGGTAATCCTCATGTGATCCCGCTCCTGTTATACATTTCCAGCCTCTGACAAACAGAGGCTAGGGACACCATGGCTGTGTTTAGACTGCACCCCTTTTGCGGAACAGGGATGCAGATTAGACAAAGCGCAATTGCAAATGAAGGGGGGATTTAAATCTTCCCCGCTTCATTTGCATGAACATGGCTGCTGCTTTTTCCCAGCTCGGGGCTTTGCTGGCAAAAAGCGCCAGTCTAGACGGGGATCTTTCAGAAAATAAAGCCTTTTCTGAAAGATCCCTTATTCCTGATGTTAAGAGGAATAAGGGATCTTTCAGAAAAGGCTTTAGTTTCCGAAAGATCCCCGTCTAGACTGGCGCTTTTTGCCGGCAAAGCCCCGAGCCGGAAAAAAGCGGCAGCCATGTTCATGCAAATGAAGCGGGGAAGATTTAAATCCCCCCTTCATTTGCAATTGCGCTTTGTCTAATCTGCATCCCTGTTCCGCAAAAGGGGTGCAGTCTAGACAGCCCAATTCTATCCATCCTGGCCAATAAGCATTGATGGGGCTATCTTTTATGAAATGATCTAGTTCTTTTTTGATCCCTGTTAAAGTCTTGGACTTCACAACATCCTTTGGCAAGGAGTTCCACAGGTTGACTGTGCGTTGCTTGAAGAAATACTTCCTTATGTTTGTTTTAGACCTGCTACCTATTAATTTCATTTGATGACCCCCCTTGTTCTTATGTTATGGGAACAAGTAAATAACTTTCCCTTACTCATGTCCTCTACGCCAATTATGGTTTTATAGACCTCTAGAAAAGAGAAGATTAAGGGGGGATATGATAAACTGAAAAGTCCCAATCTTTTAAATCTCTATTCATATGGAAGCTGGTCCAAACCCCTAATCATTCTTGCTGCCCTTTTCTGAACCTTTTCCAATACCAAAATGCCTTTTTTTGAGATGAGCTGACCACATATGAATGTAATATTCAAGAGGTGGACATACCATGGTTTTATATAGAGCTAATAGATAATCTCTGTTTTATTCTTTATCCCTTTCTTAATGAATCTTTATATTCTGTTTGCTTTTTTGACTGCTGCACATTGAGTGGATGTTTTCAGAGAACTGTCCACAACGACTCCAAGATCTCTCTTTCTCTTGAGTGGTAATAGCTAATTTAGTTCCCACCATTTTTTACATATAGTTGGGATTATGTTGTCCAATGTGCATTACTTTGCATTCATCAACATTGAATTTCATTTCCCATTTTGTTGCCCAGTCTATCTGCTTTTCTGAGATCCTTTTGAAGCTCTTCACAGTCTGTCTCGGTCTTAACTATCTTGAACAGTTTAGTATCATCTGCAAGTTTTGCCACCTCACTGTTTACCCCTTTCTCCAGATTATTTATTAATACGTTGAATAGGAGTGGTCCCAGTGTAAACCCCAGCTGGACATCACTAGTTATCTCTCTCCATTCTGAAAACTGATCATTTATTCTTACCCTTTGTTTCCTATTTTGTAACCAATTATCAATGCATGAGAGGATCTTCCCTCTTATCCCATGACAAATTACTTTAGAAGGCCAAAAATAGAATGCTACCCTCATCTTTGAATTAACAGGACTGTCTGCTTTGGAGACAGAAACTATTCCACCAGGAAGGCAGGAGCAGCTCTCCAGAGACAGACAGAAAAGGACCCTGAAGCACTTGTTTATTGGCTGAAAGAGGAGGAACCAGGACCAGGTTCGGTTTCTTGGGTTATGGAAGGATCAGATTCTTCAGGAGGCAGCCAGATACACCAATGAACCAGTTCATAAAGCGAGTGACACACCGTAGGAAATAGGATAATTCCCTACTAATGAGGCTTATTGAATTGGTGGCCAAAAGAACGAGGTATCAGGCTGGTTCTGAGGCCTTAGAAGCAGGCAATCAGCTGCTACGTCTGGTGGCCACCCAGGATGCCACCAAACCAGAGGATTCTGTTCCTGTGATACTGCTTCCCAAACAAACCAGGAGGAGAACACTGAATTTGCAGGACTCCTGAAGCACCAGCATGTACTGGCCCTGAAGGAGCTGTCTCCAGTAATCATTGAGAGTCATTGTCCCTTATTGTTCATCCCACTGATGAGAATGGCAATGAGATGAATAAAGAGGCATTAAACCAAGGGTTTTGTTCTCAGCTGTGAGCAGTTACTTTGGTAAAAATACATTGTTCTGATTTCAAATCTTTCCATTAAACCTTCTACCTCATTTTTAATCATGATTATACTTTATTTACTTTGTCTTTATTCCAAATGAAGGTGGGTTTTTGTTTTTGATTGGGCTGCAAGCTTCCTGCCTCATGTAGAGTAATGATATATAAAAAGTCAGATGCCAACATAGTGTAACTATTTTCTGAAGGTTCAGAAATATCTTACAACCGTCCAGAGTAAAGAGATGTGTGTGTGGCAATGTGCTTTTAGGAGTATGTGATGTGCTTTTAAAGCACTACTGTTTTTTTATGTAACAGATGTCTAAAGCACACAAAGGGGTTGATTGATGCCTTAAGGGCTTTATAACGCATGTTGAAAATCAAACTCCAATAACAAAGACAAAAGGAACATACCGGCAATAATGGCTCCTACCAGTACCCAGTAGAGAACCAACCTTTCACCCTTTGCAGCTTTAAGTAATTTCAACCAGACCAGGCATTACTGTTCTAACAGCTATACTAAAGAACCCAAACAAACTACAACTATGGCCACAGTGTTTCCATCCAAAGCAAGCCATTGTAAATGTGTTTAAAAAGTTTGAGTACTTCTGATCAGATGGTTTTTTAAAGAAGTGTGAATAGTGAAGATAAAATCATTACATAATGGTCCCATAATAGCATGGCCACCATCCCCCACAGCACATACTCAACCCACGATGACAGTCCAATGGGGGTGTCTTATTACAATTTCCTAAAATATGTGCAATATCTAATGACCTTTGGTTACAGGGGTACAAAATCCCCACAAAACTATGTAGCTCCGTAAGTGTGTACCAATGGTTCCTCGTGTGTATTTGCAGCAACTTTACAAGAAGACATGCATCTGACGACGTGCATCTGACGAAGTGGGTCTTTGCCCACGAAAGCTTATGCTCCTACACTTCAGTTAGTCTATAAGGTGCCACAGGACTCGTCATCGCTTTTACAAGAAGTGAAGCTATCCCTCGGCAGAAGCAGCTGTTATCCTCTGTCTCCCAGCTGTATTAAGATGTGTATACTAGAGACACCCCTGATTTCCCTAGTCCACAGGCAGCATAGGTGACTTGTGGTAGCTCCCAGGAGGTGCACATCTCTCTAGGGCCCTGCCAATATTGTAATTGCTAAATGGGGTGCCCCCATATGGCACCTGCCTGGTCCTCTGGGTTGCCCTTCTGCACCTCCTCCTCTCAAAGGCACTAGTTGCTTATAACTGTGTATACATGGATGGAATCTCGCTGCCCATAAAAAGTTTGTAAATCAAATCTGCCCTGAGTTCACTCCCCTTTTCTCTCACAAATGTGGTGATTATATGAATGCTGATTTTCACATTGGCAGCCACACAGGTAGGTAGGCAGCACCAACAAGTGTTCAGCATAACAAACATTCACATCACATTCTCCAGTTAAATTGTAATTAATTTGCTTTTTTTTTCAGGATGACCCAAGTTGGAATTTAGTTTCATGAGCCATGGCAGGAGTGGATGCATGTGGTCCTCCAAAATAATGGTTTACACAGACATGCCATACAGAACCACATTATTTCTGTGGAATTAAATCCATTTTCACCCTCCCCATGCAACCCTGATCTTCTTAGCACCCTTTCCAGTGTTTCCCACACTTGTAGTCATGAATTTGCCTCTGCTGTTCACTAAGCCTGGCAGAATGATTAAATGGTAACCATGTTGGTTCACTGACTCACTTGCTCTTAGTGGTGGGTGAACTCTTGAACTATGGGTGCCATCAGTGGCTCTGGCACAGTTTTGAAATCCCACCCTCTGAAATCCAGATATTTTTTCAGGGACTTTTCTTATTGAAGGGTTATGGAAGCAGAAGGGTTGGTGCATGATCATCTCATTGCTTCCTGAAGGTCTATTTGGAAGTACTGCTTCTACTGCTGGTCAACCCAAGTTTCCAAAATGACGTAATCCCATCATACAATGTTGGCTCTCCCGGGCCAGCAGCGAGAGTCAACCAAAGGGCATACTATGCCAATTCTGGCACAAATCATATCTGTACCGTGCGAGCTGAATAAATTGTCATTGACCTTGAAGGTTAGCCATCTTCGGGGTATCAGAAAATGTTGTCACAATTCCATCCAGTATCTTGCTGAGCAGCCCTCCTTGGCATAACTATTTGTCTTTCAATGAGGATCAAGAGCAAAATTAGATTATTGTCCTGTTGATCCATGTCTTCTATCTGGTTTTGCTGGGGGAAAAACAGTGAGGGCCAACCTGATCAGGAGCTGATATTAGCAAATGTGTGAAGGCAGGGGACAGTACCAACAACACACAACAAAGTGGTTCCTACAGTGTTTCTGAGTGATGCACAGAACCTACTACCCTTGAAATGGTAGCAGTAATGCCACATACCTCTAGCAGTAGCAAGTATGTGGGTATACGCATATACATAACAGTACATCTGTGTCCAGCCCAGCAAATGTGCACGCTAGGGCATGGGTCTGGGAAGCACGCAGGAACATTGAAAGATCCACTATTCAGGTATCTAGGCAAATGCAGACAACTCAGGAATACTATTTCTAAAGGGCTGTGTTTACATTAGCACCCTTTTCCGGAAAAGGGATGCTAATGAGACAAGTCGGAATTGCAAATACCACAGGGGATTTAAATATCCCCTGCGGCATTTGCATGAACATGGCTGCCGTTTTTTTCCGGCTCGGGGCTTTGCCGGAGAAAAGCGCCAGTCTAGACGGGATCTTTTGGAAAATAAAGCCTTTTCCGGAAGATCCCTTATTCCTCTTAAAATCAGGAATAAGGGATCTTCCAGAAAAGGCTTTTTTTCCGAAAGATCCCGTCTAGACTGGCGCTTTTCTCCAGCAAAGCCCCGAGCCGGAAAAAAGCGGCAGCCATGTTCATGCAAATGCCGCGGAGGATATTTAAATCCCCGCGGCATTTGCAATTTCGACTTGTCTCATTAGCATCCCTTTTCCGGAAAAAGGTGCCAATGTAGACACAGCCAAGATGTATACACTCAGGGCATGACTACTCTAGGAAATTATTTCAAAATAACTAAATTCAACTTAACTCTCGATTTTGCAAAATTGAAATAGCATGTCCCCATTATGGGGAAGCCTCGAAATTAGACTGAGGCAGACTCCATTAATGTGGATGCGCTACTTCAACTTAGAGCCCCAAGAAGCACTGGGGCGTAATTAGTTCAAATGACTCTGGGTAGGAGTTATTTCAAAATAGCGGCATCAGAGCATCCACACGAATGCTACTTCAAAATTAGCATTATTCCCCATGGAAAGCAGGAGTACAGATTTCGAAATAAGCAGCCCATTATTTCAAAATAACGGGATTGGTAGTGTCGACACTCCGCTTATAAATTTGACGTAAGGGGAATTATTTTGAAATAATGCCCTAGTGTAGACCAGGGCTCAGTGATCTAAGGAGAGTAAAAACATAAGATATTTAAGCATATACGATGATGCAAAGTATGGCTGAATCAGACCAGACATTTTCAAAATTCCCATAAAGAAATAATTTTGGTGAGTTAACTTTAGAACTGTTAAATTAACTATTCCCCACCTATAGTGTCATGTAGAATTTAGCATTCTATAACTGTGAAGTGTCTTGAGTTCTCCTCCTATATAGTAGGGAGAACTGATTTTTTTGACTGAAGTCAATGGAAGTTTTTCCACTGACTACAATAGAATCAGGATTTCATTCTTCTCTTGTCCTATTTTATGACACAAAGATATCAATCTATCAGTTTGTTGTTTGCTTGTTAACTGGCTTTTTAAAAAATTATATTTAAGGCATGTAAATGTATTCAATGATTTATCCTTCTTTGCAATTACTAGCAGTCATTAGGCTATATTTTATATTACACTGGGGTTTCCATTTAAGTGCTGACATCATTAAATTTTCATTTTTTCCTCTATTTGGGAGCTTTACATTAATCCAAAAGGTTTAAATATGCCAGTGTATAATTGGCCGCAAGTTCGGTACTCAAGTTCCACAAGTCTGTGACATTCAGTCTGTGACTTTGTTGTCTAGGGGCTTACATTTTATGGCATTTGTTTCTTCTTCTAAAGCTTCTGACACATTTTTGCTAAAATATCAAGTAAAGTCAATATTAGAGCACTCTACATTTTTCCTCCCTACTTGCTATTTTATATTTTCAGAACATAACATGAATAAAAAGTACACATAAAAGCATAGCACATCATAAACCACACCACATTTACAAGAAAAAAATATTAGTGGAAGAATATTAGTAGTCATAAATTCCCAAGAAAATGATTATATTTTTTCTATATTCATCCTGCTGTTCATTACATGGGAAGATGCTTTCCCTAAATTGGCTAGGTTTTAAGCACATGTATCAGTTTATGATATCTCAATCTTTGGATGCCTTCTATTTATGAGGAAGCATTCTTCTGGCTGCTAAACTAGCTCTCCACAGAATCATATTGGTGTGAAATTCTCCGCTGTGCAGAAAATCAAAACAAAGCCTATTCCCTGCTCCTTCTTAAGATTATTCAAGATTTGTGAGTTTACTATGGTGACAATTATAAAGCATGGATAAGGGTAGGGAGACAGGTGACTGTATCCTGGGAATGCCCATGAGCTGCATGTTCTGGATTGACACATTAGTGGCCTTCCAATTCTAAGGCTTTGGTCTTGAGCTGGGGTGGAAGCATGAGGAGAGAAGAGATTTCTTTGAGTGTATTAATTTGTTTGCAACATAGTGGGTGGAACTGGCAGCAGAGAGCTATTATTTTAGCTATTTCATTAGTAGTATTAGAATAAAATGTAGAAGCCTGCTTGGGCATGGCCCTGTACATACATGTAGTAAAAGATAACTGGTGTTCTGGTGAACCAAAGTCTAATTAGACAAGCCAGAGACAGACAGGGAAACTCAGGTGCAGAGACATTAAATGACTTGCCAAAGTCGCACCAAAAATCTCTGGGATAGCAAGGCCCAGCTCTCTCCAGTCTCAGTCCTATGCCCTACCCTTAAAACCAAGCATTCGCTCAATGACTGATGTCTAGCTTGATGATACTCTTTGTCTTTGTACATTTGAGTAGACTGGAATTAAGGGATTTGGTCAATGGTGCCCAGCTGAAAGAGATGATCTTAAGACAAGAATATTAACATTGTTGTATCTTGGCTATGGGATTTGACTACAAAATGTCGATATGGAAACGCTTCCCATACGCTTTCCCCGGTACTCAGATTTCAAGGGCATGCAAAAGAGAATTTTATATGAGATCAACAGACCTGCTCATGAACAGATTTGAACAGCAATGGGAAGACCTCAAAGATTTTAAACTCAAGTAGGCTATGTGGGCAGAAAATCTTATTATGTCTGGCCTTTGGCAATCCTATGCAATAATCAAACTGCAAAATCTGCATTTAAAACTTTAAGAAAACCACAAGAGTCATCTCAATGTTTTTATTACAAATTTGATCAAGAGATATTACATCTTTTGAAAGTGAGATCAATTTTTATGCAGAACGCAAATTTCCACTTAACAGTTTTAAAATGCTCCCATAAAATAATTGATAAACTTGTTAAGAACTCCCTGTAATGTAATTAGTTTGTTGATGTAAATTTGTACTCCACAGGAAATTTCAAGTCCGCGAAATGATCACACAATTCTCACTGCTGACAGTTGCAGAGCCTCAAAACAATTAATTCCACAACCTCCATAAAACATCTCACAGCTACTACTAGTCTGCTGAAGTATTTTATACCTTTCTAATAGAAACATTTAAAATGGCACCCACCAAAGAGCTGCTATACAGAAAATACAATACACAGGGTACGGCCAGACTAGAAGTTTTTTGTCAGAAAAAGGTACACAAAATGCGCTTTTTCCAATTCTTTTGTCAGAAGAGGCTTTTCTGACATTTGGCCCATCTAGACTGGACCAAATGTTGGAAAAAAACCCTCTTTCAAAAGCGTCCTCTTCCTTGTAGAGCGAGGAATACAGGGGCTTCCAAAAGAGCGTGTTTGCTCTTCTGCAAAAAAAAGTGGAAGAGCAAACATGTTCCCTGGACACGGTGGAGTTTTTTCGGGGTACCTCAGGTATCCTGAAAACCCCCGCAGTCTAGCTGCACCCACAGTAATTTGACCACAACAACACGAGTCTTTTATCCAGCTTTAAAGGTGGAATAAAAAAGAGAATATGATACACATTGTATAAAAATGCCAGGGCTCTCGGCTATGGGAGACAGAGAACGGAACTACTGTATAATACAACTGCTGCTACAATGTGATTATAACTCAGGCTTGAATACTGCTTTAAATGGAGTCTTGTTGTGTTATAGAAATTAGGAGCCAAATTTGTCAGTACACCCTGGCTGCTTTGCTCTATTTTGGTGACAAAAAGCATCCACAACCCTGCTTAACTGATTGGTTTGTAGGGGTTCTCACAATTTTTGGTGGCTTCAGAGTGAAACTACCGACCCCTGCTGGTGGCTGTACTGACAATTTTTCCAGCCTTGAGCCCTGCTGCCCTAGGCTGAAGCCCAAACCCAGAGTCCAGGAGTAGAAACTCAAAGCTTGCCCCTGGCACGCCAGTAAACTGAACCCCAAAGTCCTTCTGTCTCCCCAAAGGTGGGTCATGAACTCATTGGCAACCTATGGTGTAGAAGGGTCCTCCCCCACCAAGCACATACACTGACTCCATGCATCTGCAGAGGCACTGCCCAGAGCACAACGGAGGCTGTGTAGTTCAGGGCATTAATTCCCTGCTGGTGGTGCCAGCAAACACCAAGACAGCACATCCAGGCACAACAGCAAAGTGCTGCAGAGAGGGGCCTCTGCTTTGTGTCCCCCCAGGAGGCTGTTGTGGCTGCATGTGGCCACGGTGGCTGCATTTGAGGAATGCTGTGAAGGTATGCGTATGACTGCTTTGTGGCACTGGAGCAATGCATAGTACTCCAGGCATACTTGTGAATCTGGCCTTAGTATCTTGGTGGAATTCTGCAGCCCTGCACAATACAGAATTTTACAGAAATAAATCTTGGGTGCTCAGAAATGTTTTCCTCACAGAAATGGACTGCAAAGATGTTGGCCATGCCGCTAAGGGCTACTGGACCCAGCAGAGCCCAGCCTGCAAATAGAAGACAAAGTCAGGGGGAAAGAACTGAAGGGTTCCCCCGCCCTGAAGGATGGAGATGGCAGGACACAAGAGGAAATTCTGTGCAAGTCTAGGACTCTGCATTAGGGTTTTTTCTCCCTCACCCATCCCTGGGTTCTAGGAGGGTCAAATCTGTGAGTGGCTGGGCAGGGAAGAAGGGCAATTCCTGTGACTGAACTCTCAGGAGAGGCAATGTGGCTGTGACCGGGCTCTAAGAAGCAGGAACTAGGCTGTCATAAGGGATTTTTTTTAACTTACTATGCCTGGGGGAATTATGTTGTGTGTATTGTTACAGATATTATAGTTGCTGATAGATATTTTGAAATAAATTATCAAAATAATTGAAACTGGCACGATTATATGGTGTTATTTTGTCACATCAGAATTGCAGAATTTTGTAGAATTTTAAAATATTGGGCCCAGAATTTTTAATTTTTCAGCACTGAATTTCCCCAGCAGTATATCAGGGAATGGGGAAAAACAATCTCCTAGTTAACCTCCACCAATATTTTTTCTTTCTTAAAATACACATTTGATATTCATGAAAAATACCTAATTGCAAACTTTGGTGATGGAAGTTCTCCAGATACAGTGTGGGGAGCAGAAATGAAGGCTTTCTTCCTTCACTGACCTCATACTGTACCTTTACTGTGCCCAAGAGGGATGATACCCTGTAGCTTTGAGAGGGTAGTTTAGGTTCTCTTTCATTCTGCAGTCTGAAAACTCATAGTCACATGAGCAGCCTTGTTCATATGAACAGTCCAGCTGCCTTACATGGGACTACTTGACGGACCACTTGACCATTAGGAACTGAGTAGAGCCCCCTGATGCATTTAATAGATTCCATCAAATGTGCTTTGGATGAAACAATGAAAGTTCACACAATACAGCAACAGAAAGGGAACTTTTATGGAGGTAACGAGGGCAATGAGTACTAATGGCCTGTTCTTTATAAACAAAATTATGCATTATTCATTATTTCTTATTTTATTACCAGCAGAAGAGGAGGTGAAATAAATGAGTCAGCTCATCTCTCCTTATCTCTGCAATTCTTTTTGGGCACAGTATTGATATAATTTATGCTTGTTTCTCCATTTAACACAGCAACTCTGTATCAGTGTTTAGCCTACACCTTCCTGATTAATTATGATATCTGAAAATAATACATGGAGGATGTTTTTAAAATAAATTATTATAGAGGAAGGCTTTGCATGAAAATGATTATGATTATGCTGGCAACAGGGGAATCTACATTTTATTTCAATCGAGTCACCGCCTGGCAAAATTCCCTCATATTGCTGAATAGTCACGGAAATGAATATTGGGGTTACTTTATCCGTCCTGAGAAAAGCTAAATCCAATGATAAGAGAAATATGGCTCAAAGGCAAGACTTTCACAATGAAAACTCGCGCTTTCTCTTCAGCCAAAGATGTGCTGAGGAACAGATATTAAAACAAAAACTTAAGTTCCTACCCACCCAGAAACAGAACTCCTCCCGTACAGGAGCTTGTCTCTCTGCCCAGCTCTTAAAGAACGAGTGTTGACGCTGTAGACAATCACAATGAACTTTTCTGACCTCAAAAATTGATGAAATCAGCTGCACAAGCTTTTGGGGAACTACAAATTAGTGTCTATTGGGCAGTTAATGCTACATGAGAAAACAGTCTTCTGCTCTACTCCATGCTAAGTAGGCCCCAACTGGATCATTGTGTCCAGTTCTGGGTGCCACATTGCAAGAAAGATGTCATAGTTCATAAACAATTTGATTACCCTCAAATAGCACCCAAAATTCTCCTTTGAGATAAGATCACACAGAAAATGTAGGCAGATTGGTTTAGTTTTTGGTTGAGTTGTAGGCATAATGGCTAGTATTAGACATATTAGGAGCAGGTTAGATAAACACGCTCAGGGATGGTCTTGCCTAGAGTTCAGGACCCTGCACTAGATGACCTTTTGAGGTCACTTCCAGTTCTACAATTCTGTGATTCAATGATATAACAGAAAACTTGTCACAACCGTCAACCACAGCACCCTATTTGTTGATGATCGGTAGAGCTGTTTAATAGTGCTTGAATTAAAACATAGGCATTCTCAAACCCAGTTTCCTAATATTCCCTTAGTTTGGGGGAGCGTTGGGGTAAAGAGAAGCTGCTATGTTCTTCCTCGCTGTTATAGAACACCAACATTTCATCTTTAAAATTCTTATGTACCCATTAAATGAGATGTTGTTTTTAAAATGTATCTTTCAGATAAACAGCATCATAACTGTTGCATATGATGATCATAACTCCGTGAAGCTGTTCATAAAGTGTATTGATGTTACTTAGGGCTATATTTCCAAAATGTAGGCTTGCTTAACAGCCATTTGGGGGGCATTGCTGCTAGCATTACTATGTAATTTGCACTTCCAAGTGCATGCATCACACTAACAGCAATGCACTTGGGTAAGAAATGTAAATATTTAACTTTCAATGAAATAACATATGAATTACAGGTAAATAATCCTCTGTGTGGGTATAATAAAACACAGCATGTATAGCATGCTTGTCTTGTATAGCCTAGCTCTGAAGATGACTATAAAGTTATGAAGAAAGTAATACAAGAGTAATTAGTGATATTCCCAAAGAAATAACAGTTAACATTTAAAGAATGTTGTTACGAAAATTGCCTCACCCAAACAACAAAATCTCCTCACCCTCCCTTACCATGAGAATGACACTTATGAAACTAACGAAATAAGTAGTTGCTCACAGATATAAATGCTCACCTGAGACAAGTGGGTGAGGAGAATTTTGCAAGGCTACAAAATACTGACAATCACTAATGGAAACAATCTTTAACTTCTCATGACAACTGACCATGCCTAAAAGTGTTTGAGAAATTTCACAAAAAGTAACTGAGGCCAAGATTTCTTTTTTTTTTTAAAAAAAGCTTAATGATTTTGGATTCTCCAGTGTTTGGTCCCCAACTCAAGACACTTTCACGAGTCCTGATTTTTCACAGAATGGCTATTCAGATGTTTTTGAAAATCAGGTATCTTCTGATTATCTCATATTGAGCTCCCAAAACTTGAGGCACCCCAAATCACTAAGTCCAAAATTTGGTGGTGATGGGGGACTTCAACTATCCAGATATATGTTGAGAAAATAACACAGTGGGGCAGAGACTATCCTATAAGTTCTTGGACTGAATTGGAAACAACTTTTTATTTCAGAAGGCTGAAAAAGCTACCGGGGGAAAGCGGTTCTAGATTTGATCCTAACAAATAGGGAGGAACTGGTTGAGAATTTGAAAGTGGAAGGCAGCTTGGGTGAAAGTGATCATGAAATTATAGAGTTCACAATTCTAAGGAAGGGTAGAAGGGAGAATAGCAAAACAGAGACAATGGATTTCAGGAAGGTGGATTTTGGTAAGCTCAGAGAGCTAATAGGTAAGGTACCATGGGAATCGAGACTGAGGGGAAAAACAACTGAGGAGAGTTGCCAGTTATTGAAAGGGACATTATTAAGGGCCCAAAAGCAAGCTATTCCGCTGCATTGGAAAGATAGAAAATATGGCAAAAGACTGCCTTGGCTTAACCACGAGATCTTTCATGATCTAAAAATAAAAAAGGAGTCTCATAAAAAATGGAAAGTAGGACAAATTACAAAGGATGAATATAGGCAAACAATATAGGAATGCAGGTTCAAGATTAGAAAGGCAAAGGCACAAAATGAACTCAAACTAGCTACAGGAATAAAGGGAAACAAGAAGACTTTTTATAAATTCATTAGAAGCAAGATGAAGACCAAGGAGAGGGTAGGCCCTCTGGTCAGTGAGGAGGGAGAAACAGTAACAGGAAACTTGGAAATGGCAGAGATGCTTAATGACTTATTTGTTTCGGTCTTCACCGAGAAGTCTGAAGGAATGTCTAACATAGTGAATGCTAGTGGGAAGGGGGAAGGTTTAGAAGATTAAATAAAAAAAGTACAAGTTAAAAATTACCTAGAAAAGTTAGATGCCTGCAAGTCACCAGGGCCTGATGAAATGCATCCTAGAATACTCAAGGAGCTGACGGAGGAGGTAGCTGAGCCTCTAGCTATCATCTTTGGAAAATCACGGGAGACAGAAGAGATTCCAAAAGACTGGAAAGGGGCAAATATAGTGTCCATTTATAAAAAGAGAAACAACAACCACCCAGGAGACTACAGACCAGTCAGTTTAACTTCTGTGCCAGGGAAGATAATGGACCAAGTAATTAAGGAAATCATCTGTAATCACTTGGAAGATGGCAAGGTTATACGGAACAGCCAGCATGGATTTGTAAAGAAGAAATCATGTCAAAGTAATCTGATAGCTTTCTTTGATAGGATAACGAGTCTTGTGGAGAAGCAGTGGATGTGGTATACCTAGTCTTTAGTAAGGCGTTTGATATGGTCTCACATGATATTCTTATCAATAAACTAGGTAAATACATCTTAGATGGGGGCAACTATAAGGTGGGTACATAACTGGCTGGATAACTGTACTCAGAGAGTAGTTATTAATGGTTCACAATCCTGCTGGAAAGGCATAACAAGTGGGGTTCCACTGGGGTCTGTTTTGGGACCGGCTCTGTTTAATATCTTCATCAACTATTTAGATATTGGCATAGAAAGTACGCTTATTAAGTTTGCAGATGATACCAAGCTGGGAGGACTAATCTGAAGGATAGAGTCTTAATTCAAAATGATCTGGACAAATTGGAAAAATGGTCTGAGGTAAACAGGATTAAGTTTAATAAAGACAAATGCAAAGTGCTCCACTTAGGAAGGAACAATCAGTTTCACACATACAGAATGGGAAAATGTCTAGGAAGGAGTACGGCAGAAAGGAATCTAGGGGTTATAGTGGACCACAAGCTGAGTATGAGTCAGCAGTGTGATGCTGTTGCAAAAAAAGCAAACATGATTCCGGGATGCATTAACAGGAGTGTTGTGAGCAAGACACGAGAAGTCATTCTTCCACTCTACTCTGCACTGGTTAGGCCTCAGTTGGACTATTGTGTCCAGTTCTGGACACTGCATTTCAAGAAAGATGTGGAGAAATTGGAGAGGGTCCAGAGAAGAGCAACAAGAATGATTAAAGGTCTAGGGAACATGACCTATGAAGGAAGGCTGAAAGAATTGGGTTTGTTTAGTTTAGAAAAGAGAAGATTGAGGGGGGGCATGATAGCAGTCTTCAGGTATCTAAAAGGGTGTCACAAGGAGGAGGGAGAAAACTTGTTCATCTTGGCCTCTGAGGATAGAACAAGAAGCAATGGGCTTAAACTGCAGCAAGGGAGGTTTGGGTTGGACATTAGGAAAAAGTTCCTAACTGTCAGGGTGGTCAAACACTGGAATAAATTGCCCAGGGAGATTGTGAAATCCCCATCTCTGGAGATATTTAAGAGTAGGTTAGATAAATGTCTATCACGGATGGTCTAGACAGTATTTGATCCTGCCATGAGGGCAGGGAACTGGACTTGATGACCCCTCGAGGTCCCTTCCAGTCCTAGTATTCTATGATTCTATGATTCATTTTTTAAAATCTTGGCCTAAAAACACACACATTACTAAAATAGACAACATGCCCACATAAATCACACAGGGGATCAAGTTTGAAAAAAAATCAGAAAAATGAACTCTGCAGCCCACAGATGTAATGCATAGGAGGGGGAAGCACCTACCTCTTAGGCTACGTCTAGACTACAAGCCTCTTTCCAAAGACAGCATCTAGCCTGCAACAACTTCTTTAGAAAAAGTGAGCCGCTTTTTCGAAAGAGAGCACCGAGGCAGTCTCTTTCAAGAGCACTTTCGAAAAAAGGCATTCTTCCTCACAAAATGAGGTTTACTGCTGTCAAAAAAACTGCCGCATTCTTTCAATTTAATTTCGAAAGAACATGGCAGCAGTCTAGACACAGGTGAATTTTTTTTTGGAAAAAGGTGACTTTTTTTTAAAAAAAACCTTGTAGTCTAGACACACCCTGAGATATACTATGAAAAGTCTTCTGTAGGTATTGAAGGGATGTGAATTCCACAGCTGAAGCTCCTCATGGGAGAAGGCCCTTTCTCATTATATTGCACTCTGGGATGTTTAGTATATTCAATACTGGATATCATAGACTTGCTGCCTAGTTGCTTGAAAAAGCTCAAAGACCCTGAGAGAGTGAAGTATTAGTTCACAAAAACCCTAAAATGGTAAGGAGACAGAGTCCACATTCATCATATGCAATTGAATGGACAGGCTACATCTGCCAATTCAGAGGATGTGGAGAGGTGGTTGTAGCTGCAGCGAACTACAGTGTTTCTGCCCCACTAAGTCTACAAGGGCACCACTGTTCCCTCTAATCTTTTGCATTCATGTGAGGATTTTTTTCCATCCATGAGCAGAATAAAATTTGATGTGCAGCAAGGCACATGCAAATGGCACTACCAGACATAAAAATACTAGCTGTGAGTGCCCTACTAGTCAGCTGCGCAGCATCCAAATCTCTCCAGAGTGGCCGCACAAGTGCACAGCTTACAGGGAACACCGATAGGCATTGTGTTACATCCTGGCCTATACCATTTCTGTGATGCCATGTACAGAGACACCACACAGTTTTGCTCAATAGGAAGAAGCAACAGCAAAGAATTCATCTGCACGGGCTCTTTGCTCCCTAACATGCCCGCACGTTGAAGATGTAAAAAAAGAGCCTCCAAAGGTGGAAGTGGTTTAGTAGCACTGCTAACAATGGCATTTTATTCCAGCTGAAACTATCTGGACAAATGGATTTACAGCACTTGTCATTTTTCTATCTGCAAAAGTGATTTATTGGAAAGGCAAAGCCAAGGAATTTTCCCTTACCCTGTCTAGACTGTTTGCTCTTCTCTGCATCTAAACATCTAATAATTTCTCAGCCAAAGAATATAATTTTCCCTTCCTCTGTATATTTTTCTTCTACCTGAATGATCATTTGCTAAACATAAAACATAGAATCAGCCTGTAGCTTCAAGATTTTCCTGAAACAAGAAACTTCATAAATATACCACTGGTAAACAGCATTCACCAATTCCCTATTACACCCACAAAAAGATATGCAGCTATTACTTAGCTTGATGTGAAGCTGTGGTGGGACATCTGGTTTATGAACTCAGGATAATACTTTGTGAAAAGGACCTGTGTGCTTTCCTGTAAAATGCCAACACATGTTTATGACAGGGTGGTCTGGTATACTGAGGGGTGCATACGTTAGGGAAACATTCTGTAACATACATAACTCATGCTGTTGTATGTGGCATGATTAAGTGAGTTAATACGATGCAAATGGAGAATGAAACTCGTCTTGTTTTTCTTTCTTCTCATTGTTTCATGGATCTCTATGCTGCAGCATCTTTCCTTTTGAATTTGTTTCCCATTTTCATTGGGAATAAAATGAGCACCAGAAAGTGCAGTCACTTGGGAATCATTTGGGTTGCCTTAGCAACAATTGGCCAGAAAAGACAGGATATAATTGCTCTGGTTTAATCTGAAAGGCCTTCTGAGGCATGTTGAGGAAAGCAGTGACTGGAGCCAATCAGGACCACAGAAGGTCAGATTAGAACAGCTCTCTTGAACGTGAGGAAAGACGGAGGGAAAATTCAACTGGTAGAAGTCGGAGCCTCCTGCACTCAACTGCTGGGGCTAAACCTCCCTGTCTGGAAAATCTGAGTATTGACTTTGTGATGTTTGTTCTGGATTCTCTCTCTCTCTCTCTCTCTCACACACACACACCTTAGTCTGGATTTGCAAAAGCGACAAGGGAGTCCTGTAGCACTGTGTAGACTAGCAGATGTATTGGAGCATAAGCTTTCGTGGGCAAAGACCCACTGACGAAGTGGGTCTTTGCCCACGAAAGCTTATGCTCCAATATATCTGCTAGTCTATAAGGTCCTATAGGACTCCTTGACACAAAAAGTAGTTGTTGCAACACCTAGCTATTGGGTGATTAGAAAATCTTTAGAAGAATGGGATCCACCGATCATGATTTAAGTGCCATGGCTCCCTGTACAAGGCATGGGGAGAGATAGGCATCTAAGAATAGGATTCACAGAAGCCATCATGCTACACAGAGCACTATCTCATCTAGGCAATGGGAGATGCCAATGCGAGGGGTGAATCCCAAGCCCTGAGGGCACATCTATACAGCAGGGCAAAGGTCAAATTAAGCTATGCAACTTCAGCTACGTCAAATCGCTTCTTGAGCTGACTACTCAGCAGGAAGTTGAAGTAAGAACATTCTTCCTTTGACTTCCCTTCCTCCTGGTAAAATAAGGATTACAGGAGTTGGAGTAAGAAGTCCTCCAGCTCACCATTATTTTGAAATAATGGTTTGCAGCATAGACATACTCTTTGTTATTTCAGAATAACACCAGTTATTCTGAAATAATGCTGCTGTGTAGAGATAGCCTGAGTGTGGTGTCTGAGTCTATGCTGGAGGGAGGAGCCTATCTTTGCTTGTGATCCACAGGAAGGGCCCCTCTCCTGGAGTTTAGGTGCCTAAGATATTTCTTGAGAGAATGAGTTAGGTAGGCTAAAGCACTGGAGCAGTCGCCTGGTATGTGTTTGTGTGTGTGGGGGCTAGATTCAAGTCCCCCCTCTGCCTGATGGGGAGAAGGGTTTTGAACAGGGGTCTCTCACCACTGTCAGGAGAGTTCCCTAATTGCCTCGGAGCAGCTTTAAGTTAATAACAGAAAGGCAAGAGAGATGTCTTTTGATTTATAAAAATATACAGAATCGTTATTTCAATTATATCAACCTAGCTCAGATGGCAGGGGGAACTTGCTGTTCCCACCCAACCCTAGGTCCTTCGGTTATTAGAAATGGCTCAAGCTGAGTACCATTTGAAAGCCCGTTCTCCCATAAACACCATGGCACCAACCATGGCAAACCTAATGTTTACAAATCAACTTTTAAAATTATACTTTAAAACGGGCATGTCAAACATGAAGCCCTCACAAAGTTAAATCACACCCCTTGATTGGCAGTGTGGTGTTATCAGTTAATGCTCAAACCATGATACTTGATTCATTTTTTAATGTTATAGATTATTATAAATGGAACGAGTGCTTCAAGTTGCTTTTCCATCCTCAGCAAAATGAAGCAATTCAGTGGCATTGATTATCAGTTTCTTTCTTGTGCGAAAAGAGATTTTAGCATCCAGCCAGAAATTACCAGAATACATCTGCAAACAGATGTAAAATGTTATGCACGTGTTATGTAACAACCATTCCATAACAATGCCAAGATAATTCATTAAAAATTCTTGTTTTTATTTTGGTCTTCCTCATTTTTAGGCATCAATAGGGAGCTGAAGAATACCAAATAATAGCTGAATCTTTGGAGAATACCATAGTGGAACACGTAGTTAAACACAATGGCTGCGTCTAGATTGACATGATTTTCCGGAAATGCTTTTAACAGAAAAGTTTTCCATTAAAAGCATTTTCGGAACAGAGCGTCTAGATTGGCACGGACGCTTTTTCGCAAAAGCATTTTTTGCGGAAAAGCGTCCGTGCCAATCTAGACGCACTTTTCCGCAAAAAGCCCCGATCGCCATTTTCGTGATCAGGGCTTTTTTGCGGAAAACAAATCTGAGCTGTCTACACTGGCCCTTTTGCGCAAAAGGGACTTTTGCCTGAACGGGAGCAGAATAGTATTTCCGCAAGAAGCACTGATTTATTACAGTAGGAAGTCAGTGCTTTTGCGGAAATTCAAGCGGCCAGTGTAGACAGCTGGCAAGTTTTTCTGGAAAAGTGGCTGATTTTCCAGAAAAACTGGCCAGTCTAGACACAGCCAATGCTGGGGGTACCTTACATGCTACAAGAAGTGTATCTATTAACTGAATTTGATAATGTTGGAGAGATTCTTTCTTTCATGGAATTGAAATAAGGGTTATATATTCACCCAGACCTCTTCAAGGTTGGGGGCTGCAGGCTCTGGAACAGCAGTTGAGAATAATGACCAACAGTCTTGATTTTTCACTTAGGATATGTCTACACAGCAGTGCTATTTTGGAATAACTGATGTTATTCCGAAATAACAGTCCACATCTACACTACAACCAGTTATTTTAACATTATGTTGAAATAATAGCAATCTGGAGGACTTTTTATTCTGACTCCTGTAACCATCAATTTACCAAGAGTAAGGGAAAATCAGAGGAAGTGTTCTCTCTCTGACTTCCTGCTGTGTAGACAGCTCCAAAAGCCGAAATAAGCTATTTAGACTTAAGCTACACAATTGATGTAGCTCAACTTGCGTAGCTTATTTCAGCTTTTGCCCTGCTGTGTAGACATGCCCTTACTGACCCTAGCTGTGTACAACGTCAGTGGCATTACTCCTGATTTACATGTGCATGAAAGGAGAATTAGGTCAAGAGGCTCAACTTTGTTCCTGGCATATTTCCACTAAAATCAATGGAATGGTATCCTCTTACACCAGTACTGAATTTAGCTCATTATTCCTTTTTGTCTTTCCAGGGCAGAAGGTCACTCTTTGTAGTACAGCTAAGAGACACAAAAGTCTCATAATTTCAGTAGCTGATGCATTAAATTTTTAACAGACTGGAAAATTCCAAGTTACTAAAGTGGATGTCTTGTCACAATGTCATTATGTTGATAAGACCTTCACCTTTTAACAGGGCTTTGTTTCATATTGTTGTTAGTTACTATCACATTGCATCACTATAAACAAAACATGTTAAAAGAAAATCAGAGGTGAGCCTTGGCTTTGTAGAAAACAGCTTGCATCACTCGAAAAATGGATAATGTCCTTACCATATGTGGGACATGGTAGTTTATATTAAATGCAACCTCTGTTACTGAAATGAAAAAGTTGTACAGGTAGACTATAAAAGGTCAAACAGTGCAAAAATTAAGGTTTCTACAGCGATATTAAATTGGCTGCATTCCACAGACGGAGAAATTTCTATGCCTCTTATTTTTTGTGTTAAATGTGTCCTGTATTGTGTAAGTGCAGATGATAAAATATACAGGACATGAAACTGCCATAAGAATCTTTACTTATAAAACTTTCAGCTTCTAAGTTTTTATAACCATAAGATTGTACTAGCACAGGGTCAGACCTTAGCCTTCCATGGCAGAATCTTCTCCACTGTTGTAAGCTTTATGTTCTGGCTACTCGCCCTCTTATATCTTTATGGTCATACTGATAGACACATGACCGTTAGGGTGGAGGTGAACAGCAGCACTGAATAGTGGTGGGCACATTTGGCCCACAAATGGTAAATTTGCCAAAAATGCATTTTGGAGGGGTGATGAAGTAGAAATGTTCGTGATGTTTTTTCACAATACTGTGTTTGTGCACCCCAGTTTCCCCAATGTATCAAGGGGTGGGATAAGGGTGAGTGATCACTGCAGACTCCTATATGGCAGTTGTGACTGCCAACTGGCTGCCTGGGCACAGAGAATTGCTGACACTCTGTATCGGGTGGCCAACCTGTGGCTCTAGAGCCACATGCAGCTCTTTGCTCAAATAAATGCAGCTCTTTCTAAGTTCAGAGCTGAATGCCTGGACTGCTCATGGCCGCTCTGCGCACACACCCTAGCCCCTGGAGGGAGAAGTGCATGGCTGAGGCTGTGGTTCCGGTGAACTGGGTTGTGGGGGGGGGGGGTTGCCTGGTTCTGGGGGAGGGGAAAGGGATTGGGTTAGACGAGGGAGACTGAGGATACCTGGCTCTGGGGGAGAGGTGGGTGCATTGGGTTAGAGCAGGGAGGCTGGGGGTGCTTGGCTCTGGAGGAAGGGTGAGTGCATTGGGTTAGAGCGGGGGGAGGGGAGAGCCTAGGAATGCCTGGCTCTGGGGGAGGAGGAGGGCATTGGATTAGAGTGGGGAGAGCTATCTATCTATCTATCTAGATATTTATTTTTATATATCTATATAATACGTGGCTCTTTGCACTTTATCGACAGCTATTTTGGATCTTAGTTTCTAACTGGTTGGCCACCCCTGCTCTATATCTTGGCAACTGATGGCTTGCCCTGCCCCCTCCACCCCCCCCCCCCCCGCAAGAATCAGCCGAAGGTGATGGAGAACAAAAGACCAGGTGGTCTGTTTGCCTGGGACAAAGCCCAGAGGCAGGGCAGCTGGGGTGACTGAGGATGAGCTGGTGGAAACTCATTAGTCTCCTGGTTTGGAACGCTGGATCCCCTCCAAGACTTCCTGATTTCTGTGCTAACAAGACCTGTTTTACGCTGTGCTTCTGTCATGTAATACACCTTTCTGTTTTATAATGCTAGCTGAGAGTTGCTGCTGACTGTGAAGATGGGGTGCATGGCATCTTTGCGGGGGCAGGGATAAGGCTTCCCCAGGCATCCCTTCCACATGAGCTCACTGTTGGAAGCTCATGATGTGGACTGGGGTGTTGAATTCCCGGGAAGTGCTGAAACCAAGGAGCCTTCTTGCGCTGGTGAAAGTGTGCCCCAAGGGGAGAGTCCTGCCTGACTTCACTCAGAGCGCTTTCAGAACATTAAGACCGTGAGTCTGATGTGATGGGGCACAAAAGCCATTTGTGAATTCAGGCTGAATTTGGCAAACAGGGTCAGCCAAAAAAAAAAAAAAAAAAAAAAAAAAAAAAAAAGAGAGAGCTTTTTTTCCCCCTAGAAATGTCAAAACATTTTGTTTCAGTGGTTCATCTCAAAATGACATTTTCAAAACAAAATGTCAAATTAAATCAACATATCGTTTTGAAAATGTCGAATCAAAACAATTTTCAAAACGTTTTGTTCAACCCAAAGTTTTCAGTTCAAAACTGCCAATCTTTTCCAGTTTTTTTTCTTTTTGGCCACTGAACTGAAAAATCAGTGTGTCACTCAGCTCCTCTGCAGCGTCATTTCTGCTGCTCCTCTGCCAGGAAAATTCCCACAGTGCCATTTTGACCCCTTTAGGTAGGTTTTCACTCCATTGTTAAAGGTCTAAAGAACGTGACCTATGAGGGAAGACTGAAGAAACTGGGCTTGTTTAGTTTAGAAGAGAAGACTTAGAGGGGACATGATAGCAGTTTTCAGATATCTAAAAGGGTGTTACAACGAGGAAGGAGAAAAATTATTCTTCTTGGCCTCTGGTGATAGGACAAGAAGCAATGGGCTTAAATTGCAACAAAGGAGGTTTAGATTGGACATTAGGAAAAACTTCTTAACTGTCAGGGTGGTTAAACACTGGAATAAATTGCCTAAGGAGGTTATGAAATTTCCATCACTGGAGATAATTAAGAGCAGGTTGGACAGACATCTATCAGGGCTGATCTAAACAGTGCTTTGTCCTGCCATGAGAGCAGGACTGGACTTGATGACCTCTCAAGGGCTCTTCCAGTTCTAGTGTTCTATCATTATATATATACCCATGTCTTTGGGCTCTTGAGCTCTGTAGCCAAGCTCTTATTTGAGAGTCCACAGTGCATTGTAAACCTGGGCTTACAATTGCTGGGCCTGAATCTCACAGGTATGCTAATGAGTCCATATTGTGTTCTGCAGACCTTGTGACGTGTGACTGCAGCTTGCACGGCTTCCAAAATGACAGAGCTTGGAACCAAGTCATAGAGGCTACGTCTACACTATGAGTTTTCTCAGTAAAAAATATGCAAATGAGGGACTCATTTGCATGAATTGCAATCTCATTTGCATCATTTTTGCCGATCCGTTTTTGCGCTAGGGGTTTTTGCACAAAAACAAGCAGTATGGGCATTTTCTTTTTGTGCAAAACGCCCTTTTTCCATCCACACTACTTGTTTTTGCGCAAAAACGGATCAGCAGAAAATGTGCAAATGAGATCACGACTCCTGCAAATTCCTTTATTAGTATATTTTTTGCCAAGAAAACTCATAGGCTACGTCTACATTGGCAAGATTTTGTGCAAAAGTGGCAACTTTCCCACAAAATCTTGCCACCTGTGTACACTGGCCGCGAGTACTTGCGCAAGAACACTGACATTCTAATGTATAAAATCAGTGCTTCTTGTGCAAATACTTTGACGCTCCCGCTCAGGCATAAGCCCTCTTGCGCAACTGTTCTTGCACAAGAGGCCAGTGTAGACAGGCAACATCAATTTCTTGAGCAAGAAAGCCCGATGTTTAAAATGGCCATCGGAGCTTTCTTGCACAAGAGAGCGTCTATACTGGCACGGATGCTCTTGCGCAAAAGCACATCTTTTGCGCAAAGGCACGTGCCAGTGTAGATGCTCTGTTACTCAAATACTCTAATGCAAAAACTCGTGTTAAAGATTATTTGTGCAAAATCTTGCCAATAAAGACGTAGCCATAGTGTAGACATAGCCACAGAAACTCAGGCGCTGACCCATCATGGAAGAGGGACATGAGTTCAAACCAGAGTGAGAGGCCAAGCTTAGTGTGTACCACAGTCATACTCTTTTGGGTCCTTCACACTGCAAGATCGGCATTACAGGGCCTGCACTAGGGAGTAGAACCTGGCCTCAGTTGCTGTTCTTAGTTCCAGCACCAAATGCTTTGTGTCACCTCCCTCTTGCTTGAAAATTCTTGAGATATCGTTTTCTCTTGGCCACGGATAGCTGCATCAATGAAAGACGAGGAGTTATGTCATATGTTATGAGCAACATCCTCTCACACTCAATCTTCAAAGGGAATAAAAAATCTGGCCATTTTATGTGAATAAAGACCAAAGACATTCAGTATTCACAGTGGCGCTATGTCCAGTGGTCCCAATCAGAATCAGGGCCTCATTGTCCTAAAAGCTATCTAAACACTAGGTCAGGGTAGTGAGTAAAATAGAGTGAAAATCGGAAAGTACAGTCTGCAGGACAGGCCAATATTTAAATGGTTGCTTTTTTCCTAAAGCGAGAGGAAAGGTAGGTTGAACTTTCAAAATGTTTCACCGAATAAAAAATTCCCCCCAAATAATAATTGGAAATGGTGAAATGTTGGTTTAAAGGCTGTTCCACTTGTGGTGCATTGCCTTATGGGACATGTAGTTCAGATCTGAGGACATCAGTTATGCTGTCTGGCTAAACTATATTTCCAGGAGGCACCTGTAGCCATATGACTCCCATGACGCACTATGCTGGTCAGATGGGAGACTGTGTTGCTTCACGGGGGATATAGTCCAGCCAGGGAGCTCAGCAGATGGGGAGAAAGGGGCATCATTTCTCTTAACTACAACCCCGATGGGGCAGTGTAACACCATACATATATGCATTTGGATGTCTGAGCTGACTCAAAACATGTTCTTTTTTCCTAAACGAAAAACTGAAAATTTTGGCAAACGTGATATGATATCTGTGAACCAAGTGGATGGTTTATTCTAGTTCCAGGTGGACAAACAGGTGTTCACAACCTCCTATCACAGTTGTCATCAATTCATGCTATGGTGAGCAGCCTCGGCAGAGAAGTCAAGGCCCAGAGACTGAATAGAGCCCCTCCCGCTCCATGCACACACACACTCCCCCCTCCAGGCCAGGACTAAGGCACTGTGGCAGGGCACTGCGGGGAGATTTGCATTTTTACAGCTTGTTCCGTACCTCTTTTGAGTAGAAAAGAGTTCATTCTCAAGGATTTTTCAATCCAGCACCTTTCCCTAGCATTAAATTCATTTCCCCTACCTATCACCCTTCCTCTGACCCTCTCCCCCCCAAAAACCCCATACACAGAAAAGAATGGTGCCATGCAGAAGAATTAAAAGACAGATCCATGGCCAGAAGCCTTGTGTCCCATGGCTTGATGAACAAAGCAGTTGTTCTTTCTCTCTTAAGATGCTCACCCGTGCCAACTATTCTAGCACATTTCAGAGCCTGCCTCCCAAACTTATTCACTTAATAACAGGAGCATTTGTCTTTGGGCAATGCTAAGTTATACCATTGGGGTTTCCAGGGCATGAGAATTTTCAGTCCTGGAAAAGGAATAAAAAGGCCATCTCCTTTCTCTGCAGGCAAGTAGAGACTCTGAATTCCCTCAGTGTAGGCTCCTCTTTGTTTTAAGTCCAAAGATTGTCTTAGATCCAAGCCAACCAAACAAAAGCTGATTATCTCACCTTTAAATAGAGGGATTAAAGCAGACAAGTTGAAGCTGTGGGGGAAACTGTGAGCTCCACTTGAACAACTGAGGACAGAACATTTTGTATGAAACAAAGGTGAAAGGGAAAAAAAAGCTCTGCTGAAGATTTGCACAGAGTTATAGCTGCAGGAATCATTGCTGACACTTAAGACATTGTTTATAGCACTTTGTATTTATATAAAGAGGGCATGTAAATCAGCAGCAATATTAATTCCCTCTGCAGTAAGAAACCAGCTTTTAAGCTACGAAAGTTCACTATAAAAGCAATCTGGGAGAGTTGTGTGTTACAGAAGAAAGATGCCAATGTCATCAAATACTGATGTCTGTCTTCTCTTCCCATACCTCAGCAATGAATCATGTTTAGAACATGTATATTACTTGCTACTCATGGTGGATGGCATGCAAATAACAGTGATACAAGACAATTCCTCAGACTGGCTTTGGAACAAAGCACTTCTAGCAACAATGTGAAAAGCAATCATGTCCCAGAATAATATCTCACTGGCGCTGGGAAATGCTCAGCACAAATCAGGTGGGTGGGTATGCAACTAAAAGGGTTTTAATCATTTTTCTTGCACTCCCTCAACCTTGGGCTGCTCTGTATTGGAAAAGTTGTCTGTCACAAGTTAGAGAAACCTGAAAAGTTCTTTTGTCTTCACTGTCTACAGATAGATCTGACCAGCCATTATAATAGCCTGGGATTGCTGGACATCTCTGAGGCAAAAGAATACCCTGGCCATGTCTACACTTCTGAGGGTTTTTTTTTTTTGAAAAATGGCCATTTTTCTGAAAAAACTTCACTTACGTCCACACTGCAATCGTGTTCTTTTGGAAAAAAAAAACAAACCAAAAGAACAGAGGGGTTTTTCTGGCATTTATACAAGGAAGAAGCCTTTTTCCACAAAAAACTCTTTCGGAAAAAGGGGTGTGAGGATGGGGAAGAGGGAGTTCTTTTGAAAGAAGAGGAAAGAGGAAAAAGCACAGGAGGCCTGGTAGCCACTCTGTCCATTGTAATCACAGCTTAAATGCGAGATAGTGGCCATTCAGTGTGGATGTTCTTTCAAAAAAGCAGTCTAGACATAGCCCAAGCTTTATCTGTCTGGCATGTTATCTGCACCAGCTGTAAAGGTTTTGGTTTTGGGAGCCATTCTGGCAATTCCATGCCAAAGAAGGATCCTCCTAAATCTTCTTCTGAGTTACCACTATTTGCTATGAGAGAGCGATGCTAAAAGAAGGGAGGTGGCGCCTAGGCTTTTTCCCTAGCATGGACTCCTCTCTCTATGTTTTGGCAGCTGTACATGCAGAAGAATGACATTGACCTATAGAAGTCTCCCCAAAAATCAGTTTTCCGTTGAGGCTAAATTAACATGGTATTAATGGACTTGGTTCCAACTGCCATGAAGATTCTTATTCCCTTGAAAACTGAATCAAGTTAGGAAAAGGGCACTGCTATCAACCTGATGCACAATATTTCATGTTTTTAAATTAACTAAAGCCAAGTGAGAGAAAGAACACTCTGCAATATAAAATTGTCATTGCATCTGCTCCTGATTTAAACTCCTGTGATTTCAATGGTGATTATTCTGATTTGAAGCAAGGTAACTGAGAGGAAGAATCAGGCCCACAATATAAGAGCAGATATGCTAGGAAAGAGTCAGAGGTTTAAATTGTCAACTCAGGCAAGACAAAACTGATTTTCCTGCCCCCCACCCACACACCCCCACCCTTATAGGCCATGATAGCACAGAGCTCTCAAATATGGGTTTATGAACTAAAAGAGGGTGGGACTCGAGCTATGAGAACTCTGTGGAGCATTTTTTTCGGCATTTCATCTTTTTCTCCGGTTTTCCTTACAACATCATAATCTAGAACTGCCACAGCGGTGCACTGTATGAATAGCATTTGATGTCACGCAGGCTTTTAAAAAACGTGAAGATATTGCCTGATTCAAGTGGCAGACAGGCACTGGCAGAAACAATTTACAGCAAAGTCAGAAATCTGAGTAAGTCTGAAGTATGCTTGTCCCCCTGAAAAAGTGTACTATAAAAATTGATGTGACGTTGTGCAGCGGTGAAAGAGGAAATCAGTTTCATTTTACTTTAAGGAGCATGGAAGGCTTCAGATACTAATATTAAGAAAAACTAGTAGGAATATCTGACATGGATTTCCTATTCATGTGCAAGACCAGTTTGTATTAAAAAAGCTCTGGGGGATTTGGATTTATACCTGTATCTAAGAGTAAGGTCTGATGCATGCAATAAGAATAAAGAGAAGCCAGATCACCCTGCAAAATACAGGCAAGGATTCTGAATCAGTCTTCTCCAATATGAAGCAATGGGGAACAGAAATCAAAATTAATCGTTCCAGTTAAAAGACTGCATCATGATGTTACCAAAAGAAGTATTATGATGAGCTCAGCTCGACTGATAACATGTTGCAATATATATAGACAGGAACCCATTAAGATTAAACAGTTCTTTGGCACATGGTACATTTTCTTGATTCACTGTGTATCATTAAACATATTTTTATGATGCTTTGTTTATTTCCTGGACAAGACATTAAATTCAAATTATATCTTAAAGGAGCTTTACTCTGTTCAGATTGCACTGTGGGAATAGCTCATTCTCAGAGTTTGTATTTCTAATACAGATGAATGGGTACGACCTTGATAGAAGGTCAAGGAGATTAGGTGAACTCATAAACATTTGGATCCATGGCGCTTTTTATATTAGCAATTCTGCTGCTTCTCTTTTTGGTAAGGAATCTACAAAATATTTATGCACATACATACACCAAGGTGATAAAAATGATAGAGAGCCTCCTTTTTTTGCCCCTAAAACATAATTTAATGTTATTGTTGATTTTGGTGACATTGAATAGTCAGTAAAACATGTATGTGAATCCCACAGTGTGTAAATAGAGTTTCAAATTCCTGTCTAAAATGGATTTAAATATTCATTGGCATAATATCTAAAATTGCTTCTCCCTCCTACCTGCACCTATTCCTTTCCCTTTTAGTCTTGGCCAGTTGGTCACGCATTTGAAGAGTAAAGCTGTGTAATCAAATTCATTATACAGAAGAAGAAAGGCTTTATTTGCTAGTTGGGGTACATCTAGACTGCAAGCTTCTTTCGAAAGAAGCTTTTTCAGAAAAGATCTTCAAAAAAAACTTCTTCCAAAAGAGAGCATCCACATTGCCAAAGTGCATCAAAAAAGTGATCTGCTTTTTTGAAAGATAGTGTCCACACTGAATGGACACTATCTTGCATTTAAGATGAGATTACTATGGATGGAATGGCCACCAGGGCACCTGTGCTTTTTCCTGAAGGCCTCTTCTTTCGAAAAAACTCCCTCTTCCGTGTCCACACACACAAGAGCTCTTTTGGAAAAGGTGTTCTTCCTCATAGCAAGATGTTTCATTCTTTCAAAAGAATGCAATAGCAGTGTGGACATAAGTGAAGTTTTTTCGGAAAAACAGCCGTTTTTCCGAAAAAAACCCCTACAGTCTAGAAGCACCCTAAGTTGAAAATAAATTGTTATTGCATCTTTCTCTTCTTTCATCTAAAGATAACCATTGTGTAGCATTTAATAAAGTGCAAATTGAAGGATAATAGGTGACTTGTAATAGCACTTGGGAGGCGCCCACTCCCCTGTATCTTTGCCAAAATTTGAATTTCTAAATAGAGATTCAGAGTTGAGTAATTTCAAACTCTTTATTGTTTTTAAAAAACCAGAGAAAAATTCTCTATGATTCATGGACAGTCTCCCTCCCCTTTGGAAATGCATGTGTTTGTCACCTCCTGCATTATAGTTTGCTATTTTTGGACCTGGCCAAGCAAGGCGCTGAGTCCTCTTAACTCGATGAAGGAGCTCAAGCACCATAGAGGAGGGACTGAGAATCTTATGGGATCAGGCACAAACCCTACAAACAACATTTTGTTCTGATCAGATACAAACCACTGATGCTGACACAACCTTCAAGATAATGCATTCATTTCTTATAGCTTGCCTGCCATTTTTATGTACTAAAATGTTTTGCTGTTTGCTAAAATCTTAATAAGGTGCTGTATTATAAAGATAAGCATTTCTCCAAGATTCCATTGTATTTTTGTGTCATAGAAAAGGAGCACGTTCAAGGCTGGGCTCCAAGATACATCACTCTGTTGTACAAGACTTACCATTTTCTAATTACTGCATTTGATACCTACCCAAGAGAGAGAAAGGGCAGGGCCTGCTGGAGAGTGTCAGCCACAGTTTGCTCTACTTCTAACTCAGGAATCTTTGGAAGATCTCTTCCAGGAAATCTGATAATCACTCAGGGTACGTCTACACTGCAATGCTATTTCGAAATAACTAGCGCTGTTCCAAAATAACTTAGTCTGTGTCTACACAACAGACAGTTATTTCAAAATAGTGTCAAAATACTGTCAAGCTGGAGGGCTTCTTACTCCAACTCCTGTAACCCTCATTGTATGAGGAATAAGTGAAGTCAGAGGAAGAGTGCTCTATTTTGAAATAAGTGCTGTGTAGCCGCTCCCTATTTCAAAATAAGCTACGCAATTGACATAGCTCAATTTGTGTAGCTTATTTTGAATTAAGCCCTGCAGTGTAGATGCACCGTCAGTGAGAAAATGCAAACTGCTGACCTCCTCTGGGGTAATTTTGGGAGTATGTGAGTAATTCTCAACTCTAGCAAAGGAAATTATTAAACAAGGTCAGTAACTGTGACCCTTTTTCACATTTTGGTTTGGAAATTACTGAATGCTTATGCTTCAGCCTCACCCCTTAAAATACCATGGCTGCTAATTTCTTTCTTAACCATGAAATAAATGGTTGCATAGGACTCTATTAGGACTGTTAACAGGAGAAGGCATTTTATCAGCACCATGATTACTAACAGTCTCAGTAACAATCATAAAAAGAGAATTGACCATTGCATTTGCATCCTTTCTTTAGCCTTCCTTTCAGACAATCTGCATTTCCCTTTAGGTATCCCTCTCCTGGAGCTGCTGCAAGGCATCCTTTCTCAGACCACAATGACAAGGTGTGTGCTAAGTAGCAACCACGCGAGCAGCTACACAAAGGTCAGGACTGCACTACAGTGAAGGCCTCTTCATTTAGATGGAGTTCCTGGGTTTCATGGTAAACTTAACCTCCATTGACACTCTACCCCTCTGAAGTCAGTGGAGTTTTGCATTGATGTGAATGCGGCCAGGATTTCCCCCTAGAATTATAACATCTAGCATTTGCTCTAACAACCAGAATCCCTGAATCCCTTTTTATCGCCAAAGAAAGGAGACACTGGAACTCAAGTTTACTTGTGCAGGAATTAATTTATATATTATCATTAAGAGGAGGCAATAGAACTTCAAGTCAAGCCATCTGTCTCCCAAAATTCTCAAGCAGGTCAGAGACAGTGGTCAGTGGGTTGGATCCAACCCACTGAGTCCTTGGATCCAGCTCACCCTGCCACGACCCTGAGGCAGGCTCTCTGCTTGCCACAGCTCCCCAGGCTGTTCAAAACGCTTGGCTGCTCCCTCCATGTGCCTCTCTGTGCTGGGCACTAGGGGAGGAGACTTTGTGTGTAGCCCAATCACTGCAGCTTCCATTGTCTGGCACACAGAGGGAGCAGACAGCCATTCTGAGTAGTCTGAGGCTCTGGAAGGCAAAGAACCTGCCTCGGGGTCCTACTTGGCTGCTGATCAGGAGCCACCTAGGTAAGCACCTCCCAGCCAGAGCCTGCCTCTCCACAATTCCCAGTCCCAAGTCACCACCCAAACCCTCTGCACCCCACCCAGCTCATAACTCGCTCCCAGGCCTTGCACCCCCTCTTGCAGCCCTATGAGAGGTCAGAATCCTCTCATGCACCCATACCTCCTGCCAGACCCTGCACTCCAAACCCTTGCTCTGGGTCACAACCCCCCCTTCACTCAAACTCCCTCTCAGACCCCACACCGTTTCCTGCACCCCTGCCCTCTACCTAGGCCCCGTCTGTACCAAATCTGTTTCCTAGAGCTTGCACCCCCTCCACAGAACAGTGCGGCCCTTGACCACTTACCAAAATCTTGGAGTGCCACCCCCATCAAAAATTATTGCCCACCCCTGACTTAGAGAAATACCCAGGGCTAGATTCACAAGGGGGACTAAATGCCTAACCGTCACCACAGGACAGGGGTGGGGGAAGGGTGTCCAGTTTTCTGCAGTTAGAAGATTGGCAACCCTAACCAAAGCTCCACATCCAAGAGCACCATGGCAGCAGGGGAGTGGGGTGTCACATGAAGGAACTGTCCATCATAGGGGAGTGTGGTAAATTCCTCCAAATCTGTGAGCAGCGAGAACAGGCTAAAGTGGGCAGCAGAGACAACTGCTATAGGTTGAATATAGGTGAGCTTGCTCTCCAACACTCCATTCCCTGTGGCTCCCCCCATACCCTAGGCTAGGATAGACACTGTACTGCCGTAACTAAGAATTGTTCAGTTCTGAATGGCACTTAATTGCCTGAACCCGGAAATGATTACATTTTGCTCAGCATCCCCACCCCTGCACAAAGAACGTTTTCATGCGTTGCCTATGCCCCTCAACTTGCTGGCTTTTGCGGATCCCATGATTAGGTGCCTAACTCTCACCATGCTGTACATAGGGATCCTGGGATCCTAACTCAGGACCGTGGATTCCTCTAGGCAGCTAGGTGCCTAGAAAATAGGCATTGCAGCCCCTGAGTCTCCCTGGTGGACATATCCTGAGCTCTGTAAATTGAAATGTGTGTTTTTTAATTAAGAACTATAGAGGGTGTAAACCAACATAGCTCCATTGATCCCAAACTCAAATACTGAGCCTCTGTATTGCTGGCATCACACATTGTATCATTTTGTAATGCTATAGGTATATCCACTGGAGTTATCCAATCCACTCTCCCCCCCCAGTTGTTCCAGAACAACTGACAGTTTGATACTACTGCAATTTTCTCACTGTGTGAATGCTAACAACCCTGTGCCCAGCTAAATGGAGCTAGCTTGTTTTTATAGACCAGGGCTGTGTACAGCTCACCCCTCACATCAAACTCCTCCAGAGACCACCCTGTTAAGTCTTAATTCCCCAGCAAATAAAGAGGGAGCTTAGTTCTGTTAGCCACAAACTTGGTGGATTGCCCTTCTTCCACTCACAAACAAGGCTGACATCATGCGGCTAACTCATCTGAATACTGCTTTTGGTGGAACAGCAGAGCTTGTAATAAGTACGAGAATCTCAGCAGGATGGCTGCAGGCATTCAGTCTTTCATCAGTGGTGGGGAGACGGGAAACTAGCACTTCAGCACTGCATCTATTTTGTTCAGTGGTGGGATGAACTGAGAGCTCAGTGCTTTTCACGCAGATAGTTTATGCCTGGGAGACAAAGATGAGTCTTATGACAGTTTTAAAAATTGCTTTTTCACTGTCAACTGATCTGCATAGGCAGTATTTGCCTTATTAGCCTCCAACGTCAACCCACATTTCTGTAGGGGACTTGTGCACTGCTGAGATCTGCCCTGTGTGGGAAGGCCTGACTGAATTTAACTGATGGCCAGTTGCAGCATCCCATGGCTATTCTGGATGGGCTCACAATTCCCAATTTGCCACTCGAACTACATTTGATCACAAACAAGAAAAGTGTTGGATAGGGAAGCCAGGACATACTAGGAGCTTGTACTGTTTAAAGGCTGCCATTTTCTCCAGTCCTCAATGGTGGCTGTGTTTCAGTACCAATGGGAGTTTTACCTAAGTAAGGACGTGGGCTAGATCCACAAAGGGACTTTAGGCATTGCAGTGTCTAACTCTGACATGCTATGTCACCCCATGAAATTCATTCCCTTGAGTTAGGTACCCAGGTTCCTCGTACAATCCATGGGGAAAGTGAGGTGCCTACAAAAGGCACTCTCAGAAGCCAGCAGACTGAGCAGGGAGAGACCTAAGTTCCCACATGAAACATAGAGGAAAGCAGCAAGGCTTAGGGCCCAGATTCATGCAGGAACATAGAGGCCCACCAACGGGATGGGGAGTGGCAGGGGGAGAGGAAGGGATAAAGCGAGCAGTTGCCTGGGGGACCGTTGATCCAGGATGGCGACTTTTGCTGGTACTGCAGCAGTGGTGGCACCTGGAGCCAGAGGCCCTTTAAATCGCCATTGGAGCACCATGTCTTGTGCTCCAGGTGACTCTTAGGGATGCCTGGGGAGGTAGGGGTGCCACACTGCAGGCAGTGCTGAGGGAAGGGGGACATAGTCTGAGCAGCACTGAGGGCTACCTGCCTGGCCCTGCCTCTTTCACCTGATGCCGTATTCCTTCTAAGAGCATGGAACCGTTTCTGCCCCCTCCTTGCCCAGGGGCCTGGCAAGGCTGTTGGCTCCTTTAGGTGCATAGGCACCTAACTCCCATTGATGTGGGTGCCAAAAGGCCAAGTGGGGATTTGAAACGAGGTGTCCCACAGCCTAGATGTGTGCACTAGCCACACCCACAGATCGTTAGTCTTGGTTAGCGGGGTTCTGAGCACATCTGCTAGATCAGCCCCTGCTGGGGAGACAGACCGAGAATACCTACTTTTAGAATCCCTCTAGCACTCAGACTAAGCCAAGTCCCTGAGCTGTTTATTAATTGTGGGGCAGCATCAGTATGTGGGAAGTTTTGTTCACCCCTGCTAGTGAAGAGTTAACCATTTAGAACATTTTACATGCCTCTAGAGTTCGGCAGCAACTGAGCGGAGGCTTCAAGGGTCTCAATGGTGACTTAATGTTGGATTTAGGTACCAGAAGAGACAATTAATACTTTCGTTAATTTGGTCCTGTAAGAATTGGCTCATCTGGTCTGATCCTGTCATATGCTTCCAGTGGACATTGAGGACACTCAGCATCTGGCAAGACTGGACTCATAGTTTTTAATGTTCATTAACACTTTGAAATCTTTTAGATGCAAGCTTCTGTGTAGGGCCCTCATACAGCGGAGCACTAATGTTAAGCAGATGAGTAGGTCACTGAGTTCAATAAAACTACTCTCAGGCAATCCCATGTAAAGTTAAGCACGCGTTGAGTGCTTTTCTGAATCAGGCTAAGCATTAGTAATAGAAATGTAGCCATATTAGTCTGGTGCAGCTGAAACAAAAGACAGGACTATGTAGCACTTTAAAGACTAACAAGATGGTTTATTAGGTGATAAGCTTTCGTGGGCCAGACCATGGCATTAGTTATTAATTTAAAAATGACGATTGTTATTCTGAGTGAAACAAGATTGAGGTACTGGATAAACAACGAACATTATCGACAGTGTATATTCATTTTGCTGGTCATATATGCTGTCTGGTCAGCTGGTGTTTCCAGAACAAAAATTCACTCCAGGTGTCTGGCAGCCAGCTTAGCAAGTACTTTGTAATCAGTACTGAAGAATGAGACTAGCTTATAGACTATGCAATTATTTGTTTCTTCGCGTATTTTCTAATAAGATTGCAGCTGTTTTCAGAGATTGTGACCTTATTCCATGCAGAATGTCTCTGATTACTGCCACCATGAGGCATGTACTGTAGCTCTGATTGGACACTCTGTTAAATATCGATGATAAAGCCAGCCAGTTTGTTTTGTTTTTTTACACAGGAAAAAAAGGGCTACGATATTTTCCATTTCTTTAGACTGCTTTTGTTCCAGTCTTAAGATAGTTCTGTCACCTAGTCAGGGAGAGAACAGAATACATGCTTTTAAAGGATAGAGTACTAGGGATTTTTTTCATCTCCAGTAATCTATCACATTGATGCCATTGCTTTTCTATTTTTGCTTCCTTCTGTCCTTTCCTCTTTCCTTAATATAACAGGCCTGGCTCGCTACTTGACACTCCCGGTATAATTCCATCAACATCCATGGAGTAACCATGGCATTAAAGTTGCCTACCTTCTTTCATAATACTATTAGTAGCCTGCATGCGTTCTTAGGCCAATATCATGGTACAGGTATTTTGGCAATATCATCATATGTCAGAGAAGCTTGTTGGAGAAGTCTGAATGGCTTTGCTTTTTTCTTGCTGTAGGATTCCCTGTGCTTTTTGTTACTTTTTGTGGCACCCAGAACATTCATCTTTTTTTCTTACTACTGCCAGTTAGTTAAAAGTGAGCTTTTTTTAATTCATTGGGCTTTCAAAAATGATATTTTTATCAAGAGTGTTTTACAGTATTTATACTATGGCATAAATATTTTTGCAAGTACACCATCAACCAGATTGCATCTCCCCCTCACTGTGACTTCCGTGAAAGTTCTCTACATTCCTGTGAATTTAGTGGTGCCTTTCTATTGCTTTCTAGGTCTCCTGATACAGATACACAAATACCAGACACATGCCCCGCAGCTTTCAGAGTAATGCAGCACAATTTACACTCAGCAATTTAGATGCAAGTGTCAGTTGAGGGAGCTCATACCCCAAACAAAATAGAAGGAAAGATTAATGCAGACAAGCCTTGGCCCTGATTCAATAAATCATCTCTGTTCAGGATGGCTCGTATGCATGTGCGTAAGTGCTGTCCAGAATCAGGCCTCTTGTCTATAATAGGAAAACCTATAATCACTTTTCTGCACCAGTGCAACTCAATCTGCGCTGCTAACAATGCAAGCTGCAGTATAGACAGAATTCAAGCATCTTTACAATTGTGTCATCTGGCCTTTTATTTATTTTATTTATTTTTTAGTTTTTAACTGTGAGGACTTGGGGGCTCTATTTGCAAACATTATGGATTCTAGCTGCTATTGCAAAGTTATTCTAAAGTTGTTTGGAAATTCCTGCATCATGGATAGCTTATGTATACATACCATCATTGGCAATCCCTCAGTTAGAGGATAATCTCTAGCACTGATTTACAAGTGCATCCTGAGATGATTCTGACTCAGGAGGCTGATTCTGGAACCGCAACTTCATCTGCGGTAGGAATAGACATTTCCTGACAGACCAGCAACCTCCTGAGAGAAAGCTTTTTTCCCCCCCCTTCCTTCTCTCTCTCTCTTTCCATCTTCAATGGCAAGGCGCTTTTCTTCAAAGTGGACCACTGACTAATGGAGGATGTGGCACCACTGGGGTCATTTAGCGGCTTGCTCCTCCCAGCTTGTGATGCCCACATCACTTTTTCTTGAGATATGCTTTCCATGTGATTTTGCAGCATTTCCTCTGACCACCACAGGATCTCAGATCATGGGTGAGCTGAGAAGAGAGGACTTGTTATGGGAGATGAGAGACTGGCATCTGCATTCAATGTCCAGCACAGCAGAAATGGTGCATGATGATTATTGCTTCAATGCAGGTGACACTGGCTTCAATGAGGATGCTGGTGTTAATGCATCCTTCTCCCACTTGATGTGAATGGTCTTCTGGAGGCAACATTGAGGTGCTGTCAATAGGTCACCTGGGTTTTGCAACCAAAAAGGAGCGTAGGAGTAACACCTGTCTTGTACACCTGGATCTCAGTGTCCTGCAGGGTCTGTAAAAACATGCCAGAGCAATTTTCCAAAGAAAGCTCATATGCACTGGATCCTGTGCTGGATCTCTACATCAATTTTTGCATTTGGAGAAAATTGGTTACCCAGGTAGTAAAAGAGTCCAAAGTCTGTCCCTCGATGGTGATTTGTGGTGGGTCACGTGCAAGGCCTGGAGCAGGCGGATAGAGCACTTTAGTCTTCTCAGTATTGAGAGTGAGAGTGCTAGGCTTTAGTAAACTAGTGCAAAAAATGCCAGGCTGGACTGCAGTGTGTGAGAGGATGGCAAAGTCATCAGCATGCTGAAGCTCAGTAATGGACTCTGGGGACTTTAGACTTTGGGGAGGTGGTCTTTAATGAGAACCAGAATGATTGCTAAACACATGAAGAACAGAGCTGGGACAATAATGCATTCTTGCTGCACCCCGGTTTTCATGCCAAAAAGGTCTATATGCATACCACCATCGTGAGGAGGTCCTACAGGAAGTACTCCAGACTTGGGACAATGGATAGTGCTTAGCTTTAACAGTTATGCTTTGACCACATGTTAAGCTATGCTAACGAGTAACTGCATCTTAGGGGAAGCCCATTTTACTGTACCTCTCTGTGGGGCAGGTTTTCTTGAGAAGTGAAAAGATACAAAAATATAGTACCAAAATCCAAGATGCTAGGAGAGAGAGGTATCTAACCAAATACAAAGTGCCTCACAGAAGAGCTGTGGGTGTGACTGCAGAAGTTTAGGCAGGATGTAGGTAAGGCACGGATCAAAGTCAGAGGGGATGAACTCAGGGGAGAAAACATGTTTCAGTACATAAACCATGCTGTGCAACAGAAGGACCTTGACAGCCTAGAGGGTCCTGGCTCCAGCCCAAAGAATGAGTAGCAAAGAAACTGAGATATAGACATAAATGTAAGCTTTATTATTTTGTATTTATCTGTTTATGTCTCATACTGCCAAAGAGCAATAGCAGGTTAGTCTCTGGGCAAAGTGTCTGCTTACTTTACATTTACCACAGGCTACCTGAGAGAGTTAAACTGTAAATCAGAAGGCTCACACTTTTGTAGCCATTCTTGGAGAGAGAGAGGGTGTATTTAAGCTACCGTGGAGCTTGAAGGGTCACCTTTGAGCTCTTGGTTAGGCAACTGGATAGTATGTTCTAGCTCTCAGGAGAGGATGCCACATAATGGCTCTGGTCAGTTTGAGAAGTGTAAAACATGCTGTGCCCAATGGCTCGGTGCCTTAATAGCAGGCTAGGAAGTGGATGAGGGAGGATGCATAACAGGGAGACAGGCTAGAACTCAAGTCACTTACACTGGGGAAATCACCTTCAACAAATACTTGAGAAAGGAAAAGTTGTGGCACAAAGTACTGCACTGAAGAGGTCTCCGAGGTCCATGAAAGGTTTAGCACTCTTCCTTCACACGACAGACTTTTGCCAGCATAGCTATGTCAGCCAGAGTGTAAAGATGTGTGAATCCTAATCAACATAATTATGATAGCAACAGATCTAGTACAGACACAATTATACCAGCAAAACTGCATTTTTACCAAAATAGTTTATTTCAGTTGTGGGAGATGAAGGAGGGGAACGATACCAATTAAAGTGCTCATTTGTTGGTACAAACTGTGTCTATCCTTGGAGAACTGCCAAAATAGTATGTTGGTATTCCTGGACCAGTACTCATACCGTAGGCATTGTAGAGATATGTTTGTAGGAGGATGTAGTTACTCCCTCAAAAGGGACAGTATTATGAATGTCAGAATTTGGAGCCATGGAGAAGGGGGTTGTGAACACCAAATGCAGCGTTAACCAGAGATGCTCTCCAGAGTTTTCTATTGAAGTTGTATGCCTTTCTAATTCACAGGTTTGTTATTTAGCAAACCCCAAAATTATTACATAGTGTCACAAGTGCTGAAAGAGAAGAAAACTGCAGTGATTTTGAAGTTTGCAATTGAGAACAGAAAAAAAAGGAGGCACCAGAGAAGCATATGGAGCATTAGGGACTTTTGCATGTATTTGAAGAGCTCAACAGTAACTTGACTAGTCTAAGAAGGGGGAAAAAGCCAAAAATGGATGTGTTGCAACTTCCATCCAGTCTGTGACTATTAGACAATGTTTGCAAGAACTGGGGAAAATTCAGGGATCTGAATTATATTGAGCACCTATAAGGGCAGAGGAGAAAAATGATTATGTGAAATTTGTAATTGTTTTGCATGTTGTTGGGGAGAAAACATTGAATATTTATATCAACTTTAAGTTTGAAGATGAAAGCATGAAGTTAAGTAAAATACAAACTACATTTGAGGAACACTGTATGCCAAACTGGAATGAAATCTTTGGGAGAGACAAATTTTTTACATGCATGCAAAAACTGACAACACCATAAACCAATATGTCTCAGAATTTAGGAAACTCCATAAAACCTGTGACTTTGGTGACCTGACAGAGTCTCTAGTCAGAAATAGAATCATTCGTGGCCTTGAAGACAAGGTGTTAAAAAAGAAAATCCTATGTGAAGGAGACTTAGCTTTAGAAAAATGCTCTCCAAATATTCAGGGCAGCAGAAACGGTGAAAGCACAAGCAAAAAAGCTGAATTTGTGAGAGGGGGTTAACCATGCACTAGAGACTGTTAAAAATTGCCATTGCTGGCTATATTTCAAGGCGTCATGGTGGCGTATTGGGAAAAGTTTTCAATTAGCAATAATCATGCTTCGGATTAACCTCATTGGCTACGATACTGCCACTGTGCAAAGTGCAAAAGAATATAGACAGAACAGATCCAAGCCAGGAATAGAACTTCTCGCTATGAAAACTGCTCCTCATGGGAGAAGGCAAAATCCAGCCTTGCCTCCTCTGCCTGAGGCCCCACCCTTGGAGCCAAGCCCGCCCACAGCCAGCCTGATCCTGCCTGGCCATGTGGAGAGTTGGGGCTATTGTGATGCCCCTGGCCTGGCTCTCCACAGCAGCTGGGGAAAGCCATTCTATCCTAACGTGGCCCCATCCCACACCCCGGCAGCCAGGTTGCAGAGCTGGACTGCCTTCCCCAGGGACCGGGGGGAGCCAGGCTGCCGTGCCACGGTTCCATTCTTCCTCGGATGCTGGGGAGAGCCGGGCTGCTGTGCCATGGTTCCAGCCTTCCCCAGCGGTGGCCCCAGCCTTGGACGGTCAGTCACATTGGCAGTGTTGGGAAGGCTGTGCCTTCCCTTGCCTACATTACTGCCCACCCGTGCTACTGCTAGGGGAAACACTGGCTACAGATAGTCACATGGAAAGTGTGGATCACAGCAGGATCCCAAACAGTGTGTTACCTTTGGGAAGCTGTGTCATAAAGATGAGAAAAATAATCATTTTGCAAAATGCTACAGATCGCAAATGCAGAAAAGTCAAGTGCATTCAGTTAAAGGCAACCTAGTCTTTATGGGTATGTCTACACTACCCCGCTAGTTCGAACTAGCGGGGTAATGTAGGCATACCGCACTTGCAAATGAAGCCCGGGATTTGAATTTCCCGGGCTTCATTTGCATAAGCGGGGAGCCGCCATTTTTAAAACCCCGCTGGTTCGAACCCCGTGCAGTGCGGCTACACGGGGCTCGAACTAGGTAGTTCGGACTAGGCTTCTTATTCCGAACTACCGGTACACCTCGTGGAAAGAGGAACGAGGTGTACCGGTAGTTCGGAATAGGAAGCCTAGTCCGAACTACCTAGTTCGAGCCCCGTGTAGCCGTGCTGCACGGGGTTCGAACCAGCGGGGTTTTAAAAATGGCGGCTCCCCGCTTATGCAAATGAAGCCTGGGAAATTCAAATCCCGGGCTTCATTTGCAAGTGCGGTTGCCTACATTACCCTCCTAGTTCGAATTAGGATGGTAGTGTAGACATACCCTATGTTTGTAGAAGATGATAATGTAGAGATGCTTCCTCATAAAGGACAATCTCATAAACATAGGAATTTGAAGAGGTACCATGGAGGTAAGGGGGTTGGGAATACCAACTGGTTGTGTGCAGCACTTTACCAGAGATGCTTGCCAGTTTTTTATTAAAAAATGTATTCCTTTCCCATTCAATGGTTTGTTATTTCGTGAACCCCTAAGATTGCTACAGACATGGACTTATGTTTCAGTGGGAAAATGTGGTTTTTATCCTTCTATTCGTTTTGCTCTATTGCTGTTAATGGTAATGGATTTCGTGGTATAGAAAAAGCCCTACATTATTGTTTAATTTTGCTCTGAGCAGGAGTGGGCGACACAGTGGTAAAACCACCAGCACCTACTCAACACCATTACACCATCTTTGTAAGCACCAGTGTTAGTACACTGCTATAACAGCTCTGGTGGGAAATGTATAAAATAAAACTCTATGTAGGCCAGACTAGTGCTGACTTTTTGACAGATTCACCACTTGTTACTCCACATTTGTGCCTGTGTAACTCTGTTGATTTCAATGGATCAAACACACCTAATTAGTCAGGCCTTTGGATGTGAAGTAAGCATTTGTGTTCCAGTGTCTGATGAAATCTTACTTTCGGAATTAATGCAAATTGGCTTGTACCTGAAGACTGATGTGTGGATTAAAACCTGGCTGAACTGTAATGATCACAACGGGTAAGGATTAATGGCAAAGTATCAAAATGGGGGAAGGTAGCTAGTTAGAAACAGAGGTATGTGTTAGGTCCAATTTTAAGCCACAATCTTGCAATGGGTTGTATAGGATTAGGACATTATTTAGTCTCTTCATTAATACTTTAGAACAGGGCTACTCAACTTTGGAAGCCCCAGGGACCACAATGATACTCAGCACATGCTGAGGGCCTCAACTTAAGTGTGGTTGCGTGTACATGCAAATATATATGCAAATATATGCAAATAGCTTCTTTCACACTGATGGGCATGAATACAAGTTACAGTGGGGAAAGTCTAAGCTGGATATTAGGAAAAACTATTTCACTAGGAGGGTGGTGAAGCACTGGAACGTGTTACCTAGGGAGGTCGTGAAATCTCCATCCCTAGAGGTTTTTAAGTCTCGGCTTGACAAAGCCCTGGCTGGGATGATTTAGTTGGGATTGGTCCTGGTTTGGGCAGGAGGCTGGACTCGATGACCTCCTGAGGTCTCTTCCAGCCCTATGATTCTATGAATACAAAGATTAAGGCAAGGCTATACAACATACAGGCCCCATGTAAGTCAGTTCTGCTGATATTAATAAAATGCAATATTTACCCAATTTCCACCCATATGACAGCACTTTTAAGGAGCAATGACAGTCCAGGAATTTAACTACTAAAGCACATATCAACATAAGACCATCATATTGACTACTTTTTTGTTTTGGCTCCTACCCGTGGGCCTCAAACAAACAAGCCGCAGGCCGGCCGCATGTTGAGTAGCCCTGCTTTAGAAAAAGGAGTAAATGAAACACATTAATGTAATTTGCAGAAGATAATAAATTGGGAGGAGCTCTCAACCCCAGAAAGTTCAGTTGAATAATACAAATAGGGCCTAGAGATCAGAAACACGAGCAAGAGATAAAATCTGATTCCTCTTGAGACAATACAAGATAATGGATCTTAACAAAAGAGCTCCCCACACAGATTCTCAATGGCAGGTGAAAAACTGAGAAGCACTGAGCTGAACCTGGCTCCTTTCTGAGTAGAATTGTTTATTCTTTCACAAGTTTGTAGAGAAAGCCACAGACAGCTGTCCTGGATTTATATTTAATGGCTCTTGCTACTGCTACAAGAAAGGGCATGTGTTCAAGGAACAGTTTTTCTGTGCAACATCTATTTAAAAGGATGTGCCAGTTTGCCTTGGACAAGTAAATTTGATAGATGTAATTAGTACCTTACAATTCTGTAGTTTTAACTGAAATGGTATTTAAATGGACATTAGGCTTAGAAAGTAACACACTGTGTTAAGATGAATGAAGGAAGTTAGCATCTCTTTTGGGGCCTAATCCAAAATCCATTGAAGTAAGCAGGTATTTTCCCATTTACTATAGTAGGCTTTGGGTCAGGTCTTCAATGTTTTTGTTTCTGTCTGGTTGGCTGTAGAATCAAGCAAATGACCTGTCTATCAATTGTATCGGGAAGCTTATTTTCACAGCCAGAAGTGCTAAAATGTCTATTTACAAAAAAAATCTGGAGAACAGAACAAAATCTGCATTTTTCATGGAGTTGTCTGCAGTCTATTTTATTTTTTGTTGATTACAGTGAAAAATCTCCAATGCTTTACACAGAGCTGGAAATGTCTTGATTTTCCAGAATCAGTTGCTACAGTAGTATAATGCTTACTTCTACTCCTGGAAAAACTGGTTGTGTATGAAAAGTGGACCCACACATTTTTTTTTGTGTGGGTCAAGGGCATAAATTATCTGAAAGCTACAGCTTCAGGGATGCTAGTGGATATTCTGAAAAAAACAATCAAGCAGAGGTAATAAACACTAATTGTTCAGAGATCTGGCAGAGGTTACCTTGACATTTCTCTGTAACGCCATTCTGTTCCATCAAATAAAATAGGATATCTCATGGTGAATTATGGTATTTTCTATAATGACTATGCAGCAATATTATATTTCCACTCAATGTAAGAAATATTATAATTCTGGTCCTGATTCAAAGCTCATGAAACACAAGAGGCTTTCCATCAGTTTTAACAGGAATTAGAATGCGCTCTCTATGAGCTAACGTGAGAAAAGGGAGCTTCCTAGTGTAGGTATTTTTGTTTATTTCTTTAGTTTTGCAAAAGTTTCTGTCAGTGCCTATTCTGTGTTGTGAGCAAGACTGTCACAGAGTGGCTGGCTTCATTAAGGAGAGTTGAAGCCAGTGCCACCTGTGATACACTTAAGTTACCTCCCTAGTGGAGAGACTGAAGAATGTCATATGATGAAATCAGGCCTTTCAAGTATAGGCAAGTAAGGCAATATGAGGAGCAGGTAGCACTGAATTCTCTCCCCAGAGAGAGACCCCAGGAAGCCCTGAGAGTTGCTGTTCACTTGAGAACAAAGGGCTGCATGAGTATTCTGGATTCTTAGTAGGGTTGCCATCTTTGAAATGCCAAAAAATGGTACCTCTTCCTTCACAGGGCAAGCCTGGCACAATCCCAAGGCAATTCCACAACCTCCCCCTCAACAGTCACTGATAGCATCTAATGAAAGAACACATACCGACAACATTTTCTTAGCTTGGTCACGTTTCTTCAAGCTACTTTGCTTGTCTCCATCTTCACTGAGATTATTTTTGTCCAAACTACATTGATTCTATATTTTAACTCTATATTTAAATGTTAACATTTCTGAACTTTGTACATAAAAAAACGCCATTGATTCTACTTCTAGAATTTGTATTGGGCATTTGATTCTGCCATTTCCAGCAATTTATTATTTTTAATAGCATTATCGCAGCATCTATAACTGGACACAGCATCTTTTAACATCAGATATTTCAGAATAGAATGATAATAATGCAAAACTTTAGATTCAAACAACCTTCCCACCCTGAGCAGTTATTTAAATTATTTTTCTGACAACTGACAAATCCATTAAAAACAGCTAGACCAGTCAAATAGTGGCCAAGTGGCAACTCTCATTCCAAGGAACCTGTTTAAAAATTCAGATCACCAGAGTGAATTTTGCTTTCAATTTGAGCATTGTGCTAATAAACCAGCCCCAAGAAGGGGTATCATTGGACTGAGGAAAGCCTTTGTGGGATTATAGAAGAGCCCGAGAGGGAAACCTGAGGCATCAGGAAGCGTGAACTCAGAGCCAGCTATGTTGTCTCTGTTACAGGGATACATACTCCAAGCTGCACAAGAAAGGATTGCTCAACCCACCCTAATAAATACTTATCAACCAGATAATAAAATAAGCCCATACATCTCCACATATCTTCTGACCATCTGCTCCCCAATGGTCAAGGGAGAAAAACCACACGTGCAGCACTGCCAATAGGCTAACAAATCCATAGTGCAGATCCAGGCAGCTGTACAGGGAGTATATTCCAAAGATGGGAAGTCATGCTTTGCTAGCAGCTTCCTCCTGTTCATCTCAAGGGAGCTCTAACTCAAACACATCAGCTGATTGCCACAGTCCCACTATGTCACTGTGGTTCTTTGAGATATCTCAGATCTTAGCAGTTGTTGGCATCTGCTTCCCTGACGTAGGCCTTTCTTGAAAGTTATGATGGTGGTCTTGATAATAATTCATCCTGTTGAATACATACATAAGAAGGAGATATGGGCTACAATTTATTCAATATGCTGATGTCACCCTGATGGAGCAGCGGAATGACTTATCCAGTGTCTAAATGAACCCAAGGTTTACATGAGAGCTAGTTGGCTGCAAATTAATCCAGACGTGATTGAGGTAATTTTGGTGGCTGATGTAAAACAGAGGGAAGATTTGGCAGAATGTCAATGAATGCTGCTCACTGAACGAGTACAACTGCCATTTGTAACACAAAGGGAAAGGGGAGAATTTAGGCATGTTATTAGCTATTCCTTTATGCTCTGGCTTTAGCCAATAACAATTTTTTGGTCTGCATCAACATTTCTATTCTAATGCAGACATTGCCCTAATTATCCTTGCCTCTCTCACCTTCTGAGTAAAATGTTGCAATAATCTCTAGACTGGAACTATTTGGAAAGAAGCAAAGATCTGCTTAGCAACAACTGCTAAGATCCGAGATATCTCAAAGAACCACAGTGGCTACTTTGACTATATTCTGCTAGCAGAGGCTTGAGACAAATATACAAACAGTTTCTGTCCCAGATGAGGTTTCTGTCCATAATTGACTGACCAGGCTTAGGTAAACCTAAAGACTCAAGAAGTTACTACAGGTTGAACCTCTCTAGTCTGGCACCCTCAGGACCTGACTAGTGCTGTTACAGAGAATTTGCCGGACCATGGGAGATCAATATTATGACCAGTACTTCCACTGCTTAGTGGGCAGTTAGAGGACATTTAGAGGTAAATTAGAGCTAGATAACAGCACAGAATGCTGAGAGCCAGGACTGGTGGCTGTAAACAAACTGTATGTGACCATATGAAACTTGGCCACACCGCTGATAAGTAGATATTCAGCTAACTAAAATCATGCCAGATCACAGATGTTGTCAGACCAGAGAGTGCTGGACTAGTGGCCTCAGCAACAGTCTGAGTGACCTCAAAAAATGGGAGATTTGCTTTCAAGGCAACAGATAGCTAGACTGTTGACCTGAAGACATGGTTTCTCAAACACTGGCCTCATAAAAACTTCTTTAAGAACCATTGGCATCCTTTCTCCAAAACAGAGGAGGTAGCGAGAACATAGCCATTCAGATACACTCAGTGGTATCTTTTAATGTTGTACGGCACTTGAATACTGCAGTGATAGTTTTGCTAAATGTAGAAAATCCTAATATTTATAGATCCATCGAACTGAAGTACAGTATCTCTCTCCACCCATTCACATTTTCATGCTTAATATTCCACTTTACTCTCTGGCTGTGTCTACACTGGCATGAATTTCCAGAAATGCTTAAAACAGAATAGTTTTCATTATAAATATTTCCGGAAAAAGAGCGTCTACATTGGCAGGCTGCTTTTCCGGAAAAGCCCTCTTTCTGGAAAAGCATCTGTGGCCAATGTAGATGCACTTTTCCAGAAAAGAGCCCCGATCGTCATTTTCACGATCAGGGCTTTTTTCCGGAAAAGACTACTGGGCTGTCTACACTGGCCCTTTTCCGGAACAGTGTTCCGGAATAAGGACTTATGCCCGAGTGGGAGCAGCATAGCTTTTCCGGATTAGCGGCTGATATTGTACAGTAGAGCGTCGTTGCTTTTCCGGAAATTCAAGGGCCAGTGTAGACAGCTCGCAGCTTATTCCGGAAAAGCGGCTGATTTTCCGGAATAAGTGGCCCAGTGTAGACACAGCCTCTATGTATAAAATGACTGCTATAAGTGTTCAAGTAGTGACTGCACCCTCTTTGGAAGACAATTGTAGTCTCATTAGCATCACTAATACCATGCTGTTGCTAAAGGCAGGACAGGAAGATGGCTATATGAATGGATGAATATAAGATATGGCAATTGGCTAGATTTTTAAGCTGCCATTGAACCAATATTAAATTATGTTTTCCAAGAAACAAGATCCCTGCATTACTTAATATGAATATTAAACATGAAAATAAAACTTGTCATATCTACTCAGCTAATGGATCAGTCTAGTTTAATATCCTGACTGCAGAGGTCACCAATACTGGAATCTTCAAAAGAGGAAAGCCTCCTGTACTACACCTAACCACCTGTTCAGTGCTATTCAAAGGTGAAAAAATCTGCTTGGTCATCTACAATGATCAGTTAATGTCCTGAAGCATGAGATATGATTGTCCTTAACAGTATCTTAAGTTAGAAAAAGTAGTATAGTAATACAGAAGTAAACTTTTACTGCAGTTCTTGTTCTAGGTTTGTTTCCAGATAATGCTAAAACCACAAATAGCAATTTGGACACCAGTCTCAGGGGCAAGAGTAATTAGGTTTTAAATGTCTATCTCTTAGCAAAATAAGCAATAGCTGACTTTTACATTAACGGAACAATAAAAGCAGGATTTTTTTTGTCATCCTCTTAATTGTTGTATCCATAAAATACCACCCATACAGATGACTGAACACTTCAGTTAAGAGTTTTATCAAGCCCCCCACCCCCGCTCTTTTTCTCAACCTAGATAATCTGAAACCTCCTAAGTGGTATATTTTAAGGAACAGAATTAGGCAGATGTATCATCTGTCATGGGGTTTGAACCCAGTGTCATCAGGAAAAGAGCTGCTATTAATGGATGAAGATGTCAAACTCTGTTACAGGAGTAGCTGTGACTGCATATTTATCACAGTGTCACAGGGTCCCTCGCAAACAGAAAGATTTCTCTGTTTATTCACAGTGAAGACACTTAATTAATGACTAGGCCTAATCAGGCTGTTTTATTATTTACAGGGATTCCAGCATGGCTTAGCGCAACTGATATGCAAACAAACCATCCTAGGCCTGAATTAATTAATAATTCTAAACCAGGCTCAGGAATGGCACTGTCAAGTAGCTCTTTGGTGATTTACAACACCTCCACTGCCACGTCCACATCTCATGCATGCAAATGAGCAGCCACCCCTGCAAATCTATCATTTTAAAATCCAATGTGCTGTCTTGTTGATTACAGGAATGCCCTTATCTTTGCACATGACTTAATGGAGACAAATGCCTGAGCAGGGCAGGTTCCTGGGGTCTTTTGTGGGCACAGACCTACAAGGGGTGTCATTTCAGAAACATTCAAGGGGAAGGAAAGAGAGAACAGGGACAAGTCTTTGATTGCATATAGCACCACTGGCATGCCAAAATCTTTTAGTCTTGCACTGTGTTGTCACCTACAAACAAGGGCTGATTGGCTCATCCCCTTGCACATTGTTGTGGTCATTGACACCTGTAAAAGGGGACAAATAAGTGTCAAATGCCACCAAGCCAGCAGGTTAGCAGGTGCAAATAAAGACCTATGGAACCAGGCTGGGAAAAAATGCAATCCCAAACAGTTTAGGGAGGGAAGGAGCCCATCAGTAGTGACAGGGTAGAGGTGCAGAATGTTGCAGTTGGAAAGTGCCTGCCATCTAAGGAAGAATTTCAAAGCACTTTATAAGCATTAATGCATTAACTCTCACAACATTCCTGTGAATAAGGTTTTACTGTCCCTGTTTTGCTCCTGAGGAAGTGGAAGGAAAGAGAAGCTAAATAATTTGCCCAGATTCAATGAAGAAGTCAGTGCTACCAACCAGGAATCAAGCTTCTTGTCTTTCAGTCATGGGGATTTCCCCAGAAGACTGTCCTTTCTTGGAAAGCAAATTCTAAATAAGTGACAAAAGCCATAGCAGTGCAACAGAAAGCAGACGAAAGTCTCTTATGAGTGTGTGAAGCCATATGATTGAAATATGACCATTTATATAATAAATAATGCCAGTTAGACAACTGCAACAAATCGTATACAAAGTATGTCATATAAAGTGTCCCAGGAAAAGCTATGATTATTATGATTACCCTGTTTCTATGCATGTATCATTTATGTATCTGAAGTTATGAATTTTGACTACGTACTAGGATTTCCAATGTGCCTGTTCACAGTAATACCCACCAAGTAAAATCCACATTGAAGTCAGACAGCAGATTGTGAATGGACTAGTCAAGTTAATGGCCCAATAAAAGAAAACATAACTCACAATAAACCGTAGAAGAAGTTGGTCCCCACTTAGGGTATGTCAAGACTACATCTCTCTGTCGCCAGAGGTATGTAAATTAGACATATGAACATTGCAAATGAAGCAGGGATTTAAATCTCCCACACTTCATTTGAATAAAAATAGCCGTTGCGTTTTGCCAAGTCAGCAGTTTGTCGGCAAAAAGCGGCTGTCAAGACGGGGATCGGGCGACAAAGAAAGCCTTTGTTGGCTGATCCTTTATGCCTTGTAAAACAAGGTTTCCAGGATCAGCTGACAAAGACTTTCTTTGTCACCCGATCCCTGTCTTGACAGCCACTTTTTGCCGACAAACTGCTGACTTGGCAAAACGCGGTGGCCATTTTTATTCAAATGAAGTGTGTGAGATTTAAATCTCCGCTTCATTTGCACTGTCAGTATGTCTAATTTACATCCTCTGGCAACAGTGAGTCGTCTTGTGCACACTTTGGCCTGAGTATGGGTAATGGATGCTCCTATGAATCATCGAAGCATGCAAGGCCATGTGACTAGCTCGTGTGATCCCAGACTCCATCTTGTGCCTGTAATTTTTCACAAACTAAGACTGAGACTATTCCCTGTACATGGGTTAAAACTCTGAGACCATCTCTATTTTGCCTCTTTCTTGTTCTAATCTCTGGGCCAGGGATATGTTCAAGGGGAAGCAATCAAAAGCATGAGACCCCCCTAGTCAGTGGAGGCACAGACCTCCTCCAACTGCTGAGGGAGAGTAAACTTCTCCAGCTCCAGGCTTGCAGGGGTGGAGAGATCCCAGCACCTCTGGCCATGGGTGACACAAAAAGAGACCCTCCAAAAGTGGCCAAATTTTTATTCCTGTGCACTCCCCCACTCTGGACTATGGATATACAAAGGAGCATTCCAACCAATGGACTGAGAATCTTCCAATGTTTTTACAAGCCATTCATTCCATTACATCTTCAAACCTAATACAAGGACTTTGCAATGAGTGTATGTATTAGTTAAAAGGGTCAAGGAAAACACCGTCCTCCTTTTCTCTTATAAACAAACATTTAGATATTAAGATACTAAAGGACTGGCAACAGTGTGATTATTGGATAATAACTTAGCTATATATTGACATGACTATGTAGTTGATATTTTGAGATCAGATGATCCCATTGATAAAATTGGTTTTAACTAACCACTCATCATAAGTGAAATAAGTGTTGGAATACCCAAAGACATTGCAGTTTGGACTTCTTGTTAACCATTGTGGAGAAACAGAAATTTACTTTTATTACTGCCTTGGTATATCTTACAGAAGAATATGGGTGGGTTTGCTCCAATAATGAACAGTGTATCCTGAACTGGGTAGTCTCAGCTATGACTCACTGAGGCACGGTTACAGAGTGGGAGTCACAGCATCCATGAGTGCCATCCAATAGCACCACTTAATATGTGAGTATCAGCAAGCAATGATCACATCTGATATATAGGTTGAACCTCCTTGGTCTGGCACCTTCAGGACTTGACAGATCCTGAACCAGAGGGGACATCAATGCCGGCCACTCTGCTGCCTCTGGCATTGGCACGGATGTAACATGAGTTTAGTACAGGAAGTGAAAAACAATACCCAAACTGCATAAATATCTAAATCAGGGTTGGACAATAATTTTCTCAGGGGGGCCTCTACATGAATTTTGGTACATGGTCAGGGTCCAATTCCACCCCGGAAATTGAAGGGCCTAAGGCAGAAGGGACGGGGCTGAGGCTTAGCCTTCCCCCAGAGTTGTCTGGGGCCAGAGGCTTTGAATTAAAAACCACAGCCAAGAGTTTGCGGCTCCCAGCCCCACTGCTACCATGTTGCCTAGCAACCACCTGGAGTTGCTGCAGCTATTTAAAGGGCTCGCAGCAATGGGCCCTGCCTGGGTAGTACCCCATGACCATGAGCCATTTAAATTGGATCCTGCTACTTGAGTCAGCACCTGGAAATTCGGTGGCATGGGCAGCAGGATATAAATAGAAAACACCCAGATGAAGTCTGCAGGCCTGATCAAAGTGTTAGGCGGGTCAGATCCAGCCTCTACCCTGCATCTTGCCCAGTCTGGAGCTAAATAGATGCTTAGAGAGAGGGGAAGACTGACAAAAAGGAAGCAGGATGACATGCCCTGTAAACATATGTTCTTATTTTTATTTAGCCATGCAGCAATCATTTTTTCAGCAAAACATGCTGCGTTAGGGGACACAGGGTTTTTAATGGCTTTTCTATCATACTTATACTAAAGGCTGGGTTGTCTAGATTCAGAAAATACACAGAGCGGAACTGGATAAAGCAGACAGCCCAATGGACAATTTATCAAAATATTATCTATGCAGTGAGGTGAAAATTATTAATTTGTAACCGGGTTATTAAGAATGTCAAGCCTGGAGTAACGTTTGCAATGCTCAAGTCTGAAAATTCAATTTGTGGACTGCAGCATTAAATTAAAAAAAAAAAACCCTCCCCTTTCGTCAGTTTTCACTGCTGTTTGTAGGTGTACCAGGGCTTTGGTATGCCTAGTTCTCAACTAGTCTGTTCTGGTGCTTGCAAGAAGGATAGAGGTGAAGAGGTCATGAACAATGGTGGTTTAACCTGATCTTTGTAGTCCTTATATTAAGGAGCAATTCAGAAGGCTGCCTACCACCAATGGACTCTGGGGAAGTATAGAGTGGCTATTGTGATCTATACTCCAATCAGCCTTACACAATGAACCTTGAGTTGAGGGCTTTCAGCAGCATCAGTACAGAGCCTTAACTTTCCAAGCAAGTTTTCAGCACTGGAGTGGGGCTGGCCAACATTTTTTCATTGAAAACCTTTAAAATTAATAATAGGAGTTTCTTTGAAAAAAGGCATTTTACTCTACTACATCCATCCGTTTTCAAGAAAATGTTTCATGTTTTGACGAGCATTTCAAAATGAAACATTTCCAAAACATTTTGGAATTTTGCAAATTTTTCCTTTTGCAAGTGTGGCAACTTTTCCATTTTTTCTCAGCAATTTTCTTCACTTGTCATCTCTTCCAAAATAGAAAAGGAAAAAATGTTTATAACTACAAGAAAATGTTCACTTATCCACCGTTTCCCATGGGTAGATAGAAAATAAAGTAAAAGAAAGTCAAGGAAGGGAGATATGAATGCTGATTTATCTTCACCTCTAACTGAAATTAAAACAGCCTAGTTAATGTGACTATGCTGCATCTTTAGTGTATGTACGTCCCTGTTGTCTCACTAGTTCAATTTTCAATGGTTCATGTTCCTACTGCAGGCATAGTTTATGTTAAAGACCTATCTAATAAAGCTCCAAATAGTTTACAGAGGGACTAATTAGATGCTAAATTATTTGTAGTGTAATAGATAACCCGGTCAAAGCAAGGTGATTCTGAGCACCAGAGTTGGCTTTGCAGAGTAGTGCATATTTGCAGGGTTGGTGAAAACTGTGCATACTGAAAAGCACTCTAACATGTCTGGGCAATGTCTCACAGAGTTCTGGGGAGTGGGGAGGGGAGGTGCCTCTTTTTTAGCTCCTTGAGATTTGTCTTCACTATGAAGTTTAACAAATGGGTTAGGTGGCACAATACTGACTGATTGACTGAACAATGCACAGCAATGTGTCAGCTAGTCACAGAAAAACCCTACTGAGTCCAGCCCAGTATGATACTGAACAATCTCACCTTGCTTATATTAGCCCTTTCACATTGTGCCAGCCAACTTGATTGCTAAAAGTCGAGTATAAACACAGTTACATTTCCTAGGTAAGACACAGCCAAGCAAGGTAGCACGGAATCTCCACTCTGCAAGCTCCAATGGCTGTTGTGAAGGAGAGGAAGAGCTCTGGTTTTCCCTTCTCATTGCTACTTTCAGAGAGGCAAGTGTCTACAAGAGCTCTAGTCCTAAACAGAACTGTGATGCTTCAATTTTGGCAGCTGCATCCTGTGTGCTGGCTCCAAGAGCCCACAAAGGAAAAGAAGGTACCTTGCCCTTTTTCACATCTATACCGTGTTCAGACCCAATATGACCAATAGATTCTAGAAAGCATCAAGTGCCTTGTTGAAGTTATTCAGCACCTCTCATTTGCTGTGCAGCCTGTTTAGCCACAGCTATGCAGAGCATGTGGAGTTACACAGTAATGATCATGTTCTCATGTTTGCAAGCTGTATCATTAGGCCGTAAAATGTTCAGGGCCCCTCCCGTGTGCAATTACAAAGTTTACTCATGCATCGTTTTTAAAATGAGCAATTGGTCTTTTGTACATAAAAATCAAACAAACAAGCCCAAGCGTGACATTTGTCAAGGAAACTAAAGAGAAGGGCTGAGAGGTCTGACAGCTTTATTTGCAGCCACCATTTTGTTGCTGTTCAGGGAGCCAATCATATAATAGCAACTGGGCAGATTTTTTTTAACATATATTTTAAACAGGGAGAACCCAATTCTTGTTAATGAGGCCAAGTTGGCTGCCTTGGTGACTGACAACTGGTGTTTATCCACAGCATGGGGACAATAAGAACAGCTGAAGAGGAAATTGACCTGCACAAGTGCCTCAGTCCTGGTTTAGAGGCACCACATATAGAGCTAACAGATTTTATGGCTTCTTTGGTCCTTGGCTTCTCAACTGACTCTTCCTCGAAGGGTACCAGCTGAGATGACCCCTCTCCACCAGTTTGCATCACAAAGACCATATGAACAACCATGGAAAACATATGAGGCTGAATCCAATCCATGGATGTGCGCACAAGGGAGGAGAGGGCCCAAGGAACTTCCACCACCTTTTGACAACGTGAAGGGGCTGGGAAACTAGAAGTATGTTGCACTCTCCTAACCAGCATACAACCAGCTGGGCTTTCAATGACTCTGAAAATAATGGGGGAGTTTGGACTCTGAATAAGATTCTGGAATTAAATATGTGCTTCCTTCCACTGATCTCTTGCAATTCCCAGATTGTAAGGTTGGAAATCTAGTCTGAATTCCTGTATAGTACAGGCCAAAGAACATCCTGAAAGTAATTCCTAGGGCATATTATTTAGAAAAAACATCCAGCTTTGATTTACTCATATTGAGTGATGGACAGGGGACTGACACACCTGCTGGGTTCCTGGGCAAAGTGTGTGTGGGGGGGCCTACTCCATGCTCCCAGAAGGGGTGGGATTTCAGGTGGAAGGGGCAGGCTGGGGCCAGGCCCTCAGCGCTGCCCAGAGAGCGCTGTGATGCACCTCCATCCCCCACCAGTCCTCAGAGCCACCTGGAGCAGATCACCCAGTGCTCCAGCAGCAATTTGAAGAGCCCGGCCGTCTGGCCATCACCACTGTTGCAGTAGCTGTGGCAGCAGCTGGGAGCCTGGTCCTGTTTGAATCCCAGGCCCTGAGACAGTTGAGCTCTTAGTGGGCTAGGTGATCTAGTCTGAATTCCTGTATAGTACAGGCCAAAGATCATCCACATTGGTCCTTGATAATTTGTTGCAATGGTTAGTTACTCTCCATATGAAAAATTTACACCTCAATTCCAATCTTAATCCATCTAGCTTCAGCTTCCGGATCTTGGATCGTGTGCCAAATACAGAGGTAAAATAACCTCTCTACTTCTCCTTGAGTTTCCCCAAATACTGGCATCTGACATTCTATTGTTGCAGAAAAAAATGCAAAAGAAAAAGCAAACAGTGGTATATTTATGAACTTATATTTTTCAGCGCAAAGAAACTTATTCTGTCATGGAGGATGATTATGTTTTGTGTCCATTCCTAGATAACACAGGCAACTAAGGCCTTGTTGATATTGGGAAAATGAATTTTGTAGGTAAATGTATTAACTAATACAGTATATTAAACACAATTTTACCCTTATTTTGGACAAGGGCAGCACTATTTAAAAATGTATTAACCTGACCACAACCAGATAACAGTCCACATTAAGACCAAAATCACATTTAACATTGATACAATGGGCTAGTTAACATGATGCATTTCCCTAGTATAGGCAAGACCTAAACCTACAGGTAATCCTGACTTGGGCACTCTCTCAACTGTTAGAAATCACCTTCTCTTTCAGACGTCCTATTCTATATTATTATGAAAAGGGAAAATTTACACACCTTTTACTCTGACCACAAGAAGTCTGAATTGGAGCTTTGCAAATGACTGATTCAGTTTTCTGGCAATTCTGAAAAATATAATAAATTATTTCAAGTTGATCCTAAAAGAAAATATTTGCAAAATGTTGGTGAATGTAAAAATGAAGAACAAACTTTTGTAGGTCCAACAAAACACTTCAATAACCTCCAAATGAAACTTTTAGTTTAGATTTTGAGCTTTTAGCTTTTTATATTAAAACAAATTCAAGGAAATTTCTAAATTGCTATTTCTAAATGAAATAGCAAACTCAAAACATTTTGTTTTAAAAATGTTGAGGTGAAATGTTTCAATTTTTTCAGATATTTTTCCCACTGAAACAATTAGACAAACGAGAAATGACTTAGTGAAATTCTTCAGTTGATCAGATACTGCACATTTCTCTAAAAAAGGCTTTGGCTAAAAATAATTCATGCTACTTTAATTGGAATTCAGTGTTTTTGTGCATTTAAATAATTATATGTTTAATAATTTCTGAAGACCTATACAGTCTTAACAATTAGATGGCTATATTCAACATTACAAATGATGACCCAAAGTAATAATTATATAAAAATACTATAGAACCAGTGAAACAGAAAGAAAAACTTCAGAATACCCTTCACAAAAATATGAAAATATAAACATGACTTTAAAGACACATTATTTCAGACATTATGCATGGGATTTTTAAAAACACTAAGCCTTGTCTCCTGTTGAGTTCAATGTGAATTTTACTATTAGCCTTATTGGAAACAGAATTAGGGTAACGTGGAAAGCTTTTGAAAATCCCATCGTGTAAATATATCCACACACCTACACATGTTTGTTGAAAAATGCCTGAGCATAACTGATGAGGACATGTCAACACTGTAAACAAATACTTCACATTTCTCAACAAATACTCTGTTTTAGAGACTCTAGGGACTAGTAGTTTTGAGTTTTTCTGAGGATTGAACTAGAAAGACCAAAGGTTAACTAGTGAAACATGGGTAATTTTTAAATGTTTCTGAGTTATGCAAAGAATCAGTTAAAATTGCCACAACTATTAAATCTCAGTAAGTGGTTGAAGGATAGGGAAGAATTATGTGGTTGTTATAAAAATAAGTAGAAAAAAGTCCTGGCTTTAAATGCCTTTTTCTACTCAATCCTTTCTAGGAAGATGTGACCACTTCAGAAATTAAGGTGAGTAAAATAATCAAACACTTGGTTGTACCTTGTGTTGGCAGAGGAGGAAAGCAGCCAATTTGTAGTGATTTTTGCTGAAATCTAGACATTTAAAATATCGTTTTAAAGCAAATCCTCACTTACATTAAAGTAAGTATGGAGCAGAATAATACACAGTAATACAAAACACCAGACCTTTTTAACTATCCACCCTTATAGCTCATTTCCTCTCTAGCAGGGATAAGTGTGTTATCCCACTGTAACTCATTATATTTTCTATCTCCCTTTGTCCTTTTGTACTGTGATCATCATTAGTTCTGTGGCATACTGTTAGGCACGGAAACATAGTTGCAAAGGGTTTTTTTAATTGCCCGGTTGAAACTCTGGCTAGTCTGTGAGGAAATGTAGAAAATTACAAGAATGGAGCTTGCCATGGAAATATACTGGGAAGAATTAACAACCCTCTTCTTCTCCTTCCCCTCCCCCCCAAGAAAACAAACCCCACAGCCTGAGACTTGGAGTTAATGGATGGGAGAAAGTGAGAGAAAGGGGAGCAGATGGTCAGCTGGGAATGATGGGGAAGCAGGATACACTTTTCAGAAAGAAAACATGTCAGTCTGCATGTCACTGAATAGGATTAGTTTCACAAACATTATGTGATCACTCGATCTCTCTTTCACAGAATTTGCCAAGGGTAAATGCAGACGAGCAAAGAAATTCATTTATTACAAGTTGTAGGACTACTTTATTGAAATATATTGTTTTGCTATTGGTTGCAGTCTGCACAACATCACGTAAAGCTGCTAATTTGTGCCAGGATGTTTCATGGGGGCTGGACTTGATGACCTTCTAAGGTATCTTTCAGCTCTATGGTTCTATGACTTACTGAGGCAGCTCAGCTTTACTTGACAATAGCAACTTTGCCTCTTTAAGTCTGTCCCTCTGCTTTAGTCTTTTCCTTTACATTTGTCAGCATCGGCCCTTCCTCAAAGTACTGACACAGAATAGCAAGTTTTGCTGAGGCTACCTTCTCACCACATCATAAATCCCAAAGCCTACCATGGAAATGCTTGGTCATCAGGCCAGCTTTCTTCTACAGTTAGAAGAACACACTTTTTTAGGGTGGGAGCTGTTTTCCTTACTTCATATTATATTAATTTGCTTCATAGTGTAATTTTTTGGACTAAAGGCTATATCCTGCCCCGTGTTCAGAGCCTTCAGAGCACAATGCACTTAACATCCACTATGGGCAATCAACACCTCAGGTGGCTGGATCCAGAACAACATTTTAGATGGGCATGACCCTTTGCCAATACTCCGTATGTGTTCACTTAGGGCCTGTGTCTGGAAGCTTGATGCAATTTGTGCAGCTTTCATTCAGGCACGTAAACCTACTGGATTACTCATGTAAGTATATTCAGTGTTGCAGAATATTCCCTTGTGCCTTTTGCTCCCCCACCCCAAGGTTCAGATGGGAAAGGCCTGTTTTGAAGCTGCAGGTCTTAGTCCTTGTCTACACTACACAATTAAGCCAAATTAAGTTATGTTGATGAACAGCCAGCACAGTAATTAAACCCCTTTTTCATAATCGCACTATGCTCCTTGTGAGGTGTCTACAGTAGCAGGGCTTGCATCGATGCAGAGAGCAGTGCTCCATAGGTAGCTAATCTCACTGGGCATTTTCTTGACACAATCTATCATGGAGTATTTTAGGAAGGGCTTGCAATATCTAGGTGCAAACAAATCCTGAAAAGGTGACCAGGAACCTGGATTCAGCATCCCATCATATAGTTTTAACCATCCCATCACTCCATGAGCATCTTATTACGTTTTGCATGGTGTCAAGTATCAGAGTAATAGCCGTGTTAGTCTGAATCTGCAAAAGTGGCGAGGAGTCCTGTGGCACCTTATAGACTAACCGAAGTGTTGGAGCATCTGACGAAGTGGGTCTTTACCCATGAAAGCTTATGCTCCAACACTTCGGTTAGTCTATGAGGTGCCACAGGACTCCTCGCCGTTATTACGTTTTGTGTCACATTTCAAAGACCCCACTATCCTGCGTATCCACCATCTCTGAGAAGCATGGATCCAGCATTGCTCTTCATTATTGTGCTGAGTGTTATGACTCCAATGCACCTGATCCTGCAGTATCATGAGCTACAAGTCTGATAATGAGGCCTTGTTATCTGCCGTGCTGTGCACCATAAAAAAAAAAAATCAGGATTGCTGTTGGCAATGTCACAATGTTGGCATTTGTGGAACAGCTGCACATGGTAGGCCACCAGTTATAGGCCTGAGAAACAAGCGGTGACAGAAAGGAATGCACCATCATGCAGGTATGGGACGACAAATAGTGGCCACAAAACTTTCTGGTGTGCAAGGTCACATTCCTGGCACTGTACAGAGCTCACCTCAGCCAAAAGACACAGCAACACCAAAACAAGGGTTGGTGGAGAAGTGAGTGGAGATTGCCAACTTCCACAAAACAATGCCAGATTGGCAGCAATCAGCCAGGGTTCAATTTGGAGTTGGCAAATCCACTGTGGGGTTTGCTATGATACAAAGTTCACAGGACCATTAATTGCAGCCTGCTGCGAAGGACTTTATCTCTGAGCAATGTGCAGGCTGACACAGCCTCGGCTTTCCACAGATCCAGGAGATCCACTATTTCTGGTGTACCTCAGACAGAAGCTTTACGTGCTACACGGAGACAGGATAGTTAGCTGGCCAGTGTCTATGTGACCTCTCCACACCGAACAAACAGGAAATGGAATTTCAAACATTCCCAGAGCTTTAAAAGAGAAGGGGCATGCACCTGGCCACTGGCCAATGGAATTCAAAAAAGTGACTGAAGTGGTCATGATGCAGCATTGTGAGACACCACTAGGAAGCCACTAAAGTCACTGTAAGCAATCCAATAGCTATACTGACACCACATTGCCCTAAGCACTACTCTTCTTGCTCAGCTGTTTTAATTAGTTCATTGCAGCAGGTGAAATACAGTGAGAGGAGGTACATTGTAGTGTCGATTCCTACACAATTAGGTTGATTTGAGGTGCCTTAAGTTAAATTCTGTAGAGCAAACCAAGCCTCAGGTTCTATGGCTGATGCCAGAAATATTGGCTTAGCTAGTACGGTGATCAGAGGTATTTATGACCATGAATTCATTAAAACCGGGGGAAAGGTGAAGAAAGGCTCCTGAATTTGGAGTGGAATGTGGAGGGTTGGGAAAGAAATAATGGAAGCTAAGCAAAGGCAAGGCATAGGGCATGCATATATCAGATACCCTGAATGGAATGGATTTACTGCTACTGATATCAGTGGGGCCAGGATTTCACTCACTTCCTTTCTTTAAACGTATTGTAGATCCTAAGTTGTGACTTCATTCTTCATGCTCGCTTCATGGTGAGAGTATCATCTGTGACTGGATCCTGAATTCACTGCTTTCAGCGTAGGAGCATAAAAGCTAATGAAAAAAATACATATTCTATAGGAATCTGAAGGCGTAGAAGTCAATACAGAACTCAGCAGGGGCAGAGATGAAATAGTCGAGGATTGAATACAATTCAAGAACCTGGCCAGACTGACATTCAATACAATAGCTTGCATTTCTATAGCACCTTCCTTCCCAAAGAAACACAGTCCCGAGATAAAGGAAAATCCTCACCCACTCAAATGCAGTCAGTTTTGGGAGACAAGCAGTAGCTGTTTGACATGGCTAAGCTCACTACACAGTTTAGGACAGGAAGTGAAGACAAGCATAACTATCTGAAATTGCAGAAGGAGTTAATACATCAGCAGCATTTGGGAAGTTCTCCTTATTTGCTATGCAATATGCCAGACTTTCCATAGCTAAACAAATAATTTCAGGCATCTTTGTGTGGTGTCTCTTTCATGTGGGCGGTAGCAACTAGCATAGCATAAGGGTTATTATAAACATTATGGATCCATGTGAAAAAGAGCTCTCGCACGTTAATGCTCCAAAGCATATCAAATTAATACGACTATTAAATTCTGTCAAAATACCTCTCCAGCATCCCGCAAGAGAACCAAGAAATTAATTTGCCTCATTTTGTAGCATTTGTCATACTCAGGGGTCTGCAGGCATTTTACTAGAAATGTCCCTGTAAATACTGGTCGGTCTGAGTGAACACATTGTGGAGGCAGTATTTCCATGAACAGCAGCGTGAAATCCTGAGTTCAGCTCACATTATTTCTCTGACTAGAACCAGCGAGTTTGGTTTCCAGGGCTTCATGTCTGTATTCTTAAATCCAAACCACTCTCAAGCAAACCCAGCAAAATTAATTGGTTTTGGAATAAAAACTAGTGAGTTTTTCTATCCATTCCCTCTAAACATCACCCCTGCTCCTCCCCCCCCGGCTGACTCCTACACCTCACCGTTAGGCTCGATGGCCTTCTCTCTCCCTCATCTCCTGATATCTTCAAAGAATACCTGGGCCCTTCATATTTATTTATGGGAACAGTTAGCAGGCCTGTTCCTCCCACTCCATTGTGAGTATCTTGGGCAGCAACTGGTAGACCTTCTTCCTCAAATCCATAGCTGAACCATTTTCTGTCCCTCTTTCTGCACGGTCCTTTGGAATTTGGTCCTTTGATTACGGCATCACCAATGAGCCTTTATCTCCCTCTGAGGAAAGGAATTTTCTCTTAGGCTACGTCTAAACTGCAGAGTTTTCCCAGGATGCCTGAAGTATTCCAGAAAAACTCTGCCACATCCAGGGAACGTGTGCACTTTTTAGGAAAATTTTTCGAAAAAGTGGGCAAGTTCTTACGGCATCCCTGTATTCCTCTCAGTAAGAGGAATAAGGCTGTTCTGAAAGAGGAGGTTCTTCCAAAATTTGGCTCCGTGTAGATGGGCCAAATTTCAGAAAAGCCTCTTCCAAAAAAAGGGCAGAAAAAGATATGCAAAATGCAGTTCGCAATTTGCATATTTAAAAAAAAAAAAAACCAAACCCTGCAGTCTAGACGTAGCCTTAGTCTGTCTTAGTCTGGGTCACCTCTGCCCTAAGTCCTAGGAAGTGCCCACAAGTCACTGAGCTACTTTTCAAATCTGTAATTTAAAGGGGCCTTTACAGTTGCCATTTAATTCAAGTGGTAGCAAATAAATGGCCCTATAATTCAGAGAGGTAAATGAATCCCACCTTCCACCCATATTAAAACTAAACCGAAAGGAGCTAAACAAGAGGGCAACAATGTAATTAGAGGGGATGGCAGGGGGTGGGTTGGGTTTGGAATGGTCTGTTCTGGAGAATTCTCCGCTAGTGGTTTACGTTCAGGTTCAATGGTGTTCTGCCATCTAAAAGCATGAAGCTCTCATTATTATGAAATATATATTACAGTAGTGCCCACATTCAGCATCAAGGTGCCACTTATGCTAGATGCCACACAAACTCATAAAGACAGTCCCTGTGCAGACTTTGGCTGCTGATCTTATAGAACTTTCAGACACAGAAGGTGAGATGAGCTGGAGGCATAGGTGACTGGTGTCTGTGGGGAGAGGAGGTGCAGAGAGGGCCAACCAGAGGAACTAGGAGGAGGTCTGAGGGGTCACTCCATTTAGCAATTAAAATTTTGGTGGGGGTATGCCTCCTGAGTGCTACCAGAAGGCATTCCGGTACAACAGGGATGAGAGCAGTACAAGGACCTAAATAGATCAGAAAGCATCAAGCAGATAAAAGCACTTGGTTTAGTGTTTCTTTGGTTTACTCCTATTTAACTCAAATAACTGACAAACTGTTGGGAAAATTCCTTCTTAGTTAAAGATGCAATCCCTCTCTACCTTCAATTAAGTATTAAGACAATGCCTTTTCTGGTCCAAAATAAACAATAAAAAACACAGAGGATAAGATTTGGTATTTCCAATAGCTGTAAGATAACATTAAAGCAGGAAGAAAAAAAAAGATACCCTTTTCAGGCCTTCTAAAATGTATACCCTATAAAGAAACAAAGAAGGACACAAATGCAATTGATTTCCCCTTTGCAGGTCACCTTTAAAGCCTCATTCTGGCCCTTACAACCAGATAAATTGCTGGTAAAAATCCCTTTAAGACAATGGAGCTACACCAGGAAGAAATTTGGCACATATTCTAAAGCTGTTATTAAGCTAAGGGTCAGAGCAACATCAGTTTACTCTCCTGCACTGGCTACCTATAGTGTGAGGGGGAGAACAGTCGCTATGGGGCTGCTGCATCACAATTACTCCCAGTTGGGAGCAGACCAAGCCTGGGATTTGTTTCCTCCCCCACCAATGCTCCAGCCACAGCACCCCCTGTGCTGGCTCAGCTGAAGTAATCTGCAAGGGGGAGGGACAGATAGCTTCCCTCCCAGACTGCAAGGGACCTGGGAACCAGGCTGGGATCCCGAGTCACTGTCTGATTCTAGGTTTGCATGACTGCACATGGTCTGTTAGTCAAAGGCTCATGGCAAAGCCATAATTTAGCACAAAGGAGACTAGGCTTTAGAGGGCACACTCAGCTCCACACATTTCGTCTCTTCTACTGAGAGAAGACTCACACCAGATGAAAGATTAATGGACACGATATTTTCTTTTTTAGCACCTTAAAAATTCTATTGCCATCTTTTTCCACTCAGCATCTTACTGGTCAGCAACTTCTTGTAGGATGAAATCTTCTTAAACTCAGACTATTAGCTGGAGTAATAATAGCTGTTCCTGCCCTGCTGCAGGGGAGGGGAACCTAAGGCCTAGGGACTGGATGCAACCCACCCCTGCCCCTGTTTGCCTTGGATCCAGCCCTCAAAGCTCAGGACTCTCCCCAGCATTGGGAAGCCCATGCTGGCTCTCCAGCTTCCCTTCAGCTTCTCACTTGTGTGCAGCTCCTGACTGATTTTTCTGTGGGTCAGCAGTTGCTGACCCAAAAAAGGTTACCCATCCCTGCCCTATTGCATAATATAGTCTGTGTTCCTGTCTTCAGGAACGTTTTTGACTGCCTTATGATTGATTGACAAGCAAACCTGCATCTGATCTTTAAGAAAAGGATCAAGAAGCATAGTAAGAAATTTAATTTCCTATGTGAATGGAATTCTGTGTGCATTTGTTTCTATCGCAGCTCCAGAGACATTGGCTGTGGCATATCACTTGAAATAAATACAAGAGGCAGCAGAATAAGGGTGAATTTTCAGCCCCCAAGATTTATGCATCAAAAACGTCTTCATCCTAGAACATATTTTATGAGAATTAAACTAGAAGGTACAGTCCTCCGTGTCTCAGGTCATGAGCAGGTTATAGCTCTACAAGATTTAGCTTTTCATATACATTCCTGAAATTCCTTAAACCTCTGAAATCATGAATGATTGCTCCACAGGGGAATACAGTCTATTACTAGATCCCAAACCTAGTTCCAATCACTGCCTATAATTACATTGGAATTTTTGGTCCCCAATAGATCATAAAAAATTATGAAAAAAGAATCAGTTGTATTTCATAAGGCTGAGAGACTCTTCAACTATATTAAGCCTGTGCCTGCAGTTTGCACTTTGTGGCTTAGTGCATGTATGTGTGGCTTACCATATACACAGTATGAACTCAACCCACACAAGCTTTGAAATGGTTAATTCATGCAGTGCTAAATCAGGAGAACTAAACCAGCTGGCTTTGTAGGATCTTCCCCCTTCTAGATTTCAAACAATCTCTGCTTGAGGAAACCATCTACTTGCTGGCTGAAAATCCTAAGGAGTCATGCTCGTAAAACGCCTATATACAACACTCAACATGGGCACAGCAAACAGCCAAGCTTCAGCCATATGCAGTGCATCCAGCCATGGAGGGCCTCAGATCTGGAGCAGCCCTGCTGTCTGGCAGCTGAGACACAGGCCTGGGATTGCCGGGAAACAAAGAAGGGATGGGAAATATACCCAATTAGCAAGGCCTGACCTACTCCCCTACCCTGCCATCTATGACAAACATCTATAGAATTAAAAAGAAAACATTCCTAGAGAATCTCAGAGTAATTTCTATATTGGTTTGATTATAGCTATTACATCCTATAGTACTTTCCCCATCAGAACCATGTCTCCTTTGCCTCCCCGCACAAAACATGCAGTGAGCCTGCTTAGCTAGGGAGATAGAGAGGCCTACATCTTTGGTGCCGACCCTGAGGAAAATAAGAAGAATGCTGCATAGACAGTGAACAGAGCTCCAGTCACAGGGGTTTTGCTAAATAGACTGACTGCTGGTAAACAGATATGCTCAGCTGGTCAGAGTCAACATCTGAGGTCACTTCAGGAGCAGCAGAGAACTGGGAAAGAGAAATGGCTACCATAATCCTCTTCTCCCCTAGAAGGATGCATAAAAAGGTTTCACATCTGGTGTCACAAAGGGAGAAGCAGAGAAGATATCCACTCCTCCCCTTTCCTCATTATACAAAGACAAAAAAATCTGACCTAGCATCACTCCTGTAGCAAACAGTGTTGACAGGTTTAATGAATGAGTTGGTCACATGATTTGCATATCAGGTTCTCAGTGTGACAGCGCACCTTGCCCATCAACAGCACCTTTGAGAGTACTATCTCCTGGAATGACTTCACAATTGCTGGGGCTGCTCTGTTGTTTGTAAAAGGTGAGCTTAAAGGAACTGCCTCATCTATTCGCTGCCAAATGTCACATGTATTCTGGGATACAGTCAACTTTTGGCCCCCTTCTGACTAAGTTTATGACATGGGCATCGGGGAGAGGAATGGATGATTGAGTTTAAAAGTTCAGGTTTCTCTTATACTCCAGGGTATTGTTAGTTCCCTTAATATGCCAGGAGCAAACACTGCTGCAATCATTATGAATCCCTACTCTTGATTAGTCTAATTGTTTTCACTGCGATTACAGCAGATGCTCACATTCCTATCCTCAGTGGCCAAATCAATCTTCCCCAACTCCTCATAAATACTACAATATGAATAGAGAAATATGTATGCAGTGCTGTCATAGCCATATTGCTCCCAGGATACCAGATATTATTTCAGTCTCTATTGTCTGTAGCAGGAGATGATAGAACCACATCCTCGGGTTAACTTTCTGGACCACATGCCTTATAAGTCAAAGGGGATACACCAAATAGTTCCATCCCCTTTAGTATTTTTCCTACTGTGGCTGTGATTCCCCTTTCAGTATCATCCATCTTCCAGCACTTAAGCCATTTTGCAATCAATTAGAAAACTCTGGGGATTTTTTTTCCTATTGAAAGTTTGAGTATGCAAACCAACCAACCAAAAGCCCACCACAACATATAAAACCACAACACAAAAGCAAGCTAAAAATCAATGCATTAGGATGCAAGTGAAAGTAAATTGAAAATGTCAGATTCACAGTCCCCAGAGCTAGATGGAATACTCCTCTGTGATGAGCTGTTGCCTTGGCAAGCATGTCCACTGTATTACATCCATTTCCATTGGTGGTCTCTGCCCAACTCTTTCTCCCAGGCTTTCCTTCTGTTCCTCCAGATTCTCAAGCATGCACAGTCAAAAAACTAATACTGCTATTTACAACTGTCTCAAAGATGTTTTTTTCTACATTTGAAATTTTGGTAGCATTTCAACTAGTCTATTAGGCTATGTTTACACTATGGGGTTTTTCCGGGATACTGGAGGTATCCCAGAAAAACTGTGCCGTATCCAGGGAACGCATCTGCTCTTCCGCTTTTTATTTCTTTCAGAAGAGCAGATGCACTCTTTCAGAAGCCTTGTCTTCCTCCTCCCATGAGGAAGAAGGGCTCTTCTGAAAGAGGAGGCTTTTCTGAAATTTGGTCCCAAGTAGATGGGTCAAATTTCAGAAAAGCCTCTTCTGAAAAAACTATCAGAAAAATGTACGCAAATTGCAGAGCACACTTTACATACCTTTTTTCGATAGATCCCTATAATGCAGACATAGCCTCAGTTAATTAAAAACGAAACAAAACAAAAAAACAAGACAACGAAGAGGGCTTGTGAAAAAAATCTGTCATCAAAATTTCAAGAAATTGGAACCTTTTGTAGTCTGAGATATTAGCTTCACTCTGCATGCTGTACAAAGAGTAAGAGGCAGTCCCTACTCTTCATGAGCTTATAGACTAACTAGACAAAAACAAGCACTGGGTGGGAGGCTAAACAAGCACAGAGAAAGGTGAAGTTATTTCCCCAACATCCCAGAGAAGACTTATGGCAGAGAGGTGCCATTCCCTGGCCACTGCCCTATGTTGCTTCTGCTGTGATATGCAGTAAAATGGGGAAAACTGAATGCCACTTTGGTCAGTTTTTGCTTTTGTGTTTTCTGCAGTCTGGTGTTTTTTAAATGCATGCCAAATGTGGTGTTTATTAAGCTTATCTAAATAAATATAATCAATTTCTGAACCAGTTCCTAAGATTTGCCCCTGCATGATGGTCATTATAACTTTAGAATTCATATAAGAAATAACATTCAACAGACCAGTGGCATGCTAAGAGATTTTCTTTCCTGATGCACATTTTGTTTCTCTATCAAAGGGAAGAGGGCCCTTGTTCTTGAAAATATTGTTTTCTGGAAGTGATCTTGCCCAGGATAACAATGCAGCTTTGCTGTGCAGCACACATGGTAGGTGGGTGTTTTAAGGGCATGATGCTTCTGGCAGAAAAAGTTATATGATTCTTTTTTATCTTGAAATAATAAGTCAAGTAATGAAATAAGATTGATGGAGGATTAAAAAGGGATTTTCTTCCCTCCATTTTTAGTCCTATGAATGCTAGTAGCCAGTGCTTTAAAAAAAAAAAAGCCACTTAATGATATGAGATGGTCAAATGATGGCTAACACACACACACACACACACACACACACCACACACGCTCTCAGAGCTTATCCAAGTCTCAGTGGAGTCTTGCTCTTCCCAGATGCATGCACTTAGTGCTCCATAATCAAATGAGTTTGAATGTTCACCAGATGATCTTAGTGCTAAACGATTTATTTGACACATGTTCATCTTGCCTGGGATGCCAACAGAAAAGAGGTAGCCATTTGGTTTTGAATCATTATTGGCTAATCCCCGTTATTTTATATTGAGTGCTCTTTTGAATATTTGTATCATCGTGCCAATGGGGAGGAAGACTCAGTTTATTTAGGACTATCTTGATATTTTGTCTCAAGTCCTTTCCCCCCTCATTTTTTAAACAAGTGACATCTCTTCCTTTATATTTGGATTTCTTTCTCTAGCATGTTACATCTTTGGCTTTTGCACTTCTCTTGTTCTCCTGGGATGGCTCAAGCTGAGAATGAAAGGTTAGAAGTCTTAGCTAGGCTGTTGTAACCAAGAGTATGTGAACACTTAAATCATTGGTGCAATGCTTCAGTGTATAAGTACCTATGCCAGCTGTGGGAGGGGGAAGGGGGAGAGGGTCTACCCTTGCATAATTAATCCAGCTCCTTGAAAGGGGGTAGCTAGGTCAAAGGAAGAATTCTTCCAGCAGTTTAGTACTGTCTACAACAGGAGACTTAGCTCTGCGAAAGGTCCTAGGGCAGACCAGCCCAAACACATTCTAGAACACCGTAGACATGACAAGTTGCACTTGACAGGCTCATCTTTACCACCTAATATGTAAAATATTTTTTCACTGACTACATTAGATTTTCAGAGCACATTAAATGTTGGAGCTAACATTAAAACATTTTCTCCCTCCTGTTGGCCTCGTAAGGGCCAAGGGAGGTTTAGGTAGGACATTAGGAAAAACTTCCTAATTTTCAGGGTGGTTAAACTGGAATAAGCTGCCTAGGGAGGCTGTGGAATCTCCATCACTGGAGATACTTAAGAGCAGGTTAGACAGACATCTATCAGGGATGGTCTAGATGGTACCAGGTCCTGCCATAAGGGCAGGGGACTGGACTCAATGATCTCTTAAGGTCCCTTCCAGTTCTAGTGTTTTATGATTCTATAGAAAAACTCCTATCATCTTTTTTTTTTAATCACAACGGGCCTGTTTTTTCCGATACGACTTCCTGTGTTGAATTTGCTACTTACAGATCCTACAGCTTTCTCTTCATATTTCTTATACTTCATTAAATCTGGGATTTGTAAAGCAGAGACAGTGGGTGCAGGAGGGAGGAAGTCAAACTGAAAACCCAAGCCAACAACATTACTCATAAATTTCAGCACATTTTCTTCATTCCAAACATATAAATTATGAGGTTTCCAAGTCATTAGTGCCCCAGTGTGTGGCTGATCATAATCTCTGTCCTTGTCTTTTTGGGGCTCTTGCTGCTCATTTGTATTTCTGTGTGTGAGGACTATAAGCAGAGACAGTACTAAAATGTGTTTGGAGGCCAGATTCTGTTCTCAGTTACAACAGTATAAATCCGGAGTAACTCTGCTGAAGTCAGAGGAATCATGTCAGATGTAAGGTTTGACTGAGCTCAGAATCTGGCCCCATGTCTGCAAGAATTCCTTTCCACACCATCTTGCTGATGAGGGAGATAAAATATATATTCATCAAAATGTCCTGGCTAAATAAAGGATTAAATAGAAAGCTGAATAACAATATATTTTTAAAGCCAGGATTCTCACTGGCTTCAAAATTATTTCCCTTAGTTATCCATTGCTAAAGAACTCTTCTTAATAAAGTTCAGAGAACAGACAAAGGCAAACAAAAGACTGGAAGTAATGGATATCTATGAAAGCTATGTTAAAAACAAGTACACCTGTGAGAAGGAATTGGCAGACTATTGGGACTTTATGGGTAATTACATTACATGGGCTCTCATAATGTCAGATGTAATGTAATAAATAGGCTGCTCATTTTGGTGTTCCCTATAGTCAGCTAACACTATCACAGAGACAACGCCTCATTTTTCCATTTTGTCTGTAAATTATGGCTTTTAGGTTTCAGTTCTTTACTGAACAGACTACTACATAACCCCAACATTTCTTTTCTCTTTTCAGTTATGATTTATTATATCAAACCAGCATTGGTGCCTGTATTGTCTCAGGGTACATCTAGACTGCAAGGCTATTTCAGGATACCTTAAGTATCCCCAAAATAGCTACCCCACATCCAAGGAACGAGTCCACTATTTCAAAATAATTTTCTAAATAACGGACGCACTATTTCAGCATTCTTGTAAACCTCATTCCATGAGGAATAAGAGGTGTCTCTAAATAGTGCTTTTATTTCAAAATTTGGTGCCGCATAGACATGCCAAATTTCAAAATAAAAACGAACAAAGATATGCAATTTGAGTGCAGTCTAGATTTACCCTTAGTTGTATTTCTGGACTCCCCTCAGATTGTTTGGTTTATCACAGGGACATCTACTGATGAAAGCAGAGATACTCTGATGCAGAGAGTTAAGGCCCAATCTTGAGAGATACTCAGCAATCTCTCACAAGGTGCTGAGTCCTCTCACCCTTCCCAGGTGCTGAAGAGCTCAGGCTGTGCAGCACGTTGTAGGAGGTCCTCATTGTCTTGCAAGATAGGGTCCCTAAAGTTGTCCTTCCACTCATGGCAACCATGAGCTACTCTAATGTTGTGGTTGTCACTCAAGAGTATGTGTACTGCCCCTGGGGGAGGAGGGGTATGCAGGTATCTTCTCAGGGGTACATCAACTCATTTAGATAGTTGACTGTTTTTACAACAGGCCACGTAAAAAGCATGAGTCAAACACAAGCTAAAATTTCTTACAGCCAATGGCTAGTTCAGGCTGATCTATATACTATACACCAGAGGTGGACAATAAATGGCTCACAGGTCAGATGCAGTTCACCAGGCTGCCAAGTGCTTTATTTACCTGCATATCAGCAGGTACAGCCCCTTGCAGCTCCTGTTGGCCAAGGATCACCATTCCCAGCCAATGGGAGCCGCGAAAAGTGGTCCGTGCTGCTGACTGCCAACCCCTGCTATCCACTGAAATGTAAATACAATATTTCTATTCCAAAGGATTTATTTTATAATTATATGGTAAAAAATGAGAAAGTAAGCAATGTTCTCATTAATAGTGTGCTGTGATATTTTTGTCTTTTCATGTCTGATTTTGTAAGCAAGCAGTTTTTAAGCGAGATGTAACTTGGGGTACACAAGACAAGAGTCCTGAATGGGGTACAGAGGGTGTCCAAGGTTGAGAACTACATCTTCAATGGCTTTGGCTTTTGAGTAATATTGTTGCATAGAAAACAGACTGAAATATGTAAACAAATATCATCTCAATTTTATAGATATGGAAACCAAGGCAGCATAAAATGACTTGCCCAATGCCAGAAGATAATGCAGTGTCAGAGCAGAAATTACAACTCAGGAGGAGTTCATCATTTACTGGGGGCTATTCTAGCTGTGGCTCAAATTGGCTGCTGCCTAGGGCAGAAGGGACAAACCCAAGTGGTACTGTGATCCCACATGCCAGGTCAGAATATCATTCCTCCAGATTTGGCCTGACCACCTCCTCACCCCTCTCATGGTAGAGAGGCAGCCAGGCTAAACCTGAGTGAGCTGTATTGCAACCTGGTCCTTGGCATTCCTATTTCTAGCAGAACCACAGGAAGACTTGTCAGGCCCTCCCAGATCTCTCATGTGCACCCACCCACAGTTCAGAACCTGTCATCTAGGAAGGAGCCAGCATAATTAAGGTTTGCAGGTTGACTTGAACAGCCTCTGCCTTTTACCAGGTTCCTGGCTCCTAGTCCTGTATATAAACCACTAAACCATGCCGCTTAAGAGAACAGGTAGGGGAAAAGTATAGATCTCACATTCTAGACCAGTGTTTCCTGATTTTATTTGGCCACAGAACCCTTTTCAGCTTAAAATAATTTCAAGGAACCCCTAGGGTTCCCAGAGTAAAATTTGGCAAAAAAACAAAAACAAACAAACAAAAAAAAAACCCCGCCAGAATTGGTTGAGCAAAAAACCCTGCAAAATACTCTGTCTCTTTAAGAGGGGGCGGGGCAATGCCACGTTCTTGCAGAACCCTTACTTTCGCTTTGCGGAACCCGGGGGGTCCACGGAGCACCAATTGGGAAACACTGTTCTAGACTGCTGCTTAACATAAAATTAGTTGTACATGGACAATTCAGACCCAGACATTTCGTCTTCTGATTGTTCCAAGAATGGGCAGTCAGGATACAGAACGCTTGTTGGTCAGACAGAGGCAAACATCTGGCTGTCTTCTTAGCTGATTGCTGGAGTATGGATAATTAAGTGTACAATGAAGTCTCTATAGTGACAGACTTGAGCTTCCACTTGAATCACTGTCTGGCCCCAGAGAAAAAAGGGTATTGCTCTGAAACAGAAAGCTACAGTAGAGAAAGTGTGGGCCCTTGTTTTAATATGGAAATGTTGGCAACATGCCCAATAGCAGCTTCAAATCAATGTGCCTGCTCTTCTTCACCTGAGGCAAAAATATCACATTATTTAGTGAGATGAAAATCAGCTCTTTCCAGTTAGGCTTAGCTGAATTTCAGGCCTCTTTGGAATGATCCCATTGTGTACCAATCTGGACTTTTATGCACTGGGAATGGCATTTACTGAGAAGGCTTGAAGGCACAGGAGTCTGTTTTTTAACTACATCTAGCAGTCAGGTGCCTTCAAATGCTGTATACCTACAGAAACAGCAGGCCCTCATTTCACCGAGCATTCATTAGAATTAGACACTTGCTTTAGGCATTTCTGAGAGTTGTATAAGGAGGAAATAAAACAAACTAAACCATTTTTCAGAGTCTGTTTTAGGAGCCAACTCTTTTTTATGGTGTGATGACATGCATTTAATAAAGATATACAGTAGTCTGAGCAAAGTAAATCTATACCCTTATATTACAGAGACTTGGAATGACGCTTTCATTTAATCGTGGCAGACTGCTGTGCACAATTTACCAAAATGGAGTAAATGGCTATTGAACTGTAACATCTAAAGATGTCTAAGTGCTCAGATAATTTGTGTCTTATTTTGCAGATGATGGTAATAAAATAGATAAAAAAAAGAGGAGGAAAAGCTAACAGAGGTGCCCTAAGACAGGAGGAAAACAAGGAGGGGGGAGTCACAAAAAATGGGACTATGTCTCGCATCACATCCTCCCCAAATTGGGTAGGTATTATCTAACTATTTCACTTTTTATTAGTTAATTGTTCATTACAGAGCCATAGGCATACATTGGGCTCTACAGGTAAATAAGAAGACAGTCTAGATTATATACACATTACAAATTGCTCAGTGCAGGGACTATCTTACAGCACCTAGTACACTGGTGCTGTGGGTTCTATCATGATATAAATAATTGAACTCAGCATTGAATGGCAATAGAACTAAAGGGATAGAAGGAAAATAAAAGAGACCATGAAAGGCAACAAAGTATCTCCATCTTGAGCAAATAGTTCTTGGTCTGCTCCTCTCTCAGCACCATGGAAGCATCTTGGGCTTCTCCCGGCAGCTGAGGGCTAAGTGTAGAACCCATGATCTTTATCCCAGCCCACAGTGATTTTCAGAAACCAGTAAGAGGGCATTAGTCTTCCCCAGTCCCCACCCCAAACTTCCATTCCCCACAGCAGGACATATTGCATTTTGTATTAACTCCCTCTGAACCTGGCTCTGCTCCTTCACACACTCCTGAAACAGTTGCTGCTACTCTGCCTGCCAGCCCCATTGGTCACTGTCTGTTGGGAGTGCCTGCAGCATCCTTCTGCTGATCCACCAACCACTGCAGCAGCTTCTCCAGTTTTTTCCCCATTTACCCTGTGTTCCCACAGGCCACCGCTCAGCTTTCTTGACTCTAACCGAGAATTGAATCCCAGACAAGGCCCCACTTGGGAACAGGTCCCTTCCTTCCTCAACTCCCAGAATCCCTGCCTGGTAAGTCTTCATTGAGAATTAAGCAGCATGCCTTACCCAGGAGGGTCTCTCCACCAACTGTCTTTATTGCTGTTTATACTCCAACACTATCCCTACATAAGAGCAATTACAGCAAGCCCCCCCTCCTCAGCCCTTTATACTCTGTGTGACTGACGAACACCTGAAGTTCATCCCAGTTTCTCCTTCCTTTAACTCCCAAATTCTCAAGCCCTGTGTTGTACTTCTCAGCTGGAAGAATGCTGACAGCATGATAAGCACCCCTAACAACTCCTCATGCATTGACTGGCAGAGCAGAGTACTTAGGACACATGGACTGTACTACGCAAGACATCTCCAAAATGCAACAACAGCATATACAATTCTGTGGAACAGTATGGATATCGGTATTCAGTCTGTGATTCTCAAACCACTGGGCATTGAAAGAGCTAATTACAGCCAGAGGAGGTGCTGTTATGCATAGTGATGGACCCATTTTTCATAGAGGATAAATGAGGTACTCTCAGCACCTACAGGAGTGAAGAACCAAGAGCCAAAATCTGGTAGATAATGTAAGCCACCACTCTTAAGTCAGTTACCTACTCAGTTCATGCAGGTCTAGGAATTGTTTATCCAGGATATTATATTGAAACATAGTGCTAAGACTGTATATTTTCCTTATTCTTATTAAAAGGATGTATAATCCACATCTCAGAGATAACAAAAAGTAAAGTTCATGGATATTATTAGCTTCCAATATGTGCAGTTAGAAAATTACACACTGAAAGTTATCTGACATTCATGTAAATTTCATTGAATGGAAAATATCTAATTATCTCTCCAAGATAACAAATATATATGTAAATGTTTTAATCTAATGATAATAATATGTCTAGGGAAGGATATTATCATTTGAAATCTAAAGTAATCACAAAAGTTGAACTGTGATTGTATGAATTTCTGAGGTAGTTGCTCTGAACTCTTGTTTGTTGATGAAATAAAAGCTATAGGGCTTTGTTGTGTTCACATGCTTAAGTTATGTGCTCCATTTAGCATTCAAAGATGAATGGCAGAATTCAGAAGCAAAAAACAAAAACAAAAAACAAATTCCCCCTCTACCCCGTTCTGTAGCAAGAGCTGAATTCCATTTTTTAAATTATAACTTGGGAGTTGGAGTAAGATACTATCTACTTCTTTCCATCCACCAGTGATGTCAATTTCTTCCTTCCTTGGAAGCTCATTTTATATATTTTTCTCAAGAAAATGATGGATCTCATATCCTTTCACAAAAGTGAAAGATGAAAGATGAGTGAATAACTAAAAATTAGTGAGCTGAATGATTTATCTGAAAAAAATAGTGACTATTTTGAGAAATTTTTCAAAAATTATTTCTCCTGCCCCATGAAAAACTATCCTGCAACACTGAGGGTGTGTGTGTGTGTGTGTGTGTGTGTGTGTGTGTGTGTGTGTGTGTGTGATGCGCGCGTGCACACATTCACACACAGGCATAAAAATCACAAGTACATGCTGATTTTTAAAGCACCCTTTTTGAAAAAAAAAAAAGGTTGTACTTCATTTACCTGTCAAGAACTCAGGTCAGGATTTGCTTTTTCCATTGTGTTGTTAAGTACATGACGTCCAATCAAACTGTGAGACTAAAACAGGAAAGCATGGAAAATGGCTCTTATGTTTATGAACTTATTGCATTTGCAATCTAGCAAATGAAAGATGCTAGATTGACATCTCTGGAAACTAAAATCCTTTATGAACACAATAGGTACAGTGGAAGCTGTCACACAGGGTATTGGCAATGAGCCTCAACCCTGACCTGGAGGGTTTACCTCTACAAATGGCAGAGTCATTCCATTCTTCATGGCTCATTCAGTCTTTGGCTTCTTTCAAATGCCCCAGTTTCTAATTAGGTCCACTTGTGGTGTTGGTGAAGACAGCTGCTGTCAAGGCTGTTCCCCACTCTGGCACTTCGAGCGCAGAAGGTGGGGGCCTGCAAGAGTCCTTAAAAATACCTTGCCTGTAGAGGCTTCTGTTTTTAAAATTCCCCAAGGTAACAGATTCCCTGATCTTGGGAGGTATGCTGTCATTACCCAAGTGAAAAATCCCTTTATTCTTGAACCCAGGAAGAGTCACTTGGGAACTTCTTCCAGAAGGAGGGTACCCCAAGCTCTTTTACCACAAGAGAGATGGGGGGGGGGAGGGGAGAGAAAAGAAAACAAACTATAATCTGATAGTTGACCTCTCAGTCTTAGACATATGTACACAAACCTCCTATTACCTTCCAGGCTACAAGAATTAGATCATAGTCTTTAAAAAAGTGACTTTATTAACAAAACAAAAAGATATATTTGGTAAAACATACTTGGTTGTTAAGTATTAATGAGCAACTGAGAAAACAGATTAAAGCACAAAGAATTGCTTCCCTGGGATTCAGTTTTAGTTACAGTGCAGGGAGGGTACGTGGATTCAGAACAGAAATATTTAACCAAACTACAAAACAAAGAAAATAACCTGATTGTGTCTAATTAAACATTCCCTATCATTTACATAACTGTAGTTTCCAGATCCAGGCCATTTCTAGACATGGGTATTCCTTTTCTAGGCATGGATATTCCTGCTTGGTTCACTTCATCTTCTTCCCCTAGCTCCTAATTTGAACTTCCACAAAAGAAGTGCAGCAGGCAGATTCCTTTTCAATTCGAAATCAACACTTCCTTTCGATTTGTTTTCCTGGATCCCTGCCAACACTTCCTACATAACCTGGGTTTAACCCTTTAGTTACTGAATGCTGGGATGGTTAGAAAAGAGCGGAACCTTTCCCATCCATCACAGCTGCCTAGTAGAACCTTACTGAACCCACCAAACAGACTACACAGACCACCAAATAGCAATCAAATGCTGGCAATCGTTAGTCACTACTACCCAGAGAAGATTTGGGACAGCTTCCTAGAAAGGAAACGCTTGGTACACTACTGCAGCATAGTTTTGGATAATAATTGTGTAAAACACACATTGTGATTGGCTGGCTGGTCTTTTCTTGTGAAATCATGACCATTTACTCACTCCCAACAATTCATAGCACAAGCAGCAGAAGAATAGGCAAGTGTACACTTGGAAAAATGGAGTTTACCCACTTCTCATTTGGGAGTTTAATTCAGGTTAGTTTACCCACTTAAAAAAAATCATACCACTGTGAAATAGCCTCCTCATTAGCAGTTTGTGGGCTTCCAGTTACTGATATCTCACTTTTTCATGTGAAAAATAAAGGTCCTGAACTAGCAAAGGAATTGTGTGAGGTTTTGAGGAAAAGGAGGGAGGATTAAATAGTCCCAGGAACTCTTAAAAAAAAAAAAAGCACACCAATTAGAAGAAAAACATGTTCAAAATTGTAGACAAAGGATAGTTTATAGCTAATATTGGAATGCAATGTGGAACTAATACCACAAGACAGTATACAAAAACAAGCTCAGTTTCCTAATTGCTAGTTCAGTTTAACCATGATAGTGCCCCTTTTACATTCATGTGGTGTTTGGAAAATGGCCATTAAAAAAAAAAACAGATACCTGCATTTGCATGTGAGAAAAAGTATCAGTGAAGAACCAGAGGTAAAAGGTGGCTCACACTAGGATATATGGGAGTTATGCTGTTGATTTCAAGAGATCCAGATTTTCACCCCAGCAGTATTCTGTATTAAGTAGACGCCATTAAATTATTCCCTTGTTGAAAAGTTTTTCAGTCTTCCATGGAACAGAATCTATACTTTATGACCATTCATAGGAGGTATTAACAAATAGTGAAAAGCAAACAGTTCATGAACAACTTCCTGCTAGGAATTACAAAAAGAAAACATTCTGAAAAAATGAAGTCTGTTCATGAGCACTGTGTGACTAGAAAAAAATTACAAGGATGAAATTCACGGAATCATTTATTTGCCACAAATAATTAAACCAGAGGATACACTGAAAAACTCAACCACTTTTTCTATTAAAAACCAAAACAATACAGTACTCTAAAACAATGATTAAGGCCTGGATGCACATGGGTGACTTCCATACTTCTTGAAAAGCACGTATGATGAGAAGACAAACTCAGATCACATACAATAGCTTTCTAATTTCACACATTTTTAGCCTCATAACTATGGGCATGTCTACACTAGGAAGTTATTTTGAAATAACTAAATTTGAAATAACTCCCAAAATAACCATTTCAAAATAAGCTTATTTTGGAAAGCAGGAAACCAGCCTGTCATTTTGAAATAATGGGCATGGTAGTGTGGACGCCTCGCTTATTATTTCAAAATAAGGGAGTTTTATTCGAAATAACTCCCTAGTATAGACCAGGGCTATGTTACTAGTCCCTTGAGCCATTAGTCCATCCTCCCAGCTCTTAATGACATCAGCTTATGCTGGTGAATTAAACAGAGCCTTGAGTTCATGTCCTGGCAAATAACTGAAAAAGAATTTGTTTCCCCCCAAAATTGTTTCAAATTTATTTAATTTTTGCTTGGTGGATCTACGCATTTGCCATTGACTTTGAAGATCTTTTTGATTTTCTTCCCCTTTCTTGTTTTGGCTTTCTGAATATTTTGGCTACAGCGACTGTGCAAATGAAAGAGTTTTCTTCTTGTCCTTTTTTTCTTCCTTTGCACATGAAATCTATGTGCAATAAGTAGCTTTGAAAGGAGATTGGACTTTAGTTGTTGCCTTGAAAAGTTGACCTCTTTGTCTAATGATTTATATGTGTGTAATGTTGTAGCCATGTTGGCCCTGAGGACATGAGAGAGACAAGGTGGATGAGGTAATATTTATTAGATTAAGTTCTGTTGGTGAAAGACAAGCTTTTGAGTTAGAGAGATCTGAGGGAATATTGGCTGCTGACATTTTGGTTGCCATCTGTGCTGGCTGCAGATGTGTTCCATGATCTGAAGCAGTGATATGTTCTGTTCTTGTATTATAATAAATCTGTTGCCCTCAGTTATTCTCATGCAGCTCCTTTGGACTGCAACAGAAGTCACATGCATATCTCAGAATAGGGAATCTCAGTCAAAACTCACTGCTGTAAATGGGAGCATTTATTTTTAATTTCGCGTGCTTTGAATCTGACCCAGAATAAGGCCTCATTGTTTATTGTAGGTATGTGTACGCCACTTTAATTAGTGGATTGTTCTCTACTCCCTATAAGAGCACAGCATGGGCTAGAAAGGCTTCTGAGAATTAAGTCTGTGGAGGGAATAGTTTTCTTCTTAGTCTTACTATAGTATATTGTTTGCTAGTAATAATTAGCTCTCTTCAGAGTGACAAATGCCACAAGGAGTTGTCTACATGCAGAATTGCGTTGATTTAATTTAAGGTGTACTCTTAAATTGATTTAGTTAAACCAGTTCAAAAGACTGTTGACACTTTGATTTGCATTTAGCTCAAGTCTAACTCAAAATAAACCTGGGTTGGTCCAAATACAAGGGTCCATGAAGCCTTTCCCACTGCTGTAACTAAACAGGTTTAAAAATCAAATTTAGGCCATGTCTATGCACATATGCTGCAGCAGAACAGCCTGAGCTGGCCCAAGCTACGGGCTGACTGGGCTACTGCCCGGGGCGCCCCATTGTAGGGGGTGCCGCGTGGGGCTGCCGGACCAGGTGGGGGCGAGACCACGCGTGCGCCGCACTCCCGGGGTGCACAAAAGGCTCAGGCCGTTCCCTGAGAATGGCAGTACCATGTCAGTGAAATATCAGTCAATCAAGCTATGTCTAAGATTGCAGGCTTCTTTTGGAAGAAGCTTTTCCGGAAGAAATCTTCCAAAAAAATGTCTTCCGAAAGAGAGCGTCCACACTGCCAAAGCACATCGAAAAAGCGATCTGCTTTTTTGAAAGATAGCATCCACACTGAATGGACTCTCTCTTGCATTTCAGCTGTGATTACTATGCATGGAGTGGTCACCAGGGCACCTGCGCTTTTTCCTCTTTCCTCTTCTTTTGATAGAACTCTCTCTTCCCTGTCCACACATGCCTTTTTCCAAAAGAGCTCTTTCGGAAAAAGGCTTCTTCCTTGTAGAAAGAGGTTTACCAATGTTGGAAAACCCCTCTGTTCTTTCGATTTTTTTTTTGAAAGAACACAATTGCAGTGTGGACATAAGTGAAGTTTTTTCGGAAACATGGTAGAGAGGAGAAGGGTCACATGTATCCAACTTTTCCTATTGAGAAAGACAATAGATAATTACCCAGGATTGTACTCCTCAGTATCCCAGGAGTGATTTGTTCCTGCCTTTCTGTATGAAAACATATCAAACCTGCCCTCGTAAACTAGAATTAAACTGTATGGAGTTTTATATTTCATGCACAACTACAGCATGTGGAAAGTCAAATAATTTCCCAATGCACTCCGAGTTTTTAGAACTTTGAAACAATCTTTCAAATAGGAGGAAATTACCAGGCATTTGTGAGGCCTGTCCAAGATAATTTCACGGTTGTTCTTATCAAAGGAACATAAGCAAAAAAGCCCTTATGATCTATATGGAACATTTCAATACATTTCGAATCACTAGTCCTAATTCTTTTGAAACTACAACCAGCTGGTAATAGTTTTAAAAAAATGTTACCATTTATATTTCTTTGCATCTAAGTTTTAATAGAACCCTTTAATTTTATAATGAATTCATTTTATTGCTGTTACTCAATTCATATTTAGTTAAAGATTACATTCTCTGTGGAATTTTATGATCTTATTCTGTATTAAAAGATAAAAGTATACTGTTTGCTCCACAGATAAAATATGGCTACAAATTAATGTTTCCCAAAACTCTGTTTAATACAAATTATGTGAAATATAAATGTTCTTAGTAAAGGAAAACTGACAATATGTTAATGGTTAGTTTTCTGGAGGAATTATTAACTATGTGCTCCTGAATTCTCTGATAAATATTAGTATACTTATGAAAACTCAAATCATATAACATGTTATGGGTAATTCTTATATAATTAACATGAATTACCAGCCACATTTTTTAAAGTCAGGTGTTACCTATACATAATGTAAGCAGAAAAATTAAATAATAAAAGCAGTTCATACTGATTTATACACCTCCAGTTCCAAGTAGAACAGAATCCCAGGTGGGCTATAACTTCAAAATGTACTATAGCAAAAGTAAATTAACTTTGTTCCATTTCTTTGCCCTACTTTTTCAGAGAGTACATGATTTCACTATCACTTGTCCTACTAATACAAAGCAGAGCCTTTTTTATCCACTTAGCAGTAGTACTCATACCTCTCAACACATGATGTGCTTTAGTAGTATTTGGTAGTATTAAAAAAATAGAAAAACAATCAGAAATAGTTAGCAATATTCTCAGTACTCATATGCAAAAACACCAAAGCCATTTGTTGGGTGTGTCCTTTTTATTGTGATTGAGATAAAAACTGATGTCACCCACTTTTGTTTGTTTCTGTTCATTTGCATCCTTATTTGTATAGGAACAACGTGTAGTGAAATCTCATTTGGGGGCAAGTTAGTAGTAGAAAGATAAGGGAGATGTCATTTGCTTTACAGAATCATAACCTCAATGGCATTGACCCCTTCAGTGTAGCAAAGGGGAGGGATTTGCTGCTCCCCTGGGTCCCAGCTCCAGCCCTTCCAATTGGTGGAAATTTTAATAATACAATATTGCTGGAAATGCTTCAAGTTGAATGTCAATCAAAAGTCACTTCTCCTAGGAACACAATGGTAATCAAACATGATAAAGCTAGAACAATAAGGTAACTACAGGCAGTCCCCGAGTTACGCGGCTCCGACTTACGTCGGATCCGCAGTTACGAATGGGGTTTGCTCCCTGTCTCCCTGGTCTGCTGGAGACCAGCAGACCAGGGAGACGGGGAGCAAAGCCTCGGAGGACGCCGGCAGCGGGACAGCCGCGGCACGTCTGGGCTGTCCTGCTGCCCCCGTGCTCTGCGGCTTTTCTCCGGACGCCTGTGGTACAGCAGCTGGGGCGCTGCCGGTTGGTCCCGTAGCACCGCTCTGGGCGCTACTGGGCCAACCCGGCAGCACCCCAGCTGCTCTGCCCCAGGCGTCCTGATTCAGCCACTGCTGGTCAGTTTCAGCAGCGGCTGAATCAGGACGCCTGGGGCAGAGCAGCTTGGGTGCTGCTGGGTTGCTCCAGTAGCGCCAAGGAGCGGCGCTACTGGAGCAACCCAGCAGCATCCAAGCTGCTCTGCCCCAGGCGTCCCCAAGTCAGCCACTGCTGAAACTGACCAGCGCTGACTACAGGAAGCCTGAGGCAGAGTTGCTCTGCCCCGGGCTTCCTGGAATCAGCCGCTGATCAGTTTCAGCAGCAGCTGACTTGGGGACGCCTGGGGTTCTTAAGTTGAATCTGTATGTAAGAACTGGCGTCCAGATTCAGCCTGTTGAAACCGATCAGCGGCTGATTCCAGGAAGCCCGGGGCAGAGCAACTCTGCCTCTGGCTTCCTGTAGTCAGCCGCTGGTCAGTTTCAGCAGCGGCTGAATCTGGATGCCAGTTCTGACTTACATACAGATTCAACTTAAGAACAAACCTACAGTCCCTATCTTGTACATAACCCAGGGACTGCCTGTACATATTTGAAAAAAAAATGTTTTAAAGTGAACTTGACATGACACTTTATCATGGGGATGCACTGCTTTCCATGAGAAAGACACTGATCATTGGTAATTCTAGGGAATTGACATGTAGGACTGAAACTATACGCGTCCTCTCCATCTAAGGCACTACTGCCTGCCATGTTGTCACACTGGTCCTCGTCCCCATATTTCTGCACAAGTCAGGCTGCAGGTTGGGAGCACGTGGTCTTTGCAGCCAAGAATTTGATTTGTTGATGAATTGATTAGGGCAGGAATGGAATTTCACATGTAAGTGGGGTGGTCAGTCCATCGGCCTTGATCATTCTGTAGCGATTCCATTGCCTGATACATTGCTGCTGACAAGGGGCACATTTATTCCTGTCAGCAAGATGGCAACTTATCTCTGTTTGTCTACTTCTTGGAAAACATCCAGCAACATAGTTCTGCAAGTGTTGTGAAGTTGATCTTCAACTGGCAAACTCAACATTAGAATGTTTCGAGTCCTTTTACGGCCTCATCAGTGCCTGTCTCAACCATTTGAGGCACTTTTAGAGTGAGGACCAAGTCTCCAGAGGCTAAATCCAATTTTTCGTACAGGAAGGCATTTGTCTTTCCATCCTGAAAGGGCCTGAAAACTTGACAGTCTGGCAGCATTTCATGGTGAAAATGAGAAGAACACCAATTTGAGGCCTATACAGTGATTCTGTTCCCCAAGATCAGGCACACAAACAGAATCACGTGGAAGTCTTGGGTTGCATCTCCAAGGAAGCACTAGAGCATCTGTTCTTTTACAAAAATTCTGGAGTTTATCATCATTTCCCTGACGGCATGCAAGATAATTTTAGTATCCACTTCCTCATGGGAATTACCAAGAAATTCAACTCAACACAGTCAGGCAGTAGCTTACACTACACAACGACAAATTCTTCAAGCAATTCTTCACATGCTGGAGCATTTTCCCTGCAAGGTTTGCTAGTAATACAGATTTTATGACAGTATGAGACAGTAGCTTCTTCACTGTGATATTAGAGATGTTCATGGAGTCAATTTTGTACTGGACAAGTGAAATACCAAAGATTAGGGTTTTTATATTAATACTGAAAGAGTTATCTGGCATTGCTCATGTCCTTCAGGGCACGGGGCTGGTGATGTGGAGGATTCAGTAGTCAGGGCATGGGTTGGGTTGGGACTCAGGGCCTGGGGGGGGGGAGTAGGGGTTGCTGGAGTCAGGGTTAGGAGGGTGTGGAGGGACTCAGGGCAGAGAGCTAGGAGTGTAGGGGGCCAAGAGTTGGGAAAGAAGGTTGGGGGGAGCTCAGTACAGAGGTGGCCAGTGGCTGCTCCCCATGGTCAGCCCAGGGCAGCAGGAGCCATGCTGCTTGGCCACCAACTACTCCCCAGGACTGTTCTGGGGCAGCAAGGCTGCGCTGGTCAGCCAGCAGCTGCTCCTTGAAGCCAGGCCAGGTGGCAGAGGCTGCACTACCCAGCCAGCAGCTGCTTCCCAAGCCTGGAGTACTTGCTTTCCCCCACCCTATAGTCAATTGGGCACATAACTGACCCTGCTAGCACAGCCTTCCCTTTCTGTTTGATGAGAAACAATTGCATTTCAGGCACATCCCACTGTCCTGGCATAACCAAACTCTTACCTTGCTTCCAGTTATAAGAGGAAGCTGCATAGTCATAGTTCTTACCATTTAAGGAGGAGTTCCTGAACACTCACTCTCAGATGGAGGGAGCGGGGGGGGGGGGGGGGGGGGGGGGGAGACACACAAATTTTCTCAAATATATGTTAGATTTTTAATTGATTTCTTTGCACATATGTCAAACACAAAGTGGATTTCAACATAAGTCCAGTATTTTCTTGGGAGCCTCATAATAAAGTGTTTAGCCAAATTGCAGTAGGTGATAATTTCTCATTTGTCAAGAGTTTATACTTCAGTCATCTCATCCATGATTTTTACACTGAAAAGCCTGGGTTGGCATAGAGTACCAACTAAATTACCAGTACATGGTGGCTTAGGTAGTCCATACAAGAAACATATCAGTTTGCTTGTCATCTGGCACATATGGTTTTTTCCGACACATTCAAACACTGGTCATGATACCATAGAGAACTCATATTTTCCTAAAGTCTCATGTAGATCAACATCATGCTGAGATCTGGACTAGGAGACAAGGAAAACAATGCTTGCCTGTGGTTAGTTCTGCTAGGGTATGGCTACACTAGCCCCCTAGTTCGAACTAGGGAGGCTAATGTAGGCATTCGAAGTTGCAAATGAAGCCTAGGATTTAAATATCCCAGGCTTTATTTGCATCTTCCCGTCCAGTTGCCATTTTGAAATTTCACTAGTCCAGACTAACTGCCTGCGGCTACACGCAGCAGGGACCCGGTAGTTCAAATTAAAGCCCCCTAATTCAAACTACCATTAAACCTCCTTGCAGGAGGAATAACAGGTAGTTTGAACTAGAGCTTTAATTCCAACTACCGGGTCCCTGCCACGTGTAGCCGCAGGCAGTTAGTCCGGACTAGTGAAATTTCAAAATGGTGATCGGAGAGGAAGATGCAAATCAAGCCTGGGATATTTAGATCCCGGGCTTCATTTGCAACTTCGAATGACTACATTAGCCACCCTACTTCGAACTAGGGGGCTAATGTAGATATACCCTTACAGACTCTTGTCATTTTCATTCTGACTTACTTCTTTGAGCACAGTTTTAGTCTGTTCTTCATTGGCGCCTATACATTGATGTAGCATTGATTTTTGTATAAGTCATGACCCATACTATCCTTTCAACTGATATTTTTAGTTACCTCAACACTGAGGACTGATTTCATCATACTATTAATGAGCTCTGGTCCATCATATTAGAAGTGGTTGACAGTTCCTGCAAGCTCATCCTATAGCTTTAAAATTGCTCCTTTTGGCATTTAACAGCACCTAGCAAGTCTATATGGTCCTTAGTTACTTTGGGGGAAGTCATCCTGAGCCACGCTGAATGTTTCATTTGAAATTTAATGGCGTTCTTGTGTTCTGAGGGGAAAAAAAAACAAGAACAGAAATGTGGATATGGGGTTATGTTCACCAATTCCTCTCAACAACTTTTTGTGATTTGTTTTTCAGGTTCCAGTGTTCATCTGAACCAAGTGCACAGAAAGCAACTAGCAATCTTTTCCCAACACCTCTTCCTTTAGAAATTTCTCCCATGTGCCAGACTCAGACTTTTTTACACCTCTTATTTCAGCATGGTACCAGGCAATCATTGCAGAACTGTTGGTTAAATCTACAGCAAAAACATATTTCACAAAGTCATCCAGTGCTGAGAGGTGCAAATTCCAATTAGCAACCCTGACAGATTAAATAAAGAACCACAAAAACTCAACCATCTTCACGAATTGCTGTACCAATTATTTTGGGATTGGAATTCTGTTATGTAATGTATGTTATGTAACTATGTGCCCATTGTTTGCAGATGGATTCTAGTCATTTCTAGCCAGATACTGACATCTTAACCTGTGCCTTGTTAACACTCTTGGCATAATAAGTAAAGCTGATAATAAATGCCACCAAACCACTTTATTGCAGATGATAGCAAATCAACTTGAAATGTTCCTTCCATTTCTAGTAATCTGTAACGTTAAAATGAAATCAATTAGATTGTGACTCAAGATGCTTAGGGTAACTACCCAAGAAAATGCCAAGGTCAGAGCAGGTTGCAAAAAGGAGAGCAGATTAACACTGTAGTTATAGTCACCAAACAGTCATAAACTGTGCTTTTGATCCCCTGCCATAGTTGTCAAGAAGCGCGCGCGCACACACACACACACACACACACTTTGGCACCCAATCAGCAAATAGACCCAGTAAGGTGAGGGGTTATTAAAACTTCTGCTCACTATACAAAATGTTTTTCTAATCCCCAAAGTGTTAGTCACATTACTAGATCAATATCTGTTTGGATCTTACCCAAAATACAGGCAGTCCCCGGGTTATGTACAAGATAGGGACTGTAGGTTTGTTCTTAAGTTGAATTTGTATGTAAGTCGGAACTGGCATCCAGATTCAGCCACTGCTGAAACTGATCAGTTTCAACAGCGGCTGAATCTGGACACCAGTTCCGACTTACATACAGATTCAACTTAAGAATCCCAGGCGTCCCCAAGTCAGCTGCTGCTGAAACTGATCAGCGGCTGATTCCAGGAAGCCCGGGGCAGAGCAACTCTGCCTCGGGCTTCCTGTAGTCAGCCGCTGGTCAGTTTCAGCAGTGGCTGACTTGGGGACGCCTGGGGCAGAGCAGCTCAGGTGCTGCTGGGTTGGTCCAATAGCGCGGCCGCTCCTCGGCGCTACTGGACCAACCCAGCAGAAACCAAGCTGCTCTGCCCCAGGCGTCCTGATTCAGCCACTGTTGAAACTGATCAGCGGCGGCTGAATCAGGACTCCTGGGGCAGAGCAGCTGGGGTGCTGCCCGGTTGGTCCAGTAGCGCCAAGGAGCGGTGCTGCAGGACCAATCAACGCCCCACCTGTTCTACCACAGGCCCCGGGCTTTGCTCCACGTCTCCCTGGTATGCTGGGGGGGCACTAGCTGCGTCCCCCCCCAGCAGACCAGGGAGATGCAGAGCAAAGCGGTGGAGGACCCGGGCTGGACTGCGGCGCTTCCAGATCAGCTTTGCTCAGCGGCTTTGCTCAGCGTCTCCCTGGTCTGCAAACCAGGGAGACGCTGAGCAAAGCGGCGGAGGACCCGGGGTCGGACCCGTGGCCGCTGTCAGATCAGCTGGAAGCGCCGCGGGTCCGGCCAGGTCCTCCGCGGCTTTGCTCCCCGTCTCCCTGGACTGCTGGCTCCCCCAGAAGACCAGGGAGACGGGGAGCAGCTTTCCTTGCCCGGGAGGAGGAAGGCGGCAGGACCAGGCGTCCCACAGCTCCAGTCCTCCTGGGCGAGAAAATCCCCGTTCGTAATTTCGGATCCGACATAAGTCGGATCCGCGTAACTCGGGGACTGCCTGTATCATGCTGACTGCCAATCCTGAAGTATCTAAAACTAAAGGTTTATTATAAAACCTAAAGAAAAGAACAAGACGAGAGTTGTTAAATGGTCACAGCACTTAGAAAAATACATAAGACTTCAGGCTATGTCCAGACTACAGAGTTTTGTTGGAAAAACAGTTATTTTTCCGACAAAATTGAGTTATGTCCACACTGAAAACACGTTCTTTTGACAGTAAATCGAAAGAACAAAGGGCTTTTTGTGCAATTGGTAATCCTCATTTTATGAGGAAGAAGCCTTTTGCAAAAGAACTCTTTCACAAAAAGGCATGTATGGACAGTGTAGAGGGAGTTTTTTCAGAAGAGGAAAAAGCACAGGTGCCCTGGTGGCCATTCTGTCCATAGCAATCACTGCTTCCATGTGAGATAGCATCCAGGCATTCTGGATGCTGTCTTTCGAAAAAGCACATCACTTTTTTGATGCACTTTTGCAGTGTGGATGCTCTTTAGCACAAGAAGTTTTTTTGGAAGATGTCTTCCAGAAAAAGCTTCTTGCGCAAGAAGCCTGTAGTCTAGATATAGCCTCAGAGTCCACATATCAGGTTCTTAGCAGTAATGGTGAGTCTGCTGGCTTGTAGAGTCCCTCTGGAATACAGCCAAAGCTTGGAAGAACCTTTTGGTCCTTTGTTCAATGCTTCAGTTTGTAGAGCTATTACTGCAGCGATAAGAAGCAGGACTGAAGACAAAATGGAGAAGCAGAAGCTGTCCTTTTATATCCTTTGCAATGTGGCTGATACATCCAGTGTTCCAAAGACAAGCTCAGAGCATATGGATATGGAAAAAAGTACTTGAAGGTCCCTTGTCCAGATGAGGTTCCTACATGTCTCATTGGTGTGCACCCTGTCTTCTTTCATTAGATGGGCCAACAAAGTAGGCCTAGTTCTGATGCTAATCTGAGTTTGTCACCCCCGACATAGAGCTCAAGTTTGAAATGCAAAGATACCACACATTTATAACTCAATACAAAGATGATCCATACATAATTATCATATTTAGTGAATCATAACGTTTCTACGGATACCTCGCATGGACCAACTTGTACAAGAGTCACTGCTATTTTATAATATCAGTACCAGTAATATTAGAAATGGTCACTCAGATTCCATAGAGCATCACACACAGGTATCCTGATGTGAGCATTAACACACAGCAGCCCTGGCTGTTGAGGGCCACAATTTGACTCTGAAGGCTGCATGTTTGATATGTCCATGATAAAGTTTCATATATATGCATTTACAAATTGTTCTCGATGTGCCATGTTTGGCATAATTGTGTTCAGGAGGTAAATTACTTTTAAATGATATTCAGCTTGACCCATTTCTGATTATCAAAATTTCCACCAGCAGGAGGACCTGTAGCTGGGGGCCAATAAGTCTTTCCTGCCACACCAAAAAGGATGACAACATTGAAATTATGATGCTATACATTTTTATGAAACAAATGACACCTTCTTCAACTGTCATTAGCTTTCCCACACAACTTACAGACTAGCTCTTCTGGGGAGATGCTTTCTTTTCTGGCCATCTTTTTTGTGATTGTGGTTCATTTCTTGGCTTGACAGGCTTTGCTGATGATGTTGTCGTGCAATATTACTGAAATAGCACAGCGCTGAAGTGACTGTCAAGTGCTGCCTGTGGCTCTCTGGGAATTAGGCAAACAGGGATGCTTCCTTCAGACATCACTTACACCTTGCTCTTGTGATACTAAAGAATCAGGAAGCTTCCAGTAAGGCAGGTTTTTTTATTCTAGTGTGGAATTTTGGGGTCTTTTCTACCAGACCCCATTGAAAGAGGAGAGCTTAGGTTGCTAACCAGATAGAAAATACTAAATCTTATGGAAGCGTTTGGACTCTGTTGCTGCTTTTAAACTCTGATTTTTTAAAATAGTGCTTGTAAAAGATGCTGATTCAGAGAGAATGAAATCCTTTATCCTCAAGAAGATGCAGGAAATGCAGTTTTCTCCCCACTGCCCCACATCTGTAGGCTTCAATTCTGATTCATTGGGATCAGTGTCTGTATATTCTATAGACGCATTCAATCCTTTGATTCTATGCTGAGACATCCCAGAAAAAGCATACCAATTAGCATCAGTGTTATCTAGGAGGAGGACACCTTTGCAATATCAATTACACATGGGCCACCAACTCATTTTATATTGGCTACCAGAGAATCACAATTTTAGGTCACCACTGACTGGACTTATTCAAAGCTGAAATATTCCTTGGATATCTACCCTTTTCCAACATAAGCATTTAATCAGAAAACCTATTATAATTTGCCTTATACTGAGACAACCAATGGAGGAGTGGCTGTGTGGAGGGGAGGGAGGGGGTAACTGTCTCTAGCCAGAGGACTTCTGCTCTCTGTGTGAGACGGCAATCAAGCCTGATTTCTACGGCTCAGTTATCATTTGTCTGTCTAAACCAAGAGTTCATTTTCACTCTGACATGTCATGTATAAGCTGTGTACCCTACAATGTGCTAATGAATAGCCTTAGTCTGACTCCTGTGCACCTTCAAGTTGTGGCAGGAGAAGGGTAGGTACTCTGACCTTCGCAGGATCAGCTCTGATCCTTGAAGCCATCCTATGCTCTTAGCATTTAGAATGATTCACCACATCCTAATTTTAATTTGCTACACTTCATTGCTGTGATTTGAACTGGCCTTTGAGAGCAGCAAACTTAGACCTAATGACATCCTTCGATTCGGTCAATAGAACAGCCTTGTGAAAGGCCCCATGAGGTATCAGCATTCCAGACATCCTCCTGAGGCTAATCCAAGTTCTAATTAATGATTCAGGGGCAATGTTGCATCGAGGGACCCAGAAGTTTGACAGGTTTCACACTAAGTCCAGAGCAAAGCAAGGAAATATTTTGGCCCCAGCACTGATCTGCTGTTCAATGGATTAGCTCCTTGGGTATGTCCCCACAAACTGTCAGTTCAGCCTCTTTTACCAATCTGGATTATGCAGATGATGGTGCCCTCTTTGGCTGAGATGCAAATAAACATTCTCAAAGCTGCACTAGGGAGCTTCCAGCACAATGCAACTGCCCTTGAGCTCAGGGTTGCTTGGGTTAAAATAAAAAATCTAAGGCACTGCCACAAAAGTTGTGAAACAAGAGATCTGTGCTACCAGATAACCACGGAAGGAGCAGATAACTCTGGGTATATCTACACTACCCCGCTAGTTCGAACTAGCGGGATAATGTAGGCATACCGCACTTGCAAATGAAGCCCGGGATTTGAATTTCCCGGGCTTCATTTGCATAAGCGTGGCTCCGCCATTTTTAAAACCCCGCTCGTTCGAACCCTGTGCCGCGCGGCTACACGGGGCACGAACTAGGTAGTTCCTAGTTCTAACTACCTAGTTCGTGCCCCGTGTAGCCGCGCGGCACAGGGTTCGAACGAGCGGGGTTTTAAAAATGGCGGAGCCACGCTTATGCAAATGAAGCCCGGGAAATTCAAATCCCGGGCTTCATTTGCAAGTGCGGTATGCCTACATTACCCTGCTAGTTCGAACTAGCGGGGTAGTGTAGATATACCCATAGTCATTAAATGGATGCAGCCAGGCAGACACCCTAAGGAGAACAGGTTTAGCAGCATTGGCCATGCAGGACCTGCATAGGATCTTGAGCAAAATGAAAGTGAAACTATCATTTAAAGTGCAGATTTATTAAATCTGCGTACTTCTGATCCTCTTATATAGATGTTTAAGCAATGTCCGTGTTTCACAAGAAATCTGGAAGTTGAAGGCATTTCATATGCTTTGCCAGCAGCAATTACTCAGTATAAGAGGGTTTGATTTTGTCAATGTAGGACTGTATCATTGGTAGTGTAGACAGAGCTTTAGAATAAACATATGCAGTGTAGTAATAGACATTCAGTGCTATGGACCTCTGCTATCTAAGGCTATGGCTGGACTACATCCCTCTTTTGAAAGAGGTATGTAAATTAGATAGAAATTGCAAACTAAGCTAGTATTTGAATTTCCCACACCTCATTTGAATAATGGTGAACACGTGTTCTTTCGAGAAAGGGCTTTTCAAAAGTGAAACTGCCATTTAGACGCAGTTCTTTTGAAAAAAAAATTTCAAAAGAACCATAATGCCTGAAAAAACGAGATTTACAGGTTCTTTCAAAAAAGGGTGTTTTTTCCCCAAAAGAACCTCTAGATGGCAGTTTTATTTTCGAAAAGCCCTTTTTCGAAAGAACATTCAGCCACCATTATGCAAATGAAGCACGAGAAATTAAAGTCTCAGCTTCAGTTGCAATTTTGATCTACCTAACTTACATCCCTCTTTCGAAAGAGGGATATAGTCTAGACATGCTCTCAATGTATAACAATAGTACTGTTGGTTGTGTTTATAGGCATTGTGGCTGCTCTGTCATTTTATCTGTACTTCTAAAAAATGTGTTATTCTTTCCACCCTGTGCACGTTTGCACCAAACCAAAAGAAACATACACAATATTCCAAATAATAGTACATGAATGTTTTCCTTAGGGAGTGACTGCTCCTTTAATAAAAAATTTACACTATCGCCACTTTCCAAAACCCTGGAGAAAGTTTACCTGCACACCCTAAAAATCAACTTATTTGGGTTCTGTTGGACCAACGCAAGATGCATGTTCTAGCCTCAAGAGCTCTTTACTGATGAGCCATTTTCAGTAGCCTAATTCCATTAAAAGCAAACTGAATCTCAGTTGCTAAGATACTATACAAAGAGAGAGAGAAGGTTTCAGGTTGTCAGGCTTAAAACTACTAGGGCTTTACACACATGAAGCACATCATGACAGCATGTTCTACTGGAAAGCACGCTAGCCTGGAATTCTAGAGACTACAGTTCTGTTCCCAGCTCACTGAGTAGCCTTCTGAGAGACTTTGAGCCAGTCACTTCACCTCTGTTTCACCACCTGTAAAATGAGGCTTAGTCTCTGCTTTGCAAAGCTCTTTGCACTCTATTTATGAAGTGTTTGATATAAGGAATTAGTGTTATTTTTGGACTTGGAAATTAATTTTAGCCAGTGCAGATCATGGAGGACATGTATAAGGTGTTCTCCTTATAAGCTAAATAAAGAAGACCACGACATTAGTTGCCATTTCTGAATGGTCTTCAGAGCATTATCTTGGGAACATCATGGGAAATCTATTTTAAGGTGACAGTTCCATAATCCACATCCAAAAGAAAAATTAATTCTCTTCTATCCAGATACAGATGAAAACATACATTCCTGGCTATAGCTAGTCCTTTATCAAGTTATGTAAACGCACCAGAGTGAGCGTCTGGGGAATCCAAAAAGGTCACCAAGCTGTGAACTTGTATCACAAATGGTGGATGACCATCTTAATCAATTGAACTATAAAAAGTACTGAATTACTTTTGAATCAACCTGAATTACTCTGAAATCAACCTTGTCTTGGCCATCTGCACTTCCACCAGTGCCATCTCGCTCTTAGGCACTGGGAATTTGCTCAGTCACACAAAGTCAGATGAAAGAGATGGAAAACCATGCATCATCTGAATACTGAAAACAACAATCCACATCTGACTAGCCCTCCTAATGGCCTTATGTATCCATTGAATAGGAGGCATCACACAGCAGATCCCTGTAGAACTCAGTATAAAGGAGACTTTGAAGATGATGACCAAAGGTCCAATGTTACCTTCTGGGAGCTCTCAGAAAGAAAAGAATAGAAAAACTCACCAGTAACTCTTTTTTACCCTTGCTAGGATCTCCATGTCAATCAAGAAGCAGTTCAGCAATGGTATTAAAAACAGATGACCAAATCATCTGGGATACATGATCGTCCGTCATTACCAGAAGGTGCTTATTATTATGGCCATGATTACAGCCCTGCAAATCAGTGGATATCTGCTTTATGGCCGTGGCTCATTTTTGCAGATATGGATGCAGGTGAGGATACAAATTTTGTATTTGTGCAGGGTTCTAGCCATGATATATCATTTGTGAATTAGCTTTGCCAGAAGACTTCTTATTAATCATTCCTATTGTAGCTACACCCAGAGGGCCCAGATAAGATTAGGGCCCAGCCATGTTAGGTGTTGCACAAACCACAGCAAGTCATGATCCTTGTCCCAAGTTTGCATCCTAAAATATTGTTGTTGCATCAGAAAAATATACTAGACGTTTGCAGTTTTTATTGTTGAAAGATTGTTACTGTAAATTAAATAAAAGCGAATCCAGATTTTCATCCAAATTAAACCAGTATTTCCATGGGGATCCAATGGTTACATATTTCACATAGCGGTAGGGAGGGAATGAAATCTCTGGGCAACACTTATTTTTTATTCTTATAGGTAACAGTTCCATACTCCAATAACAATCTGCCTTGGGCTTTCTGCTTATTGATCTAAGCCAAAAGGCAGATCTCACATCTCCAGCAAGTATTTCGGCCAATATATTTTCCTCCTAGCATTAATACTCTCTTTAATTTCAACCTCAAGAAGCAGCAATAAATTGCCGAGTTAGTGGCTTTAGCTTGTAAAAGCAGAGCAGAAGTTGTGAATGTGTGTTGGACAGCTTGTCACAGTCTGCTGCAGAATCCAATTAACTCTCTTGCATTATTATGCCTCTCTTCATTATAGCTATTTTAATTTTTGTGGAAAAATAAATTTGGCTGTCCACCACAGTATTAAAAAATTCTTAATCCAAATTAATGGTGTTTCCATAACATGTGCAGATGTATGTTGAAAATGTGCTGGAAAGGTTTGCTGCCTAAATTTATCTGCAGGAAACATTAAATGCCCTTTCATGTATCAGAAGTAATTGATGAAAGCTATTGTTACAAACAAGTGGATACCTTTAAATGTATTAAGCAAAATCTTGGGTTCCATATTCAAGATAAGGCTACTACTCACATTGTTCCTCTATCACAGGAAGCAGCATGGCATGGAGAACAATCTCAGTAGATCTACATGATCTTCTCTGGCTTAGCTAATGGGGAAGTGGATGGGCTGGTACTGAGTGAAAAGGTCCTTGTCTCTATCCCACTTGCCAGAATAGGTTGGAAACTAATCTGCACCAGACACAGAACTTGTGCAAGCTAACCCCATGGAGCAGATGGATTAGAATTGAGTGAAAAATGAATGGATTTTTAAAAAAAAAAAATCAGTTTGATCCTGACCTGACAATATTGCCTTTTATTTTATTTTATTTTTTACATTGAATCAGAAAACTGGGGAGGGAGGGAAGCATTTTGAATCAACATATTAAATTAACCCGAAACAATTTTTATTTTATCCTTTTTGCATCAATTAAAATGTTCTGATCTACTCAGAACAATACTGGGCTTTTCATTTTGATGTTGGGTATTTTTCAGCCTTTTTTGTACATTTTAAAAAATCTATCCAGATTTAGAAATTAAATTCTATTTCAACTCAAAATATATGTAAATGAAACAGCTGAAACAAAACATTGACACTTTTCAATATTTTTTTCAACTGAATCTATTCACCAAATTCTACCCAATTCAACAAATAGCTAGGAACCCAGAAAAATGCATTTTTCCAGGAAAAAAAAAAGCTGAAAAAATGTGTCCAGCTTTACCAGGGACCAGACTATACCCCAAGTCAAGATTTGTCTCCTGATCTTCTCCAGAGACATTACAGCTCTGTTATTCCTAATTCAGGAGTCATGGCAAAACCACAGCTGGGCTCTCAGGCCATGTCTAAACTACACAAAAGATCAGCACTGCTGTGGTTGATATTCAAGGGTTCAATGTATCTGATCTAGTGAAGACTCACTAAATCAAACTCAGAAGGCACCCCCCTCGGCACCAGTAATACTGCTCCCCACAAGGAGTAAGTGAAGCAATGAGAATGTTTGCCCCCATTGGCCTCCTGCTGTGTGGACAGCACGGGAACTCAATTTAGGATATATCGACTCCAGCTATGTAATTAACGTAGCTGAAATTGCCTATCTTAATTCGATCTTCCACTGTAGTGTAAACTAGGCCTCAGTTTTTACTCCATAGGAATTCTCCAGTGAAATAAACAGATTTGACTGAACAAGAACGGAGTAAAAATTGAACAAAGACTTCAGGATTTAGCCTCTGAATGTCTGATAAAAAGCTGAGCCAAGCTGTTCTTTCATTTTCTACATACAGCTTTCATGAATTACTTCTGAGACTTATGGAAGAATATTTAATGCTTCCTGGAGAAACATTTAAGTAGCAAATCGCATAGTCCCAGCACATTTTTAATATATGATATATACAAGTATTATGGAATCCCGGTTAATTAATTTGAATTAGTTGCTTCTTACTATTTCTTGGGATTTTACAGAACACAGTTTAAATTCTAAACAAATCTTTTTGACCCTTTAATGGGTTTTTATAAGGGTAGTTTAAGAACTCTCCTTGCAATTGTCTACATATTTGCATGTAATTTGAATGGAGTTTCTCATGGTATTGAAGTAGATGTATATAAATGTAACTTTCAAAATCCCCAAAGGGAGTATCAATCCCAGCATTAAATGGGGTTACAATGCTTTGTTAAGGATATTAATACGTTGTAATTCTGCCCAGCATTTCTATAGTACCTTCCAATGGTATGATTGGCAGGATTATTGTGTAGAAAGACAAAACTGAAGAAAAGCTCCATGTAATCTCTAAAGCTTGCCTCTTTCAGCATCAGAAGTTTATCCAGTAAAAGATATTTTCTCATACACCTGGTCTCTTACAGCCATTATGACATTCTTGGTTAATTGTCAACAAATGGGTTGGCTTTTGGTTGAGCTCACATCATGCAGATATGATTCAGGGCCTAAAAAGGAGTTCTAGACAATCTAAATCTGCACATTGGAGCCAATTCCACTATCCTTTGCTTAACTTGTTATTTGCCTCACCCCATCCATGGCTGTGGAAGATCTTCTCCAGAGAAATGGGAACATCTGGGTGAAAGGAATCTGACAAGGATCCAATGACAGTTCAAATGGATCTCTTTCCATACATATTTAGTTTTATATATTGTAGCTTAATTATCACTAAATTTATTTAGGACGTCACCTTACACCTATTGACGCAACAGAAATAGTCCTATAGAATCCAATGGGTACTGGATCAAACCCATGAATTCCTACCTATCATTCTTCTCCATCTCTTTCTTTCAGTGCTTCCAATTGCTATGTCCATTATTTAATGCATTTTCTTAGTCTAAAGAAGCTATCTTCCAATATCAGGTAACTGTCAAATCACCTAGCATAATTCCTTGAATATAAGCTTCTCTAGTCTGTTCTCATGTTTGCGAGGGTTTTTTAGGTACAAAAGGTAAAAAAAACAAATCCACTACACAGATTCACGAGGATTCTCTTTCCTGTGACTTCATAGTACCTTCCCCATTCCTCCCTGTTTCTCCTGCCCCCATCTGCTAGAGCTTATTCTGAGCCTGCCAATATCTAAAATGTAGGATAACCTTCAAAAATGTGGGACATAGGGCAAATAAACCAGGAAGCTTATGATTCTGTGTGATTAGTTTTTTCAATGAACATTTTCTATAATCTCAGTCTCAATCTTCCGCACTAATGCGAGAAGCATTTTGCATCCACAGGTACCATCCTCCCTCATATTGAGTGGCACTTACTCCACAATTAATCCAGTGGCAGTAGTCATGGTGTCATTATGAGCTAGAATCTGGCCTCTCTCATTAATAAACAGGGAATACTGCCAGTTTTGTAGGATACAGATCAATGTAGCTTTTAAATGAAAGATATACTTTGGAAAGAGGTAAAGATGAGAGACATATGCAATAAACTAGTAGATCTGACTCAAAATGTTCAGGTACTTCTAAGTAAAAGGATGATGGGAAGCTGGCAGGTAAATGGTGTATTTTACCTCCCACTAATCCTCAACAGCATCAACACTGCCATATTACTTCTTCATTCCTGGCAGGTGGTACAAGTTGAACTTGAAAATTTGTTTCAGTGTTGGATAACATTTAATTAACTAACAAGTTTTAATACTTAAAATTAAATTAACAATTATCAGTGTTTCTGTTGGATCAAGGATTCACGAGATGGCTTAGTTTATTTTTCCAGGACTAGAAGTCATCTTGAGTCTGATTTGGAATTTTAAATATAGGTTAAACCTCTCTAGTTTGGCACCCTTGGGACCTGACCAGTACTGAAGCAGAGAATTTGCTGGACAATGGGAAGTCAATATTGTCTAGTAGCATTATCAGCACTTCCACTGCTTATGGGATTCTTTGAGACATTTAGGAATAAATTAGAGCTAAATAACAGCACAGAACACTGAAAGCCAGGACTGGTGGCTCTAAACAAACTTTTGGGATCATAGGAAGCTTAGTCACACCCAAGGTAAGTGGACACTTGGCTAAATAAAACCATACTGGACCACGTGTATTGCTGGACCAAAGAGTGCTGGACTAGAGAGGTTCAGCCTAAACAATTAACCCAAATACTGGTTCATCTGATATAAAGCAACATTGCTATCCACAAGCTGTTCAAAATTCTTGAGCAAGACCCCTCCCCAATTCTGGGAAGAGGAGAGTTATTTTTCTTCTGGTGTTTGAGACCTTAGGTATTATGTTTTCAAGCTTTTTCTCCTCAGCTAGTAATCTAGAAATGTATCTTTTTAAATGAAAGCCAAGACATTTGTAATCACCTGTCTCCTGGACCTAGGTTTAAAATAAGAAAGACACAGCAGATATGGCTCCCAGTAAAGCTGGAAGATTTTGCAACTGAGAAAGTGAGACTACCTTCTTTTAGCGCAAAAGAGGATAAAATAAAAAAACAAAATCTGACAGCACAACCCAACTTTGAGCATCTTCTTACTCCAGTAGGCATTCGTCTCCTCTGCAGAGAATTATAGAACACTAGAACTGGAAGGGACCTTGAGAGGCCATTAAGTCCAGTTCCCTGCACACTTGGCTGGACAAAGCACGATCTAGACCCTCCCAACCTAAACCTCCCTTGCTACAATTTAAGCCCATTGCTTATTGTCCTATCATGAGAGTTTAAGGAGAATAATTTTTCTCCCTCCTCCTTGTAACAACCTTTTATGTACTTGAAAGCTATGATGTCCCCTCTCGGTCTTCTCTTTTCCAAACGAAACAAAAACAATTCTTTCAGTCTTCCCTCATAAGTAATGTTTCCTAGATCTTTAATCATTCTGGTTGCTTTTCTCGGGCCCTTCTCCAATTTCTCCATATCTTTCCTAAAAGGAAGTGCCTAGAACTGGACAATACTACAGTGGAAGCCTAATTAGTGCAGAATAGAATTACTTCTTGTGCTTTGCTTACAACACTCCTGTTAATGTAGCCCATAATCAAGTTTCCTTTTTTTGCATCAGGGTCACGCTACAGACTCACATTTAGTTTGTGGTCTAGTATGACTTCTAGATCCCTTTCCATAGTACTCATTCCTAGACAGTCACTTTCCATTGTGTATGTGTGAAACTGATTGTTCCTTCCTAAGTAGAGTACTTTGCACTGGTTCTTACTAGTCTTCATCCTATTTACCTCAGACCATTTCTCCAGTTCATTTTGAATTATAGCCCTATCCTCTAACACACTTGAAATCTCTCCCATCTTAGTATCATACACAAACTTTATAAGGGTGCTTTTTATGCCATTATCTAAATTGTTGAAAAAGATATTGAACAGAACTGGTCCCCAAACTGATCCTTGCAGAACCCCACTTGTTATGCCCTTCCAGGATGGCTGTGAACCATTGATAGCAACTCTCTGAGAATGGTTATCCAACCAGTTATGCATCCACCTTATAGTCCACCTTATCCCCATCTAGGTTATATTTCCCTTTATTGATAAGAAGATCATGTAAGACAGTGTGAAATGCTTTACTAAAGTCTAGGTATACCACATCCACCACTTCTCTCATATCCACAAGGCTTGTTATCTTAACACAGAAAGCTATCAGGTTGCTTTGACATGCTTCTTTACAAATCCATGCTGTTACTTGTTACCATATTATCTTCCAGATGTTTGCAGATGGAGTCCTTAATTATTTGCAACATTATCTTTCCTGGCACAGAAGTTAGAGCAGAAGAGAGCAGGAGGGCCCAGAGCACATTCACTGGATTTTTTATTCAATACATTGACTTTTCCCCCAAATAAATTACTTGACCACTATTCATTATCCATCCACCCCTGGCAGTGAAAGGTGCCTCCAGCATGCATACAGCCATGCGAGTTGTGTGGTATGGTTTCATGAAATTCCACTGTGTCAGAAACGAAGGCTTCTAGCTGCCCCGCCCAGAGTCTGTGCAAACTATGAGCACAGCACAGCCATGACCAGGCCTCCCCTGACTGACCATCTCTCTTTGCTGAGGAAGTTGTCAAGCCTGCTCTCAAGACAATCATCATCAACTGCTCTGTGGCTTCTTAAAGCTCATGCCTGCAGCTGTGATCTCTTTTGTGTCTGCCTTGCCCCAGCCTTGATTTTGGAACTTTGCTCTAACCATGCCCAGTCCATTCCAGTCTGGCTTACTTTCTGACTCTGTATGGCTTCTTATACTGATCTGCTGCTCTGACTGTTAGGCATGATTGCCACTTCTCTGGCCATAGGCCTGACCGCCCATGTCCAGATTCATGACACACTGCTGCTTGCATATGTTGTTTACAAAGCTGTTTTAGCGAAAAAACCTGCAAAAGTTTAAGTTCACAGGCCTGAGGCAGAAAACTCTTTGCCAGTGTTTACAAACGGATTGAGCAAAAAACAAAGCTACAATGCTAGACATAAGTAAAGAGACATGGCTATGGGACACACTCCCAATCATGTGGCTCCTAGCCACAGTCAGCCCACAAATAGCATAGGAGTAGATCAGAACAGCTGGGAGCAACCATCAGGAGCTCGTTAGGTACTGGAAATGCCTGCTAACAGTGTGTAGGCAGGCGCCAGAAAGAATCACGCATATTTTCTTTTTAAAGAGAAAGGCATCCTTCTGCTGAACTCATCAGTTCTAATGCATCACCATGAGGATTGCATTGGTCACCCAGATAAACCAGGAAGTGTTGGGGAGTTTTTAATGTTAACTTCCTTTTTAGCATCATGCTCATCTTGCTCTCAACCAGCAGCATTTAAATGTGTGAAAGTCCAGTCTCTGTTTTCGTCCAGCTTGTATGTTGGTTTAACAGTGAGAAGTTTGATGGCTTAATACAGTCTAAAAGGTGGTTTCATTTGATGGCATATTAGTGTCAGGCAAAGGCCAGTGCAAACTGCCTCAACCGTGACCTGAACCCACTACCTGTGTGAGTTAGAGGATCATTCAATCTCTATACAGATAGTATGTGAATTCTTGGTTTGTCTGCTGAGACCGCCACATGTGGACTGAGACCATCAGCTCATTTCACTGAGGTCACCGAACTGGTATCAGGTTGTAAGGACTGTCAATCATTAATGACCTATCTGGATTCAAGCCAGTGACCTAGCACTGAAAGTCGTAGTCCATTACCTGCCTCTGTCGCCTTTTACTTAAGAAATTTCAAGCTATAGAACAAGAGAGGAGTAAAACTCTCAAAGGGAAGCAGATGGAGCAGAAGTGATAGCAATGAGGAATCAGGATGGACAAATGGCATGGGAAGAGATACACCCTGGCATTAGATTTAGAGGTGTGTCCATCATTGTTTATCAGCTGTGCAACGATTTCTGATGGTTTCAATATTGAGAGCCAATTTACTCTGCTTGGTTTTCAGTTTTATGGGGCTTTTATTTTGCAGTTATTTGGGTCTTTGTAACCTGCAAAGAGAAGGGTGCTTTTGGCTGGCAATTAGTGAAATTCTGGTGACTCAACTTTTCACAGAGGTGGCTCACTCACTACCTCCCACAAATTTGTCTAAGAATAGCTGCTGCAGAAATACCTTTCCAATAGGAAAACAGACCAAAATTATGGACACAGTTCTTTAAGTTCCAGCTTGGCAGTTTGCATGTGGTTAGGAAAGAAAGCAGAAAATAGACGATGCATGCAAACAAGGTGTTGTGTGCCCATTTACTTATCACATAGACATGCACTAGCAAGACACAAAGGAAGAATTTACTGGGGATAAATGTAGGTATGTATTTCTATCAGCTTTAAAGCATTTGTTATATTTTATAACAAGTCACTAAGGTCAATAAATCAGCACTGTTTTACTTATAATTCATGTGTTATACCATAGAGAGAGGCAGCATGACTTTTCTTTCCTGACATGCTGGATTTTTTAAAAGCATGAAGCAAATTCAAACAGTGAGGAGGAGAGTCTTGGATATATGAATAGGATGGATATGTTGTTTACAATATGCTGAATTTTGCTGTCACTTATACCATTGTAATGCTAGAATAACTATCACAGCCAAAGAGTTACTTCAGATTTACAATGGTGTAATTGACAGCTAAATTTGGCCTAAAGATATCAGTGAACAATTCAATGTTAATTTGGCTTTCTTATATAGTGTATATATAGAAAAGTATGTGCGTGTTAAAACAGCACTCTCTTAAGAACTAGAAATGTTTCTTGGCTGAAGCATAATGCTGGGAAATATAGTGCAGAACAAATTGCACTCACTGTTCATCATGAATCAACATGAGCAACTGGACAAGAGCATATGTTCTGAGATAGATTAAACTTCTGGAGGTCTGGAAGCAGTAGGCTGGCTCTGCCTTTTTGTGAAGGGGGCATGAAGGTAGCTACTTGGCTTGCTTCCCTCATCTAAAGCCGTGGTTTTCAACCTGTGGTCTGCAGACCCTTAAGGTCCTGCAGACTGTGTAAGATTTCCAAAGAGAACTGCACCTCCATTTGAAATTTGTTAAGGGCTGCTCAAATGAATTAAAGTTTGAAAACCACGGATCTAGAGCACTGAGAACTTAACACTTTTTAATATTGAAAGCCCAGAGAAATAAAAACACCCCAGATTCTTATGCTCCCTTATGCTTTAGGATCTCAATTCTGCAAGTGGTTCTTTTGAAGTCAAGGAATATGGAGTAAGGAAAGCAGAACTGGGACATGGGATGCTATTACCTACCCAATTTCAAGTGAGCCTAGGTATTTCTGAACAATTAATATTTAAGGGTCAAAGCTGCAGGATCCCAAGGAGGAATTTCTTGGATAAGAAGAGGTGCAGTGGTTGAATGGGCAACTCTGCTCTTGGAAAGACATGAAGAGTGAGTGTGCATGTGTGTGTGGGGGGGGGGAGGGCGGGAGGAGAGGCGGAAAGGTTGTGCATCCCCTCCTCTATGAGACAGAAGGGATTATAGCCTATAAGGGGAAGTATGTTAATGACAAACAAAACAGCTACTGCCAGGCCATTCCACTGCCAGGCCATTCCAGGCCATTTCATCACAGAACAAGTCCTGGGACATTCAAACTGGCTGGGCACATGAGTATCAGGTACTTCTTTTCTCTCTCCAACTCACTGATTCCAAACTCTGTATGTTCCCTGCTGTCCACCTGACCCAGTGACATGGGCTGCACTCTTAGATGTATAGATAATGAGAGGGAGCACTTAAACTGTCCTTTGCACAACAGGGGTCTATATTTGGGACACTGCTACTGACATGATCCTTCTCATCATAGCACAGGTGCATCCCCGGGGAATGGCCAGACTGGGAGCTAGAGTCCTTGACTTTCTGAAAGCGCATCTTGGTCTTTTTGATTTTCTCCTGGTATTGAATTCCAATTCATTGGATTCCTGCTCAGCCAGCTTTGTTGAAATGGCATCATAGAGCTTGGGCATATTGCTTCTTGCTCCCACAGTTGGGGGGCCCCCATGAGCACCACACCAGTGATCTGCCAGTACTGCCTCTGGCCAGTTGGCAGTATACAGATACAATGCCTTCTTGGTTTCATTGTTCACCAATGCTCTGTATTGATGTGGAGGAGTAGAGAGGTAGAACCCAAGTGTGAATGTGGGAAAGGTATGCTAATTAGGCCAGTATGTAGTGGTAGATGGCAAGAAAAGACCACAGGGTTGGCTGATATAGGATGCTGTGGTAAAGCACTAGAAAACTAGTAGCCCTCAATTATTATGTCACAGAGCTACCCTATGCCCCTCTAATAGGTTGTGTTGCCAAGACCCCAAGCCTGCTCTATAGTCCTGATCTTAAGTGCACAAATGGTGCAAAAATGGCATGGCTTTGGTGTGTGGACAGGAGAAGATCTAACAGGAGCATTTGAGCTGTATCTCCTGTCAACTCCCTAGTGAAGACAAGCCCAACCATTGACAAAAATTCAACCTCCAAAAATTGGAAATGGAAACTCTCCCTTCATTATCCTCTTTCCTTGAGCTTAGCACATTGTCCACTTTTAATTACTGCTATGCTTAGCTTCAGGTTACAGTCTGGGTGGAATGTACTCCAGGAACAGATCTATACATCTTATGCAACAGAAGAGATAAACAGATCTGCACTGCCACCAATAATTTAAAGGCAAAATAACTGGATAAAGAGCTAAGCAGTAACTTGTGGTAACACAATGGCCTCTGTGTGCTTCATTTTGTGTGTGCCTCTGTTGTATCTAAAAGTCCAGGAGGCAATATGCAGGCGAAAATAAAACCATCTGTGTGCCTCTGTTTATGGATACAGAAAAGGTGTAGCTGTATCCTTCAGTCTTACAGGGTGAAGTTCATGCCTCTGTAGAGAGGCCCATAGAAGACCATATGCACCTAAAGCCCACGTAATCATTGTGTTAAGTATTCAGATGGGACTTAAATAGTGCACAAGATGACCATAGATGAGCTGCAATAATTTTCAAGGATAAGATGTTGCATGCTTCTGATGTCAAACTCATAGTATATGATTACTCTGAGATGCAGCTAATACCAATAAAAGATCAATAATAAAATGAAAGCCGTGATCAGACTGGCAGAACCCCTTCCCCCAGCCCAAACATACAATTTCCTCAGAGTTCTACCAATATTGGTGCAGATTTTTAATTGACTGTGCTTGTGCCTGTTTTATATTTGCTTCCTTTGAATATCCTGGCAGAAGAGACTGCTGGCAGGAACACTCACCAAAACAGTCAATATTGTTGGATATGTGTTGTTAGTGAATTTGAAATCCTGAATATGCGCCCCAAAAAACTCATTCTAGGAGATACAGACTAAGAACAGGAATATGCCACATGACCTATATGTCAAACCCAAGCCAGATTCCAAATTTTAACGTTGAAAAACAAATGTCACACACCCTAGACTATTCACTAACAAGCTGGAGTATAGAAATCATTTGTACTAGAACAATTTCAATAAAAGAATACACTAGAAAATTTAACAGTCTAATCAATGAAGTTCAGAGAAAAAGAGGTTAAATGCATTCATTAAAGCATGGTTGTTAAGTCATTCACACGGGGCTACTGACAACTGTGCCTCTGGGTAATATTCAATTCCTAACATGGTGGCTGTTTCAAAATTGCTTTTCTTAGTGACTAACAGGAAGAGTCACCACAAAGCTATTTGAATGAATGGGAGATAAGTTATATCTTTGTTCTGTGTTCGTACAGCACCTATCGCATCAGGATCCTGGTCCAGGGCTAGGGTTCCTAGATACTCGGATGACAGTGATAAATAACCAAAGTCAAACCATGAGAGGATGGCAATAGATAACAATGGAAAAGAAAAGTCAGGCATATCGGCGTGTGAGACTTTGTCTGTGCTTGTAGCAGTGCTCGGGGTACATGTGGCTACTCGAATCAGTGAAAGCTTCTGGCAGCAGCAAAGGCTTCTGCAGGGAGCTGCTGGTGCACTGGCCTGTAGCCTCTGCTCTGTCACTGCTGGAGCCTTTCCCCGAGGCTGGCAAAGACTCCAGCACCAGAGAGACAGTGGGACACATCTCTAAAAGTTGTGGGATGCACTGTGTAGAGAAGCAAAATGCAGGACAATGTAGCACTTTAAAGACTAACAAGATGGTTTATTAGATGATGAGCTTTCGTGGGCCAGACCCACTTCCTCAGATCAAATAGTGGAAGAAAGTAGAGAACTGAGCCTGGTTCAGGCCCAGAAGGTGCTCTACTTGCCTAAGCAGTGCCTCCTTATCTAAACTGCTAGCCGTGCTAGCTCTATACACCCCCATAAATGTAGACCTATCCTGAAAGATACCTCGGGTCTTATAAGTTCCTCTAAAACAGAAAATCCCAGAGGTTTTTTTTTTAAACTATATGGAAAATATTTATGTATCTGCAATAACCATGTGCATTACGTAATCTCTGTAGTGTGGCACATGCTCCCCAGAACTAGGTTAAACATGACCTATAAAATGCTGTACAAACAAAACCAGATGTATGAGAAAAGCAGACAACTCACATCTTAAGAAAACGTATTTGAGATTGCCAATTTGAAAAGATATATTAAGATCTGAAAAATATTAGCCATATCTGCTTACACCCACACACTAAATCATACATACTGCCGGCTGCTTTGCTGGCAATTAGTCTGGGATTGAAAATGAGTGCATTTATCGATTACCGGTATATTAGACAATACATGTCTATGATAGGACTGAATATTAAAATACCATACCCAGCTGACCACTGGTACCCAATTAATGTGTGAACTGCCTTTGCACAACAAGAACAGACAGATTTAGTCTTGATCACCATCCTGCCTTGAATACCATTGCACCAAACTGTGATAATTCTTGGAGTGACGTTATAGAATTTTGGGAGAAATACAGAATTAGCCAGTCAAGGATGCTTGAGCTTGTAGGTTCCTTCCCCAAGGTGTCACTGATTGAAGTCCTTATGGCAAAAGCGGAGCAGCTCCATGCCATCCCATTCACATGGGGAAAGCACCAAAGAACTCACATAAGGGTGGATCTTCTGACTTGTACTCTCTCCTTACCTGACCTACCATTATTTCTTCTTGTCCTACCTACATGCAGTTGTGTAGGGAAACTCTACAGACCTGGGCTTAGTACCACATATAAGGTTCAAACTTCTTCTTCGATCTCCCTTAGCTTTGCCTTGGTTCTGTTGCTTGAAGACTTGAAGGGCCAGCCAGAAAACAAGAATTTCCTTTTATGAAAAGTTTCAAGGTTTTGGTCTTTGGTTTACTTTCTTTCAACAATATCTTTCCAATTTGTTCTTGAAAAACTAGGCAGGGAGACACATCCCAGAATAGACAATACCCTGGTGGTTAAGGTACGCAACTGGGACGCGAGAGTGCCTTGACCACTTGCTATCCTGGGATCTCACTTACTCATTTTGACCAAAAATTCTATCCTGGACTCCAGAAATCTTCCTGCTGAAAGCTTTAGTGTAAATGGATCAGTTTCATTAACAGGTTGGTATTGACAAAGTCAGCATTTTCGGACAAAATTTCTAACCAGTGTGACCCGCTCCAACATTATGCTATTAATATTCCTGTCCTGCATTGTCACACTGTTTAGAAGACTACTACATTTTACCCCAGATGTGGTTGTTACTTAATGAGTGAAGTGGTCCCTATGCATCTTGAGCTCCATCTTGAACCATTGGTGTCAATAGAAGTGTAGCCACTGACTTGAATGGGAGCAGGAGTAGACCCATAATTAGTAATCAAGTGTTGGGATTACTTCATGATTGATGGATGAAAGTTGCTATCTAGTCATTACTTATTAATCATATACAGCTTATCAGACAAAACACTCAGGGCCAACCATATCATCACTGTGACCCCACCAAAATCAGTTAAACTATTCATGGAATAAGGTACCATTAAGTACGAGAAAGGGTGGCAACATTTGGCCTGAAGAAAATAAATATAAATAAAAGGAAAAACATGTAAATATATCATGCAACTTGAATGTCTAATGCTGGCTATCTATCCTGCCACTACAGCTTCAGGAACACCAGTGTCACTCACTAGCCTAAATTCATCATAGTCGACAGCAGCACGGCTATATTTGGCACAACATTTGCTACAGCTCCTCTTGGATTGCCACCTGCCTGCACCACCTCTGACTAATAACAAATTGCCTTAGCTCTGCTCATAGAAAAGACTGACTGAAAAATTCATCTAAACCAAATGGATGCTCATTAGTCTTAGAATCTTCTTCAGCAGCAGCACGGCACGATTCCCAGACTAAGTATTATTTGACTTTAATCAACATCGCTGACATCAGACAGAGAGGTCTATGATGCAGCTTTTAATAGGAATCTAATGAGGAGGTGCTCCTACGTAACTGGCCGCATCTCAGTGCGGGGAACATACTAGATAATCCCTGTCATCTTCTTCCTCCAGGATTATCCTTCATATTGCTGAAAAGATGACTTTATTGGACTAAGTATTGGCATGTGTCTGTGTGGCCCACACAGCTTAATTCTCTCTTCAGGCCTCATCTGTGCTTCTGAGTCACCAAGTGTGGGTGTAACAACTGTACCAGTTATTAATCTTTTTGAAATGTTTTTTTCCCCCTGTGATTAAGGGAGTACAGTATGTAGGCAACCAGCTCCATGGGTTGTAGCCAATGAGCAGCTATTGAGCAGATTCTGTTGGTTCCTTCAGCCAAATTGCTCTTTTCTTGGCAACTGAAGTGTACATCAACAGAAGTGTAAAGTCAATTTCAATTTTTTAAAAAAATTTACTTCATCATTATTCAGGGACTATGCAGACTACTAAAATGTGGCACTTAATGTGCACCAGAGACATTACTGGTTACAAGTATGAGAAGAGAAAACACATTGTCTTAGCTGGAAAAAAACAGCTAGTGCCACATTAGGATTTTTTAAGGAGGGAAATGTAATCTGGAGTACTAATATTCTTGTGATTGCACAAGTCTCTTCTGTGAGTTGACAATTTTGAAAATCAGCACAATTCAATTGTGTGTCGTGGGATCTAGGCTCCTAAGAGATATTTGCCTTGCACTCAAGGGTGAAGGGAGAAATCCTATCACCAAGAAGTTATCTTGTTATCACCAAGAAGTTATTACAGCAGAGCAAGTACAGTACAGCATACCAGCAAGATATCAATAGTCAGTACAGCATATTGGAAAGACATGGGAGGAGCAGAATGTGGAGGTGCCAGGCAGCACCATGCCGACAGCTCCTCTGGCATGGCTGTACCACCACCAGCTCTGCTCTGCCAGCCCTGTCCTCTGGAAGAGCTGTTATATAGATGGAGGAGACCCTGCATGGAAGAGCTAGGGGTGGGATAGACATGTTGAAGGAGATGCTGATGTGGGGTTGCCCAGTACTTCCATGTTCTGCACCTTTCACTGCTGTGGTTCCTGGGAGAGCCCTGCAATTCAGGGCTCTTCTGAGAACCTCAGCTGGAAAAGGAAAAGAACGCGATCAGCTCCTCCAGCATATGGCTGTATCACGCCCAGCCTTGTCCTCTGGTGGGGCTGCTGTACAGATCCCAGACAGATGCAGCTGTGTGGAAGGTCTGGGGGAGTAGAGCCAGGTCAGGGCCTCACATTCTGCTCTTTTTCCCACTGTGCTGGAGACTTCAGAACCACAGTAGGAGGAGGACAGAGCTCCCTTCTTCCAAGGTAAGGGGGATGGATAAGGAGAGGAGCATGGGGCTTCTGGGCTGAGGGTGGGGTGGAGAGGAGTCATGTGGAGGCTCATGTGTAGAGGTCACGTGCCCTGTCAGCTGCTCCACCTCTATCCATACAGTAAGAAATGGATTCCACTTGCACCACTGAGGTTACATAGGCAATTGTGAGCATCATCATGGAATCATAGGGCCACTAGTTTTTCACTCTGTTTTGTATTTGAAAAAGAAGATTTGATGTTCCATACTTTGCTAAACTAGCGTGGTAGCCCTTTTTCGGACGGAATTTGATTTTTGGGTTCTCTTGAATTTACTCTCGCAGTTTTGGCTGATCCAAATATTGTATTTTCTTTTATATTTTCCCGTATTTACTTTGTTGTTAGAGAACTTAAATACTTCCTTTCCCTCACATATAGGAAACAAATCAAAGAATAGGTTTACTGTTCTCCTATATGTTTCCCATCACGTAATCCCTGTAACACTTCAGCCAAGTAAAATCAGTGATGACAGCTGGGCTCAATCTAGAGGTTCCTTTTAAACAACAAACATAGAAACCAACTCAAGTCCCCACTAAGTAACATTGGGGGAGGAGGCGCGGAAATGACATTACCTCCTGAGTGCATTATGAGGCAGTACTTCCTCACTCGCAAGCACTGAATCTGTGTATAGAAAAAAAATTTTTTTAAAGGAACTTCTCTGGCATTAATTTGGGAAAAATACCACAACCATGATTCATAAACATAAGACCATGAGCAAACCACCTACTCCAGAGCACACTGGGCAGTGTCTTTTGCCTTAAGCTCTGACCTCGTGGTGAGAATGTCAAACAAACTGAAGTCCCTTTAACATACTCCTCCCTACTCCCTTCATCATATCCCACTCAGAGTTGTCGTCTTTGGTCAATGGAGACCCAGAGTTCAGAGGTGCTTTTGCACGAGATCACCTCCCACCGTGGGAGGGCAGAAGCGGAGATGGAAGACAGCCTGCTTGCTCTACCAGCTGCTCTGCTGAAATGTCTTGAGGTTCCACCAATTAACACAATGTTCAGTCCTTTTAGCAGTTCATGTGGAAGCCATCTCTCAGAGTCGTTACCCCATAGCACACCTAATGCTTAGATCTGATATGCAGTGATTTTAGTTCTATAGCTCTGCAACAAAAGACTCTCAATTGAGTCTTAATTTGTTCAACCATTATATAATAGAGGGGAAGTTTCCAATGGCATTTAGGACCTTTATTTACGGTCCATACCACCAGGCACAAACACCTGTCCCCAACCCCTCATTTCTACAAGGCATTTGCACTCCTATTTAGCAAGCACAGTTAAACTGAGAGCGAACCTCTCAGTCAGAGCAAGACAAGCACAGTTGTGCTATCCTTGTTGTGTCAATCAAGGGCAATAGTTCTTTACTATCCATGTACTCAATAACAAAGTGATTTCCAATCCAACACTCACCAAAAGCAACCATTTAGGCAAACCTGCTCCATTTGTTCTCACTTAGGCAGAGTGGGTGTGTCCATTCAAACAAGATCAGCCCCTGACGCCATCTTCCTCAGCTTATCACTAATTGTCCGGGGAGAGTTCATTCAGACGCTGCTTACATCCTTATCTAGCGGAAAGTAACTGCATACAAAACAACTAAAGGGATAGATGAGGCTAAGCAAAGAAGAGAGTGAGAAGATGGATCATGTACTAGCCCTGTTTGTTACATGAGGACCAGGGACAACCCTAGACTAGCTGCCAGCAACTGGAGCCCTAGGCGAACCATGCAATTGGCACCCACATCTCCAAACCCCTCAGTGATATTGTGCCACCATTTGATGCCCCATTTAACTTGGTGCCCTAAACGAGAGCCTAGTTTGCCTATATGGACGGGCTGCCCCTGATGAAGACCAGTCCTGAAGGAAAACCAATTCATGAAAAATAGATTCTGAACAAACCCAAGTAGTAAAAGGAGAAATAAACTGGAAGCAGATTTTCAGATAGATATTTGGAGATCAAGGTCTTGCTCTCCTGATTATTTTTAGCTTAGAGTATCTCCAGCAATGCTTTGAATGGTCAGTTTTGTCCCATGAGGTAAGCAGGGAGGTAGTAAAGGGGTAAGCAGTGAGGTAGTAAAGTTTGCAGATGATACAAAACTGTTTAGGATAGTCAAGACAGAAGCAGACTATGAGGGACTCCAAGAAGATCTCACCAAACTGAGTGATTGGGCAACAAAATGGCAAATGAAATTTAATGCGGATAAGTGTAAAGTAATGCACATCGGGAAAAATAACCCCAACTATACGTACAGTATGATGGGGGCTAATTTGGCTACGACAAATCAGGAAAGAGATCTTGGAGTTATCGTGGACAGTTCTCTGAAAACTTCCACGCAGTGTGCAGCGGCGGTCAAAAAGGCAAATAGGATGCTAGGAATTATTAGGAAAGGGATAGAAAATAAGATCCAGAATATCTTACTGCCCCTGTATAAAACTATGGTACGCCCACATCTTGAATACTGTGTACAGATGTGGTCTCCTCACCTCAAAAAAGATATTTTGGCCTTGGAAAGGGTTCAGAAAAGGGCAACTAAAATTATTAGAGGTTTGGAACGGGTCCCATATGAAGAGAGGTTAAAGCGACTGGGACTTTTCAGTTTAGAAAAGAGGAGACTGAGGGGGGATATGATAGAGGTCTATAAAATCATGAGTGGTGTGGAGAGGGCCGATAGAGAAAAGTTATTTATTAGTTCCCTAAATAGAACTAAAGGACACCAAATGAAATTAATGGGTAGCAGGTTTAAAACTAATAAAAGAAAGTTCTTCTTCACACAGCGTATAGTCAACCTGTGGAACTCCTTGCCAGAGGAGGCTGTGAAGGCTAGGACTATAACAGAGTTTAAAGAGAAGCTAGATAATTTCATGGAGGTTAGGTCCATAAATGGCTATTAGCCAGGGGATAAAATGGTGTCCTTGGCCTCTGTTTGTCAGAGGCTGGAAAGAGATGGCAGGAGACAAATGGCTTGATCATTGTCTTCGGTCCACCCTCTCTGGGGCTCCTGGTGTTGGCCATTGTTGGCAGACAGAATACTGGGCTAGAAGGACCTTTGGTCTGACCCAGTATGGCCGTTCTTATGTGGTAATTAATGTTGCATTTATGTACAATTTTCTTCTCTATCATTGTGTAGCCCAAGGTCCAGAGTGTTTCAGCAGCAGCCCTGGGAACTACAAGTTGTGGACTACAAACTGCAGCATGTTGGGAGAACTTCCTGGTTCCTGCCAGGATGTGCCCTCTGCCCCCAGCAGGGTCTCAGCAAGGACTGTGCTAGAAACAGCACACAGGCTGCATGCTGAGAGAAGGGGCTGCTGAACTGTTTTCCTGGTCTATGTTTTTTACAGAATAAAGCTTGTTCCTGGTGATTTGTCGGAGTGGGTCTGGTCACACATACACAACACAGAGCACACCAAGCAGCCTCAGGCCTAGCCCTCCCCCCACAGTGGTGTAAGAAGTCACAAGCTTCCCTTATGCTGAATAACCTCCCACTGGGATAGCCAACAGGAGGGGTTACAATTGTATTCACTTTTAACTCCTATGGCCATCATTTTAGCTTCTACCATTGATGTACTTTTGTCTGTTTAACTGGAGATACTTCTTCTCTGGCTTATTCCATCTGTGCAGAGCATGTGTTATTTCCGTCTTTATTTATGGGGAATAGTGTTGATCCAGTGCCTCATCAAGGCCTTTTAAACTCAGCTCTGCAATGTGCAAAGACAGCAAGCTAACCTCTATGGTGGCAAAGGCCTGAGAGAAATTGTGGGACTATTTGCTGTTGTGATTTCAGGCAGATTATGTGTATGATCCACATGCCATAACCAGTGCTCAGCCCACAGGGAACACGTCCCATAACCTCTCTCTGCCTCAGACTCCCTATCTATAAAATGGTTACAACATTTGATCCAGATTATGTCATTTACACACTGGCCTTCATTGGGGGCAATGTAGAAATGGGTACCACAAGAAGAGGTCTGGGTAGGAATATACCTCAAAAGGCCAATTTTCTCCCAGACTGCCTTGTCACAGAGGTGATATGCATGCTGCAACAGTTCTGGGATAATGCCTCATGTTCCTTTCCCCCATTGCCAGCTGTGCTGGCCACTGCATGGCCTTGTCTTCTCTGGTGTGATTTACACTCCCAGGAGCAACAGCAGGAACTAGGCTTTAGTGGATAACTTTGTCCTTTGCATTGTTGAGAAAGGTGGAAAACGGAGGCCCTTTCTTCTTCCTTCACCTGCATAAGGAGTGAAGACAATCTAGCCCTTTATATGGAGCTTGTGAAGTGCTTTGAAGTCTTTGGATGAAACTAAGTGACCTTAAAATATCATGTTGGAAGTAAAGAGTTCTCTTGCGTGCCTCTATCACACCTCCTCAAGTTCATATTATTTTATATAATGGTAACATCCACAGGCCTCGCTCAGGATCACAAACCTATTGTGCTGGGCACAGTCGTCTCCTTCAGACAATGAACTTTCTGTTCATGGGAGGTCAGATCTCTTGTAAGGTCATCCTCTGCTCAGAAGCAAGGGGAAAAAGTTTCCAAAGGAAAAAAGTTGAATTACAAGAAACAGTAGGGGCCTAGCAAGCAGAAGAAAAATATCCTACCAAGCCAAAGCATCTAAGAAATTAAAAAGTACAAAGAAGAGTCTGCTAGAAATGAGATGTATCATTAGAGGAAAATATTTAATAAGATCCACTAAAAAGAAAATCTAAGAAATTCAAACTGTCTAAACTGAGAATCTCTGGGTCTGTCTAGACTACAGGGTTTTTTCGAAAAAAGTAGCCTTAAAAAAAAAAAAGCCTTACTCTGCATCTAGACTGATGCCACGTTCTTTCGAAAGTAAATTAAAAGAATGCAGCAGTTTTTTCAACCACGGAAAACCTCGTTTTATGAGGAAGAACGCCTTTTTTCGAAAGCGCTCTTTCGAAAAAAGGCACTATGTAATGCCAACTGCCTGGGTGCTCTCTTTCAAAAAAGCGGCTTGCTTTTTTGAAAGTACTGGTTGTAGTCTAGACACACTTTTCCGAAAGAGGCTTTTTCGAAAGCCTCTTTCGAAAGAGGCTTGCAGTCTAGATGTAGCCTCACAGAAAAAAAAATCTTGCATGTGATTTCTGAATCTCTATGTGATGCCAGTAAAGTCTTGTCTGATATTAGAGAGAAATATGGACAATAGATAACACAACCCAAGCCATCAGCAATCTGCCTTTGCTCAGTCTTCCACTAATGTGGTTAGGACTTCTGTGACTAACTGGTATGACTAATGATTTTTTAACTGCTCCTGTCTGCAAAAGACCCTACCGCAATGAAATTACCTTCTTCCCCTTGGGAGGCACAAAATTTAACTTGCATCCATCAAAGATGCTGCCTACAGAGAGGCCAGAAACAGTGAGCCATATTAGCACTGGGCGGGAAAAGCCCACAATTTGTTCTTCACGTAATTTAAATACATTTGTAATTATTATACCCACAGTAGCTTGAAAGTGCCATTTGTTAATTTATTTTATATGCCTTAAAAGAATTAGCAACATTTTTCATAAATAAAAAATTGTTTGATTTACTGTCCTGAACCCCTTACAAGACTGAAATGAAATCTGCTTCCTTATCAGACTGGAGACAGTTTCTAATTTCATTTACTCCAATGTAAATCAAGAGTAACTCCATCAGCCTCAAAGGAATTACAATAGATTTACGTCACTGTATCAGACTCTGTCCATCTCCCTTAAGAGCACATGTGTATACCCATTAGTGGGGATGATCATGGGCTCTCAGTGACTGATGTACCCATAGTAAGAATGCATTAACACTGTAATCAGCAGTGTGTTTATGGTATGTGAAGGCATACCTGAGCTAGCTTTGACTGAACTAGTTCGCTAAAAATAGCAATGTAGCCATGGCAGCATGGATTAGCTGACTGACCATAATCTCATGGGGACCCTTCATATATACAGGGGTGGCTAGCCCAAGATGCCATGAAGATGCTGTTATTTTTAGCAAGCCAGTTTAATCAAAGCTAGCTGGATATGCCCACGCATAGTTTAAAACATACCTGTACGTTGCATTAAAGATGTACCCTTAGGGTTAGATTCTGTCACCTTTCTTCATATTGAGTAGTACTATGCACTGAACATTCCCACCGCAATCAAAAAATGCTAATTATACAGCACCTTGCATGACAGGGACAAGGCCGGTTGGAGTTTCTAGGGACTATCACAATATAAATATTCAATAGTAATGATTGAAGAAGGTGCTGAATAAGATGACTTGAAAAAGTAGTGTCTAGACCAGTACAGTGAAAACAGTGAGGCACTTTGTACATGTGTGGGGATTGCAAAGTCAAAGAGTTTAAAGGAAAAAAGCAAAGTAGATCGCATTTTATACAGCCAGTTTTGACAGAATCCTTTTTAAAACATTTTGATCAAGTAGCTTATTTTCTATTTAGAGGAGGGGTGGGGAACCTCAGGCCCAGGGGCCAGATGCGGCCCCTGGCTTGCTTGAATCCAGCCTCCAAGGCTCATAGAATCATAGAATCATAGGACTGGAAGGGACCTCAAGAGGTCATCGAGTCCAGCCCCCCGCCCTCAAGGCAGGACCAAACTCTGTCTACACCATCCCTGACAGATGTCTATCTAACCTGTTCTTAAATATCTCCAGAGTGGGAGATTCCACCACCTCCCTTGGCAATTTATTCCAATATTTGACCACCCTGACAGTTAGGAATTTTTTCCTCATGTCCAATCTAAACCTCCCTTGCTGCACTTTAAGCCCATTACTCCTTGTCCTGTCCTCAGAAACCAAGAGGAACAAATTTTCTTCTTCCTCCTTGTGACACCCTTTTAGATATTTGAAAACCGCTATCGTGTCCCCCCTTAATCTTCTTTTTTCCAAACTAAACAAGCCCAGTTCATGAAGCCTGGCTTCATAGGTCATGTTCTCTAGACCTTTAATCATTCTTATCGCTCTTCTCTGTACCCTTTCCAATTTCTCCACATCTTTCTTGAAATGTGGCGCCCAGAACTGGACACAGTACTCCAGCTGAGGCCTAACTAGTGCAGAGTAGAGCGGCAGAATGACTTCACGAGTTTTGCTTACAACACACCTGTTGATACAACCTAGAATCATATTTGCTTTTTTTGCAGCAGCATCACACTGTTAACTCATGGTTCCCCCTCCCCCACCCCAGCATTAGGGAGCCTGTGTTGGCCCTCCAGCCCCTCTCCCCCACTGCAGAGCTAGAGCACACAAAATCCACTAGGCTGGGGCCCCCAAGGCTCTGGTGTGTGAGGGGAATGTGGGGAGTGTCTCTCCCCTCACTCAGGGGCCATGTCAGTGAGGGTTTGGTTTTTGGTTTTCCCTCTCACTTGTGTGCAGCCCCCGATTGATTTTTCTGTGGATCAGCATACCTCTGACCAAAACCACCCCTGATTTAAAGCATAGACCGAAGTTTTTCTCATATAAGAAAGAACTTCCAGATATGAAAGTTCTCCTTGATTTGTAATTCCAGCTCTTTCAGTGTCTCCAGCTATAGATTATTCACATTTCTGAGCAATGCTCCGAATAATACTGCATAATAACACCAAAATATGCCAGAAGAATCATACATACTTTAGAAATGTTGCATCATAATGGGCCACCAGATTTTTCAAAGCAGGCTAAAGCTCATTTTTAAGATGCTAACCACTTCTTCCATTACTGGTTTGAGATTTTGTGTTTCATTATAACTGTAACTGTGAAGGAGAATTTGGATTGAAAATAGGCATCATTTGCCAGTTTTTTTGACAGCTAACCTTCATCAACTAGTGAAAAAAAGCACCACACTTTAAAACTAGAATGATTGTAATTGTGTATTTATCAAAAATGGGAGAAGGGGGGGCCGAAATCACTGCATCTCTGGCAGCCATCCACCTTCAACATTAGTCACCCACAAAGAGATGTGTATATCAGTTTGTCTTAAAATGAATGAGAGATTCCTAGGCACTATTGTGACTATTTCATATTCTATCCTGTGCATCTCACAGACACCATCGTACATTAGGAGGAATGGAAAACATTCTGTTCTTTTAAAAAATTAAAAAATAAAAAGAAACATCTGTCTTTGTATGGCGGCCAACAGCTACATTAATCAGGGACATGTGCAGGGCAGTGGTCTGCCTCCAGGAACATGATGAAGTCATAACATGCAGGCACTGCTAAAGCTCTAGGTTGGAGATCTACTCAAGTCTGCCACTAAGTGAGTCATTTCCCTGTCTTTTAATTCCCCACCAGATGCAGCATTTGCTGCCAGTGTAGAAGGATGGGGCTGGCTGGACCCATCCCAACAGGTTACCTGCCACATTGCAACCTGCTCTTACTGCTGCTCAGGGAAATGTTTCTCTCCTATCTCTTCCTGACAAAGCTAGTCCTCACTTGTATCTTCTAGCTGGGGGAAAAAAGCCAATTGTTAGCTGCTGCTTAGCTGGATCAGGCTGTTCCCAACACTGACTACTGGGCTTGTCTTTAAGTCAGGGCTGGCTGTTCCCTGGCTCCATGGGCCCTTGAAGGTGCAGACTGCTCTACTATCCCACCTGCCCCTCCTCACACACACACTCATTGGGGAGAGTAGATTGCTAGACATAATAGGCAAGTATGCTTCACCTTTTCCAAACCCAAAGAGCTCAATCTGTTTAGTTAAACAAAAAGGAAGTTAAGAGAGGACTTGATTACTGATTAGAAGTACCTATATAGATAACAAATATTTAATAATGGGCTCTTGAATTTAGCAGAGGAAGGTATGGTATGATCTAATGGCTGGAAGCTGAAGCTAGATAATTTCAGACTGAAAATAAGGTGTACATTTTTAACTGTGAGAGCAATTAACCAGAGGAACTACATACCCAGGATCAAGGTGAATTCTCCACACTTATCAGTTCTGAAGTGAAGATTAAATGCTTTTCTGAAAGATCTGCCCTGGCAATTATTTTGGGAGAAGTTCTACGGCCTGTGTTATACAGGATATCAGACTAGATCAGGAATGGTCCGGAAGTGGCCCATGGATTTGATACAGTTCATCAGGGTTAGCCCCTGGTAGGCCGCTAGACACTTTATTTACCTTCACATCTGTTGGCTGTGGCTTGCTGTTCTTAGCCAATGAAAGCTGCAGGAGTGGTAGCTTGGCTTGCATCACTTCCTACAGCTCCTAGGCAATGTCTAGACTACAAGCCTCTTTTGAAAGAGGCTTTTTCGAAAGAGACTTTTGAAAAAGAGCATCTAGACTGCAACCAGTACTTTCAAAAGCAAGCCGCAAGCTGCTTTTTCGAAAGAGCACACCCAGGCAGTCTGGATGCTCTCTTTCAAAAAAGCACAGTTTGCATTACTTACCACCTTTTTTGAAAGAGCACTTTCGAAAAGAGGCATTCTTCCTCATAAAACGAGGTTTTCCACAGTCGAATAAACTGCCATGTTCTTTCAATTTACTTTCAAAAGAATGCGGCAGCAGTCTAGACGCAGGGAAGTTTTTTCAAAAAAAACCTGTAGTTTAGGCACATTCCTAGTGACCAGGAATGGTGAAGTGCAGCCAATGCGAGCCGTGAGTGACTGTACCTGCAGACATGCAGGTAAATAAATCATCAAGCAGCTGCCAAGGGCTTACCTTGATGAACTAGCTCTGGCCTGCAGGCCGCTTATTATCCACCCCTGAAACAGAGGATCACAATGGTCCCTTCTGACCTTGGAATTTATGATGGAGTAGAGTAACTTTTTCCCTTGTGGAGCAAGAGGAGAGCATGAAAGGAACTGTAAGGCATTTCTGAAGCACGGCGCCCTCTGTGTTACTTGTGGAGTCATGCAGGTTGCCCAGTGTTGTGCCTAAAGGAATAATCTCAAGCAGCACAATGTAGCTTAATAGTGCCTATGTTGGTCACAGGATATCAGAAAGACAAGGTGGGTATGATAATATCTTGTATTGGGTTGTCTTGCTCACCAACAGAAATTAGTCCGATCAAAAGATATTACCTCACCCGCCTTATCACTCTAATCTAGCCCTATTGTCATGTAGCAGGTTCATCAGCCCTCACTTATGTTCTCTCTCCTTTTCCTCTCCTGCTCCCTTTCTTTGTCTCCATATGCTTTCTTCTTAATCTCTCTCCTCAGTACAGCTCAGCACTGAGGGGCGGGGGACAGGGCAGCCTGGCACTGGCCTTTGAATATATTAAACACTAGCAACTCAGTGAGCTGGAAAATTATAACTCTGCAATTTTATTAAAAATAGGCGGTCACCCTACTGTTTGGAGATAGGTTTGGAGACAGCAAGATAATTAATGGACCCTCATGCAACCCAGAGGCAAAAACGGAAAATTTTAATAAAAATCAGTAAAATGGGATTTTCACTCCAAGAAACAGACTTTCCATGTCGGATTTGCTCATTGGTACAAGAGAAAAAAGGCAAGATAACATGGGCTTTCTGTGCAAAACCGGACGAGACACATCATTATTTTCATTTGAAAAAAGTTACATATCTCTTTTTCTTTCCTCTGAACTAATTTTGGGGAGGCAACTGTCCCTAAGGAAGTAGAAGTGCATTCTAATATCTTACCATGAGGGCGAAGACAAGGATGTGTTAGATAACTTCCTGGCACTTCATGTGACAATATTTCAAATCTAACAAGCAGATCTCCCTGCTACCATTACTCATTTTATTTATAAAGCACATCCCTGCATGAAGTGCTGCTACAGGAGTTCCGCAATATAAACAGTGGCAAAAACACCTTAATACACACATAAGATGCCAGGAAAAAAATTGACAAAATAAAGGAGAGAGCCACAGTGCATTAAATAATGGCAAGAGAAGACACTTTGGAAACACAGGGTTGTCCATATTTTTTTTCACTGGAGTGGGGTGAGTAAGCAAGAAGCACAGTGAGTTGTGTCCAAGGGACCACTGTAGAGGCTTGGCCAGGGAAAGAGAAAGGGGCAGAGTTTACTACAGCCATTGCTCATGAATGCATTGATCTAGTTGAAAAATAGATGGTTGCAGGATGGGTCCAAAGGGACAAGGAAGATGAGGCAGACAGACCTTAAATATGCAGAGGATGAGGTGGGGGGAGTGAAAGAAATAGGGCACATTGTAAAAAGATTGCTATTGAAAAAGCTTTAGAACAGACCCTGCATTTTCAGGATAACACGCGTCTTTGCTTGTCTACTAATCTTTTCAAAAACACCTAAATAAAAAGGTGTTTGCCCACTTAGAAATTGAGTTCAGAACATTGTGTGATCTTGACAGTAGATGTTCAGAATGGAGATCAATGAAACTCCAAGTCAGAAAAAGGCGTCTTTACGCTATTTGTTCCTTACTCTGCCAGCTCTTCCATTCCCAGTGTACAACATTTCACTCTCTCTCTAGCACATCAGTCATCCTGGATCTAAACCTCATACTCTACAGTCTTGACTTTTTCTCTCCCCCCTTTATACAACATGCCAACATTACTCATAACCAAAGACATTAACCAAACATATCTGTCAATAGTAATCAATACAGTACCGTGAAGTTTGAACGCAAAATTTGAGATCAAGTAAATATATTCACTTATATTGGGACTGAATCAGTATCAGGTCACTCTTGAAAATGCAAATGTCATTTTTCGGGGATCATGGGGTTAAACTAATATAAAGTGATTTAAAAAAACTAATTCACTTCAGAGGTCTGGAAGCCCAAGAAACATGTCAAATGGCATTTAGTTTTGATTAGTATGAGCCTCTGATGACTAAACTGTTTCAATTAGATACCTTTGTCTTGTTAATACCCAAACCAACTCCAGTGAAGCCAATGATGTTAGACAGGTTGTACATCAGGGCAGAATTTGGCACAATGTTTTGCACCTGCTGAACTAGACTGTTGCATAGCACTTGCTAGTTTTAGGCAAAAAAAAAAATCACTGCCCTTCAACTGTCATAGGTGTATCCATTATCAAGTATATGCCTATGCTTCAATCCAAGGGGCAGCAGCAGTGCTGGTAGACATACCTGCACAAGATAAAAAGCACAGCGTAGATGTGGTGAAGTGGGATTCAGCACAGCTTGTACACGGACACCAGGGACAGTGGGCATGTATATGCATTGCTAATCCATGCCTCTGACACTACACTACTATTTTTAGCCATGCCGCTAGATTAAAGCTAGCAAGGTATATCTCCTATGATGCAATAACACCACTCATTGCAGCATAGATATACCAACTGTACTCAGATTACTTACAGGTATTTCACTGTGGAAATCTTCAGATGAAAAGTCCTAAATAGATGTTATGTAGAATTACTGTGATCATACCTGGAGGATTTTTGTGTTTGTTTTTTTTAAGTGCCATTGCTATGTGTCTCATTCTTCGTGGGAACACCACATGTGGCTACCTAGGTTCCCTTGCTCGTGCTTCCTCAAAATGGGTACATTTTCCCTCTAAAAATTACAAAATATCCCAGAACAGAAGGAAAAAAGCATAACCATATTGTGGTGATCTAGTTTCTGGATAAGTGACTCATAAGATTCACAGCACTAGGGTTGCTAGCATTTTATGTATTAATCTAGCACATTTGCTGATTCAACAGTACTATTTACACATTGCTGCTGTTTCAGTGAACTAATTAGTGCTGCACTTTAATAGCTTCAGACAAATACTCTGATTTTTTTTTTTAAAGGAATCTCTCTGGAATTAGCCTCAAAGGCCCTTGCATTCTTATGTTCTTTGTTCTCTGCCAATTGTACACAATTACAGTGAATCAGGTCTCATGCATCATGGGTAATTTTATACTGGTTTCCATAGTTAAGCACAATGTCTGTTACAGAGTTACTGAGCAAACAGCCTATAATGAGCAGAGTTCCAATAATTTGAAACCTCCTGCCTCAATAGATATTTGACCATTTGTTTTTCTTACTGCAGCTCTTTGATTATTTCTGCACCTTTAACTAAATGGTGAAAACGACCAGTGGATTTATTTGTCACCCACTACAAATACCTCCCATATTCCAGTATTTGAGCAGAATATTGAGATGACAAGTGATGCTAAAAATGTGCATAGTCTAGCACACATGGAAAAAAAAGAGAACATACTCACATGTCTGAGATACTGGTGTGTCCTACAATTAAAATTTGCAAATAAATTTGAGTTGGACTCATGATGAATGCCCACATATTGCTATTTTCCATACAGTGGTTTTTCTCAAGTTCATCATCCTTTTCTCTATTCTTATATTAATTGTTTTTCCAGAATATTGGCTCAACAAGAATTTAATTATTTAATTTACATGCGCACACACAAATTCACCCCTCAGAAGTCATTTGGATACCCTTGCACATGATTTTCAGTTAGTAGGAAACATGTCCAATGAAATTGCTAGCATTGAAACAAGTCTGAACACACTACAAACACAGAACCTCACACTGTAAATAACTATGGGGAGAAGTGGAGGGGGAACAAACTAGACTAATGTCTAGATCTGAAGCTATTTTGTGGAGAGAGATTTCCACAACTATGAGCAGGTGGCTGACAGACTTGCCAGTCTCCTGGGCAAGGAGGTGAAGGATCCGCTCTGCCATCCAAGAAGGGCCAGGCCTTGTGCAGAAGGGGTGGGGATCAGGGCAGCCAGACCTCAATGCCCCCACAGAGCATGCCATGCTCCTTCCCAAGGCAGGTCTGAGCCACCAGGAGTGGCTCCAGCAGTGATTTAAAGAGTTTAGGGCTCTGGCTGGAAGCTCAGGGGCCTTTTGAATCACTGGTCCCTGGGGCAACTGCCCTCTTTGCTCCCATTGTCGGGAGGCCTGATTATGGGCAATCATCAAACAACAGCCCACTTCCCATTCTCTCTAATTGTACTGTGGGATTGGCCAAGAGATCCACCATTGATGAACCTAATTCACTTGGATACAAGGGAACACTCTCCCTGCCCTGAGTAAGGAAAGTTTTTTGCGTATAATACAGAAAGGGTTAGCATAGAGGAGCACTATGGGAGTCCAAACTAGGGTTCAACTGTGGAAAATTAAATTATTCCACTCAAAATCCAAACCCCTCAAAACCATACTTTTTGACCAAAACCAAATACTGAGTGTCTGAAATGCTTCAGTAATACCTCATGGGAATTATATTATGAATGCCTGTAACGGGTCCACCTGCAGGTGAGTGCCCTACTGCGGCCAGGTGGTGCCGTGCAGGATCCTTCCCTGGTTGTCCGGTCACCCTCAAAGTCCAGGAACCAGGGCCTGAATAGCCCTGTCCATGGTGCTAGTGAGTCTTTGCTTGTGGCTGGTCTTTGGCCACTGGGTGTGGGTCTTGGTCTTACCCAGATCTATGTTCATCTCACACTGGGAGCTAGCCATAGTGCTGATCTCCCAGTCAGGGTATAGACCTGGCTGGGTTGAGCTCCTGAAAAGAACTGCCAGGTCCCAGCCCTGCAGCTTCTTTTATATTCCTCTGCTGGGTCCTGATTGGCTGCCGCAGAGACAGCGACTCTATAGTGCCTAGAGGACCTCTTCTCTGCTCCTCCAGCTGGGATGGGGTACAGCAAGGCCACCAGCCTCCTGTAGGGAGTGTTGGGGCCTAGTCCAGCCCATCACAATGCCTCATACTCATTTCTTCTATGGGCCAGACTCCCCAGCCAGATTCTCTCTAAAAAAAAAAAAAAAAAAAAAAAAAAACACTGTGGTCATATGACTGAGGTGATGCAACTCTACACCTCACCAAGAGGGGCGACTGTGTTAGATCATGGGAGATACAATCTGACCAAAGAGGCCTATAATGGAACCGGGGAGTCTCAACTAAAACTTCCATGAGGCACCACAACTGCATTTTGAAATGGAAATATTTCAGCCAAAATACTTTATTTTTATTTTTATTTTTTTGGCCAAAAACTCAGAATTTTCTGAGTACGCGTGTGTTTGTATAGGTGGCTAGGGGTGGGGAGGACACACAATCTCATCATCACATTTTCCAACTAGAGCTAGTTGGAATAAATAATATTTTGGACACTGGTGATTTCATGACTGGGAAATTGTACATTAAACTTTAGTCAGTTAATCTTTGGTGTTTTGTGAGGATTTTAAGGTTATTTATAAACACAACCACCAACTGTTTTTTTCTGTTGCCATCAACTGCCACTCTATCCCATGTGAACTTTTCAGTACGATGCTGTAGTATTTTTCTGGACAGACTAGTTAAGGAAGGTATTGATGTTCAAAATTATACAATGTTGGGGTGACAAAGTTTGTTTGTCAACTATCTGGTGGAAAACATGGCAAAATGTTAACAGAGCATCTGGGGCAGAAAATGACCAAAGAACCAAAACTGTATGATGGTTCCCCGTTCTGATCCAAGCCAGAAGGCTACCTATCTCCTTTCTGGAGGATAAAGTGGAGGGACTTAAACAATGATTGATATCTCTAGTGAAAAACAGTGGCACCAAATAGGAATGTGAAAGAAGACATTCTCAGGGACCTTAAAGGTTGAATATATGAATGGTTATGAATACAATTTAGTCTATCCCTTCTTACATTGCCCTCATCACGACAGCTTCTGCACACTTAAAAACCATTAATGGATTTTATCCTCCACATATCCTGAGAGGAAATTATTATCCCCATTTTAAGGGATGGGGAATTGAAGTACATGATAGATTAAGTGATCTGCCCAAGGTCATACAGCAGTGTTTCTTAAACTGTGTTCCATGGAGGTGTGCAATGGAGAACAGAAATTCAAAATGGCCACCCTTAAAGGGGTAGGTGACCTTTTTTTTTATTTTGCTCAATAACTTTCCCTTGACCCTTCTCCCCCCCCAATAACTTTTCCCCCCGATCTTTTTAAGAAACACTGTCATACAGAAATGCTGGCAGTCGAGTCAGAAATTGAATCCTTGTCTTGTGTCCCAGCCCACTGCCCTCACCTGAATGCCATCTTTCAAGAAAGCCTTAGCATGAGCTCAAAGAAGTTCTAAGTTGGGTATTGAGATTTTGCCCATGAGTAACTGCCTATGAAAAGAAAGATGAGACCTCTGCCCTTGAGTAGTGATATCTGTGGTGAAGAACTGGCAATTTGTAATAACAATAATAATAAAAAACCAAGACAGCATGCTACAATCTGGAGGTCAGAATAAGAAATGAGACCAGAAGGGTAGAGCGTATCATGAATCCTGAGGAATTCACACTTGTTATAGCCCACATGAGAGCAAATGACATGCAGAGTGAAAGAAGTGATCATCTTCAACATACTTGTGTTGCCAAGCACAACTGAAGAGAGGAGAAGAGGGTGAAATTCAACTGCTGAATGCATCAATTGTGCAGAGAAGAGCAGGCTAGATTACTAGGGCCAGACCCTCAGCTGACTTCAATGGAACTATGTCAGTTTATATGAGTTGAGAGTCTGGTCCCTAGAGTACCAGAGTGACATCCGAGAGGAGAGATGACTGTTCAGATAGACACCACTTAGGCAGAAGGGGCACCAACCTCCAGGCATCAAAACTGACAAGTCTTGTTCAGGGGAATTTAAACTACATAGGCAAAAATTCCCTGCACTCCCTATATCAAATAATGTGACATGTATTGTAAAATGTAATGTAATACAGGAACTGGAATTCTTCTCAAGCAAGATGAAGAATAAGGGGATTAATGCACTGAAGTGTCTATACACAAACACAAAGAATATCACAAAAAAAGAAATAAAGAAAAAGAACTAAACAGTAATCAAAAGGCAGCTATTATAAATGACTGGGCAACATTGTAACCTATTGCAAAGACTTTCATAACTGGAATATATCAGTGTAATCTATTTCAGATAAACAAAAAGAGAGGCAAAAAGATGGAAATCCTAGGAGAATAGGTTGTTTCATTATATGTCAAGAACTTCTATTTCTAGATGGAGCCAAATATCAGAAAGTGCAGATGCACATGTGAAAATCTTTACTTTAAGTTGTAGAAGCTTTTTTGAACCTCAGAAAAGGTATGATCTGGGCTCAGTTTGAGGGACAGGCCAAGGTTTGGAGCAATATTTATCTGATTAATATTCATTAACTCCTATCTCTGAACAAGTTAAATTAAATGTTCTGCTGAGCAGACAGGGAAATAACAAGCATGGCTACCAGGTTAAAACTGAAAGTGAATCAAACTGAAAAAGTACACTCTTGGGCTGAACCATGTAAGAGAACAGGGAATCTGGTATAGCTAGCGGGGCTGACAGCCTCACCAGGACCCTGGGCAAGGAAGAGGGGCAGCTCTGTGCTCCCTGGGAGGGGCATAGCCTCCATCAGAAGAGGTGGGACAGAGGATAGCCTCCCGCAGGCACCCTCAGGACTGCCCAGAATGTATCTTGCCTGAGCACCGCCTGGAGTGCACCATGCAGGGCTCTGGTGGGGATTTAACAAACCTGGGGCTCCATCTGCTGCTGCTTCCACACTAGTGGTGGCAGGGAATTCCAGACCATTTTCAATCACTGGGCCTCGGGGCAGTTGCCCCCTTTGCCCTACTGTGAGAAGGCCTACGTATAGTGGAGAAGAGGTTTATTGAGCAATAGGACTGTATAAAATGGAATGTTCAGCAGAACTTCTGCACCAGAAAAGATTATATGATATATGAGGGTCCTGGTTGCTCACTAAAGCAAGCTCTTTAAGCCCCTTTAGCCTACAAGTACTGCTGAGTACATCAGCTGAGCAGCCCTGGTTGCTGATAGACCCTGTTCCCAGGTGGATGCTGTAACACACTTGGTTTGTGTATGGATTTAACATTGCTCCCCAGTAAATGGTCCAAGGAGCAGTGAATAAATTACTGTAGCAGCCAACAGAATTAAACTAAAACTGCAGGAAAATGATTTTTCCATCTCTCAGTGGGACAAAAGCAAAACCTTTTAAAGGGTTTCAAGGAGAAAGAGCCCAGAACAGCTGGAAATGATCAGGGACTTTACACAGGATGGCTGTGTCTACATTGGCATGAATTTCCGGAAATGCTTAGAACAGAATAGTTTTCGTTATAAGTATTTCCAGAAAAAGAGCGTCTACATTGGCAGGCTGCTTTTCTGGAAAAGCCCTTTTTCCGGAAAAGCATCTGTGGCCAATGTAGCTGTGCTTTTCTGGAAAAGAGCCCCGATCGCCATTTTCGTGACCGGGGCTTTTTTCCGGAAAAGACTACTGGGCTGTCTTCACTGGCCCTTTTCCGGAACAGTGTTCCGGAATAAGGACTTATGCCCGAGCGGGAGCAGCGTAGCTTTTCTGGAATATCAGCTGATTTTGTACAGTAGAGCATCGTTGCTTTTCCGGAAATTCAAGGGCCAGTGTAGACAGCTCACAGCTTATTCCGGAAAAGCGGCTGATTTTCCGGAATAAGTGGCCCAGTGTAGACACAGCCGATGAGAGAGACATTGCCTGAATGAAGTAGTGCTGGAACTTGAACTCAGGTCTTCCCCATCCCAGGTGTGTCATCTGACTGCTATTGGGAGTAAGGAAGTCCTCTCCCTCTGTCCAACTTACTCCCAGCCAGAAATTCCATTCTGAACCTCAAAACCTTTCCGGTATGTCTAGACTGTGACACTATTTTGGGATATGTCCAGTATCCCGAAATAGCATTTTCCGCATCTTTGCAGGACACCTATTATTCTGAAAAGCAATCAAAACAATGGACATGTTATTTCAATATCCCAGTAGACCTCATTCCATGAGGATTAAGGGACTTGTTAGAATAGCAGTCTATTTTGAAATTTGGTGCTTGTGTAGACAGCACCAAATTTCGAAACAGACTCGCTCTAAATGAGCTCAACATAATAAATAAGCTCAAATTGCTTAGCTTATTTCAAGCTAACACTACCGTGTAGATACACCCATCTTGAGAGAAGGTTCTCAAAACTTGCATGAATCCACAAAAAGATGGGAGGGGGTGGTAAAAAAATTCCCAATCAGAAATAAATTACACTGGTGAGAAACTGACATTTAGATGAGACTCAAGGTCTTTATCTAGTGTAGACAAAAACGGCACAGCTTCATTTATGTAATGAAGATTAAAAACATTCTGATATGTGTATGGATGTGAAGACTGTCTTACAATAATAATGCTTTTGAAGTTTGAAATTGAAGTTTGCTTCCTGATTGCAACCCCTTTTTCTTCATTGGCCACACTCATAAGTTTATTATAGTAGGGCTACTTACCAGTGGTTTGCAGCTGTTACTGACTTTATTTTGCTTTTTTTAAAAAAGGGAAAGGAGCAGTAAATCATTGTGTGGTAGGGTTTTTTTGTAAATGCCTGTAAATCTACATCATTATAAAAAGGAGAAAAGGCAGCTCAGATTTGGGCCTTGTTCTTGGTAACTGCAGTTTAATCAAACATTTTAAGTTTAAACATAACTTTTGCAGGTATGCACGTTGGGTTTTTTTTTAACTGGATCATTATACATTTAGACAAGCACTAATTACATGTCCTGTAACAGAAAGATACAGAACAGTTCAATTCTGCATCCTTGATGCAGGGCTGATAAGTGTGGACTGCACTGAAGCTAATAAAAAATGCTCTTCGGATGCAAATAACTAGAGCTAAATAACCAAAGTCAATCATAAGGCTTCTCAAACACTCCCTTTCAAGTCTCCAACCTCATCAGGTTCCCAGGCTATGAATTCAAACAAAAAGACTGATGTTTCTCTGATTTGTATGAAATTATAGATCTACCATGGCTGTGAATGTATGCTCTAATTCGGCAGTCCTTCAATAATGGCTATGCAGAAAGCAGCTAGAAGAGCAGAAAAGTGTCCGGAATCACAGGGAAGGAAAAGAAACAGCTCTGCATGATCCTGGGATCATTTACAATGAATGCTAAGGCCATGGGCCAGTGTGCTCTGCTTGGCTGCCACCTGTTGTGTTCTATCATGAGGAGAATACTTACTAGTTCAGATACCAAGCGGGGGCTGCTATGGCTGTGAGCTATGATCAGCAGAACTTTACAGTTAAAATTATATGAAATCAGACAGTTACTTAAAAATGTGAATGTTGACAGGTATTTTAAATTACATTATATAGTTACTTTCTCACACACATGCACAGCATACTAATATTGGTTGTAATATCCTCTTAGAAACAAAATAAAATATGCCGGTTTTGTTCTTTGACAACCATCCATGCTTCTTCCCTCGGTTTCTCCTGTGAAGCTCAGATCACCTATAGTTGGCCTGTATGTGAATGCATAAGATAAATACAGGGGCCTTTCCAAATTCAAATGTCAGGAACATTATGGTGACGTTCCAAAGGCGCTTCTTTATAGAGCAATGATCGCTACTGTCACCACTTCAGATTTTCTTGCAGTCGTAGACTTTGGCTGATTTGGGGTTGAATACTCCAAATCAAAGTGGTGCCTACCTTTTGCAGAATGAGAGAAGGTTGGTCCAGGTGTCCTACCAGTAGATTTAAATTCTTGTTACTGTTGATGATTAAATGCAGGGCTAGCCAGAAAAGAATTTAATTTTGGGGGAAAAAAAGACAAGGCTTTGACTTTTGTTTTTGGGCAAAAACAAAGACCATTTGATTTTTTTTCTTGGAGGTGAGAGTAGAAAACAGAGACACCCCTATTCCAGAGCAAGCCAGGGGTTAGGGTTTGCTCCTTGGATGTGAAATACCAGGTTTAAGTCACTGTTCTGAATCAGGCAGACTGTGTCTTCCCTCACAGACAAATTCCTAAACCTTGGATCTACTTCCTTTTGGAGCTGTACTATTTTGTGAAAATAATCTATTATTTATTGGTCCGGAGAAAGAGAGAGATTAATTCTAGCTTGATGGATAAAGCCCTCACCTTATTCAGAGCAGGGACTTAAACCTGGGTTTTCTAAATCTACAACTGACAGCCTACACGCTGTGCTATGCCTATTCTGGGCTGGGAAAGGCGTGTGTCACACACATAACCTTATTAATTTCAGCAGATAAACCTTTGTTTTTGTCTTCTGTGAAAGGCTTAACAAATACTGCTCTATTTACTTTTTTCACACCATTTTTGATTTTATGACATCTATCATATTCTCCCCTTTAATTTTCTCTGGTTTTGATCTTTTAGTCTCTCCAGGTATGGATGCCATTCCATACCCTTTATCATCTCCACTGCCCTTCTTTGAAACTTTTCCAGTTCCGCTACAGTCAATGTGACAATGCCTGGACACAGTATTGAAGTGTAGGCCTGCCATGGATTAGTCGTTGTATTTTCCCTGTCCTAATAGTTCTTTTTAGGTTGGCATTGCTGCACATTGAGCAGAAGTTTTCAAACAACTATCCATGGTGAAGCTAAGATCTCTTTCTTGACTGGAAATAGCTAGTTTAAAACCCACCATGGTATAAAAGTCCTTATGAATCCCAGCTTGCTGGTTAAGCCATCAGTAGGCCACATGCCTCCTTTAAACAGCAGAGGTGTACACTGTATTAGTTTGTGAAACATTACATGTATTATAGATAACGTATAGTACCATAAATGTACATTGTACTTTACAGTCAGAGATTAAAACAATTTCCTTGCCTTCACTGGCTTAAAAAATCAACACTGTGAAAATTCCTGCTGCATCTCCTGTGAAACACACCTCTTCTAAAGTACTATAGGATGTGCTTCCTCGGAAGAATGGTAACCAGTCAGTGAATGCAGCACCATTGTACAAAAGCAGATGAGAACTCTTGAATTCAATTCACTATAAACAGAAGCCTCTATGCAGGTCCTCTGGCTTGAAAACGTTCTTTGTTTTTATGGTCATGTTTACTCTGCTGTAAAAGGATTAATTCAAGCAGATAGCAGGGTAATGCAAAGAGACTTCCCTCAGGGCACAAAGAGCAAGAAAATATCACTTCTGAAACTGTGATTTGCTAATCACAGTAGCAGTAGGTAGCAGTGTTAATGCAGATTCTCCTACATAAATTGCCAACACTATAGAAATCTTACAAACAAGCTATAAAACTGTGTAACATTCTCACCTCTCCCCTATATTCTCAAAGTTCTATCATGCAGATTGATGCTGCAGCTTTTGATGGTCCTCTCCCTCAAGGGGAGAAAAAAAATCATTCTATACTTTCCCATTTCAGTACTGTATATCCATGCCATTTATCCAGGCTGTCCCTTTGAAGGGACTCAATATTTAATAAAATTAGTTCAGGTAAGGCAATACTGCCTCCCAAGCATATAAGACCCCTAAGAACAAACAAAGATCCCACAATCAAAGCCGCTGTTCACATTATTCAGCCCTAAAGTTTTAATTTTAATATTTTGTGATGTATGGTTGGTTTTTGCCTTGCATTGGCTAAGTTAGTTCTCTGCGTGCACTTTTAACATTTTTACAAGAACTACATTGATGATGAAAAAACCTGATCCTGTCTCAAGGCTCCCAGTGTGGCTGACTTATTTGTGCCCTGATTCCAGGACAATCTAATATTTAAGCCAGAGGGAACATTACAGACCATTTATTTCAGGCCTTCCGGAGAAAAATACCAGCATGACTGCAATGTGCAAGTTTGCTTGCTCGACACTAGCAACAAAGAAGCAGACCCCCGCACTGCAGAGCAAGGACGTCTATGAGATGAGAACATTAGTCTGCTAAGCCAGAAAGCAAGACTTGATTGCAGAGTTGGCAAGGGAAAAGTGTTTTATTCACAGAGAAATCATCAATTATACAAAAGCTTCAAATGTGTATATATAAAAAGGTTCTTAATCACATTGCCTATTCACAGACAAAATATGTCATTGCCTCACTGCTACTGGATACATTATATTGCATGGTTGTCTTTTCATAGATTTATGCAGTGTTGGTCCCAGGATATTAGAGAGATAACGAAGTAATTATCTTTAATTGGACCTTTTTATTTATTTCCCACCCCCCAAAATAGCTTCTCTCACCCCAAACAGAAGTTGGTCCAAGAAAATATATTACTTCACCCAATTTGTGGGGAACCTTTTTTGGGTCGGGGGCTACTGACACAGAAAAATCAGTCAGAGGCCTCACACAAGTGAGAAGCAAAGAAACCCAACATACCCTCACTGATGTGGCCCCTGACTGAGAAAGAGAAAGACACTCCCTATATTTCCCACGCACACCAGAGCCTGGCTAGTAGATATTGTGTACTCCAACTCCACAGCGGGATAGAGCACCAGCACGGGAGGGAAGGGGAGGGGAGGGAAGGGAGAGGCACATCCAAACCCCAGGCCTTACGTTTCCTACCCCTGCTTTATAATTTTGACATTAATGCAATAAACAAACAAAGCAATAATGGCTATATGATTCATTTTGAACCAGTCCACACACTGTAAGGACAGAACAACCTTAGCATAGATTAACATCAGGACTTCCAAACTGTTTAATGTTCAAAAAATATTTAAAAATGTGTGCTTATAAGAAAAACGGTAGTATTATTTAGTAGGATTTTTTCCTTCACAGTGGAAATGTAAATATGAGCTTGTTGAATTTTCAAACAAACAAAAAAAAAACCAACAACAACAAAAGAACAACAAAAACCACAACAAAATACCCACGGTAGTACTGGAAAGTTTCCACTCCATCTCATGGCTTTGTGTAGTTTGGTAGCTTCAATTCAGTTTATTTAGGATTTGATCCCATGCTCAATGGCAAAGCTCCTATTGACCTTAATAGTGTAGATTCTGGGTTGTAGAAGACAGCTGTGCACATTCCCCAAACACCAGTGCTACTGGTGGTATCTACATATTTGCCTTACAAAGTATTCACTGCTGTAGTGACTGTCTCCAGAAATTATAAGATACACACAAGACATACTTCTCTCTCAACTTCATTTTTAGCTGGCTGTCTTCTGTAGTTTGTGGGAAGAAGCAAGTTCTGCATTTTGCTCTGACGTTCATGATCTGTTTCACAAATAAATTCCATGGAGAGTTGCTGAGAACTTCCTGTCTTCAATACCCAAGAATCTCATTACCACAGTGGACAGTTCCATCATTCCACTGAAATACAGTGGCTGTGGGAGGTCATCATGCAGGAAGAGGTTATCTGTGGGGTACTTTGGGCTAGAGCACTGGCCAGCTTTATAGACGAAGACCAAACACTCAAAATTTGTCATGGTATGCCATGGGAGACCAGAGAAGAGTAGACAACTGAATGATAGACTTCTGGCAGTCTGTGTTACTGACGAGATGAGTTACTGTGTGTCCTAAACCAGTTATAGCTATTTTACGGTTGTCTCTTTCATACTGTTAATCTGAGAGATATAATAATTTGACAGGGACATCTCAGTTCAAGTATTGAATGGGCATGGAGACTAAACTATAGCAGTGAATCTTATGAGCAAGAATGGGTCTCGCTGTCAGGGTGAAGCTGCATCAGCAGACAGTGGGGAGAAGCGCCTAGTATTTCAGCCTCTGCTGTAGCTTTGTGTGGATAAATACAGATGACAGTCTTAGTGACACTTGTTTAAACCAGGAATAATTACATTGACTTCACTTCCAGGCCAAATTCAGCCAAAGACATCAAGAGGATACTGTAACTGTTTGTCCTCAGTGATAATTTAGCTCCAATGGAATACCAGATTATTATAAATTACATTAGTTTTATACACCTCCTGAATGACAAGTTGTTGGAAGTTCCGCTACTTTGTCAAGTGTGCCCTTTTCTAAACTAACACTGAAGTGTAACTGAATTCCAATATTTACACCTATGTGCACATCATTGCTGAATTTGGCCTGTCATATGCAAGTCACAGGAACGACTGTGACTTATAATACGTTATAAACTGGATGGAGGAAATGGGGTATTTTCATGTGTTTCTTCTACTAGGTACATGCCTAGTGAATGGAAATTCAATAAAGGTTAATTTATATGCACAAAAAGTAACTGGTTTTGAATGACTATTGTCAAATATGTACAAATAAAGTACAGTACACTACATGTATATACATAGCAGTCCTCTTCCCTTTAAAAAGAGTTTGGATTGCTTTAGAATGTGATAACCTAAGATAAAAGCTACTGTTGGGTCAAAGAATGAAGTGAATAGATTGCTGTTAGTCTTCACATGAAAGCATTTTAGGCCAATGTGCTAAATTTCTACTGCCAAAATATTCAGAGTCAAGAATGAAGTCCTTAAAATGCACAGCCTCTTTCAACACTCAGAACAGATCTCTTAGGTACACCTGTAATTTCCCCATCAGAGCACTTCCACTCTGATCTGAAAGGTCATTTGTAGGGGTGAGAGGGAATTTCAGTCTCCATGTCCATGCAGTTATTGGCCTCTGTCATGGAGTATGCCCCTGGCGTAGGGTGCATCTCCCTCTCAAGGTCCCATTGCCCACTCTATCAGGGGGAATACAACCTTAGCAGTCCCAACATAAAAGTCCCTGCCCCTCTATTAGGGTAACTACGGCTTTACCAATCTCAACACAAAGTTCATGCCCCTCTATTAGGGTAACTACGGCTTTACCAGTCTCAACACAAAGTTCATGCCCCTCTTTTAGTGTAAATACGGCTTTGGAGGACTAGCCACTCAGAGAAGCCTCTCCTGGCCCGGGGCTTGATTATCCAGGGCAGGGAAAATGGGTGGTAGGGGGACCCGGGCCCTCCTTCTCCACTGGGTCCCAGCCCAGGGCCCTTTAGGCAGGGCCTATGGCTCCTGCCTGCTCGGCAGGGAATCCAGCCAATATGCACCGAGCTGCGCTTTGAGTCCTTTGCCCTGGGCTAATTCCTACCACGCCCCGGTTCCCCTGGGGCCATTCGCCTCTGCGTTGGTACCTGCCGGGGTCGCAGGCATGCTCCTGCCTCCCTGGGGTTGGTGGCTGTTGGCTCTGTCTCAGGGTCAGGCACAGGCGGTGACTTTGGTCTCAGCTGCTGCAGAAACACTGACCCAGCCTGGTCTACTCTCTCATCCTGTGGCCTCCCTGGCTGCAGGGCTCCCTCTGTTTTTATATCCAGCCTCTGCTGGGAGCATGCCTGGCAGGGCTGAAGGGGCAGGGCTTTCTCCACCAGCTGGGCCTGGGCTACCCCCTCTCCTTCAGTGCGGGGCCTGTCTGCCCCGTCACAGCCTCTAATCAGTCTTCCAACATAAGCCATTCATTGTGCAGGTGCGCTTCTTTGTGATGTGGCCACTTGTAAACTAAAAATTGGGAACTTGGCTAAGAATTGGATGGATACTCCTTTCAAACACATCACTGGCCAGCAAACAGATGGTGATGACTGTCAGTTACTGCCATCCTGGTGCAGACTGAAAGTGACCAGTTGGAACTGAAAACCCCCATGCTATCAGTCTGCTACATTAAGATTACCTTGCCCCACTTTTTTCATATTTGCACATGTTTTGAAACTGATCACTCTCACCTAAGTGACATTTCTATGAAGAAAAAAAAATGTTTACTAGATCAGGGGACTATCAATTGTGTGTAAATTCCTTTGCTTTGATGTTTTGTGGAAGGGGAAAGGAGATGGGAAGTAACATCTTGCTCCAAAAATTAATGGAGAAATTGCAGAGGTCAAGGTCTGTCTAGTTCCTCCCTACTTCATCTTTGGTACCAAAAATGGGGCAGGTCCCTCTAGACCAGTGTGTGATGGGGTGTGGTCACAGAAGACCGCTTGGGGTCTTACAAAGCCACTGACACTCGCCTTCCTGCTCTCTAGGGCTCCTCACCACCTTGTCCTGCTGGGCCAGCTCCCTGGTCTCCCCCAGCCAAGCCACAAAGCTGAGATGAATGCCCTTCTCCGAGAAGCAATACATACACTGAATCTCTTTAGATCCAAGGAAAATGCAGTGTAGAGCCCAGCTTCCCAGGATACCACTCCCAGGATGGGATCAGAACCCCAAGTGAGTTATTTCAGTAAGCCCCCTTTAACAATGAAAGTGGGAATATACACACTAATTGCTCCCCAGCTCATTATTTACACTAGGTTTGATAATAAAAATCACTTTTATTTTCTAAGTACAAGCAGCAGGATTTAAGTGGTAATAAGTGAGAACAGGCAAAGCAAAGTAGATTACAAACTTAAAACTGAAAATGCTTAGCTAATTCTAACACTAAAACCTCAGTACAAACTTATTACAGAACTAATTACAAACTCACCCTAAAACTGTTCCTTTTCCAGCTAATCCTTCAAACTAGGCCAACTCCTCACCCTGGGATCTTTGGATCCCTTTCTTGGGAGTGCCCCCAGCCAGGGACAAAGACCTGCTAGTTTCCTGTTTTAAGATTTCCACTTTTGTGAAAGAAGTTACCTGGCCAGTCCCTACCAGTCAGGGACATCATGTGACTTCCTAAAACCAACCACTGCCAAGACTTAAGGACAAAAGGCTATCTGCATATGATTGCTCAGATACCTAGGCATCCCAGCATTGGAAACACCCTTGATGGCTTTCCTTTACACATTTAAAACCATAACGCATTCCAGACTCCATATGTCTAATTTTACACACAAGAATGATACATACACCAAAATGAGTTAAACAGATCCAGCGTATGATGACATGAAGATTGATAGGTTACATGAGACAATTTGTCCAAAGCATCTTTGAGTTAGGCATATCTGTGTCCAAAAGTCATTTCTAAAGCCATGGGGGGGGGGGGGTCCATGATACTCCAGGAGTCAAATTAGCAGTCAATATTACCCATGAAAGCCACAGTAGTGTGAATCAATTGTTTTATTTATTATAGTACTATTTATATTTAAACAGTGGAGTGTTATATATTAGTCACAGCAAATTAATTAATAACTTAGTGCGAGTTTATAATTTAATTGGTTAATAACATAGTAAAACCATCCTGATTGGTTAATAACTTAGAAGGGTTAATAATTATATCAGTGTTTTAATATCAAGTTCTGCAAAGAGCCACAGGAGACACGTTAAAGAGTCGTTTTGACTCAACAGCCATGATCTGAATTTTACTGCTTTACAATAAGTTTCTTGCATATTGTAGCCCAGCAGTATAGTGAAGTTTGAGTTTTTGCCCCCCACATCCCTAGCCCTCTTTCTCCCTGCTCCACCTGTTATGTGAACTTCAGAGCCTCTGACCTTACAGCAGAATTAATTTTAAAATAATGAAATGAGCAAGAAGGACGTCCTATCATCCAAGCCTCAGATGAATCATTGCCATCTTCCCTCAGTTCCCTAAACTGGAAGTCTCAATTTAACTTGGGGTAATTATTTATTGCCTACAATTATACTGTGGTGCAGTATAAAGTATTAATGTTTATTACTGTGCTCTGAAAGATGACGTCTAAAGAGGAATGATTAATAGTTTTAAAGAAAGTCTATAGTGCCAGCAATACCAGATTGCCGTGCATATCGTACATGGACCAGCATCTGTGGACATGAGATGATTCCAAACCCATTTCTCTTTGTGTCCATATTTTCATAGATTAGGCCAGAAGGGACCATAGTGGTCTACTTTTACCTCCTGAAGAACAGAACCATAGCACTTCCTTGAATTAATTCCTATTTATACTACAGCACATTTCAAAAAGACAAACCAACCCTCCAATCTGGTTTTTGCAATTTCCAGTGATGAAGAATCCACCTCGACCTTTGGTAAGTTCTTCCAATGGTTAATTTCCCTCACTGTTAAAATTGTTTGCCCCATTTATTTAAACCCATGCCCTTTCCTCTTACATTTTTACATTTCTTTTGGAGTGCTTACCTGAACAGCAGGTGTCTGACAAGTGCCAAGTGTATGCTGATTGCAATATCTTGTTAGCTTTAATCCTAGAAGGCATTCCAGCTGCACTCTTAAGTTCTGAGGAGTTTAACTCTCAACAGTTCAAGAGCATGCTTCCTACACTACTCATGTTGCTTAAACTCTATACAAGCAAAACTGCTCAAAAGGCCATGCTTGATATGCACCAGAGGTTAATTTCAGAAGTCTGAAAAGCTAATGCTTTGACTGAAAAACAAGTAAAATGTACATTTGTATTTGTAGTTGTAAACAAGAAGGCATGCTGGGTAGGTAGCCTGAAGCTAGCAGAATTTTTGAAAAATCCTGAGACTCGTGTTTACATTATTTATAGGCTGGAGAAGATTCATTGTTTGTGAAACAACAGGCAGCCCTTGTGTTACATCTATTGATATAGCAAAACCTTTCAGAGTGAATTTGCTTTGATATCCTGTAGAGATTTTCTCCTCAAGTCTAGATTTCTTAAATACACTGCATTCAAATGGCACACACACACTCCACTTTACAGTGAGCTAAACCCCATGAGGTAAGGGAATTATCGGTGGTGTTGTATGGGATTTTTAATGAGTAAATTAGTAAAATATTAGTCCTCATTAATATGAATACAAGCACACTTCATGAAGACATCAGCAAAGAGTGAAGCAAAGGTTATTTACATGAAGTTTGTTCTCTGTAGAACCCAGCATATTAGGATGCTTCAGTCACTCTATTAAGACAAATCAGGGAACAATCAGAGAAAGAATACTAAAAGATTAATTCCTCCCCCAGGAGGGCACACTGTCCCCCAAGAGAAAACTTCATAAGCACTTCAGTTCTCTTGTCTTGTGTGCCAGTCTGAGATGGGTACAAAGGCTCAAGAAACCAAATTCATGCCTTTATATAAATCCACTGAAGATAAAGGAACTATACGAGGAATTAAGTTAACCCTTGGTTTCAAAACAGTTTTGCCTTCTTTGGTAAATTATGATTATATAATACTGCAGTGGTATTTAGAAGTTCCCATCAGGATAAGTGCCGAACTAGACAAACAGATAGTGAGACCCATCCCTGACTTGACAGTTTTACAATCTAATGCCAGGATGCTGTGATTAATTGAAATCACACTGATTTCAACAGGGTTCTACACAGGTGCTGTGATCTGCTCCCACAAATCCTTTTTTGTAGTTGTCAGATAACCATTTCTTGTTGGCGGGCCTGAACAAGTGATATACTGCATTAGCTCTGCTGACAACAGGTGCAGCTACGGATAATTTTCCCAGCATACACAAGCCTTCACTGGTTTGTCTTAAATGGCTATTGGAATAGAGCAGCTCTATTATCTATGTAACAGTCAAGGTCCAGACATCCTAGGAAAAGAACAGGGGAATCTGAAACCCAAAAAATAAGCAATTGATGAAATTGTTTGTATCAAATATCTCTATTATGTATTTCAGAGGGTTTGACTGTTCTGTCTCTTCAAGAACTCCTCCTAAATGGTAAGAGCTAGGACCACAAAATTCAGTAAACAGCTTCCTCTTATAATACAAAGCAAGGGAAAGATTTGGTTGTGCCTGGAATGGGATTGCTTTTCATAAAACGACACAGAAAAGAGACAGAATCACGAGGCAGGTGAAAGGGGCTCGCATGGGGCACACACTCCATCTAGGAGCGCTCCAGCCCCAAACCTCCCACTCAACAGTGCCCTTTAGGGAGGATGGGGAGGGCTGAAGATTCCCCTCCCCAATTTACACGGGGACATTTCTGGCTGTCCCCCTTTATCAGGGAATGAGGAGAAAATGCACAGTTTGCTGCATCCCTCACTCTGGCTGGGAAGCGCAGAGGGTACAGAAACCTGGACCTGCCCCAGCCGGGGGGAATTCACCCCTCCCTTGGCTATGGCTGCTGCACCCACAACAGCCATAGAGAAGTGCTTTTCACTTAGCCCCAAGCTGCTGCAAGGAGATAGGGCCGGGGAAGGCCTCTCTCTCTAGGTGCAGCCTGCATGCAGAACCCCTCATCCCCAGCCAGAGCAATGATTTTAAGAAAAGCAAAAAAGCAAAAACTAACTGAGTTAAGCACACAATCAATGCCAGGTAACGCTTCTAGTTGTACTATAAAAGTGCATTGAATAAGGTCTTTCATGACACACTGGTGATTAATATATTTGTGAAATACATGTATTAACACTATATTAGGAATTATACATACCTACTGCTGTTATACTTTAAAGTCTGTGACCAAACAAACTAAGAAACAGGTTCTCTCCCAGATGTAAGGGAAGACAGTTATCTCCTTGCCTCTAATGTAAGAGAAGTATTGTGGAGCCAAAACAATGAAAAACTGACAGTGAGATGGGAAACCAACAGGAAAAGAACAGCAGCAGGTCATCCTGACTTTGAGGATAAAACAATGAGTTTGGGGAAATATAAGGAGAAGCAAAGAGCCATTTTGGCATCCCGCACTGAGGAAATACCTCTTTGCACCTATGAATGGTAGATCCCTACATGCATGGGTTAGTGACAGTGAATGTAGCTGTCGGTGATAAATTTGCTTTAGATGTTTGGAAGCTGTTAAATTTTAGTCCCTAGAAAACAAGTTTAGACTTCTCTTTTATAGCCATTTTCTGTTTCTATTATCTCTGGTTAGTGTCCCCTTCAGCCTGTTCTTTATCAATAAATTCATTGTTTTACCATAAATTCATCACTGTGCTATTACATTTAACGAGGTGTATGCCCTCAGTTTAGCCAGATGGTTGGCTTTATTCTTTAGCTTTGGAGACAGCCAGTGCTTTCTTTTTTTTAAAAATTAAAAAAAAAGTGCCAGTACTCATTTCTTCAGGAAAGCAAATTTGAAATATGCCTCTTCCGCCTTTCTTCCTATATCATGTCAACATAAGCATGCGCATAAGCAAAAAGCACGTTTTTCATCTTGTTGTTCCCGCAGAAGGTGTAAGTCAGGGTGGGGACTGTGCTGTGAGAAAGTGGCGTGGAGCAAGTGCTCCCCAAAAAGGGTGCTGGTAAGTTCTACTGGTGTGTATCATCACAAAAAAAGCACAGACAGCAAACTTGGCAATTTCTGAGCTTGTCCAATGAAAGAGTGTCCCTCTGAAATATCTGGCTCCTTTCAGAAGCTCCTGGAGCTGGAGTTTGCACAATGTTACCAGCGAGGCAAGGTTGAGACTGGCAGAACTTTGAGGAATTTACTAGTGAGGCAGACAAAACTCCTGTGGCAAGGATCTCTCTTGTTGAGGCAGAAGGGTAAGCATGGATTATGATTCTGGTTGTCCAGAAAATCCTCACACCATTTCCAAGAGCTGTAAAAGCATGAAAACTAGCAACACAGGAGGCTTAGCTGTCCAGAAAGTCATTGATGCTATTTGGAAGGAGCTAAATTTGTCCCTTCTTACCTGAAGACTGTTTTTAGAGTATAGCCATTAAGAAAAGAGTAAATAAAAATTAGAGAGATCCCAAGTGTTCCTTCCCTTAAAAGCCTTAAATTGATGAAGCTGCTTTTTATTTGAGTGGCTATAAAGTCCTCATGTTATGATTTTTAGTACTTTTTGCATGGCTTCAAGTAATAGCTACATTTTCTCATAATGTATTTCACTGTATGATGTCTAAACAATGTATAGGCCCCCAGAAGAGGTCACTATGCATTCTAGGGAATTATATACATAGTGCCCTTTGTCACAATCCCAAAGTTCTTTGCAGAAATAATAAGTATCAGTAATACGTAACATTCCATTTCTCAGAGCCTTACAAGAAAGATGATAAAATAGAATTCATTATACCATGTAAAGCTCATGTACGATAGAAAAGTATATGGTAAATAGATTACGATGCAAATTACATATATAGGAAAAATGTCATCAGTTCTACAGGCATATGTGACACCGTGAATAACATCACACAAACACTACTTACTAGATCAGGTCAGATGTGCAGATTAGCTTCTCCAACTGAAAAGAAAAGAGGACTTGTTTTCAGTTGGCTGAATACAATCTTCCAAATAGATATTGGGCTATACCACCAGTTTCAACAATGTTAGGTTTACAAAAAGTGTCATGGGATCACCAAGGAATGCAAGTGATTAGGATCTTGGCTTTCTATGACCTTCAAAAGATTGAGCTCTCTTCACACCATAGAGGGGGCATTGATTCAATTCTGTCTCAAGGGAATTGGGCCACTGATCTGCCAACATTACTGCTTGCAGTATGTTTTTTGGTAGCCTCCCTTGTCTGGTTTAATCTTGCCTCCCAATAGTTTATGAAATCTCATGCATTTCACAGTTTGAGGTGCTGTAATGTGGTAATACGACAGTGTTTCTCAACCAGTGGTATGAGCATCCTTAGGGGTACTTGAGAGAAGTCTGGGGGTGGGGGCATGTCAACACAACTGAAATTTGGAGAAAACTGAACTCTTATTTTAAGTTTTACAGCTCTTTATGATTTTTGTACTTTTCACACCCAAAAATGTCATCACCTGCCCAGCTATGATTAAGTTGTTTAAACAAATGTGTTGCAATGGTAAAAAAAAATTGTGTGTGTGTCTGAAAACTGTAGCTACTGGGGGTACTTTTTTTTTTTTTTAAAGAGGTACTTTATAAAAAGAAGTTGAGAAACACTGTAATATAACACAACCCCTCCACTTGCTTTAAAACCAGAATCTCAGAGTGAGATAGAAGTTGCATCTCTTTGCCATGTCCTTCTCTGAACAGAAATCCAGGAATAGCTTGGTTTCTCCTCTCCATAGAAGGAGTAAGAAGAGTAAGCGAAGAGATAAGAAGAAGAAAAAATAAACACTGAAGCTTACCTACCTGAAAGACAATATGGAGAGACTAGAGGGTACTGTCTGCTTATGTAATCTCTGTTAGCCTTCAGATACTATAGTGACAGGCCTATTTGTAAAAGAGTTGGGACCTATCTGATAAACACCCTTCTCCTTTTTAGAGGAAGTTTTGCTGAGTCAGCTCACTCCCTGGGAATCCAGGGAAGCAGTTTGCAGCAGGGTTAGTTGCTTTATTGTAAGCCTTATGAATCATCAAACATTTTGCAGCTTTTCCTCTGAAAAGTCTGTGCAGGCCAAGTAGCTTCTTCCCCAGTCCTGTTTCTCATGCCAGGAACCCCAGTAACCCTAAATTCCCTGCCTCTTACCTCAGGGACTCAGCATTAAGTCTCCAGATAGTCTCCCATCTGGCCCTTTGGATTCTGGAGCAATTTGGCTTTGCAATAGTAGTCCATTAGAAGCACAGACCTCAATTTTCTGGGAGGCATTACAGTCCCCTCCTCCATTTCCTGCTGCCCTCTTTTATTAGGTCAGCTAATTAAGTTCCAGCTCTCTCTCTCTCTTTCTCTCTCAGATGCAGGAGGTAGGGCTAATTAGCCAGCTAGCTAGCTGTAAGCTTCTGGCCCTAGAGGAATGGTATCCCTGATACCGTCACACTACTATTAATAGCTAAAGAAAGTAAACAGACAGACCACAAAGAATTTTTCCTTACCTTTATTCTTTAATCATTTAAAGCTATAAATGTGTGCTTTTCCCACACTGAACTACAGACCAAAGCATATGCCTCCCTAGGACGGTATACAAGCAGAATGACACACAAGTACTCTTCTCCAAGTGCCAGGCAAAGCCCCAAGTCCTTGAAATCTATCTGGTACAAGAAATACACAAACTAGCCATCCTAAAAGTGGTGGGGAGAGTCCACAGCATAAAGTCCCCCTTCTATTCCAGCCACCTGAACATCTGGCTATAGAAGGGAGCATGTGTTGCATTCCCCTAAGAGGTGGCAGAGTGCTCCCACTGATATCTCTGTGCCATTGCACTTCTTGGGTGATGTGGAGTCAGGTAGTCCACCACACAGTCATGACCCACTTATAATGGGGTCCCTGGGGCTGGCTTAGAGTTGCTGGGGCCTGAAGTCAATGGCTTCAACTCTGAGTGACAGGAATAGGGTGACAGGCCCCTGTCTGGGACTGATGCACTTGGGGTTTGGCCCCTCTGCTTCCGCCCCCTCTTCTGGGATCGTGTGGTAATTTTTGTTGTCAGAAGGGGTCAGGGTGCAGTGAAGTTTGCAAACTTCTGTTGAGTTTCATTCAGTATTCCATGGGCTCAGTTGTGACGCTGTCAGGCATTGATTCTTAGTGCATAGCATGATTGTTTCTGAGTGAACTAAAATGTGTCAATATAATCAGATAGCCTACACACAGAAAATATTAATAGGCCTGACTAAAATATGAACTGAAACTAAAGTAAAAAATAAAAGCAGTAAAGTTGTATTATTAATCATTCCACATGTCAATATCCATAACATGTGATATTAATAATAAGCCATACTATTTTTGTTAACTCAGGAAATGGTACTTTGGAATGCTATTATTAATGATTGCACAGTACAATATTGTAAAAGGTATTTTATGCTGACTGTATGAATTCTATACCTTTTGCTACACGTTAAGGATTAAGGAAGACATCTTCCCTATGGCCATCCTGTAAGGATAATATTTTGTCTCTCTTTGGATCCAGCATGCTTTGGGCTATACCACGGCCTGCTATTGACAATGTAAACTTAGCAACATCAGCAGCAACAATGAATTTAATCAGAGCAAGAGTGATACACTAACTTCCAGTATTAGAAGGGCAGAGGGATCAAGGGTTAAGTATATTGTCCTGGCAACCTGCTGCCACAGAATTAGTGCATCCTAGTCATCTCGAGCCCCCTCCATTGAATTGGTCTTAGGGCGCTTGCACTGTTGGGCATGTCTACACTAGGAAATTATTTCAAAATAAGTAAAATCAATAACAAAATTGTAGCATGTCCCTACAATGGGGCAGCATGCTTACTGTGTGCTTACTGGGGGGGGAAGGGGAGAGCATCAAAATCAGTCGGAATTATTTTGAAATAGCACGTCCACGCTGATTGGAGCGTGCCTCGGACTTAGAGCCCGCAGAAGCACTCTGGGGAGGGTGACAGGAGGGCAGATACTTTCTGTGGATGCTTGGTCAGGCATGCTGTAACACTTTCTTTCTGTGGCTCCTCTCTACGGCCACATCTCACATGCCTCTCCTCCACTGCCTCCCCCCAACGAGGGACACAAAAGAAACACAGTGTGCTCTGGATGCCCTAGTAGATGCCACAGCGTTTACAACATGGAGCCAGAGCTGCTGCAAAGCAGTGCCAGGCTCACGGGCCTCCTGCTGCGCTTCATGGCACAGTACTTCCACACTGCTCACATGCTGCTCCAGCACAACAAGGACCAGCCTGAACCAGAGGCCCTCCTCACCCAGGTCCTGGTGCTCCTACTGCTGCACATGCCCTTCAATTCCTTGGACATCATGGAATGCCGCTTCTGGCATTGGGAGACCAGTTTGGACTGGCGGGACTGCATCGTTCTACAGCTATGGGACAACTAGCAGTGGCTCCAGAACTTCTGCATGCAGAAGGCCACCTTCCTGGATCTCTGTGAGTGGCTCACCCTGCTCTCAGGAGACAGGACACCCAGCTGAGACCCTGTGGAGAAGCATGTCACCATCGCCCTGTGGAAGCTCACCACACCGGACAGCTACCATTCAGTCAGGAACCAGTTAAGCATGGGGAAGTCCAGAGTGAGAGCCGTGCTCATACAAGTAATGAAGGCCATCAACCACATGCTGTCATGGAGGGTCTGGGCAATGTGAACGCCATCACTGATAGCTTTGCCACCATGGGCTTCCCCAATTGTGTGTGTGTGCGAGGCAGAGACGGCACATACATCCCATTCCCCTCCTGACCACCATGCCTCAGACTACATCAACAGGAAGGTGTACTTCTCCATGGTGCTGCAGGCCCTTGTGGGCCACAAGGGATGCTTCATTGACATCTATGTTGGGTGGTTGGGAAAGGTGCTCAATGCCTGCATCCTCCAGAACTTCAGCCTGTTCCAAAAGATGCACACAGCACTTTTTTCCCCTACTGCACCATCACAGACAGGAAGGTGGACATGCCTATCTGCATCCTAGGCAACACAGCCTGCCCCTTGCTCCCCTGGCTCATGAAGCCCTCCCCAGGCAGCCTGGACCCCACCAAGGAGTACTTCAATGCCAGGCTCAGCAGGTGCTGCGTGATGGTGGAGCATGCATTCGGCCCCTTTTGTGGTGGTGGCCTGCAGTGTGTTCCACAACCTATGTAAGAGCAAGGACAGACTTTCCTGTCAGGGTGGGGGTCAGAGGCTTAACGGCTGGCCAGGGCATACAAGCAGCCGGACACCAGACCCATTCAGAGGGGCTGTGCTCTCCAGGAAGGCCTTGAAGGAGAGCTTCGTGTGAGGCCAGCTATGAGACTCTCCTCCATGCCACTCCACAAGGGGCCCCTGTGTTCCCTCTTCCTCCGCCACCGCCCTTCTCTTGATCTCCTTTCCCACCTTCCCCCCTCCCCGCAAATAAAAATGGCTTCATTTGTGAAAAAACGAGACTGTTTATTGGGGGGGAAGGGGGAGATATACAACAGGGGAGGGAATAGGTGAAAAAGCTGGAATGGGCAAGAGGGGAGGTACAGAGTGGGTGCCCCAGGGATGGGGCTGGGACTGGTGCCTGCCTCGGGTTGTTCAGGAGATTTTGGCTACCTGAGAGGTCCCATCGCCCTGTGTTCTGGAGCCCCGGTGGTCCCTGAGAGGGCTGGGAGGGAAAGCCAAGGGTGAGGGGAGGACACGTGAGGAGGTGGTTGGTGGTCTTGCCCAAGCATGAGACCATGTGCTGGTCCCAGGTGGCCTTCCAAGTTCTTTTCTGCCTGTGAATCACATGGAGTAGTGCAGATGGCATAGGAGGTGTGCCAAGCTCGCAGCTGGCCCAGCTGTGAAGAAGAGTGAAAAGGGCAGTCATCCCAGGAGACACTGTGTATGAAGTCTAGCCCCAATCTCTAAGCTGACACTGAAGTTTTTGGTTCAGATGATGGAGATATGCTTCAAACAAGGCCACATGTTGCTAGACGAGCAGGCACTTTCCAGCAGGGGCACAGATGTCCCAGGCGAGCATCACTATACACACGGTCCAGGGACAAGCAGGCATGGGAAAGTGCTAGCCATGTTAGGAGCCTGTGGCTAGGATGGGGGGACAGGGTGGCTCAGATTCCTTCTGTGTCCAGCACACACTGGGTCCAGCACTGGTGGCATTCCAAAGAGAAAGAACTTCTCTCTCTGCCCACTGGAGGAGGGGGGTGAGTGTGTGCTGGGGGAGGTCTGTGTGAGTGGCAGAGGACACTTGCTGAAGAGAGCACTACTGGGTTTCCCTCCACTTCCTCCTCACAGGAGGTTCCCATGCATGGGATCCATCTCTCTTCATCGCCGCACTTCACCGGGAGTGTATGTTGCCCAAGTGCAGGCATGACCCTGTGCTGCATGCAGCATTGCTGTGTGGTTCCATGATCCCAGATTCCTTAGTGGTATTGTGTCGTGGGAAGGTGTCCCATCACAGAAGTCGGAGTAAGGCAGGCCTCTCCAGGAACCTTGTAAGAAGGACTAAGGTTTCCTGTGTGAGAGTATCATGGGGCTAAGTGCCCTGGACTGGTGCTCTATGTACACCCACATGTACAGGCTATTGTGAGACTGCCCCCATGGCGAGAAGGCCGATCAAGGAGCATGCAGCCCCTTGCAGCCCATTGCCTGCCCCAACATATAGATAGGGAAAGTTATAGAACTCACCTGAATTGCCTTCCCCGTGATTGTCTGAGACCTGGGAGACATTCTGAGGCGGGGGGACTGGCTCCAGAATGAGGAGTAGCCTGGCAAGCATGGTCACCTGACTGGCCTCCTCCTCCTCTGCAACCCTGGCTGGACTCAACAACAATGTGGGGGGTAAGTGGCCAACCCCCTTTCCAGGATGGCATCCAGCTGGTCGTAGTAGCAGCAGGTGTGCAGTGCCACCCAGAAGCATCCACTCTGCTCCCTGGCCTTGTGGCAGGCCCTCCAGAGCTCCTTGACCTTCATCTGGACCTGGTCTAAGCTTCAGGTGTGACCTTTGTCAGCCAGGCAGGCAGGGATCTGGCTGTAAACATCTGCATTTCTTTTTCTGGTGTGCAGATCCTGGAGGTTGGTCTCCTCCTCACAAATCTCAGTGAGGACAAGGATCTCTGCACCAGTCCAGGCCAGAGCTCACCTACATCCCTGGCCAGTGGCAGCTGAGGGCAGCCATGGGAGGCTCTGAAGCAGTGTTGAGGTTTGCCATGTCTCCTGGGATGCTGCTATATGGAATGGGACTGGAAAAGTTTACCACAAGCCCTTCTGCTGCTGCCATTAGTTTTAAGCTCCACAGGAGAAGGGGAGCAGTGGTGATAGCAGGTGTGGCCAGAGCAGTCACAAGTACAGCTGTGAGAGGTCTCTGGAGGCCAATTATTTTGAATTAGAAGCTGTGGATCGGCCACACTAATGCTATTTTGAAATAACAATTTTGAAATAAGCTTTATTCCCTGAGGAAAGCAGGAGTACAGATTTCAAAATAACTGGCCCATTATGTTGAAATAACAGGCTTGATAGTATGGACACTCTGCTTATTATTTCAAAATAAGGAGCGCTGTTTTGAAATAACTCCCTAGTGTAAACCAGGGAATAAAGTGCAATAAATCACAAGGGTACCAGAATTTTGCAACTATGAGGCATCCTTGCAGATGGCTTTCTGACTTTAGGAGATTGGGGGAATCTACAAAACTTGGGACCCAGTATCTGTTTCTCTTGGAGCTGGGATAATACTCACATTGCAATGAAAGAATAGGCAGAATATCCATAAGGAGAATCTTGTGACGCTTTCCTCCTGCCTGACCTTCCCATAGAAGCCCTCATTATTGCACATAAATATTTCTCAAGCAAAAACAAATGTATAGTTGCTTGTTTTTTTTCCCAGTGGGCCTCCATAAATCTGGATCATTAGTGGCAGAGCTCTTGATGAAAGCAACAGAAAACACTGTCATTGATGCATACTGAAAACTACAGCCAGTCAAGTAAGACACAAAAATACCTCAAATACTTTCTGAACATTTGGGATTTTTCAGGATCTGAGCTCTTTAGCTAGAGACATAAAGGGTAGGAACGGCGAGGAGTCCTGTGGCACCTTAGACTAACCGAAGTGATGGAGCATAAGCTTTTGTAGGCAAAGACCCACTTCATCAGATGCCCATGAAAGCTTATGCTCCAACACTTCGGTTAGTCTATAAGGTGCCACAGGACGCCTCGCCACTTTTGCAGATTCAGACTAACACGGCTACCCCTCTGATAAAGGGTAAGAAGAAAACATTCTACATTTTCAGTTTAGAAAAGAGGAGACTGAGGGGGGATATGATAGAGGTCTATAAAATCATGAGTGGTGTGGAGCGGGCCGATAAAGAAAAGTTATTTATTAGTTCCCTAAATAGAAGAACTAGAGGACACCAAATGAAATTAATGGGTAGCAGGATTAAAACGAATAAAAGAAAATTCTTCTTCACACAGCATGTAGTCAACCTGTGGAACTCCTTGCCAGAGGAGGCTGTGAAGGCTAGGACTATAATAGAGTTTAAAGAGAAGCTAGATAATTTCATGGAGGATAGGTCCATAAAAGGCTATTAGCCAGGGGATAAAATGGTGTCCTTGGCCTCTGTTTTTCAGAGGCTGGAAAGAGATGGCAGGAGACAAATCGCTTGATTATTGTCTTCGGTCCACCCTCTCTGGGGCACCTGGTGTTGGCCACTGTTGGTAAACAGGATACTGACCACAGGGGCCCTGTCATACGCCTGCCACAACTCCTTGATTTTCATCTGAACCTGCTCCTGGGTTCAGATGTGGCCAGGCTGGCAGCCATCCGCCTGTAGATGGCTGCATTCCTCCATCTAGTTTGGAGATCATGGACATTGGTGGTATCTCCCCCAACCTCAATCAGGTCCATGATCTCCACACTGGACCAGGAAGGCACTCGCCTTCTCCGGTCCCTGGCAGGCTCCTGGGAGCTGGCAGACTGGTCCTGGGGAGTGGTGGAGGGCTGGCTGCCAGTGGCTTGCTGGCTCATGCTGCAGCCTGGGTCAGGGGCAGCAGCAGAGTGGCTTTGGGCTGGCAGGCCTGGTGCTAGCCACAAAAGACTGTTGCCAGACTCTACCCCTTTAAGGGCTCCTGGAGGGGGAGGGAGGAGAGGAGTTTTCCTGTTTGTGCCCAGAGTAGCCACCAGGGCACCCTGGGAAGGGCTGGAGGCCCCCTATTTCGAAATAAGTGTCTACGCAGCGCTTATTTCGAAATAGCAATTTCAAAATAGGTGCTATTCCTTATGGATGAGGTTTACCAATTTCGAAATAAGCCCTCCGCTATTTTGAATTAATTTAGAAATAGCAGTTGGCTCGTGTAGACGCTAGTATAGTTATTTCAAAATGTCTACACAAACTTTGTTGTGTAGACATACCCATAGTGAACATCAGCAAAAATGAGGTTGGCTCTGAGAACAAAATAAGGAAAGAAAAAGTTACTTCAACAATTCAGTTGTCTTCAAGTCAGCAAGACCTGATGAAACATATCCTTCAATAGTTAAGAAGCTGTCTGAGTAGCTGTCTGAGTCACTAGTGATTATTTCCAAAAAAGTCATGAAAGATGGGAAAGATTCCAGAGAACATGAAGATGGCAAATATAGTGTCAGAGTGTAGGAAGGGGAAAAGGACAACCTGGGGAATTACAGACCAGTCAACTTAACTTCAGTACCTTGAAAAATAATGGAACAAATAATTAAGCAATCAGTTTGCAAATACCTACAAGATAATAAGGTTATAAGTACCAGTCAGTATAGATTTGTGAAGAACAAATCATGTCAAACCAATGTAACAGTGATAGAAATGTAGCCGTGTTAGTCTGGGGTAGTTGAAGCAAAATGCAGGACAATGTAGCACTTTAAAGACTAACAAGATGGTTTATTAGATGATGAGCTTTCGTGGGCCAGACCCACTTCCTCAGATCAAATAGTGGAAGAAAGTAGTCACAACCATATATACCAAAGGATACAATTAAAGAAATGAACAAATATGAAAAGGACAAATCACATTGCAGAACAGAAGGGGGATGCGGGGGGGGGGGGGTGGGAAGGGGGAGGAAGGAAGGTAAGTGTCTGTGAATTGCTGATATTAAAGGTAGGGAGAGTGGGATGTTTGTGAGTTAATGGTATTACAGGTGATAATTGGGGAAACTGTCTTGGTAATGGGTGAGAAAGTTCAAAGTCTTGTTAAGTCCTTGTTGGCAAGTGTCGAATTTTAACATGAATGACAGTTCAGAGGATTCCCTTTCACGTGCAGAAGTAAAAGGTCTTTGTAGCAGAATGCAGGTGGCTAAGTCATTTAGAGAGTGTCCTTTCTGGTTAAAGTGGCAAGAAACTGTTTTCTCTTTGTGATCTTGTCTGATATCTGTTTTGTGGGCATTAATCCTTTGGCGAAGTGTCTGAGACGTTTGTCCAATGTACATAGCAGACGGACACTTTCGGCACATGATAGCATAGATTATATTTCTGGATGCGCAGGAATATGTGTTCTTGATCTTATAACTCACTTGGTTAGGTCCAATAATGGTATCAGCAGAATGAATATGTGGACAAAGCTGGCAACGGGGTTTGTTGCAAGGGAAGGTACCAGGGTTGGTATTAGTGTGGTATGTCCTGTGGTGGTTGGTAAGAATCATCTTGAGGTTAGGTGGTTGTCTATAGGAGACTATGGGTCTGTCTCCCAGAGCCTCTTTGAGTATGGTATCCTGTTCCAATATCGGCTGTAGTTTATTGATAATGTGTTGGACAGGTTTAAGTTGGGGGTTGTAGGTGATGACAAGTGGTGTTCTATTGTTGGTTTTCTTAGGTCTGTCTTGAAGTAGATGGTTTCTAGGTATTCGTCTGGCTCTTTCAATTTGCTTTTTTATTTCTCTGGGTGGGTAGTTGAGATTTATAAATGCTTGGTAGAGATCCTGAAGCTTCTGGTCTCTGTCAGTGGGGTTAGAGCAGATGCGGTTGTATCGAAGGGCTTGGCTATAGACGATGGATCGTGTGGTGTGTTCTGGATGGGAGCTGGATGCATGTAGGTAACTGTATGAGTCGGTGGGTTTTCTGTAGAGAGTGGTGTCTAATTTTCCATTGTTGATTTGTACGGTGGTGTCCAGGAAGTGGATCTCTCGTGTAGAATGGTCCAGGCTGAGGTTGATGGTGGGGTGTAGGTTATTGAAATCTCTGTGGAATATCTCCAGTGTTTCTTGGCCATGTGTCCAGATCATAAAGATGTCATCGATGTACCGTAGGTAGAGGAGGGGTGAAAGGGGTCGGGAGTTGAGGAAACGTTGTTCTAGGTCAGCCATAAAGATGTTAGCATACTGTGGGGCCATGCGTGTACCCATGGCTGTGCCGCTGATCTGGAGGTATAAGTTGTTCTCAAACTGGAAATAATTGTGGGTGAGAACAAAGTTACATAGGTCTGCTATCAGGTTGGCAGTAGTGTCCTCTGGGATAGTGTTTCTAATTGCTTGTAATCCGTCTTCATGTGGGATGTTGGTATATAGAGCTTCTACATCCATGGTGGCAAGGATGGTATTATTGGGGAGGTTATCGATGTTTTGTAGTTTCCTTAGGAAGTCAGTAGTGTCTCGGAGATAGCTGGGGGTATTGGTTACGAAGGGTTTGAGAAGAGTGTCTACATAGCTGGATAGACCAGTAGTGAGCGTGCCAATACCAGAGATGATGGGACGTCCGGGGTGCCCAGGTTTATGGATCTTGGGAAGTAGATAGAACAATCCTGGTCGGGGGTCAGAAGGTGATTCTGTGAGGATTTGTTCCCGAGTAGCTGTGGGGAGGCTTTTAAGGATACAGTGTAGTTTCTTTTGGTAGTCCAAGGTGGGGTCAGAGGGGAGAGGTTTGTAAAATGTGGTGTTCGAGAGTTGTCTGGTTGCCTCCTGGTTATAGTCGGCCTTATTCATAATGACCACAGCACCTCCTTTGTCAGCTGGTTTGATTACAATGTCCAGGTTGTTTTTGAGACTCTGGATGGCATGGTGTTCAGCGCGGCTAAGATTGTGTGTCGCTTGTTGTCGTTTGCGAATAATGTAACAGCTTTCTTTGACAGGGTAACAAGCTTTGCTGATGGAGGGAAGTAGTAGATGTGTTATGTTTTGACTTTAGGAATGTTTTTTATATTGTCTTGCTTGACCTTCCCATAAACAAATTAGGGAAATATAACTTAGGGTATGTCTACCCTGTGCGGCTATTTTGGGATACCGGAGGTGTCCTGAAATAGCTACCCCACGTCTTAACAAGCTGCCCATTATTTCAAAATATTTTCGAAATAACAGGGTTCTATTTCAGCATCTCTGTAACCCTCATTCCATAAGGATTAAGGGATGTCTCGAAATAGTGCATTTTTTCAAAATTTGGCACTGTGTAGATGTGCCAAATTTCAAAATAAGCTATTTGAAAACAGAATTGAAACAAGAGGCGCAATTTGCATAGCACAAATTGCTTATCTTATTTTGAATTTAGGGAGCTGTGTAGATGCACCCTTCGATGGAGTTACTATAAGGTAGGTTCATAACTGGTTGGAAAACCATTCCCACAGAATGATTCACAGTCCAGCTGGAGGAGACTATCAAGCTTGGGTATGTCTACACTAGCCACCCTAGTTCGAACTAGGGTGGCTAATGTACTAATTCGAACTTGCAAATGAAGTCCAGAATTAAAATATCCCGGGCTTTATTTTCATGTTCCCAGGCGCCGCCATTTTTAAATGCCCGGTAGTTCGAACTCCCTGCCCGCGGCTACACACGGCACGAGCTAGGTAGTTCAAATTAAAGCTCCTAATTCAAACTACCGTTACTTGTCCTGCAATGAGACATACCCAAGTGGAGTTCTTTTCAATACCAGCATAAAGAATTTTGATGATGGCATAAGTACCATGCCAAGCTGGGAGGAGATGCAAGTGCTGAGAGCACAGAATTAAAATTCAAAATGATTTGGACAAACTGGAGAAATGATCTGAAGTAAATAGAATGAAATTCAATAAGGAAAAAAATGCAAAGTACTTCACTTCAGAAGGAAGAATCAATTGCACACCTTCAAAATGAGAAATGACTGCCCAGGAAGGAGCACTGCAGAAAGGGATCTGAGGATTATAGTGAATCACAAATTAAATATGAGTCAACAGAAAAAAGAAACATGATTCTGGGATGTATTAGAAGTATTGTAAATGAGGCATGAGAATTCTTCCACTCTACTCCATGATGATAAGGCCTCAGTGTTCAGTTCTGGGCATGACATTTCAGAAAAGAGGTGGAAAAATTGGAGAAAGTCCAGAGGAGAGCAACAAACATGATTAAAGGTCTAGAAAACATGAGGGAAGGTTGAAAAAAATGGATTTGTTTAGTCTGGAAAAGAGAAGACAGAATGGGGACATGATTAATTTTCAAGTACATAAAAGGTTATTACAAGTAGGTGGGCGAAAAATTGTTCTCCTTAACCTCTGAGGACAGGACTAAAAGCAATAGGCTTAAATTGCAGCTGTAGTTAAGCACTGGGATAAACTGCTACATAGGTGTGGAATCTCCATCATAAGAGATTTTTAAAAACAGGTAGACAAACATATGTGATGAATGCTCCAGTTACTACATAGTCCTGTCAAGTGCAGGGGACTGGATTAAATGACCTATTGATGTTTCAGGGAGTATCATGAATCTGAGGTTGAATACACTCCTCAGCACGATATATTCATTGGGTATTTATCTCAAATTCATCCCCTGGCTACACTTATATAACCTACATACTGGCTTGTACAGGTATAACCATGGCAAAATTTGGCCCTGCAATAAAAACTTATAATAACAATTGTGTTGTGATTTGTGAACCAGACCAGAATCCAAATCAAATTCTCTTATGCTGTGTCTACACTGCCTCTTTTTTGCAGAAGAAGCAATGCAAATGAAGCGCTCATTAGCAACTTCTCGTGCTTCATTTGCATATTCTCTTCCAATGCTTTTTGCGGAAGAGGTTTTTGCGCAAAAAAAAAAAGCATTGTAGACGGGTCCATTTTGCGCAAAAAAAACCTTTTGTGCAAGAATCTGTAAACCTCATTTTTTGAGGAATAAGGGTTCTTGCGCAAAAGGGTATTTTGCGCAAAACGGATCTGTCAACACTGTTTTTTTTGGCGAAAAAACCTCTTCTGCAAAAAGCATCGGAAGAGAATACGCAAATGAAGTACAAGTAGTTGCTAATGAGTGCTTCATTTGCATTGCCTCTTCCGCAAAAAAGAGGTAGTGTAGACGTAGCCTCTGTTGTATAAGTTCTTGAATATTAATAGAAATTCAGAACTGTAAAAATACTTCTTTCAATAAAGACATAACTATGAATACACACAGGGAGCAAACCCGTTGTAAAAGAAGGGGTCATTTTTACAGAGTCATTTTTCAAAGGAGACCGGGACTTCTTTGTGTGAGTGAATGTAACATTGAACCCTGCGTGGCTCTCATACTTCCTAGCAATTACATGCACTTTCACTGGTAAAGTCTTAGTCTTGAGCTGCATACAGTTTTTTTACAAGTGCTACTAGGTTGGTTAGAGGTGTGATTTTTTTTGTCTGTAATAATTATTCTATTTTTTCTCCTAGTACATGCATAGTATATTGGTATAAAAGTGCCTTTTACAGTTATAGCTTACTCCCCTCCATACTCAAGAGAATCTGTATTAGCATAAACAATCTTTATACTGGTATAACTGTGTCCACAATTGGAGGAGTTGTACCACTTTAATTATACTGGTGTAGTTAAAGTGGTACAACTGTGTGTAGACAAGTCCTATATTTAATATCCCCTACAGAGCTAGATTACAAGGCATCTGTGAAATAAGGGCTTGTTTTTTCCATGGCAAAATGTGTAGTCCAATGTTGCTAGGTTAGATGAAGGCAGAATTACAAGTGGTGAATGTGGTGACGGCTGGATGGCAGAGGAGATCTGCAATTGCAAGTGGCAGGTTCATTTCTGACTTGCAAATAATAAAGCAGTTTGTCTTGTGTTTTTCCAAAATGACAAAGCAAACTGTGTCAGCCTGTCACACTGTGTAAACTGGCTGTTAATGAAGTACGACTGAAACGCCTCATCTTCCCTAAGGGTATGTCTACACAGCAGCGTTATTTCGAAATAACAAAGTGAGCATCTACACAGCAAACCCATTATTTTGAAATAGCGGGCTTCTCATTTCGAATTCTGTAACCCGCATTTTACAAGGAACAACATCTATTTTGAAATAGGGTGTGTATGGACAGGACAGCTGGAGTTACTTTGAAATAAGTGGCCTCCAGGGCTTCCCATGGGTGCCCTGTTGGCCACTTTGTCCACACTCATCAGAACTCTGTAGTTCCCCTTCCCCTGCAGCCCTTAAAGCTGCAGTGACAGGGGAAAGGGCTTGTAGCACAATGCAGGCCCTGACAGTGACAGGATTCACTGACAGCAACAGGCCCTGCAGCCATCACAGCTATCCCTGTGCTTCATCCGAGCCCTCCACAGCTGCAGCCGAGCAGGTAGCCAGATACCAGGACCCTGCCCAGGGATGAAAGAGGCACACACCTTCCTGGTCTGGTGTGGAGATCCTGGACCTCATTAAGGTCTGGGGAGAGGAGGCAGCCCTCCAGGATCTTTGCACCAGGTACAGGAATGTGGATGTCTATGGCCGGATAGGTGAGAGCCTGGGGCACAAGGGCCATGTGAGCACCCAGGAGCAGGTGTGCATGAAGATCAAGGAGAGCAGGCAAGTCCTTGCCAAGGCCAGTGGTGCACTGCGGACCTGCTCTTATGACCAGCTCCACCATGCTTGCCCTGGAGTTGTTACCCAACTCCCAGCCGCTATAAGGAGGCTGGGGACATGGAGACACACACACACATACACAGCAGTGTCACACATAGCACACGGTCATGCCCGCACTGTTGGGGCAGCATCTGCTCCTAGCAAGATACACAGTGGCAAGGCGGAGGACTCTGAGCCCCTGCCAGGGGAGCATGCTGGGAGGGGAAACAAATAAGAGGGGGACTGCAGGAGCACCCTCTCTGGCAGGTGGTATTTGCCGCTCACACACACCTCCCCCCAACACCCTGTCCCCCTCTCCTCCAACAGGCAAGGATACAAATCCTCTCTCTCTGCAGGACATTGCCATTGCCCGACCTGGTGTGAGTGCAGCATGGAGAGAAGCCAAGCAGCCCTGGCTTCCCATTCCCGCCCGCAGGTTCCTGGCCTGGCTGGCACATTCCCATGACTGCTTGTCCCTGGGTTGTAGAGATAGTGAAAGTCCCCCTAGGACATCTGTGTCCTTGCAGGAAAGGATCTGCTGTCCAGGCCATAGGAGGCCTTGCTGGAAGCACATCCCCTTCATCTGACCCGAGACCTTTCGGTGTTGGCTCAGAGATGAAGACTAGGTTTCATGCACCGTGTCTCCTGGGATGATTGCCCTTCTCTTTATTCACCACAGCTGGACCAGCTGTGAGTGGGGTGCGAGCCAGATCTCCTACATCATTCTCTTGACTCTGCATGACCCACAGGCCAAAGTGAGCCCAGGAAGACCTGAAGCGGGAGCACATCACCTGCCTGCATGCCCTGCAGCACTCCCTAGACCAGCAGGACTGCAGACTAGAGGCATACCTGGAGCTACACTGAAACACCTAGCAGGAGCTGCTGCAGCAGGGGCGGACCATGTGCGCAGCTTTCATCACCCTCTACCACTTGGTGGCCATTCCTGGTGACCACTCCTGCTCCTGCCCCCGCCTTCTGCCATTTGCCCCACTGTGGCCGCTAAGGGCCCCGCACAGGAGGCAGTAGGACCACTCGAGGCAGGCGCCAGGTCCAGACCCATCCCTGAGCCTCACCTCCCCACTTCTCCTTCCACCACCCTTCCCCTTCCCAGCTGAAACTCTCTCTCAGGGCCTCGCAGATGCACACAGCCCCCTGATGAGCCTTCTTATTTTATTCCAAAATAAGCACACAGAGTAGGCATACCCTCACTGAATAACCAACAAAAATGAAAATAAATATAGTTTTTGGAACAATGAACTACAAACATTAACTTTGTCTTCCTGTATGGATAAGCTCTTGTTTTGCTAGCACTTATAAACTTTTGGAATGCAAGTTATTCTGGTTCCTTTTGTTAAATTCTTTAGGTTTATATTCTGGATATTTTAGATAAATTATTCCGAATGCTGTGGTTAAATAATTAATATTGTCGACTGCTAATACAATCCTGGCTGCCTGTACATTGGACTGTATGGCTCGTTACAGTTCAGTGCCTTTAAGTCTCTCAAAATGCCATCTGAAACTAATTATTAAACCCCACTGCTTTTTTTTGTTGCTGTTGCTAGTTATAAGGCAGTCTCTGTTAGTATTTCTTGTGATGTTGTAGTGATTTCGTGCTAATCGGATATGCTCGGTTGACACTTCTCAACAGTGAAACGATCTGTTTGTATACTAAGCAGGAACAACATAGGCTGTAGCATCACAGTCTCCTCTACTTCACACAATCTAGCTTCTTTGTTGAGATGTCTATGTTAATTAATGCTAATTATGGTGCTGTCACCTGTTCATTAGAAACTAAATTGACAGCACACAGCATAAGTCATGCTAACAACTCGCAATCACTCACAATGCAAGTGCACTGTATTTGAACGTACAGTGCATTGTAAATTCATACTATCAACTGCCCTCTGCACACACTGTTTTGATGAGGTTCAAACTGAAACTAAATATATTAGCAGGTAGAGCTGGTCAGGAACTGGAACTTCTGTTCCGGGGAAATGCCAAGCATTTGAAAAAAAATTACTTAGAATAGAAACAAGGCCAAAATTTGAAAATATGCAAAATGAAAATTCTGGGACAAAAAATTCAATACTATAGAAGCATTTTGTTTTGATAATTTCAGAAAAATTTGTTTTGATTAATTTAATTTCAATTTGTAGATTATGTGATCTGTTCCCCCTTGTGGTGGCACCTGAAACTGGTGTACCGAGGCCTCTGACCCACCAGCCTGAGCTCACTCTGACACTGCTGCTGCAACAAGCTGTAAAGCCCTCCAAGTTGGCACTTTCGCCAGCATTCACAAGGGTAGGGCCACATCCAGCTGCAGTTATACACAGGCTCTCCAACCATCAGCTTATCATCCTCGGATCAAACCTAGGATCAAACCCTGGCTACTATATGGGTTGAATACCTGGTCTAACTCTCCCTCAGTGTGAAGAGGCTCATTCACATTTGTGGTAACCAAGCTGATATTTTCCCCAGACACTTTAGTCAAATGCACACTGGTTTGGATTAAAACCATGTAAGTTTAATGACATCAAAATAGATTTTAAGGCATTAGAAGTGATAGCAAACCGGTCAAAACAGATTACCCAGTAAATAAACAAAAACACAAACTGATCTTATCTTCAAAGGGGGTGGAGCAGAAGGGTAGGTTGTTACCATTCTGTGCATGGAGAGGTGTTTGTTTCATATCCCCACCAAACCTCAAGGTAAGGCAGGGGAGCATTTGGCCTGGAGTATGTTCCATTCGTGGCTGTGGGGAAACTTTTCCTAATATATTTATAGAATGTTTCTCAGTCTCTGGAGTGTGAAAAGCGGGATTTGGGGGAAATCCCAAACTTCTCTGAGTTCTATCCATACCCAGTTCCAATGTCATTCAATTTCAGTACTCACAAAACTAAATTCCTACATCTGGCAAAAGTCCTGTCATGCTTCATAGAATATATATGGCACCAAAGGGTAGGACAGTCACAGTTTGCCATTATGGACACTGACTTTTTTGGGAGTTCTCAGCCTGAGAAGTAGATGACCTTTTGCTTTATGTAAAGGGAAATCAAAAGATGTATATTTCACCACCCCATCTGCAACCTCCTGCAGATTCAGTTTCCAGGAATCAATAATTCAAGATCTAAGAGTGGAGCCATTTGGCTATTTTCCCCTACATGTCAAAAGCCATGAGTCTTACATACATCCCAGATTATGAAATACTCCATCTTGTAAACTGTGGCAGCACTTTCATCTGTGAAAGCTTTTATATGAAATGGTTTGAGATGCGTCAGGTGAGCCTAACTGCCTTGTTTACAGGTTATGAACTACCATGTACATGAGGAAGAATGACAATTTACTAGTAATCAGGCAGCTATTGCAGCACTATCAAATGTTCCTTTTTTGATGTCTGCATCCACAGAACAAGACCTTTGCTTTAGGGGCAAGTACAGAAGCCAGAACTTCCTGGAATGTAGACAAAAATAGACAGGCCTGTTCATTTAGATGCTTCCTCTGGCTTAGACACACTTCCTCATCATCTAGTCTCTGAAACAATTCACTGCTTTATAAAGGATGACAGCATCAGTAAGTCAAGAAGCTCTTTGCTTCGGCTTTCACTGTAGGATGGTTGTCACAAAGTCTGTTACTTTACACTGATTTGGCTGAGGAACCTTTGATGTTGTCAAAAAGGTAGGAGCAAGGGGATCCCTTCCTCATAAAGAAGCAAGAATAGGGATTCAGCACAGAAGAATCTAATTCTTGTCTACACAACAAAGGAGAATCATGCTGATAATGGTTGCTAATAAGGATTATAGCTGAATTAGCTATTGGCACAATTCATCTTACAGGCTGGCAAGAGCAGTCAGCTATATTTGAATAATACGAGTTAGTTTAAATTGTACAATACAACTGTTGTCTTCATCCTAGGAATGGCCATACTAGATCAGACCAATGGTCCTTCTAGCCCAGTAATCTGTCTTCCAACATGTCAAGTGCCCCACAGAGCACAGAACAGAACAGGGCAAATATCAAATGATCCATCCTCCTGTCATTTACTCTCATATTCTATCAGAGGTTTGGGACATTCAGAGAATGTTGTTGCATCCTTGACCATCTTGAATGATAGCCACGGATGGACTTTTCCTCCATGAACTTACCCAGTTTTTGGGTACGTCTAGACTACATGCCTCTGTCGCCAGAGTAAAATGAAGCGGCGATTTAAATAATCGCCGCTTCATTTAAATTTACATGGCTGCCGCGTTGAGCCGACAAACAGCTGATCAGCTGTTTGTCGGCTCAGCGCGATAGTCTGGACGCTCCCCTGCCGACATCAAAGGGAGTTGTCGACAACCCAGGTATGCCTCATCCCAGGAGGCATACCTGGGTTGTCGACAACTCCCTTTGATGTCGGCAGGGGAGCGTCCAGACTATCGCGCTGAGCCGACAAACAGCTGATCAGCTGTTTGTCGGCTCAACGCGGCAGCCATGTACATTTAAATGAAGCGGCGATTATTTAAATCGCTGCTTCATTTTACTCTGTCGGGTAGCCTAATCTACATGCCTCTGGCGACAGAGGCATGTAGTCTAGACGTACCCTTTCTTGACATAATTTTGGCTTTCACAACATCCCTATAGGTTCACCGTGGGCTTGTCTAAACTACATCACTCTGTTGAAAGAAGGATGTAAATGAGCCTGATCAAAAGTGCAAATGAAGTGCAGATTTAAATATCCCACACTTTATTTGCATATTCGCATCTGATCGCTGTTTTGAAAAAGGGTATTTCGAAAGTGAAACCACAGTCTAGACGCGGTTCTTTTGAAAAAACCACACCCCTTTTTCGAAAGAACTTGTACTCCTGAAAAAATGAGTACAGGTTCTTTTGAAACAGGTATTTTTTTCCAAAAGAACCACATCTAGACTGCTGTTTCACTTTCGAAATACCTTTTTTTGAAACAGCGATTGGATGTGAATATGCAAATGAAGTGCGGTCTATTTAAATCCATGCTTCATTTGCACATTTGATCAGGCTCATTTACATTCTTCTTGCGACAAAGGGATGCAGTATAGACATAGCCTCTGTGTTGTATGCAGTGGTATTCCCTTGTGTGTATTTTAAATCTGCTGCTTATTAATTTCATCAGGAGACCATAGTTCTTGTATTATGTGAAGGAGTAAATAATATTTCCTTATTCACTTTCTCCACAAGATTTTATAGACCTCTATCATATTGAGTCATCTCTTTTCCAATCTGAAAAGTCTCAGGCGCTTTAATCTCTCTTCATACAGAAGCTGTTCCATAATCCTAACAATTTTTGTTGCTCTTCTCTGTAATTTTTAGAAAACTACCTACAATGACTTCAAGATCTCTTTTTTGAATAGTAATAGCTAATTTAAATCCCATCGTTTTGAATATATAGTTGGGATTACGTTTTCCAGTGTGCATTACTTTGAATTTATCAACATTGAATGTTATCTATCATTTTGTTGCCAGTTACCCAGTTTAGTGAGATCCCTGTGAAACTCTTCTAAGTCTGCTTTGGATTGAACTATCTTGAGTATTTTTGTATCATCTGCACATTTTTCTGCCTCAATTTTTACTCCTTTTTCCACATCATTTACAAATATGTTGAACAGCACAGGTTCCAATACAGATAGCAGCAGGACAACTCCCTCCATTCTGAAAATTATTCCTATCCTTTGTTTGATTTTAACCAGTTACTGATGAAACCTAATTTCATGACTCCATCTGTAAACCGTTGTGCATATTTGTCACCTACAAAGAATGGCTCAGATGTGCGAATTTCCACCAAGTGCTCTTCAGTGAAGACCAATGGAAAGAATTTATTTTGATTTTCTGCAATGGCCTTAACCTCCTTGAGTGTTCCTGTAGTACCTCAGTCATCTAGTGCCCCCACTGACTCTCTCAGGCTTGCTGTTTCTGATGTACTTAAAAATATTTATGCTGTTCTTGCTGAACTCTGCATAATGGCAACAAACTTTAAAATCTAATTTTTTTCCCACAAAAATGTTTTTCCATATTTCAACCAGCCCTAGTTTAAATTTCAGAGAACTCAGTCACAAAATGGAGAGCTTCATTTTCCACTCGATTTCAGAAACAATTCCTGTGATGCACTTTTCTTGGAGAGGAATTGCTGCCTACACTGGCAGTAGTATGATGTGTATGTGTAATTGCTCACCGCAATGAAAATAGGCTGAATCCATGCAGTAGTGAAAGGTTCTGGCAGCAAGTAGGCAATGGGTAAAGATTCCAGCCGTGGGGAGCTTATAGAACCTTTTGCTTCTGCCTTCCCACTGCTGGAGTCTTTTCCTGCCTCTAGGAGTGGCAGGAGCTTTTATTTGTGATAGGAAAGGCTCTAGCTGTAGGAAACAACACTTCTAAAAACATCAGGGTAGACATGGGAAGCACTTCCTGGGCCTTGTAGAGTGCATACCCTAAGATTCTGGGATACCCTAAAGTTTATTCTACCTGCCTATGCAGTGCTTCACGATCTTCACTGATACCTGTGTTGAGGGATGCAGCATATGTATTCTACACTCTGCTATGGTAGTGCAGTGTAGATACCCTTGGACAGCATTCATGCTCACACACAAGTTACAACTTGAGCAAAGCCTTGGATCTCTGCAGAACATTTGCTACACTGTTAGCAGGGAACATGGTTATATAAAAACGTAAGAACGGCCATAGTGGGTCAGACCAAAGGTCCATCTAGTCCATTATCCTGTCTGCCGACAGTGGCCAATGCCAGATGCCCCAGAAGGAGGGAGATCAAGTGATCTCTCACCTGTCATCCATTTCCAGCCCCTGACAAACAGAGGCTAGGGATACCATCCCTACCCATTCTGGACCTAACCTCCATGAATTTTTATTCTCTCTTCACATGGTACCCACTCCAACCCCCTAATCATTTCAGTGTCCTTTTCTGAATCTTTTGCAATGCCAATATATCTTTTTTTGAGATGAGGTGACCACATTTGTATGCAGTATTCAAGATGTGGGCATACCAGGGATTTATATAGAGGCAATAAGATATTCCCTGTCTTATTCTCTATACCCTTTTTAATGACTCCTTACATTCTATTTGCTTTTTTGACTGCCGCTGCACATTGAGTGGATGTTTTCAGAGAACTATACACAATGAATCCAAGATCTCTGTCTTGGGTGGATATAATTAAATTAATCCCCATCATTTTATATGTGTAGTTGGGATTATTTTTTACAATGTGCATTACTTTGCATTTATCAACATTAAAATTCATTTGCCATTTTGTTACCCGATCACCTAGTTTTGTGAGATCCTTTTGAAGCTCTTCACAGTCTGCTTTGTTCTTAACTGTATTGAGCAGTTTAGTATCCTCCACAAAAGTTGCCACCTCACTGTTTACCCCTTTATCCAGATAATTTATAATTAGGTTAAATAGGATTGGTCCCAGGAAGAACTGTTGGGGGACACTACTAGTTATCTTCTCCACTCTGAAAACTGACCTTTTATTCCTATGCTTTTGTTTCCTGTCTTTTAACCAGTTATCAATCCAGCAGAGGACCTTTCTATATAGTTTCTATGACCAATAATTTGCTTTTGGTCCCATAACTTGCTACATTTCAATGTACAAAATGAACCCAAGTGTTGGCACATATATGACATTAAATACACACATATCATTATTGGAAGTTTTGCCATTCACATAAGTAGCACCAGGAGTTTACCCCTGGAGTTTCTAATTGTCAAAGTGAAAAATAAAAAGGGTTCGGGCTTATAAGGCTCCAATGAGACCCCTCTAGTTTATTGCAATTTTCAATGTTTAAAGAGCCACATTTCACAGCTATGAATCCAAGTCACTTTTTCCGTTCACAGAATAGCTGATTCATTATGCATCTAAATTATAAGCTGGGTATGTGGGCAAATGCTAATATACATCTCCAGACTGTGTGCTCTTCTGGAGATAAATGAGTTTTTTTCTCTTCTTGAGAAAATATTTTCCATTGCTGAAATGAGAACCTCCTTCTTCTGAGATCAACAAATCTAGATAGCTCTAGTGAGGTTATTTCCTATAAAACGATGAAGTACCTGGTGCAAATGGAATTTCTTTAACAGCTATCAGAACAGGATCAGCATGAACTTTTCTCCACTAACTCACCTGTTCCCACTAGGGGTACATCTACACAGCAACATTATTTCAAAATAACTTAGTCCTTGTCTACACAGCAGACAGTTATTTCAAAATAATGTTGAAATACTGTCAAGCTGGAGGACTTCTTACTCTGACTCCTGTAACCCTCATTGTACAAGGAGTAAGGGAAGTCAGAGGAAGAGTGGTCTATTTCAAAATGAGTGCTGTGTAGATGCTCCCAATTTCAAAAGAAGCTACACAGTTGATGTAGCTCAATTTGTATAGCTTATTTCTAGTTAAGCCCTGCTGTGTAGATGCACCCTAGATGTCCAATTCAGTTGAAAGTTTCCCCCTCTAAGTTTTGTTTTGGCCACTAAGAAGCATCCGCTTTTCCCCCTCTTTTTAACCCATGCATTCTGAACATATTTGCTAAATATGGCAAAAAGCTATTGAAGAAAGTTCTGGATTAGTGAGGAAGATATTACAGTCAATGCCAGAAACTGAGGATTTTTCTTTTGATGGTTATTTCACAGATTGCCAAAAATACAACATAGAAATTACAACTCTTAAAATCAGGTATGACCATAATGTCTATGAAACCCTTTAGAAATATTTCAACCTCACAGGGTTTGTCATCTAAACTATGCTTCTAAAGAGCTCATTCTGGTAGCTCTAGGTTCTAGTTTACAGCAAACTATTGCACACAATATGTCTCTCCCAGGTGATACACTGAACATATCTTTCTAGTTAAACAGTTTGACCTGTGTGGGACTAGTTCTGACCTTTCAAATAGATTATTTCCTCTACTATGTGTGTCTGTGTCACTTCCAGTCACCTATCTGAGGGTATGTCTAGACTGCACTCTAAAATCAAAACAAGATACGTAAGTTGCGGTACATGGCATGCAAATTGCATATCTTATTTAGTTTTTATTTTGAAATAGGCTATTTCGAAGTTTGGCACTGTGTAGAGACATCCCATGTAGAGATGAGGTTTACAGAAATGCCAAAATAGTGCATCTGTTGTTTAAAAAATTATTTCAGAATAGCGGACATGTTCCTTGGTCACGGGGTATCCTGAAATAGCCTGGCAATCTAGATATACCCTAACATAGCTGGGAGTTAAACCCACAATTCTACATAATTGTCCTTTTCCCCCCCAGAACTTCAAGCAGTATGTTTCCATCCTCAGTTCATGCCTTCTTAACAATCAACGAATAGTCTAGTAGCACCTTAAAGACTAACAAAACATGTAGATGGCATCATGAGCTTTCATTGGTACAATTCACTTCTTCAGAATAAATGGGTTATACCCACTATTAATTGTTTTTTAAGTTTTTCTAGTTACAGACTAACTCAGCTACCCCTCCAAAGCTTCTTAACAATGCCAACTTCAGTTGCTTGTAATCACTTCAATCCCAAATGTCCATTCATACAAATACTTCTAAATCTTTATCTGATAAAACTAGAGTTAACTGGAGAACTAACGTGTCCTCATACAATGAATATTGTGATTTTTTTTCAAATACAGTTAGAAATGCATCAGATGTATTTTTTTCAAATACAGTTAGAAATTTCCTCTTTCTTATAACTGGGAAGCAATTTGGATCACACTTTTACTCCACACATAGCCCCTTTCTCTGGTACTGTAACTTGGCCATTGCCAATTCATATTGATGTTTTTTTTTGTTTTTCCTGTGCTTCATGCTGATATTATTCTTACTTTTTCTCAATCTGCAGTCACTCTAGCTCTCATGCTACAATGTCCTCATCACCTGCCATATTGTCTACTCCTTATTTCCTACCACTTAAGAAATCTGACTTTTCTAGCCTTTCTAGTCTTAACACTTCAGAGACCTGCCATGATCCCCATAAGCTGTACTCTATGAGAACATAAATCCTTGAGTTATTCCATGTTGAACTTGGTGTAGTTCACTGGCATTTTTCAATCCCGAAACGTCATAATTAAAATGTCTTTCTAAGGTCATTTATATGTTATTTATTTCAGTTCTTTTGATAATAGTTTAAAGGCTTCCATGAGTCAGTACTACTCTGTTCCCTGTACCTAGTACTGTGGTGTGGAAAGTTTCTTCTTTAGACAGGCTGTTAAGTTGGTATGTTCCAGCTCCCCATTCTGGCTCTGGGCCAAGTGTCTCTTTCACCGTTTTTCTCTCTAACAAACTGGAAAGTTCCACTTGTGTGACTAGAATCACATGGGCCAAACCACCCCGCTTGCTTGCCTAGCAACCTGGCCTCGCTCACTGCCAACTCATTTTTGAACTTTCAAACTTCCCAACTGTCACTATCTCTGGTAGGTCAAGTCAACTGACCTTTCCACTGCTGTAATCATTTTCTCAGCTATTACTGGCCAAATCAAGTCAACAGAGCTTCCTCCAACTCTGGAAAGTCCTTGTTCTCTTCAGGCTGACAGCTCTCCCGCCCACCCAGTAAGTTCCTCTGTTAACATCGCCTCAGACTCGGCTTGAGCTAACTTCTCTTGACAGAAAATGTTGCTTTCTTTTTTTCCTTTCTATCAGAGTGGTCCCTCTTGCTGTAATTCCTTGATTAACTATGCTATGTCCCACCAAGCATCTGTAATTAAATTATTGTTTCTGGAAAGGAGATCTCTAAAAGTACTAGCCCTCTAAAAAGGCAGAAAAGGAAAAGGAAAAGAAATACACCAACACAACTCAATGAGTAAATCCTACAAAAGTCTACTACAGGACAATCTGCTCCTGCTCTGGTGAATAGATAACCCACACACATATATACCATCCAGTGACTCTTTATCTGATACCATTGCTGGCACCATATTTTACATTTACATTTAAAAGGTTTTAGTCTCCTCTCTCCAGGAACTGGAGACCCAGCAACACTCTCAAGATTGTGGAAATTATTACTTATTGTCACTCCTAGAAACAGCAGTCAGGTGTCTAAATAGTAGCACAGACTAGGCCTCATCTTAGTAAAAATAATGAATCGGATTTATTACACCAAGAACAAATACAGTGTCGAAGCAAACGCCTCACTCAGTTTACGCGGCTAAACAGACAGTTTTATTGGCCAATAAAAGCAAAGCGAGCCAAACGTGGTCTCAGCAAAGCCGGGCCCAGTAAGGCTGCTTAATATAATCAATCCTAGTATCTTTATACCCTTAACCAAACAGTCTGACGTCAGGGCATCCAATTACAGAAATAATCAATTAAACTAGGAAAAACAAAGCCTTATCAACAAGACGGCGGACAGGTATGAGGGAGTACCTCTCCTCTCTGAACCAGCCCAATTAACACATTCCAATAGCACATCTGTCTTGGCCTGGAGCATGGGGTGATAGAAAGTTCACTCTGGCCTACGTGCAAAGACAAAAAGCTGAAATGGTTTCTGTTATACAAGATGGCTTCTAGCTAAACATAAAATAGCTTCTACAACAGTATAACATGGAACTAGTTTAAGTAATTGTTCGACACAAAGAAACGGCACATCTTACTCTGGCTATTTCAATTTGTTTGGAGGTTCTTAATTCTTTACAAACATACAAAGCCATTGTACCATGATCTACTTGTGTCTAGCATCACCTTTCTGCACCATCTCTTGCTGCTGGGTTACTGGGCTGGCTTTCAGAGTCCTTTACTTTCTTTAAGGTATCTGACCCATCCATAACCCACCACAATCCACCTAGGTGGGGAGCTGCTGGAGCCAGGGACACAAGATGATCTTCCTTGAGTCTCTACAAGCTCCCTCCTCATGGCTCTATTAATGCTTCCTCAATTAGCCCAGCTGTACAGCCAGACTTAGCCAGACCTCCTGTGTGATCTCCAATTCCCTATTCCTGGAGAAAGCCATGCACCACTCCCAGAGTCACCTCCTCCAGATCTATACCTCACACCTTATCAAAAAGCCATTCTTCACTCAACCGAGTTTTCATGAAAAAAATGTGTCAGCTCTATTGGTTTCTCTGCTGAATAGCTAGTGTGATTTAGGTACATGTCCAATAGTTGCATTTCAAATAAGCTGCCAAAGAACTTTTAGATATTAGCAACATTTCATAACTATCTAGATTGGGTTTGAACTGGTGATCAAAATAAAGGACTTTAGTCCATATCCAAGTATCAGACCCCTGATTCATTCCGTCCCTGAAGACCATAAATCATTAATTCAGCTGCTCTTTTGCAGCGTGCATTTTTCTAGGGGCTTCATAACCTACATATAATTACAATATTTTCCCTATTCTCACTGTATGTATGTCAGATACTTATATATCTCCAGTTATTTTGCCAGCTAGCCTCATAGGAGCTGCTTAAATGTCATTATCAAAATTGCATCTCCATGATTCATTATTCCCAATTTTATAAAATAGCTGATTTTGTGAAGACACTATCAAAAAGGTTTTAAAATAAACACATTTAATCTTCAGGAGATTAAAAGAAATAATATGGGAGACACAATGATTATTTTGCTCAAAAGCCATCAGAAATATAAGGTACAAGGAAAACACATCAAACAAATAGGCACAATAGAGAGCATTTCAATGAGGAAATAATCACACTGACGGATTTGCTTGAACACAGTAGCCTAAATATTGCCCCATATGTAAAGTGAAAGGAACTAGGAATAATAATAAAAAAGATTAACATCCACAGTGTGCTTCAAAAAAAATATTACTGCAGCTAATATCCAGTCTCATTTATTTTTAAATTACTACCTGTGATTTAATCTTGTCCAGCTGACACAAAAATTAAAATAATTTAAGAAAACAGGAAGAATGGAACAAAGATGATCCATCTCTTGCATGACAATTTTTTTATTGATAAGAATGAAAAGGTTAGGCAAACTGTTTTCAGCAGGATAACAAGAAAACACCACTGAATGAGTGATTTGCTCAAATTTTCCATGGAAAAATTATGGCATATAGAAAGACTGCAGGTCTGGGCAGGACACAACTTGATAAAAAAGGAATTTTCAGAGGACTGGGAATTCTTCTGCTAGCCATTGTGAGTGAGAAGGGATAAATGATGCGGAATAATGCCCAGTTTTCACACATGAAAACAGATGCACAGGCATTAGTAGGTGCCTGCCTACCTCTTGAGCTGGTATAAATCAGGATAGATACAGTGGAGTTAACTGAGCTGTGCTGATTTATATCAGGTAAGGAGTTTTCATTCCTTATTTAGAGGCAGCTGGTAGAAATGCAGATATGTATTTATAACATGCCTGAAAGAGGCAATAATTCATAATAGTAATTATAATTGATAACTAGTTTGTATCTAGTCCTTTTCATCTTTAGATTCTAAAGTGCTTTCCAATGAAGTTGGGATTATCATCCCCATTTTACAAATAGGAAAGAGATCACTCAGGCACACCATGTTATTTCAAATTAGGGAATTTGATTAACTCTCTTAAATTTGCTTTCTCAGCTTCTTTTTTTTCCTAATGGCTTTTTCCAATGGCTAAATCTTTGGAGTAAAACTACAAAAGGCCCAATCTTTCTGCAACTGATTTACCTGGGTCAGAGTTGAGCCCTCACAGAGGAATTATTCTGTTAATTAAGACTGCACACCTCTTAGTCATGTGCACTATAGTATTTCATCGGCTTTAAAACATTTCACAAGTGTAAAAAGGCTAAGTTCAGAAAACAAACAGAAACAACATCTGAATATATGCTCTCACAAAACATTTTTGGTTCAGGCCTACTTCTAATTAAATCAACCAATTCCTTACACATAAGCAACAGAACAGCAATGGAAGGCAGAAAGGCAGTATTCAAATGAGACAAAATCAGTGGTTAAGCAGATTGAATGAGGAGGGAGAGCTCACTGCACCAGTGAAGGAGAGGGGGAACAGGATTGCAGAAAGAATGCTGCTCACTCAAACCAATGAAAAGAGGGAGTAGTCTTCTTCTCTTTTTTAGCAAATGAACAGAAACTGCTCTGCCCATGGAGCTCCTTTAATCCAAAGACAAAATGATCCCAGTGTCTTTTCCATATGAGAAAGTTATTTTAATGTAAGACATTTGACTAATATTCTTTGCACAGGATAGGCAGTTCAGCTCAGATAAGTACTCATGGGCGGTGTCTAGATTGGCCAGCTTTTCCGGAAAGTCAGCTGCTTTTCCGGAAAAACTTGCCAGCTGTCTACACTGGCCGCTTGAATTTCTGCAAAAGCACTGACTTCCTACTGTAAGAAATCAGTGCTTTTTGCGGAAATACTATGCTGCTCCCGTTCGGGCAAAAGTCCCTTTTGCGCAAAAGTTTTGCGCAAAAGGGCCAGTGTAGACAGCTGAAATTTGTTTTCCACAAAAAAGCCCCGATCGCAAAAATGGTGATCGGGGCTTTTTTGCGCAAAAGCATGTCTAGATTGGCCACGGACACTTTTCTGCAAAAAGTGCTTTTGCGGAAAAGCATCCATGCCAATCTAGATGCTCTGTTCTGAAAATGCTTTTAACGGAAAACTTTTCCGTTAAAAGCATTTTCGGAAAATCATGCCAGTCTAGACGTAGCCATGTTGAAGAGCTCAAAATCTCTGGCAGCCAGGTTCAGCCTGAGAGAACTTAAAATCTCAGCCCATCTCTTTGATAGCTCCTTGTGAATGTCTAGCCATCAGCCAAGCTCAACACAGCTAAAACTGAGCTCCTAATCTCCCTGTCACAAGCCTTCTTTGTCACCTCATTTTTTAATCACTGTGGACAACATCACCATCTTCCCTGTCACAGAGACTTATAACTTAGATCTTCAATATACAACCTTTCTTCTCCACCCACAGAGCTTGAACTCTCACCTATGCTCTCATATTCTTGCATCTTGATTACTGCAACACCCTTGAGAAATGACATCATATCCTGTTCATAGCCAATCAGAATGCTGCTGCGCTGTCACTTTGACCATGTCACCCCGTTATTTGTTGCTCTCCATTGGTTTCCTCTAGATTATCTTATCAATCATAAGCTACTTGTCTTCACTTACAAGGCCCTTCACAACTGATTCCCATCCTGGCCATCATCTCTTGTGCAGTACTGAGATGTCAACACCCACTTCCCATTGTGGCAGGTCATCAGCCTCGATCACTTATTTGTCAAATTTTCCAACAAACACCTTTGTGCTTTCCCAAACACTTGGGGGAAGCACCCATCAAGCACCACAAAGTAATGCCATTATCCACCTTCAAATCCCTCTTTTAAACTCATTTGTCATGATGCCAACAAAAACAAAACTTGAAAATGGGTGGCTGGTATGCTCAGAACACTGTCTATCATGCTGCCCAATATCATCTCATTGTTTACCTGCAGTCCCCATTGTCTGAATCCATGTTTTGGGTTTCCCACTTACATTTTAAAATCTGTGCGGTTACGATGATCTGTTTGGATAACATCTAGAATAATGGGGTCCCAGTCCATCGTTAGTTCTCCTAGAAGTTACAGCAATACAAGTAAATAATAACATAAATAATAAATGATAAGCTCATTGAAGTCACAGGAAGGAAACTCAGAAAACTCACTGACCACAATGGGCATTGGATAAGTACTGAAAATGTTTCAAACTTCCAGCTTCTGATCAGACTAAAAATACCAAAAGGACAGTATCTCATGCCATCTGAACAATATTTGTTCCAGTCCCAACTAGAAATCACAGAGTTGCACAAAGCTGAAAAGTGATCATCATAAATGTGAACTGAACTTTAACTCTCCTCCAGGTTCAATTAAAACAAAAACACTTGTGTCTTCTTTTATATCTGAGCTGATTTGATTGTCCTTATAGTACATCGTTTTGAAAACATCAAGCCAGATTCTGCCAGTCTTATTCGTACTGGGTAGAACCTTCCTTCATGAATAGCCCTACTGGAGTCAATGGGAGTATTCACAGTACCACTCAATGTAAGGGTGTCTAGACCTGATCCTGAGTTGTTAATGTGTAAGCTGAATTTTCCTGCTATTACTGTGATGCAGTAGCAGAACTTTCCACAAGCAGTAAAATACGCCCAATTCTTGTAAGTACCAAGAAAATATAATACCTGTTGCTCAATATTCAAATACATGTTTGCATTGATGTGAATGAGAAAGATTTCTTAGTCATTCCAATGGGAGCTTGGATAAAAGAAAGATCTAAAGGGTTCTTTCTCTCTTTTTTAGAAAAACACGATCCCTATGAGGCACTTTTGTGCTTTTAAAACTTATCTGTATGTATTCCGATGGTTTACTTTTATGTTTAACACTTTTTTTTAAAAGAGAGTATGATAGGGTTTTAAGAATGTTACTTACTGTTGGAGTTGTATAAAGGAGCCATGCACACATGGGGAGGTAAGCTTTCAAAAGCTCACATGAAGGAATGAGTATGGAAAGCTGATCTCCTTTTGATCCGTGGCACCTTCCATGCTGCAACTAAATGTATCATGTAAAAGCTGTCTGCCTATTTATTATACCCTTTTCAGGTGCCTGTTAGTCCTCTGGACCAAACCCAATTTCCATTTCCAGGACTGTATGTTATTCCGATTTTCCCTTTAGAAAATATTTAAATTAGCATGCTCCTCCTTTTAATCAGGCACCACTTCCCTTTTTACTTAAGCTTTACCCCAGGAGAGAATGAGCACCTGCAGAACAGAAGACTTCTATGTCATTTCAGTCAAAGAAGAGATGTTTTATTCTTGATTTTAAGCAAAATGTTGTTTCATCTTAATAATATGGTAGTATAACCTCCTCTCAAATTAGACTGCTCAAAATTATTCTGCTTTTATCTCTTTAAGTCTTTGGTGGACAGTTTCAGGCTTGGAATATGATTAACAATTTTTACAAAAAATTTAAAATAAGAATGAAAGAAGCAATTAGGATTACAATCAGGTATGTGTGACCACTTGCTACCAGTTAAGAGCTTAGAACAAATTATATAACTCAAGAATACTACGTACTAGTGCTTCCGTTGGGAACCATCATTTCATCTCCCGGTCCTTATTTCTAATTAATCCTTGAATCCTTTTTAGGTTAATACAATTAACAACGGAGATGAACTTCCTGCACTGTTAAATCAATTGGCTTTGCATAACTTGAAGTTCTTCATTTTTGCCAGCAGGAGTCCCAGAAAACTCTGCTCCCTCTTAACTAGGCAATTCTAATATTAAAACCTTTATTTAATAAAATGAATACTCAAATACTTAATCTACTGTTAACTGCACTCAGGTTAGCATAGTTGAAAATCTGCTTAACTTAGTACTTATACAAGCAATGCAGACATTTTCCTCGTGGTAGTAATAATACAGTATACACTACCAGTGTGTTATCTTCCCTTCATATTAGTTTACCATTACAATGTGGTTATTCATAAGTAACCCTCTCCATCTATACAGTATGAAAATATGGAATATCCTTGTAATGCTTAATATTATAACAAACAACATGTGCACATGGCTAATGTTTTCCCCGGACAAATAAAGTATAATACTTGCTTATAGAAATGAATGAGATGCTCAAATTGACAATTTCAGTCCACACAGGCAGGACTCAAACTTCCTACTAAGTCTCACTTCTGCCCTGCCCCTCTTCTGCCATCAGATACAACAATACCGTAACAGACAACACATTAACACTAAAGTAACGATACAGCATCATCTATTGGCAGGGGTGCTATTTATACCACCATTTATTATATGTAAAAAGATTCTGGGAAGAGACACTTCAACATCAAGCAGTTACTTCTCATGGGTCTAGCCTCTCAGCATCCATTATTTTTGTTGCTTTAGGGTTCCTGGAATCCCTCCCACCCATCTACTCTCTAAGGGTATGTCTACACTACCCCGCTAGTTCGAACTAGCGGGGTAATGTAGGCATACCGCACTTGCAAATGAAGCCCGGGATTTGAATTTCCCGGGCTTCATTTGCATAAGCGGGGAGCTGCCATTTTTAAAACCCCGCCAGTTCGAACCCCGTGCAGCGCGGCTACACGGGGCTCGAACTAGGTAGTTCGAACTAGGATTCCTATTCTGAACTACCGGTACACCTCGTTCACCAGTAGTTCAGAATAGGAATCCTAGTTTGAACTACCTAGTTCGAGCCCCGGGTAGCCGCGCTGCACGGGGTTCGAACCAGCGGGGTTTTAAAAATGGCGGCTCCCCGCTTATGCAAATGAAGCCCGGGAAATTCAAATCCCGGGCTTCATTTGCAAGTGCGGTATGCCTACATTACCCTCCTAGTTCGAACTAGGAGGATAGTGTAGACATACCCTAACAGCATAGCTGCTTGTCAACACTTCCAGAGTTCCTCCTCCCTTCACAGTCATAGCTAGGTTTACTTGCCTTAGGTCCTCTTCACTTTCTTTGTTCACTAATTTTCCTATGATCTGTGCTTTCTTCACTCTTGTAGGATATCTCATCAGCTTGTCAGTGTTTTTAATATGATTCTGGAGGTTTCTCATGTATGAATCACAAGGGGCATGAGTGATGGACAATAATACCCCTTATTCTCCTGTGCTGTACCCACTTATCCACCACAGAAGATGTGTTTCAGCTTTTACTTAACCTTTGGTTCTCAAATGTTTCTTTGATCATTGCCCGCACCCTCTGGCTATATGCTAGCTTTACTTCCATGTGATAATTTTCTTTCTATATGGTTGAATAACAGAGGAAAAAGAGGAGGTAAGAGGCAAAATGGCATCCTTTTAAAAGTGTAAGTCAAATCCTACTGGGGAAAATAGAAAGGACTGTAAACTCTGGCAGTCAAGTGTGAAAATATAATTAAGTAGGCAAAAAAGAATATGAGGCATAACTAGCAAAAGAGAGAAAAACTAAACAGTAAATTTTGTTTTAAGTACATCAGAAGCAAGAAACTTGCCAAACAACCAGTGGATCCACTGAACAATTGAGGTACTAAAGGAGCATTGAAGGACAACAAGGCCGTTGAAGAGAAACTAAATGAATTTTTTGCATCTGTATGCACTGCAGAGTACGTGAGGGAGATTCCCACACCTGAGCTGTTCTTTTTATGTGACAAATGTGAGAAACTGTCCCCAATTGATGTAACAAATAGAGGAGGTGTGGGAACAAGTAGAAAAATTAAACAGTAGTAAATAGTGTCCTACCAAATTCACAGCCCTAGAAAACACAACACAAACTGTGAAATCTGCTCTGCCTCCAGAGCTCGACAGCTGTAGATTGGCAACTTATCTGGGTGCCCAATTCTGATGGCAGTGCCCTGCCAACAGCAGAATATAAGTAAATGTGTCAATACCGTACCATGTCACCCTTCCTTCAGGCCTGCTGTCTTCAGAGCTGGGTGGTCAGAGAGTGACAGCTGATGACTGAGGACTCAGAGTTGCTGGCAACACTGCAGAAGTGAAGACCAAAATACTACACCATGTCATACTTTCTTCTGAGCTACTGCTGGTAGAAGCTATACCTTCAGAGCTGGACTTCTGGCCAGCAGTCACTGCCCTCCACCTGACCAGCTCTGAAGGCAGTGCCATAGCCAGCAACAGAGCAGAAGGAAGGATAATAGTTCCGCAACCCCTGTACAATAATCTTAGGGCCTAAAAGCCAACTCCTTTTTGAGTCAGGATCCCTACAATAACAATCCCATGATACTTAAGATATAAATAGCTGAAATAATGAAAAGTACGATTTTAAAAATCTGATGAGCAGGAAATTTACCAACAAGGGCCGTGAATTCAGTAGGGCCCTAGTAATGATGTCACCAGAACCAGGTGGATGTCACCCAAGATTTCTGAAGGAACTCAAATACCAAATTGCAGAAGTATTGACTGTGATATCTAACCTATTGTTTAAATTCAATGTCTACAAGTGCACAGTTATGAACATTGAAAAACTATGCTGTACACACAAATTGAGGTCTAAATTAGCTGTAGCCACTCAGGATAGAGTTCTTGGAATCTTTGTAGATATTTATCTGAAAACATATGCTCAGGGTGCAACAACATTTAAAAAATCAAAAAGAATATTAGAACTCTTAGGAAATTGATAGGTAATGAGACAGAAAATATCATATTGTCTCTCTATAAATCCAGGGTATGCCCCACCTTGAATACTGCATCTTACCATATCAAAAAAGACATCTTAGAAATGGAAAAGGTACAGAGAAGGGCAACAAAAATGTTTAGAGACACGCGAGAAGGTTACTCACCTTGTGCAACAACAGAGGTTCTTCAAAAAGAGAGTCCGTGTGGATGTTACACTTCAGGTGTTGGTGCAACCCTCTGACTTAACTCAGATAATTTTATAGAGTCATATATGAACTTTTCCTGCCTGATGCACTGTTGGGGTTTGAAATGTCCAATCTTGATTCCTCGGTTTCTTCTCTGCTCCAGCACCCACTGTGAACTTTGGCACAAAGGGGAAGAAGGTGGGCAGTGGAACACACATAGGAACCCTCATCTTGAAGCACCTCAATTACAGCACAATTCTTCTTCAAGAGAGAGATGGGCTTGTGGGTCCTCTATTTCAGGTGACTAAGTCAGTGTCCTTTAGGATGGTAGGGACTTTGGAGTAGGTCAGATAACGATGGAAAATATTGCATGACCAACGTGGGTGTCTGCTTTAGGGCACTGTGTGATACCACTGTCTTTGGCAAAAGTATATTTTGATTAAAGATGTTAAGAACTAGTTGACTAATCGACTATCCAATAAGCCAAAGCTTTTCGGAAAGTCCAGTTGACTAGTCAGTCCCCCGTCCCTTGCTGCCTCTATTAGATAAAGGTAGCAAAGGTGTGGGGGGGGGAGGGGAGGAAAGAAAGAGTACTTCAAAGTGTCAGTGCTGCCCAGAGCTCATACCTGGGCTTCGTGCGGCATTGCCGCTTTGAAATACTGTGGTGGCATTTCAAAGAGGCAGTGTCTCACAGCTGATCATAGGCTCAGCTGTGTTGTGGTGCTGCCCCTTTGAAATTCCACCACAGTGTTTCAAAGTGGCAGCACCACATGAAGCCCGGGGTCAGCTGGGTACTCCCCAGCTGATCCCAGGCTCCATTTCCACAGAATCTGGGATCATCTGGGGAGTCCCTAACTGATCTCAGGTCCTGCGGAAATGCATGCAGAACCCAGGGTCGGAGAGGCATTTCAAAGCAGCAGTGCTGTATTGAGTCTGAGTCCCCCACTGGCCCCAGGCTTCATGGGGGCACTTCCACTTTGAAATGCATAAGAGCCCCCACATACATTTCAAAGCTGGCACACCACGTGCAGCCTGGATTCAGCAGGACTTCCCGCTGGCTCCAGGTTGTACGTGGCATTCCGCATTCCTCCTTTGAAATGTACAACAGCTCCAGCAGGGGCTCTTGTACAAAGGAGGAATGAGGAAGTGCCTATCAACTGGTTGAGTAGTCGATGGAAAATCCATCAACTACTCGACTAGTAAATTATTCGATATTTAACATCCTTAATTTGGATGCCCAGGTTGCAGCCCTGCAGATATTTATCAATAGAATTTTGTTTAGGAATGCCATGGACATTGATACAGACCTAAATGAATATGTCCAAATGGCTGATGGTGGCTGAGTAGAATGGTAGAATAGGTGAATGCATACCGATATCCATTTAGTTAGTCTCTGCATGGATATGGATGCTCCCCTGCAACATTCTGTTATGGAGACAAAGAGTTCTGGAGAAGTTCGAAGTGGTTTCTTTCTGTCCAGATAGAAAGCCAGAGCCCTTTTAATGTCCAGAGTGTGCATTTTAGCTTTGAACAAATTCACATGCATTTAGGAAAGAAAATTGGAAACTGAATGGGTCTGTTGATATGGAATTGTGAATGTACCTTGGGTAAGAATTTGGAATGTGTACATAGCATAACATTATCCTTAAAGAGGGTCATATACAGAGATCCAGCATAAGTGCCCCTATTTCTCCCACATGTCTCGTCAAAGTGATAGCTACTAAAAAAAATCACATTTTTGTGGCCAGGTGTAACAAAGGACAAGATGCTAAAGGTTCAAATCATTTTTAAGTCAGGGCTGTTAGCACCAGATTTAAGTCTCAAGATACTGTGGGCGATCTGACATCTGTATAAAGAGTTAGGATGCCTTTGAGGAATTATTGCAGACTATGATAAAAAGTTCTACGTAGAGGTAACCCTTCCCCCCCCTACTGTTGTAATATGTATTGAAGTATCAGTTTGCTCAGTTTTTATTTTTGGTCCAGACGGAATCATATGCTGACTGTTTTCTGTTGTAGTCTAGCATCCAGGTAAGCATGCAGCAGATATGTAGATGTTGTGCTAAATACATAGATTCCAAAGTTTGATGGCCTTGCTGCAGAGCAAATGAGATCTGGCTCCTTCTTGCTTGCTTATATAGAACATACACGTGACATTACTTGTATGTGTTAATCGAGTATGGATGTCAGGAAGGGGAGACAGGCATTATGCACAGTGCAAAGTTCAAGGAGGCTTATGTGTAGGCCAATGAAATTAATATGCAGCAGGTTTAAACACACGTACACACACTCTCACACACATGTACTTAAACCATCATAGTCATCCATGTCACTTGATGTCATGGGGTGTTGTAAAGATTAAAGTATAATGGGGTTTAAAAAAGAATTTGATAAGTTCATGGAGGATAGGTCCATCAATGACTGAACCCTATACTCTGGCTGCCACAAACTGAGACTGGTCAAAAGAGATGGATCACTTGATATTGTTCTGTTTACTCCCTTTGAAGCATCTGACAATGGCCACTGTCAAAAGACAGGACAATGGAGTAGATTGGACATTTGTCTGGCTTAGTATGACCTTTCTTATGTATATAACACCTTTATGACTCAGTTCTGCTTTAGCACTACTTGGACATAATGTTGCTTTCCTTTCCCTTCCCCCTCCCCAGTCAGCAACAAAAGGAGGAACAAGAAACTGCAGGGGATGCCTCATTTAGATTTTAGTTTATCAACATGAGGCTGGTACTTTTTCATTAGGTCAACATTCTAGTAATGTTTTGTACATGTTCCAAGAAACTTGAGAGAGCCTGAATTCAGCACTGAAAAAATGCAATGGTCTTATTGTAATTTATGCAGAACCTCCAAAAGTTCTTAAATTGCTGGTGAGGAGTATACTCTCTAGCTAGGATTTCCATTTTATGTTTTAACCAAAGCCAACAAAACAAGATGGAGTGCAATTATTCAATAAATAATTACAAATTATAAACACGGAAAAACCTCAAAAAAGCAGCAAAGTTCTTTTAAAGGCTTTTTAACTGAATTGCTACCCTTTTCATACTGCCCCCTCTAAATTATGGCATGTATCACTTCTAAGTTCATGATTTCTGCTCTTCACAAGTTGATTTCACATAATACCAACAGGATAACAAGTAACTTTTATGTGTGCTTACATGAAGTATGGGACTATATGGCAATGTCTAGATGGCAGCGTTATTTTGGAATAACTAATGTTATTCTGAAGTAACAGAGTCCGTGTCTACATACAAGCAGTTATTTTGACATAATGTCAAAATAGTTTCAAGCTCGAGGACTAGGACTGCTTACTTTGACTCCTGAAACCCTCATTGTATGAGGAGTAAGGGAAGTTCGGGGAAGAGCGCTCTCTCTCAAAATAACTGCTATGTAGACCGTGCCAAAAATTGACATAAGCTATTTCGATGTAAGCTTTACAATTAGCACAGCTCAAGCTGCATAGCTTATTTTGAGGTTAGCCCTGCTGTGTAGATGTGCATTATGATGTAAATAAAAAAATAGGAATGCATTGCAAACATTTTTCATTGGTATTATGGCATTTGATAGCCATTAGGCAAAGGACAGAAGTCTTCATTGTTCATTATTCTAATGGTTTTAATCCATAATTGTTCACTCTTCTAATTTATGGGGTTTTTTTTAAGAAAGCTTCTCTCAGTTATGGGTATTAGCAGGACTTCATTGAAACACACTTTCAATTTTAATAGCCTTTTTATTGTGATTTTTTTAAACTCCTTGCTAATGAAGCCTCTGATATCTATTTAAAAAGTTATAACTCATTTTCCAAAGAGGCTAACAAGCCACTAGAGTAACCAAAAAACAAATATGGAAAGTTCATAAAAATAGAAACTGAAAAGGAAAATCCATTGGCAAGATTTACAAAAGATCAATGTGTTTTGATGTCTAAATGGAGACACATTCAAGGATCTTGACTTTCAGAAAGAGCTAAGCATCTAACCTCTTTATCATATTTTGATAGGCATTGTGATCTTGCACTCATTCTGTTCGAGCAACACACCAATTTCTTTGCCTATTCCTGCTGTATCACATCTCACAGAATTCCCTGAGATATAGATGTCACCTTTGCACAGCTGCTGATTCATATTCTCCTAAATAATTAGGACCAGAGTTCTTGTTACTCTTACTTCAGGCTCCTGAGACATTCTTTGGAACTATTCAAATGACATCTTAAAGCATGTTGTTCATTATCTCTTTACTGCACAAACCATATGATCTTTTCAAATTAGAAGGCAATAAGAACTAAATCAAACCCAAACCAAAATAGTGCAGCAATGTCTCACAAGGACATAAGAGCAGTAATAAAAGATGACACATAAAACGTACCTCCAATAAGCCGCCCTGAAGTCTTAGACTGTAACATAAGCATTATGCAAATATGGTTTAGAAAGGCAAACAGGACCTTACAGCAAAGTAGGCCACAAGCCTAAAGGCTGATCAAGAATTTATTGCTTTAAAATATCTAGCATTAAATTAAATGGCTGCCATATCACATCAAACATGTCTACAGGCTTTGGTTGATATCTGAAACATACAGTGTTTGGAGACAGGGGAAGAATAAACCCAATTAATTGTTCCATTTTGTATACATGGTGAATGTTCTTTGATCCAGCCCCTTCACTAAATTATCACCAACATTAATCAATCTATCTTTGCAATGCTGTTGATCTATTGTGTATATAAATTTGACATTACACTAGTTTAAACAAATATGTACATTTTATTTTAGAAATAAGATTTTTATTAATTTGGCATTTTAATCCATAGCATAAGGAACATTTCATTTTTTAACAATCTCTAAATACAATTGTGCGTGAATACTGCCTGGTATGTGGGAAACTGGTGCTATTTTCCTGACTTAGGATTGATGGTTGGATAATAAATAGAACAACATAAAAGCCTTTTGAGTGTACTGCCTCTAAGAAAAAGAGATTAAAAATTGGACAATGGTAAATTGATTAGAGGCAGCAGGTTTCTATAAGAATAGGGGCAGCAGTATGGTAGCCATTTGCTACCTACCACTTGGCTGATGCTGTAAAAGCCTCCAAAGACAACATATCATTATCTTGTTGATGGGGTGTAAATGATCGTTACATGTTTTGGATCAAGCAGGAGGCATATGGTGGACTCGACACTGGAAAAATTGCTTGCTGGTTCTGAAAGAGGCATTATTCCTTTCTTTTGATATGTCAAGTTGACAAATAGACAATTCAAAACAGAGGCTATTGCTCTCACAGCCAGAGAGTCAAATACTTTCTGTAAGTCTGAACATCTTGTTCCTCTTCACCTGAAACATAACTCTGTATATTTCCCCAATTGGCCAAGGCTATAATTTCTTACACTTACTTTCTTCACTTCACAAGCCTGATTTATCAATCTTTAAATAAGTTGCAGGGGGGGGGGGGAACCTAGTTGATTTGTGATGTTTCATTCTTGTTCCTCTCTGCTCACACTTTGCTAAATTACTCAGTTTATGTACTGGAAAAAAATGGGATAACTGGTTCTGAAAGAAGGCATTCTAGATATTCTGGACTGTGCAGTTAGCACAGTAATATAGCTGGCCATCTACAGTGAGGAAATAAACACTTTAAGCCATTATTTCTATGGCTTTTTATTTTTATCTCCTTTTAAAATTTTCCTTTAGATTTTATCTTAAGTGATATTGTGACAAATAACCCACCTCCCACATGCAAGTCTGAGTGCTATTTTTTACAAAAAGCCAAATGATAGCTGCTAGATAGATAGCTGGCAGCTACTTCAAATATTTATCATGTTCAACTGCTATTAATAGCTTATAACCTTGACACACAAAGAGAGAAATTCAACTACACGGATAACTGGCCTATATTAACATATGTTCTCGTTTCTGTTTTCCTTAACCATCCACCTTCCTATTTATTATACCGTCTGTTGTATCCTGGCTCAGAATGAGACTTCTTAAGGGCATGGTCTCTTCTTCTGTTTGAGTAAAATTTACTCCCACAAGGCATTGGCACTACCAAACTCTTCTCTGAAGGCTTAAAGTAGGCCTTAAATTCAACTCTGTGCCATTTTATCAAGATTGCCACATATAAGAATTGGATGACCAGCACAATTAACATACATATAATTTCTACCATTAAAATATCCCTGTTTTAACAAAGACACTTACTAGAATACTATTTTATACGATCTCTCAGCACTAGAGATGAATTAGAGTTTTACCCAGCAAACTCTTACCAGGTATGATAAGTAAGTGTTAGAGAGAACAAACTCTTAGGCCTGGATTCTCAAAAGGTATTTATGTGTAGTTAGGTGTATAAACGTTTAGGGATCTGTACCTTAATCCTTCATATCAAACTAGTTAGAGTGAAGTGACCAGAACAAGATAGGATCCTGAGTCTCTCTTGTTTCCAGACTTTGGATATCATTAGAGTTGCTTGATCAGTTTGCTTTGAGGAAGAGAAGATAAATGACACTGAAACATCCAATTAACTACTTTCCAGTCAACAGCCCTTCTGCAAGTCTTATTGTACTGCTCATTAATTGACCATAATTTCTAGTAGACTTTACTTTCCAAATTGCACTCAGTTAATTGCAATTATCCTTAATTTGGACCTAGCCATCCTCTTCACAATGTAGTATCCAATATGTGGAAAAAAAAATGTCATTAGTCTGTCCTTTTGGCATTTCTTCCTTGTGATGTGGTCCTATGTAATAGAAGTGAGAATATGCAGTTATACCAATCTCTCTCATGCACAAGCGTACATTTATTTAGAATGAACAGGTAACATTAGCAAGATCTGTCCTCCTCCTCTTCTCCCCCTTCCTTCTGGAATATTAACCTACAGGGGAACTAAAATGTCAATTCCTCTGATAGAGAAAGAAGAAATAGTTTAAATACCAAAAATCATTTCATAAAATTAATGTAGTTTGTACATCTCAGCGAGATCATTAAAAATGGAATTAGTTGCTGAGTGATGCATAAATGTGGCACTCTTAAAGGACTTTATATTTCTGGAGCTTATCTTATGCTCTGCTGAAGCTCATTAACTTATCTATACTGCAAGTTGTGACTTTGAAGAGTCTAAAATTAAGATTATGCATGCATATTTACAAGCAGATTATAACAAAGAAATTGAATTAAATTAACAGTTGTTCCAAGAAATTTAATTTAGCCATTTGTTCATTTACAAGATAAATAACTAACTCTTGGGTGGATTTTATGCATAACCAGGACATTTTATATCATCCTGGGGGAATTTTGAGGTAGGGCAATCTTGTGCATCAGCTGACACTAACTCCCAACATTAAGGTCAAGAAAGGAGGGCTCTTAGGTCAGGTCTACACTGGCAGAGAAAAACTGATGCAAGATATGCAACTTGAGGTACATGAATTGTATTACATAGCTGAAATTGATGTACCTTGCACCAATTTTCTGGGGCAGCCCTCCACAGTGGGGTCGATAGGAGAAATGCTCCCATCAACTTCCCTTAATCCTCACAGCAAGGATTATTGGTACCAACAGGGGTGCCCTCGGATTTCGATTTAGCATGTCTTTATTAGATCCACTGAATTCAACCGCAGAAGATTCATCATCAGAACGTTGATCATCCAGCAAGTGGAGACATGGAGGTTAGAGCCTGTTTTCAGGGGTGATGATATTATGGACTAGAACCAGTTTTGCATCATCTTTCTCTCCTTTCCCAAACCCAGCAGAAAATGTTACGCTCCATGAAAAAAGAGAGCAAACCAGAAGCAAGAGGCAGGAAGGGTTTTGAAAGAATGGTTGTGAGAGTCATTCTTCAAATCCAGTGTGGCTTTATGGGTGATAATTCTCATTTTAAAATGTATCCAGTTTTTCCCTCTGCAGTTCTCACAATGGGTTTCTCAGGGCCCTGTCTAGAGAACATGGCCCCTATCAGCTTAACTCCACTTATTTATTACTTCCATTATTGCAACACCTAACAGACCCCATGGAAATTGGGGCCCAATTGTACTACGTACTGCATACACAGATAGAGGCAATTTCAGCTCTGAGGAGCCTACAATTAAAGACAAGTAAAAAGTGGGAGAAAGGAAGTATTGCTCCCTTCCCCCCCCCCTTTTTTCAGATGGAGAACTGAGCTAAACTGACTTGATGAAGGGGACACGGGAAGTGTGTTGCACAGCTAGGATCTGAACCTACCTCTTCTCTTTGTTGGAGAGACATTTTATAAAGAAAAGAATTGTGTGTGTTTAGCATTTTTACCAGCATTAGCCGATGCGGCAGTATTCTCCAGTGCTTAGAGCAGGGAATTGGGATTCCATTCCCATTTAATGCACTATATGGTCCCAGGCAAATTGCTGAGCCCTAAATTGCAACATTACAGCATGCCCTGAGTACACACAACCCCTGCAGCAAACCAGAGAACAAACTGCAAATCAAGAGCCATAATCTTTCCTCACTGCCTTCCATGCTGTAGGGTGGGGGAATAATCAAAGCTACTTCTTTCCCAGGCATAGACTCATTCCCCTTCCGTGCTAGCTCAGCTGCACTGGCTGGTGCATTGGGGGGAGGGGGGGATGTCAAGATTCTGCCATACCACCTACCTGCACAGAAGTGAAGTGGTGGCCTTGCTGCAGCTGCCCTCCTTTAATCTGCAACATAAGCAGCAATAGCCCATGCCCTGGAGCTAGGGCTTGGCTAGTGACATTTTTGCCTTAATTTTCCTGTGCTTTAGTTTTTCCATTGCTACATTAAGAGCAATAATGACTAACTATAGGGTGATCAGATGACAACAGTAAAATATCAAGACACATTGGGGCTCTGATGGCCCTGCCCACACTTCACCCAGTCCCTTGCCACAACCACAACCCCCACTCAGCCCTAGGTCCCTATCCTTTCCTACTTGCCCCCGATGTCCCTTCTCATCCCCTATGTCTACAGCCTTGTGGCAACCCTTCCAAGTTACGTATCCCACTTCTCACCTCCTCATTCCCCTGCCAGCTCCCCCAACCTGCAGTGAGACCTCCACCTGCCTCTTCCCCTTGCTGCTAACTCGCCAGTCACCTGCCTACCACTGGCTCACTGGTCACCTCTTCAACCCCCTGCCTGCCACAGGATTACCACTCATCTCCTCACCTCCCCCTCTCCCCCAGCCTTGGCACTTGCCTCCTAAAAAAAAGAAGGCAATATTCACCATTCTATGAGAAAAAGGAAGGACAAATTGATGCCTAATGAAAGAGCAAGAACAGTAGGTAATAAAACATTAGTTTCAAGATTCTAATAGGACGTCACAAAACAATGGAGAATAAAATATAAGGTAAGTCTCTTACATGGTTCCTTTAAGTGTGACAATTATTTACAACATTAAAAAAAATCCACAGGTAGCCTTTATTACTGTGGAACTGGAATGTCACATAATGAAGCTAGGTGCATTTTCACATAAGGGAAGAAAACATTTTTACAACATAAAATAAATGGCTGTAGTGACCCAGGGGAGCTGCCAATGTTTCCTGGATGAGGACAATTAACCAAAACAATATTGTTTATTTTGCTACAGGTTTTAAGTGACCTAGAAAGCAGAATAAAAACTTTGCTTAATAGTATTGATCAAGAAACTGCAACAGAAGGGAATTTTAGTAACAGCTTTTTTTTTTTTTTAAGCACCCAGGGTCATAAATGAAAAACCTTTGCCACTTACTTTATTAAGATTCACATGCATTTGTTCCTGTAAGTAAATTTATATGCGTGCTGGTGGGGATAGCACAAAATAACTTTGCAATAAACTCTGAAGAGTGGTTGTGTTGTAAATGGAACTGTCAATAGTCCATATTAATAATTTACGTATAGGGCACCTTTTATTCATTCAAGGATTTCCAAGTGTTTATAACAAATAGGTCTGCATCACAATAAGAATTGTTATGAGGCAATTGTTCCAATTTTATTGATGGGGCAATGGAAATCACAGAGAAGTTGCATAATTTGTTTGTATTCACATAGCAGGTCACTGGCAGACAAGAAAGTAACCTCCAACCCCCAACCCTAAGTCAACTGCTCTTAACACTACTCCAGAAGCAAACAGTTGTGGGAACTTGAACCTCACAAGTATTGAAAGTTGTATGGAACAGAACTCCACCCATTTGTCACCACACAAAGGGTGAGTCTACACTGCAGCGCTTAACTCAAAATAAGCTACGCAAACTGAGTTATGTCAATTGCGTGTCTTATTTCAAAATAGCTTATTTCAAAATAGGGATCATCTATGCAACACTTATTTCGAAATACAGGCAGTCCCCGGGTTACATGGATCCGACTTACATCGGATCCCTACTTACAATCGGGGTGAGGCAACCCTGCACTAGCTGCTTCCCCCCAGCAGACCAGGGAGACGCGAAGCTAGCGCCCCCCCCCCCCCCCCCAACAGACCAAGGAGACGCGGAGCGGCTTTTCTCAGCAGACACTTCAGCTTGAGAATAAAGGACTGAGGGAAGTTAGGTGTGGGAGAATAAAACTGAGCTCTGGAGAAATGTTTGGCTAGAGTTTCCCCTACAATATATACCAGTTCCGACTTACATACAAATTCAACTTAAGAACAAACCTACAGTCCCTATCTTGTACGTAACCCGGGGACTGCCTGTAGAGCTCTTTTCCTCTGATTTCCTTTACTCCTCGTACAAGGAGGGTTACAGGAGTTGGAGTAAGAAGTCCTCCAGCTTGACAGTATTTTGACACTATTTTGAAATAACTGCCTGCTGTGAAGATGCGGACTAAGTTATATCAGAATAGCGCTATTTATTTCGAAATAGTGTTGCAGTGTAGAGGTACCCTAAGAATGCCATGTTTTCCAAGAGAAGATTTTAATATAAAAAGACATTAACACAAAGGTAAAAAAAAAACAGCCAACAAATCTGTAGCCATCTAGGAACTTCACAGGTTCAAACTGTCCTGTTCCTGACATTACTACTTGAAATAAAGGCGAATACTGTAACACTCAGTTTAGTATTTCTGATTCTATCCAGTAGAGGGGGAGTGGTATCCACACATACTAGGTACTGACAATTATATTATGTTACCCAAATATTTTATTACAAACCCACAGTTGTGCATAGTCTCTGGATATGTTTGCTCAAGGCTGCTACTATGTAGAATACTGGGATGTGGGGGGTGAACAGTCTAAACTTAATTTCTTCCCTATCTAGAAGATTTCAGAAAATGCTCTAAACAGCACTTTGAAGTGCTACGGCAACAAATAGCACTTTTAAGAGCCTTAATTTTTGTCAGGAGCAGTTCTTCTTTTCTCCTTTTTAACTAGATGACAGGGACCAATTAAAGTAATGAGCCTCAAAAAGTATTTCCCTTGGCTAATGGCAGTCTGTATTAATGTTTGCAGAAGTGCACCCTTTGAGCCTTAAGCTTCCTTGTTAGAAGTTAACACTTTGCAAGACACCTCAATATTCTGTTAATTTTGCTGCTTATCAGACTAGTTCCTTTGTCTGGGACATCACTTTTCTGTTTGCTGCAGTAGGTCATTCATTAATATCCCATAGACAAGATATCCCAAGCCATTCCTATTATTTGATGAGGCCCAATTCAGTAGTAAGAACCATTCAGGTGCTATTGTCTATCTCGGTAGTCCCCATTGCTGGATCAGGGCCTAATTTTGTAACCATCCAATTTTGTTGCTTTGTTACATTCATTCTAGGTATATGGGGAATGCATTGGGCAGGGAGGAGGGGATGAAAATACATGTTCCCTCATGTCTGATTTCCCTCATTTTGCTAAGACCATTGTGGAAAGAAGATCACAAATTTAATTTTGTTCCTAGATAGTTTGTTTTTGTAATTACTGTAATAAATAATCATGAAGAAAATTTCTCTGTTGCATTTGACAAGCTTGTGCTTTAAAAAAAAGTAGTAACTATTGACTTTGGCTGAGATTTTTCCAGCATGTTCTAATTACAACCCTTATTATAGTCTTGTAAAGTGCCAACTTTTCAAATGTGCTATAAATCCAAACACTGAAAAAAGTTTAAATGTGGAGATGGAGCCAAAAAACCCTAAAGCTTTCAAGTTCAAGTTCCTGTTTCAGTGCTAGAGCAGGCAGATACAAATTGGAGATGGATCCAAATCCCACAGTGTGGATCCAAATCCAGATCTGATTGCTCCCAAAATTCAAGGATGTTCCCATCTGTAATTTTGATTCTGGCTCTTCGCTATTAAGAATGAAACCAAAGCTACTGCTTTTCATCCTGTTGTCTTACGTAACTTTATGGCCAGCTTTATTCAGACTTGAGTGGCTTCTAGTTAGGCAGTTGGGGTGAAATCCTAGAACCATTGGTTTCAATGGGAATGTGAGACAGTGGAATATGTCAATCCGTGAACTCCATTTTGTATTGTAATATCTATTTTGTATGAGGAACATCCATTGTGTTATGTGATAAACACACGTTTAACCTTACCCAAGGCAGTTACTAGGATGTAGAGACAATGTGGGTGAAGTAATATCTTTTAGGGGACTGACTTCTGTTTGAGAGAGACAAGCTTTTGAGCCACACTCAGCTCTTCTTCAGATCCTCAAAAGCTTTGTCTCTTTCACCAGCAGTATTTGGCCCAATAAAAGATATTAACACATCCTCCTTGTTTCTCTGACATCCTGGTACCAACCTGGCTATAACTTTCCTGCATATGACGTATTCAAACAAACTGCTGACCAGGAAAGATAACAGACAACTCTTTGAAAGACAGTCTCTGAGAAGCCACCTAAACAGTGGTCAAAGGCATTTGTTTCCTCAATTACCAGCCCGTCCTCATGGAACAATGGACTCTTCGCACAAAAGCCTGGAGAGAGGAAGGGACCAGCATGACAGTGGAGCAAAAAGGGACAGTGTTTAAGAAGAGGCAATACTCTGTGAGGGAACCAACACTGTTTCATGCAAGATGACCAGGCTGATAAGAGAACAGGCAGGAAGGTCACTGCTCAGTCTGAAACAGACAAAACCTCAAACTTTCATAAGAAGGGAGATCAGACATGGAGGAAGGATGCATCTCAAGATTTGTTAGTTTACAAAGCTCTGTAACTCTCTAAAGCTTTTTAAGAGGGGAAGTGTCTGGGGTTAAGAAATTCCTTTGCTATCCTTGTATTCTATGCCTACTTGCCATATATTTCCCAAAGGGGTTAAACTAGAAGACAGATTGCATAGCTCAGTGGAACTTGGGGGGAGCATATATAAGCAACTGGGGCAAGGGTGGGGATTTCCAAGGCACCAATTTTTGTGGCTTGGTGGATGTACTGCAGAAGACCCATAATACAAGGAAAGGTATCAGACTAGGGCTATGTCTACACTCGTGGCTTCTTGCGCGAGTAATATGCAAATGAGGCTAAGCATGGAATGTCGCCGAGCCTCATTTGCATACCTAATGAGCCACCTTTTTTTTTCAGAAGAGGCTCTTGCGCAAGAAGGAACGTCTACACTGCCCCTTCTTGCGCAAGAAAAACCCTCTTGCACAATGCCATTACACCTACTACTTTTCAGGAAGAACGGCATTGCACAAGAGACCACGAGTGTAGACATAGCCTAGATGTTTGAATTTGGGCATATGTCCTAGAAACCCAGAGTTAGAAACAGGGACTATACTAAATTTATTTAGAAGTACATGGGACCCAGTGGTTGGGTCCACATACAACAGACTTGTGACCATTCCAGAATGGATTGGTCTAAGTTGTAGTAGAGAGTTGTTCAGTTGACTTCACTAGCACCAGAATTTCACACCTGAATCCTGGCTTATGAATATGAATAAGCAGTCTGATTTTCAAACACCCCTGAGCACTTCCATTGCTACTGCCCTTTCCGTCATTAAGATTTCCCTTGCTTGTCTCTTTACTGAATGTTCCTTTAAGCTCTTTGACTGATAATATGTATCTCATATTTCAGGATTTTGGTATCAGCTAAACAGCTTCCCAAAAGTATTCAATATCTTGAAGACTTAGGCAAGGCAGCCATTATGAATTCCTTATAAAACCAAAAACTGATTGTGCTTTTCAGAGTATATTTTAAAATTCTGAATCCAAAAGTTTCTCTCTTCACCTTCTGATGATGACAATGGATCAGTCCCCTAAATGTTTCATTACATAAGAAAAGCATTGCTGTGAAATGAGAAGTATACCTGATCCTACAGAACATCAAATTACTTATAATGTCTCTCTTATGAGGAATATTCATGATGGTGAAATGAGAGGAACATAGTGCTCATTTGTTATGAAGTGATGCAAAAGTCCCACGTGGCTCTTGCACCCTTTTGTTTCTGATGAGTCTGATCAGGAGTCAATCTTATCATAATATAAAGTGAGTGACTAAGGGTAAGTCATTTGATTACCATAACCTTGTCAGTCAGAATCAACTAGAAAAGTCAAAAAGCAACGGGACTTCACTTAGAAGTCAGATTCTATATCTGACCTGGCATCTTTGATATGTAATCATATGTGTGCCAGATCACTTTTCCTTTTGGTAAATCCTGTGTGTGAGGATGAAGGAAACCTCTAAAAAAATCTTAAACTCTCACATAAAATTTAGGATGGGAGCAGGAATGGCCCGAGGCCGGCTGCAACAGCTGGCACCCTAGGCAGGATGGCGCAATCGGCGCCCCTGCCTGCACGGCTGTCAATGGCCGTGACATCATCACGGGGCGCCCCGGCACCCCGTGATGTCATCATCGGGTGCCCAGGCCAGAGGTGCCTTAGGCAGCTGCCTAGATCGCATAGGCTCATGGGCCACCCCTGACATGGGACCATGTCTCCTACTATGAAATAAAATTGCAAATTCTAGGGATTTCTAAGGATTCATGGAATACAAGAACTGTAGGGGTAAACTGAGGCAGTCCATGGTATTTTGCTAAGAACCCGCAAGCTATCATAAATTCGGGGTAGGCCTGGGAATGCATAGCACAAGTAGTTAACATGACCCTGGTCGCTCTGGCAACCACATTCCAAGAGGGCCTCACTCTGATAAGACACTGGCTGGTACCAAAACATCCTTTGTGGAAACTGTTCTCACTGTCTTCCTTTAACCCTAGATAATAGACCTGGAACCCAAGGACTACGCCAACATGAGGCAGTATCACCCCGCAGTAGACGCATCATAATTTCAGCAGACAAAGTTACCAATAACATGTCTGTTTTGTTTATGCTGACTTATTTAGCTTGTTAGGAATAACTACCTTTATTATTGATAAGATGTTTAATTGGTAATGTGCGGAGATGCTGTGTAAGCTTTGTAGTTTATTGGCTTATGTGCTCATTACATTTTGCCATCAGACCTATCAAATTGCTTCTACTCCGCCCATCTGCTGCCTATATAAATCTATTGTAATGTTTTGATTAACTAGTGTTCACCAGGTTAACCCGAGGGACACTCCACCAGCTGTGTGAAATAAATCCTCTGCTTGTTTTCACCTGCATCCAGAGTGTCCAGAATTATTCCCTACAAGAATTATCTGCACAGAGGACAGTGCCTCTTCACCGTTTTGGGGCAGTCTAATCTCTAGCCTTTCATCCAAATATTTGAACGTGCTTAAATATTAATCTCTTAATCCTTGTACCATCCCTGTGAGGTAGATAAGTATTGACCATATTTTTCAGACAGATAAATATAAGCACTTGGAGTTTAAAGGGATAGTGCTGCTTAAAAAATATTGTAATGATCCATGCTTCCTCTTCAAAAGGGAAGATTTAGAGGCCTCATCAAAACAGAAAGTGCTCAGTACTTCACTAGACTGGCCAACCGTGAGTTGCTGGCAAAGTCAAGAATAGAGTACAAGAATTCTGACTCGCAATTCCCACTTGACCACACTCACTTTTAAGAACGATGCTTTAATTTTATGACGACTTGCATTTATGTAGCGTTCCCATCACAAAGCATTTGAAACATCAATTGATTTAGCCTCCCCACATCCCCAAGAGAGAAATTAGGGTTATTATCTCTCTGTTACAGATGGGGAAACTGGCATTGAGCCTAATCCTGTAAGCAGATGCTAAGGATTCTGAACTTCCACTGATACCAGTGAGATTTGATGTTATTCAGCATTTAGGAGGATTGGACCCTAATTGATTTGCACTAGCCACAAATAGAATCAGTGGCTGAGCCAAAAATCTAGACCTCCACTAAGTAATACGTCTCTATTCAGAGAATCATTTGATCACATGCTTAAAGTTGAGCATGTTCTTCCCAATTTCAAAGACAGAGCACAGGAATCCCAATCACAGTATCTGGTATTCAATGCATTATAATCCTGTGACCAGTACTTTAATAATCTTTGTTCAAAATAGGCCTTATGAGGTATCTTTTGGAAACTAATATCTTACTAGTCAATAATATCTTAATGAAATGTATGGAGCAACATTATATGTAAAGTTACAGAGTCTCCTTTTACAATGTTCTTTGTACTACTCTGAACCATACAACCCTGTCCAGACAGATGTAGCTGGAATAAAAAAAAATATGTGTGTGTATCTCAATTTACATGTAATTAGTAAACAGGGTCCTTGAGACAGCAGGGAGAAGAGATTCCAGGAAAGAAATTTGCATTTCAGCAAACACAGGTGAGCAGAAAGAACATGGAGCCTCCTTTCCCACCAGATTCCATGCTGCCTTCTGTATAATTTGAATAAACTTTATATTGAGAGGTATCCTTCAGAAGAATACATTTCAAAGGTTAAGTGTATTATAAATGAAAGGCTGAGGTTTTCTATCCCTCTCTCTCACCCTTTGATTTATGAGGTGATCCTGACCTGAGAATTTGGTCAGCGATGTTGCTGGGTAAGGGTTTAACCTGGAACCAAGACTAGCATGGTAAGTTTTAGCTATCAGAAAGAGTATTATCTTTATTTACATTGTAACCATTTCCGACTTCAATCCCTTATACTTATTCTCACTTAAAATCTCTCACTTTAAAAATAAAACAAGTTTCTTTAACTAGAATCTAGACCAGGGGTTTTCAAACTTCATTGCTCCATGACCCCCTTCTGATAACAAAGTTACTACCTGACACACGGTGAGAGAAGACAGAGCCCAAACCCCACTGCTCCAGGTGGGGGTAAGCTTGAGCTTTAGCTTCAGTCCTGGGTCCCAACGAGTCTTACCTGGGTCACCAGAACCAGCAATCAATGGGATTGTGAATTTCTTTGGAGTCCCAACGCACAATCTGATAACCTCTGATCCAGACTAATCCAGTGTTCTGTTTATGCTAATCTCTTTGGTAACTCCAGTTAAAATAGCAAACTGTTGAATATTGACCCTTTATGGGGGCAATGGACTTTTAATATCTGAACTGTCCGAGAGAAAGCTGGGAAGTGCAAAACAGATGTTTTGGAGAAAATTCAGGACTCATGGGGTCAGCTTGTAAGTAGACACCCAGACTGCCAGAAGCTAGAATATGACTGGAGTGTTGCTGACAGATAGCTGTGGTCAGAGCTGCCGATCCAGGGCTACAGCTACGTACAAACACTTGTATTGTGGCCTGCACACTGGTACATGGTTTGTAAGCAGCCAGACTTGGAAGCCACAAAAGTAAAAATTTAAACATTTGCAGGGCAAGTGGTGACAATGCCTCACTTTTCATATTCCAGGGTGTAAGCCAGACAACTCCACATTAAGAACGATGCTTTTAAATATATGAAACAATTGGTTGCCTTCGATCAAACTCAAGTGTAATTTAAGATCCTTTGTCGCCATTAAACTCAGTGCAAATTTTGCCATTAATTTCAATGGGCTCAGAATCAGGCACTTAATGTTCATGTTCTTTTTTTAATAAGCTAGAAGAAGAAGAATTAGTCTTTTCTTTTTCACCCACCTGAGACTTTTCAAAACAATACCTTACATTTTACTTTAGTGATTGCCAGCTGTCTTGTAGCGCCTGTGCTTCTCAGATTTTAAACTAAAAATAATAATAATAAAAAAGCCTCTGAAGACATTTGCTAAGTTTGGGAGATTCCTTTTAACAGACAGTTGGTAACTGTTGCAAGTTACTTGCAACATTCTGAAACTAGTTACAGGCAATGATTGCTTTTATTGAAGAAAATAAAATGACCACGATTATATTAAATTGCTTTTTCTTTTACTGAAACTTGAAATTGGAGCTGTGCTAAAAGGAACAGATAGCACACAGATGTTACTGTAATACACAGTAATATTTGAAATTAAAAGCCACAATGAGAATTGTCCTAAGTTATAAAAGTAACCATTGATCATTTAATCATCTGATAATCAAGTTGATAATCACAATATATTGGCAGAATTATTACATGGTGAATAGTCTATCATTACCATAGCAGTCCTAGCCCAGTCCCAATTTAGGTAAGCTAATTCAATTTTGCCAAACTAAATTACCCCTGAAGTTTCCATTTGATTCAGTTTTTTCTTCATTTCATATTCCATTGTATAGTGTTCCTCTACACTAGGGTTGGCAATAATTTTTTTAAAGGGGTCACGTCATAAATTTCTGAAGTGGTTCCAGGCCGCCTTGCAAGAGGCAGGGCCTCGGGCAGAAAGGACGGGGCCAGGAGACTTCTTGTGCTCCCCCCACAGATCCTGATTGGCTTGGGCATGAGGGAGCACGTGAAGTTTTTCTTCCATCCCCAGAGAGACTCACCAGCTGTTTTAAAACAGTTGGAAGTTCCCTCTGATGACATGTGCCCCAGGCAGGGGGAGGAAACTTCTCATGCTCCTCCCCACCCCCAGGCCCTGGGGTTGGGGGAGCACATGAACTCACTCGCCCCATGCTCCCACTCTGCCAGGGGTGCGTGGTGGCTAGAGAGAAATGTCAGCAATTTTAGAACAGTTGGCATTTCTTTCTAGTCCCCGTGTACTCTTGGCAGGGGGAGGGGAGGAAACTTCTCACACTCCCCTGTCCTCAGGTCTCAATTGGCCTGGGGCTGGGGGAGCGGCAGGGCAGCTGCAGGCCAGATCCACTTGCTTGGCTGGCTGAATCCAGCCCGTGGAAGCCCCTTTGCCCACCTCTGTTCTAGATTGTGAAATACCTTGAGATGGCTATAGACACACACATTTATATGAGGCCAGATCCTCAGCTTGTGTCAATCAACATCATTATACCATTGGCAGTGGACTTATTATGATTTACACCTAGCTGAAAATTAGATCCTCTGTGTTTAAATATACAAAAGCCCTAATTAATGTTACATTTAGGCTATGAATGTAAACAACCAATTGACAGAAAATAAAAAAGTGTTTTTTTCTCACGATAATGTTAATTCAGCCACAATGAATATGATGTGTATATGATGGCACATATTTAACAAGATATACATTAAAAGCCTCAATCCTGCTATTGACTCCAGGTGATAAGACCCTTTTGTCCCCTCCTAGAAACCTTACCTTCCTGAATAAGTTCAAGGAAAACAAAAGGATCTGTATACTATGTTGCCAGGATTGTCACTTTGTCTGGGTGTCACTCTGAAGCTTGAATGTCTATTGAGCCAGGAACAAAATGCAGGACAATGTAGCACTTTAAAGACTAACAAGATGGTTTATTAGATGATGAGCTTTCGTGGGCCAGACCCACTTCCTCAGATCAAATAGTGGAAGAAAATAGTCACAACCATATATACCAAAGGATACAATTAAAAAAAATGAACAAATATGAAAAGGACAAATCACATTGCAGAACAGGAGGGGGATGCGGGGGGGGGGGGGGGAAGGAAGGAAGGTAAGTGTCTGTGAATTGATGATATTAGAGGTAGGGAGAGTGGGATGTATGTGATTTGTCCTTTTCATATTTGTTCAATTTTTTTAATTGTATCCTTTGGTATATATGGTTGTGACTATTTTCTTCCACTATTTGATCTGAGGAAGTGGGTCTGGCCCACGAAAGCTCATCATCTAATAAACCATCTTGTTAGTCTTTAAAGTGCTACATTGTCCTGCATTTTGCTTCAGCTACCCCAGACTAACACGGCTACATTTCTATCACTATTGAGCCAGGGTGAAGGAATGGAAACAGAGATTGTCTAAGAGCTTTTTTTGTTTAGATTATCATCAGGTTGAATCATCATCGGTCGCGGGGAGAGCCAGATGGAATGCTTAAGCACAAAAATGCTGTTGCTGCTGTGGGTGTGACATTTGATCACAGAAAGTAGGAGTAACAGTTATGTGCAGTAACACAGATGTGGTTGTGCCTCTAGCTGGGTGACAGTTCTATGCATAAACTTGGGGGAACAGGTACTAACAGCACTGTTGTGTAAACCACACATCTCCTGGGTGTGGTTCACTGTTACAACTAGTGGCACTGAAACCACTTCCAGAGAAAAAGAATGAGTCTGCTCTACAGCCAGTTGCCTTTTATTTCATGCAGTAGAGGCCCATACACTAAGCTCCAAAGGTCCCAGGCTCAGTTCTGGCTGCTGGAGTTACAATCGCTCACTGTGATACAGTGCATATAAACAAGAGACCCCATTTTCTGCTTTTTAACACACATGATTTTGAATTACACCCATATGGTAGCAAAAGGCCTTCAGTTAATAGTTACATTCCTCTATTTTAATTACCTGCCTTAGAGCTATATGGTATATGGTATGAGATAGTCTTAATGAAGGATGAACTTGGTCTTGAAATAAACTTTTTAGAGACCCTATGATCCTTCAAGTTGCTGAAGGCCCTTACCCTGACTTCAGTGCTAGCTGTGAGTATTGAATGCTCTATAGTGATACATAGACTGGAACAGATGAATCAGGTTTACAGACCACCTTTATTTTGGGTGACAGATGCTGTGCAATTATCTGCATTAAACCCTTGCACAACCTCTGCTAGCTCTCTATATTATCTATTTATATATCTATATAAATAAAAGCACCTGACCACTAATTAAGCCACAGACCTACAATAGATCATTAATTTGATCCCTCTGCACTACAGTCATTAACCATTGAGTGTACATGACATGCCTTTTCTGATTTTCTTTTCTATATTACTTGGCTCTCTTTAGGATTGACACAATGAAAAGCACTCATTTAATAGCATACTGCTAAGAAAAAAACATTATTTAAAACATTACGGTTGACAGAATATTTCAAAAAACAACTAGCAAAAATGGGACTTTTTTTACAATTATTTTTTCATCACATAAAAGTCCAAATTTTAAAATGTCTGACAATTAACAGCTGGAGAATCCAGCCAGGTCTCTGCTGCCTTCCCACCCTGTCTCCTCTCTCACTACCCTACTCACCACATCTTCTTTTCCTCAAGAGTCCCCCCCCAGTCTTCCATCACCTCTTCTACTGCTTCTGCATAAAGAAGCTACATGTCGTGACATAAAACCTTAATCTTTTCATACCCTGTGTGCTCCCATTGCTTTTGTTCCCATTCATGGGGCGATCTGTGAAACAGATTGTAAGCTCTTTTGTGCAGGAATCACAGCTGTGAAGTGTTCAGCACATATTTGGCCATTATCAAGTAACATTTAAAAACAGAAAGAGCCTGTTTGGTTTACTGTCTAGAGCAGCAGTTCTCAGACTGGGTCTGGGGGTTCATGAGTCATGTCTGGGGCTGCTGGTCCCACTGATCAACTCCTCCCCTTCCCTCTCAGTACCTCCTGTATGCCATTGAGCAGCTGTTCAGTGGCATGCAGGAGGGGCTGGAATGAAGGGGGAAGAGTAGGCCTGCTCAGAAGAGGGAGTGGAATGAGGCAGGAAAGAGCAGGGGCAAGAGTGGGAAGAAGTGGGGTGGAAATGGGACAGGGGTGGAATGGTGACAGATGAGGCTTGATGCTGAGAAGGGGGTAAACACTTCTGGGGAAAAGTAAAAGGCAAATTGGGTATCTGCAAAATATATATAATCAAAATGGGAATCCTCCTGTTGCCAAATTGTGAGAACTTTGGGTCTAAAACATATACATAGAGATCCATGCTCTCCTTGACATTCAGACACACCTTCCAACTGAAAGAAGAAGAGCTAACTATTACATAATTATTTAAATTAGTCACTGAACCATTATACGGTAACTTTATGTTGGGAAATGTAAAATGAATAGGGGTCAGGGATGGTGGTTAAGGAGTTCAGCCACAATAGGTATTACCATTGAACATGCTCTTTCTCTCTGTTTTTGCAGTCTAGAAAAATAGATAAGCATGCAGCTGCTGTATTTTGTGGTGTCTTTTGCTTATCCTCATAGGCGCTGTATAAAATATCTTCAGGGTTAAATTTCTTGTTATCTCTGTAACCTGCTGATTTAGAAAGTTTGTAGTGAACAAAGTGTTGATTTAATGAGAAATTTTGTAAATAGTAATTAGGGGTGGGTGTGGTTGCATTCATCATCTACTTATTGATATTCATTTTATGGGAGTTAGCATTACTAAATAAGGTTTTAGGAAAAGTAGTGATAGACGTGTGAATTAACACACTAAAATAGATAAAAGGGTATGACTGGCACCAGATTGTTGCCACTCAGACGTTGTTTTGAATGTCTGAGGTAAATGTGCGTCGGCAATAAAGCAGTTCCTTTTACCCTATCCGCTACTGGGTCACCTGTTTCTTCTCGGATGCCTTCTTTTTTCCAAGGCAATATAGGAAGAGCTATACTGGACACATAATCATGAAGCAAAAGTAATGGTTTTTTTTCATTATCCTGTTAAAACCTCCTATACCTCAGTGGCTTCTGACAGACACTAGTAGCTACTGCTTGAAAACAATAGACTTAAGTGAGATCACCCTCTAAAGGAAACAATGGCTGGTGTAATACAGATCCCTCTGATTTCCTTCAGAATCCCTCAAATCCCACTTTTCAGAGATATCATTTACTATTGATCTCTGCTGTAAAAAAAATATACATCCTAACACACTCAAAGGAAACTGAACATGACAAGAGTTTTCAACAGTATTATGAGAATATGGGGACTCCCAGTGGGCGCCATGCACTGTGGATGATGCTCTAAATAACCTGCTTTGGCAAAGAGGTGCCATTTACATACTTAAATGTTAACTGCCTTCATATAAGCCAAATTCTTTGTTTTTACACCCCAAAGTAAACTGAATGAATCTCATATACAGGTTGAATCTCCCTATTCTGGCACTTTCTGGTCCTGCAACATCTATGGTCTGGCATGAGTTTAGTTAGCCAGATGTGCACTTATCATGGGTGTGACCAAGCCTTCTGTGGTCCCATAAAGTCTGTTTACAGACAGCAGTCCTGACTCTCAGTGCTCTGTGCTGTTATTTAGCTATAATTTATCCCAAATGTCTTTAAGAGCCCAGTAAGCAGTGGAAGTGTTGGTAATGTTACTAGACAATATTGACCTCCCGTGGCCTGGCAAATTCTCTGGTTCGGCACCAGTCAGGTACTGAGGGTGCTGGACTAGAGAGGTTCAAGTTGTAACAGACTCTCCTGGGCCAGGAGAAAGCAAGGAATTGCAGTTCACACATCTGTCAGAGAGCAAAGGAAAACTGCAGTTCCTGCTTGAAATTTCAAGTGGGAAGGAAAATGCAATTCCAAATCTTGCTCCACTTGACATTTTGGGAGGAATGCTTTAATTTGGAGGAGAATACCCATGGTAAACTGGAATCTCAACAACATGTCCTGGGGATCTGTAGTCCTTCTAAGAGCAGCAAGCACTGCAGAGGGGTTCTACTTGCTGTTTGGGTCATGCTCCCTTTGGATTCTGGGGGTTGTGCTTTTACTAAAAGCTACCCACTTTGTCAAGAGGGCTCGCCTCGGGTTTAAGGCATACTTTTCTAAGTGGTTTGAAATCACTCTGTCACATAGATTCTTCCATTTCATTTTCTGCTTACTGAGCACAGACCAGAGATAGATGCTTTCACTGGGTCTGTCACCTGCAAAGCGTTGGAGGGAATGCCCAGAAATAACTATGGTGATTTTTCTTTCTTCCCTACTGATTCCAGCAGAATCACACCATTTCTAGTGTTTCCAGGCTGTTCTGTGGTAAGGAAAATGGGATTCTCTTGGAGTCCGCTCATTTCCCCCATCCTGTCAAAAAACCTACCTCATAGAAACAATCCTTTTGATGGAAGCAGCTCTTTCCAGGCTGTCTCTCTCTGCCTGTTAGACTCCAGTCCATCACCATTTTGCTTCCAGCTATACTTCCTACATAGTTCAAGGCCAGAGTCCAGATTACCCACATCACAGCCAAGCGTACACTCCATTACAAGCCTAGCTTTTTCATTAGACTCCTTTGTTTTCTTATTTTGTTAAAGCGCTTACCTTTTCCTTTTAAAAATATTTTTCCTTTGAACTCTTGTAGTGTAGGACAATGGTTCCCAACCTTTCTGATACCAGAGACTGGAAAACCCACTCTCAAACTATTGGCAGACTGGCAGCATTCAATTTACATATTTGCATATTCATTATGCAAATGATGAATATATAGACATGCAAATGAAACATTAGTAGTCCAGCAAGTGCCCAGTCCTCAAAGCCCACAGTGCAAGCCCTAACCCGTAGAGCTCCCCCATCCTTCCACTATCCCAGTGGTTAAGGATCTGTGGCTTTTTGATCCTATTTAACATGAGGCATAAAGAGACCAATAAAGACTACAAAGGTCCCTAACCCCACAGAAATGGGGAAAAGATCTGGCTCTTCCTGTTGCATTTTCATCAGAGCCCACAAAACCCAGGTCTGTATGTGATCAGTGGTCTGCAACTCGGAGTTGGGGAAGTTCCAGGAAACAGTCAGTCCATGGAACATGCTCCCCATTGAATCATATGGAAATGAATTATGTTGTAATCGGGAGTACGTTCTGCTTCGTGCCATGCCCTCCCCAAAGTGTGGGGGAAGAAATTGCCAGTGGAAACAGTTACTAGGTTCTTAAGAAAGGGAACCAGCCCAGAGAGGTAGGTCTTCCATGTGGCTGGAACTTTCTTTCCCGATGGATTCCAGGATCCATGAAATTAAGAGTTGTTTCCATGCCACCTCCTCTAATCCCTCCTCCACTGAAGGAGGCAGTCAGAGGAACTTTCATGACATTAACCTTAGTTATTCCTGGGTCCTCTCTACCCAAAACCTTAGCTTTGAATTAAACATTTTAGTAACAGCAGTATATTATTATTTTGTGACAGGTACTGACTGGATCATGAGGCCTGGACACTAAATACTAGCATCAGTATCAATCTTCTCAAATTGTTCCACTAAAATATCTCAACCTTCTCTTAAATTAAGGGGAAAGGAGAGTTTAGAATCCTTGACTACTCTGCTTTTGGTCTCTCTCTCTCTCTCTCTATGTATACTACCAATATGGGTGTCAGTCACTAGCAATTGTTATGGTATTATTTGTGAAGAGGACACCTTTCCACGTGGAACCATATAGAGAGCAACCACTTTCACATAAATCATCATACTGCCACCAACCCTCCTTAAGATGGATTTAGACTGACACTTTAGAAGTGAAAAGTTCCAGTTTTTTTGCTACTCATCTCAATTAATCGGTCCCTAAAACATTTTATTTCAGATCCTCAGCTAACAGTCAGCATAGCCCTATAAACTACTGATTTATGCCAGGTAGGGATCAGACTCTTGCTTATAAAAACTGGCAGTTCACCTTTCAGCGACCAGCAAAGTGAAAAGATCAAGGTAAAGTTGAGTGGAGTCAACCACTAAGAAATACCTTACTGAATATTTTAACCTATTAACCAAAGAAGCACTCCCCAAGTGTGAAGCAAAGAGCATCCAAGACCATATTTTCAGACAGACACATCTTTGCCAAAGTTCTGAAAAACTTCAAGTAAACAAATAAGTAGTGAATATTAAAGGGAGTAACTGATTTGTGGACTCAGCAGTGATAAAGAATGCAGAAGCCCAAGATTATGTTATATACACAAAAAGCAGAAAAATTGCATACCAGGTAGAAAAGAACTAAAAACTAGGCAGAGTGTTTGAACATAAGAACAGCCATATTCTGTCAGAACAAAGATCCATCTAGCCCAGTGTCTTGTCTTCCAACAGGGACCAATGTCAGGTGCTTCAGGCAGGATGTACAGAACAGTTAATCATCAAGTGATCCATTCCCTGTCACCTATTCACAGCTTCTGGCAAACAGGGGCTAGGGACACCATTCCTGGCCCATCCTGGCTAACAGCCATTGATGGACCTATCCTCCATGAATTTATCTAGTTCTTTTTTGAAACTGTTATAGACTTGGCCTTCACAGTATCCTAGAAACTGAATATAAGTATTTAAAATGGTGTCTACATCTCTGCAAACTTTGTGTCTCCTTGTCCCATCTGTTTTACTGCCAAAAAAAAAAAAAAAGTTTTGGTTTGTATTCATGCTGTAGAGCTGGTTCAGCTATGGAACAGTGAGCTAGATTCTAGTCTGCTTCATGCATCATTGACAAAGTTGTCAACTAAGTCCCCAACTACAGATTCTTTATTAGCAGTGATAAAGTGAAAGGCATAAGGGAACATAGCTCGATTTTCAGTGCCCAGTCTCAAATTTCGTTTGGAAAAAAGAATCCCTTTCCTCATAAACCGAGCAAATTTGATATTAAATCATCAACAGAAAATAAATTTGGGCCAGAAGCAGCTCCATGTAAAGTCAGTGAATTTTGCTGTCAACATCAGAAAGAGCAGGATTGAGCCCAATGACATTTTTAGAGAGAGTCACTTTTCTGATCACTAGATTTCAAGCAAGGAAAAGGTTTGACACCATTAAAACATTTTTTCATACTGTAGCAAAACAAGTTTATAAATTCTGTAATATAATATGGATTTAATGCCATATTTTCTATATATTTATTTTTTTATTTTCTCTTGCGAGTATGAGATTTTCTATATGCATTACTTTTTTTCAAAAATATACTGCATGAGAAGTATTGATGAATGTGTATTTTTTTCTATTTCAATTTGTGTGACAAGCTGCATTTGGTTTACATGTCAGTGTATTCAATGCTCTGTAAAGAGACAGAAGAAATGGACCCTACCTTGAATTTATAATCTAAAATTTCCTGTCATCCTTTGACCCTACCTAGCACTGTTTTCTGAGTTTACTGTTCACTACAAGTCAGTAGACAATGATGGGGTTGCTAGAATGAAGCAAACTGAGCCCTGGTGTAGAGATACTATAATTCCATTAATTTCAAGAAGAGGTGACCCCACATTATTGTAGAGCTCAAATGGCTTGAAAACTTTAGGGCCAGATCTTTGACATTATTGGAGCTATGCCAATTTACACAGGTAAGGATCTGACCTATAGTAGCCATATTTTGAATGGTTTATTTCAGACCTGTGATGCTATCAGAACAGCAATATTTTTTTCTACTGATGGACAAAAAGGATTTTTTAAAACAATGACATGGCATTATGAACAATTTTGCATTTTTTTTACTGTAACATGGAGGTGCCAAACATCCAATCAGTGGATCAGATCCAGATCATCGAACAATGATAATAAAAAATAATTTGAATCCTAATAATGTAGAACTGGAAGGGACCTTGCTAGGTTATCTAATCCACTCCCTTGCTGAGGCAGAACTATTATCTAGACCAGGGGTTCCCAACCTGGGGTACGCGTACCCCCAGGGGGTATGAGAAGCTTGTCAAGGAGGTACGGGGAATATTTAGTAAATAACTAGATTATCCTAATTGAAATATTCCAAAAGTAGTAGTGTTAGTGAAAAAAGTTGTGGATTTTAGAGTCTAGAATTTATTTCCTTTTATATTGAATAGGGGGTACGGGAAGGTTTACTAAAAGCCAAGGGTGTACAGGAACTGAAAAAGTTCCTGGACAACCCCTGATCTAGACCATTCTTGACAGGTGTTTGTCTAACTTATTCTTAGAAACCTCTAGTGGTGGAGATCCTAAGATCTGCCTATGTAATTTGTTCTTAACCCTTTACAATTAGGATTTTTTCCTAATATCTAAACTAAAACCTCCACTGCTGAAAATTATCCCCTCTGCTTCTTGTCCTGGGTAAAAAGAACAATTTATCATCCTTCTCTTCATAACCATGTAAGTACTTGAAGATTTATGTCTCTCCTCAGTCTTCTCTTTTCCAGGCTAAAATCCATTTTTTTCAATCTTGCTTCACTAGTCATTTTTTCAATACTTTTAATAATTCTCCAATCACTTTCTCCAATTTATCCACATCTTTCCCAAAGGTGGTCCCCAGAATCTGACATAGCTCTTCAGCTGAGGCAGTTCTTAGTGCTGAATAGAATGGAATAATTGTGTCCCAGGTCTTGCTTATAACATTCCTGATAATACATCCCAGAATGATGATACTGCTTTTTTTGCTACAGTATTATATTATTGATTCTATTTAGTTTGTGATCTTTTTTAACCTTCAGTTCCTTTTCTGCAATACCCCATCCAAGGTTCGTATAAAACTTTTCAATAGTTCTTAACATTCTTTACAGAAGTGGTAATTATTTTTATCTCTATTTTATAGGTGGAGTAATTGGTATATTCAGAATCTCAGCTTTCATTTTTTTTAAATCCAGTTTATTGATCAGCAAATAAACCTCCCCAACATGCTACTTTCTTCCTGATTCTGTAGAGCCCCCAAAACAATGATAGAGGCATGAACTCTTCTGTTTCCCATGAATCTCAATGTTTCATAAAACAGTAATGACTAAGACACACACTAACCCTCTCACCACCTAAACCATTAACTATTTCATCACTAACATGTTAGTGGATGTGATAGGGAGAGGAATAGGAGTGAAGCCCACTGGGCATTGGGAGTTACTGTAGAGAAGGAAATATAGAAGGAAGAACAGAGGAGAAACAAAGATAAAAGAGAAATAGAAAAGAGTATGGTTAAGGGAAAGAAACAAAAGGCAGAAATATCAGTAGTTCAAAATGGGAGCTGATTTTTGCACTGGCTGATGAATACAATGCTGTACTGAACTATAGATAAATAAAAGTTTAGCTACTACATAAAAGCCATATTTTCCTTTCATTCTTTAAATAAACCTCCTAGTGAAATCAGCATTGGAGAGCCACAGAACCAAACTGTAAACTCTGTATATAACGAAAACCATCTCAAGCCATGGGAGTGCAGCAGCCCCACTACCACCTCCAATTCCAACACCTATACGAGGGGCGAGGAACCTTGTTTGGATCAGGGGCTGCTGAACCACAGCAAAATCAGGTGGGGGCCACATAAAAGTGAAAAGCAAAACCAACCCCCCCCCCAAAAACCCATACCCCTCACAGACTTGGCCCACTGCTGAGAAGCAGGAAGACACTCCCCACATTATTCCCCTCCCAGACCAGAGCCTGTGCCAAAGTGGAAAACATTTCAGGATCTTAAAAAGGGTCAGTTTGAGTTTTCCCATGAAAGTTTATAGGGGTTGATTTTATATAATCCCGGCCAGTTTCCACATTTCCAGTCAGTATGCGCATGCAGACACAAAAAACATAATTTCAAATTTGTGTAGGACCTCTCTACCTGCTGTGTTTAATTTCAGTATCAAGAGCTGGCATTTAAATAAATAAATAAATAAATAACTTTTGCTCTTTCATCTGAGCTCCATGCTACAAATCTTTTCATTAAAAGGAGCAAAGATTTTCTAGGGAGACATCCCCTTTAAGCCTGAAAATTAATTACTGATAGGCACTCCCCGCAGTCAATTATCCCGATTTTGTCTGCTTGTACCCTGAATGAAATATAAATCTATTCAGAGTTCTTTTTCAAGCTATATTTTGAATCCTTCATCAATGTGTATTGTTTATCATCTTCTGCTTTCACAAATTCCTTCAGCATTTTGAATACTTCTCTGAGGTCACCTCGAAATCTTCTCTTTTGCAATGAGAATTAGCTCAGAGGGTTTTTTTTCCCACTTTCCCCCAGAACCAATTGATGTTTGACTGCCCCTTCCAAGGTCTAAGACATTAGGCTTTTGAAGAAATGGCCCCAGAACAGGATGAAACATTTTAAAAAAGCAATGGATAAAAAAAAAAGAGCAATTTGCACTCTTACTGAGCTCTCTATGTCAATATTTCAAAATATTTTACAAATAGTATTGAGTTTATTCTCATGTGTGCACCTGTAAACTAGGCCTATATTTGGAACAAGAAAGATACAGTGCTGTGAAATTACTTGCTCCAGGTGATACAGGAAATTGAGATGGGTGTAAATTCAGATCACCTGACTTTCACTCTTGTGTTTTAACCACAAGACCCATACTACATACGATCTCACTTGTATTCTGTCCCTTTATCACTACAACCCAATACCTTTTTTAATGCATTCACTGATATGTGTCTTCAAGAAATTTCATACACTACCTCCTCCATTCTTTCCTTGGGACCACATTAGCCCATCTTTTTTGCATAGATTTCAAGGTGAGAATGGACAAACACTATCATCTCATGTAACCTCCTCTTCAATGTAGGCCACACAACTTCTCCAAAGTAATTCCTTTTGAACTAGAGCATTAAAAAAAAATCCCTAAAACAAAGTTGATTTGAAAATTTCCAGTGATGGAGAAACCACCACAAGCCTTGGTAAATTGTTCGTAAGGTTAACGCTCCCTATTTCTTCTTCAGAGGAGAGAAAAAAAGCCTAAGAGTCCAGCTAGGGGAACAAGGAGTGAGGGGTTGAGGATGAGAGGAGGTGGGGCTAGAGGAGAACGCCACAGTAGCCCATGAGAACACGCTGTCCACAAGATGGGGCTGTAGCAGGGTGCAGAGTGGAATGTTGTATGGGGTTATTGTCCTTCTGCACAGATCGCTATGCAAATTCACTGGCTTTTGAGAGAGCTGCAGATGGGGGACAGGAGGGAGGGAGAGAATGATGAAGATCTTTCCAGTTTCATGAAAGGCAAACCCCATCTCCCTCAAATGGTCCAGTCGAGTGGAAATTGCAAGTTCAAATTTGTGGAGCTTCCAGTTCCCTGTGGGAAAATAAATCATGCAAGAGACAATTTGCCTCCCTGTTAGTATGCAGGATGGCTGCTCCATTTAAACTTACTTGGTTTGCTGCCCAGAAGCTGGTGCACATCCTCCCTGTTGTTAGGCTGTCCCACATTAACATTTGAAAGACCACTAGTAGCCTTGCTAGCAAATTAGAATCACTCACATTTGATATTTTCATGGACTCAGACATGTATAACGAAGAGAAGTTCCCTGTCTGGGGAACCTTGGAACACTTGACTGGTAGCCTCTTACATATTTCTTGTGACCCCTGACTTCTCCCCAATACAGACCATTTTTTTCCCAGAAAATTATTCCATTTTCTATGCCATGACTCTGAACCTTATCAAAATTAGTACTCTGGGCTCGTTTGCTTTTTAAATCCAAGCGCTATATTAAGCAGTCAATTTTAAGTAAAAACAAAGAGTCCAGTGCTACTTTGAAGACTAACACATTTATTCAGGTATTAGAGCATGAGTTTTCACGAGATACAGCTCATTTCTTAGATACCAAAAGAGAAAAGCAAAGCAAAAAGGAAGGGATACAGAAATGGGAGTATGACATCAATGCTAATTAAATCAGAGTGGATGTGCACTGATGTCATCTCTATATCTCTCCCTTTTTTTTTCTTCAAGCATCTGAGGGAGGGAGTTGTATCTTACAAGAGCTTATGCTCTAATAAATGTATTAGTCTTTAAAGGGGCACCAGATTCCTTGTTGTTTTTGCTGAAAAAGACTAACATGGCAACCCCTCTGAAACCAGTTTTAAGTACAAATCCTCAACAATTTCAGTAGGGAGTTCAGCTTAAAAACTGATGGCATGATACAACTCTAAGCAAGTAATATTCATTGCACTAATATGATCACAATACTCCAGGTTAGTTAGTTAACACTCCCCTTTCATACGTGGGTTTTGCTAAACAAATTATGCTTTTTCAATGGCAAAGTATTCCCTCCCTAATGCCATGCAAATGGTTTCTAATATTATTGCCATACTGGGTACTTAGGAAGACACTCAATAATTACTGGCTATATATTGTAGCTCTCTTTTACTAAACAATGCTGGTGTGACATTATATGGGCCTTAAGTATCCCATTTATTGCTGAAAAACATTCAGTTTGAAACTTTACTAGTTTCCAGTAATCTCTGCTCTTAGAATTTGGGACAGTTTGTAGAACGTAATGACAATCACCAAAGCTCAAAGTGAACTGGAACGGAGAACAGGAGCAGGTTTTGTGGGGTACTGTTTGGTTTGTATTTTCTATTTTCTCAGTGTTGGTGTGAGGAAGGGGATGCTTTGTGACTACAGCTTCAGCAGTAGGGAGCTGCCAGAATTCTTCCTTCAGTGGGCAAAGACTGTGCACTGGGGAGCTATCAGAGCCTTTCCCTGCTTCCAGGGTCCTTATCAAACAGGGAAAGGCTCCAAGAGCAGGGAGACAGTGAGACATTATATGGCTAACAGCAGCAGTGTTGACAGAAGACATGGCTTGGGCAAGTGGAAAGTCATGTGGGGTATGTACTTGAGGACATACCCAAATCCTGCAGGAGTTTTAGGACTCCACTTCCCTAAGCCATGCCTCACTCTCTATTTTAAACCCATGTCTGAGGGCTGCCCAATATTACATGCTGGCAAAAGATATGTACAGTATAGATGTGGCCACAGCCAAAACAGATGCATTAACCACAGTTAGCACATTCCTGTGGTACGTTACTCCAGATACCACTGCTCATTACTTTGTAATGATCAACACTGTATATGTGCATGCACACAAAGTATATGGTATGCAGTGGGAAACAAGAACGCAGGAATAACAGCAATACTTTGTGATTAGACAGTCCCTTCCATTTGAAAATCCCATAGTATTTTATCAACATATTACAGATGAGAAACCACAGGCAAAGAGAGCCACATTGCTCCCTTCTGCAGAAAAGCCCACTGAGGTGTTCAGAGGGAAGGAAAATCCCATGAGAGTTCTCTATCAGTTTGCCCTATATAATTTCTTTCTGAGCATATTGCTAGATACTTTGTTCTTTTTCCTTCTCTCTGCATTTCTGCTTACCCACTTCAGCTTACGTGTCCTCTCTCATGCTCAGACATAATGGAATTAATTCCCTTTATGATCTCTTTTTGCTAAAAAAAAGCTTGTAAGAAAAGGAACTATCAGTGAAAGGGGCTGGATTGACAGACTTGAAGAGAGAAGCTATCAGGTTAGCCACAGAACAGGTACACAGCAGACACTGGTAGGATATCCTGTCCTACCAATCAACCTCAGTAAAGATTTGGAAGCATTCTCTGAAGGGGAGGGTCTGTTTGGTTTCCATACTCATGCAGTCCTTAGTGTGGCTCACAAAATGTTTAAGAAGTGCCAGATTGGAGAGCAGTTCTTGGTCACATAGATACCCATTCTCTTGAAATAGGACAACTGACTAATTTCACTTTGGTTACCAGTCATAGATAATTCGTTATGAGATAGTAGTACTACTCTGTCTCCACTAACCTATTATAGACATATTTAAAATTGTCATGAGCCTGAAAGTTTTTACTGGTCCTTATGTATTTCCCCATTTTAAAGCTGGAGAAATACTCTGGAACTGGTAAGGGTGGGGACTTTCAGAATGGGGGAATCTTTTGAAGTGCATTCAATCTAGATGTAACTCTGGTATGTTTTCCATTTCTCTTGTCATAGATCTGTTATATGCAATAGGCAAATGTATTAGGTGATTTTTCATATTGCTTCAAAATCAAATATACTCATGAAAAGTAACACAATTTAATAGGCAAATGTATTAGGTGATTTTTTCATATTGCTTCAAAATCAAATATACCCATGAAAAGTAACTCAATGACTGGCTTTCTGAGTAGTCAGTCTTATAAGTTATTTACCATACTTGAATAAAGATCTACTGTTTTGTTCAGAATACCCTCTGATTGTGTCGGCTGCAATTAAAACAAATGGCATAAGAAAGCAGCCCTTCATAACTCCAGAAGCATGCTCTGTTCTTTGGTTTGTTCATAGTTGTTATCCTGATCAATGTCTGAGTCATTAAAATCTCCCATGATCGAAATTCTCACCTTACAAACCTCTTTTATCTGTAAAGACCTTTCCTGGTGTACTTACCTTACTGCCCTGGGGAGCTTTAGCAGAATCCTCCAGTAATCTGACTATATGCACTGTCCTGAGTTTCCACCAAGCTCTCTCCATTGTGGACAGAGCCAAATTATATATCTCATTTCACCTTGCAATCGCCTTCATATTCCTCCTCAGCTGAGGAGATCAGATTTGGTTTTATATAGAACCTTTCACACTCAGTGTGTCCTAAAAGCACTTTACAATAATTAGTAAGATAGAGACAGTAGAGTGCAGGCAAACAAGGTAGCTTTCAAGTGCTTAGAAATGGCTGACTGGGATCTTTGGAAGTTCTAGCTAGAATCAATTTTATTCATAGAGGATCTGTCAGCCAGAACAGCGCAGCTATCTCTGACCCTTCTTTTTATAAAGATACTATGAGATTTTTAACTTCTACCCAGTCAGCTACAAGAGACAGTCAGAAATTAGATCGATTTAATATCTTGTCTAGAGGGTGTAACTTACACAGAGGCACCTTGATCCCTCATTCAGCCAATGCATTTTCTGATCAATATTGTGACAGAGCCCAAGTCCCTGTAAGAGACATAACCCTGCACTTTCGACTAAGGACCAGAGTACCAATGACAAAACACCACTTATACTAGTTCTTGCTCTCCCCCTGCTCAAGTGGTCAATCCAACAGGAGACGGCATTTAAATTTTGTCGGTAATTTCAGATGTAACTACATAGTATACCGTGTATATACAAGGATACAAAATTCATGTCTGAAAACAGTCCAGTAGTAACTTTATGAGTGCACATTCTATGATTTTGTTTTAAAAATGGCATTGTTTCTCCCTGTTGATTTTCCTTCAAATCATCTTTTACAATACTAACCAGTGAATACATTACCACTACCTTAGTATCTCTGTATTACCCCTACATTCTTTCTTTCCATCTTAGATATTTATACGCTTAATTAAAATCACAGTAGGACATCTCTGACTTTGCTTCTTCTTGTCTAGATTTAAGTTGCCTCTCTCATCTGTTGATAGATGCATGTAGCATGAAGTAAGTAGGATATTAAAAAGCTAATTCTCCCCCCCTTTACATATCTTGCCTTTTTCTAAAGGGTCGGCTAACCTGTGTAGCTTTCTGTATTCCTTTATGAGCTTGCAGCATGCTTTGTTAAGCCTGATATAGCAATACGATTTAAAAATGAACAAGAGTGGCCAAGATGATTGTGTTTTTAAAAAAATGATTAATCCACCATTTAGTCTGATTTCCCCTCTCTTATTATAGCTCTAAGTGGGCAAAGAGCAGAATGGCTGCAATAACAACAATTAAAACAAGGAGTCCGCTTGTTCCTATAGTTAAAAAAAATCAGTAGAATAGCTAAGCTGATTTGCATGTTCTGAACAAAAAGCTATTTCAAAGCTTGTACACCATGGACAAAATTTAGCCCCGTCTTGCCTGAGTATGCTGGGGAGTGTAATGCTATGTCTAGACTGCAAGCTTCTTGTGAAAGAAGCTTTTTGCAGAAGAGATCTTCCACAAAACTTCTTGCACAAGAGCATCCATACTGTATGGATGCTCTCTTAAAAGAAAGCACTGATAGCTATCCACAGAATGGCTACCAGGGCACCTGTGCTTTTTCCTGTTTTTGCATTAAAAAAACCCTGTTGCCTGACCACACACACACTTTTTTGTGCAAGAGTTCTTGTGCACAAAGGAGTAATTCCTCATAGAAAGAGGAATAACTACTGTGCAAAAACCCCTTTGTTCTTTTGATTTTTTTTTAACAAAAACGTGCTTGAGGTGTGGACGCTTCGTGAGTTTTTGCACAAAAATGGGTGGTTTTGCGCAAAAACTCTCTAGTGTAGACATAGCCTGAGTGGGTGGGGGGGGGGGGGGGGACGGATGGGAGGAGAAGGTGCATTAAGACTCTTAATCCACTACCATATACCTAGCACTTGATTCATCATTGCCCTCCAACTTGTACTGTTATTCATATCTGTTTGACTGAGTGTAAAACATCACCCAGTCAGGATGGCAGGTGTTCACACTCGCTTTGTACAGGGCTATGACTTATGAGGTGCAAGGTAATGGTGAATTTGGACCCTAGGGTCTGATTCTCTTTTCACTTTAAACACTGGCCAAAATCAGGAGCATCTCCGCCGAGGTCAATAGACTCTGTGGAAGTCACTGGAGACCATTTGGATTAATTCAGAGTGGCATCTGTTCAACTGATCTTAAACCTGAGTAAAACTGGTATAAGAGAAAAGAGAAGCCTGTAGCGGTCCCTTGAGCTCTGGACCTGAAGTCCAGCTCACACAGCCAGCTGTGCTCTATAGTTTGTGAAGCATGGTCAAACAGCATGGGTGCAGGGCAACGCTTTCACCCCCCCAAACCAATGCACACATTCTGCTGACAGTTGGCTCCAGGGAGGCAGCACAGTGGTCCATATTGGGAACAATGCAGAGCATTGAGACCCGAACACTCTCCTAGTACAAACTGGAAAAAATTAATGGACTTAATGGAGCTACATCAATTTACATCATCAGAAGAGCTAACCCACCGCTTCCAGGACCACTCAGAACCATCCAGCCCTGAATGAGCAGAATGGCACAGGAGCTCTCCATTCCTCCTCCTCCTCCCCTGATACCTAGCCCCACATTTAGTCACACCATGTACTATGACATCCCAGCATATTGAAATCGCTGACAAAACTCCTTGGACTTCAATACAGCCAAGATTTCATTCTGTCTACTTATACTAAATACTAGAGTTGAGCTAATAAATCACCAAAAATGCATTCCGTGAATTTCACCTTTCCTCCCCCACTTTGTGGACTTCTCCTCAGAGAGCTTATTAATTTATTGAATGTAATAATTAGAAATTACACATCAATGAGGAGTTCTTGCATTTGCAGTTACAGCTATTCAAAATGCAGAGTTCACGCTACAATGCTTAGTTACATAAATCTCATGGCTTTGTTTCTGGATGATTTATGTAACCCCTCTCAACCAGCACAAAATCTAAAGGAATTTAATAGCCTACATGAAATACTCTTTTGGTGAATATTTGAGCATGGAGTTTGATATGTGCTTTACATAGGTACAGGAAACCTCAAGGACTCCAAAGTTTGCACCACCTTTTTGTGGCTGCACATCACAACCAATAAATCAAAGCCAAATTCATTTCTGAATGTGAATGAATATTCCCAGAAACCTTGTTCCACTGTTCACTCAGCACTATTTATTCATCACAAATGCATTAGAATATGATCATGCCCTAATTAAGGCATGATTAAACAAAAGTGGGGTTTGCTCAAGTAAGGATGCTTCTCCAGACTAACTGGAAGGGAAATACCCCTATTGCCCCAGTTACACTGACACAACTGGCTACTAGTTCCTACCTTCTTCATAACTACCTCCCTAGTCCTAGTGGCTCCTATAAGTCTGCCAGAATTTCCTCCCTCCACTCCCAAGCCTTAGATCTGCAGCTGTTTGAAAAAAATCCTACTGTGGCTTGGCTGAAAGCAGAGAAGTGGGAGTTACAGTCCCTTACAAGCCTATTATCTGTGTGGATAGTTAAATACCCCTCCCCCCCAGCGATCATCAAAGATGCCACTCTATTTTAGCCTGAAATGTATCTATTTTCAACTTGAACACCTCTGTGGAGGTTGCCATGACTATCTCATTAGGCAAAGTGTTCCATGGACTGATTGTGCTTTAATGTCTGAAACTTTTTTCCAGTTTTTAAGCTGAATTTGTCCTTTCACTTTGCCAATTGCTCCCTATCTTGCTGTTTGTGTCTAATGTAGAGTAAATAACTTAATTTGCTTCCTAGCGTTAATAACCTTTAAGTATTTATATGGAATTATGTCCCTTTAGTCAAACATTTCTTTAGGCTAAAAAAAAATTAATTCTCTTTACCATTCTATTACCGCTTATTACCAAGTATCCAGCTCTTTCTTGCATTTAACTCCACATCACCTTTTTAGTTCCTTGCATCTGTGTCGTCTCTGGTTTCCAGCCAAAAACTGAGTAATACTTTTTAGGGCCCTGTCATGTGAGTTGATGAGTATTTCCTATGAAGTGCCAAGAGTCCACACTTTCCAGCCAAGAACTGTAAATGGAAGTTGAGCGCACTGAAACAGGATTGAACCCAGAATGAGAGTTCTCCATTTCTGAGTTCACCATTACCTTTTCCTCCCTTCCATATAACACAAAGATTCTAGATTAATCATATGCTTATCTTGCTCCCAGATACAAACGTAGGGAATCTTTTGATTTCCCCTTCACTCTTGTACTAAAAGAGTCCAAGTGGGTTGAAGTGACTGCTGGATTTCTTCCTCTCTCTCTCTCTCTGTCTCCTGGGGCAAATGGGACTCTCCAAACTCCCCTCACCTGACTTCCCCCAAACCAATTAATTAATTACTCACTCACTCCCTTCCCCAGCCACTTATCCCCTGCTTTTCTCATTTTCTTATCTGCTCTGGCAGTTCTTCAGCGCATGGCAGATCCATGGAGCTGCTGCTTACAGATGCCCCACTCTCCACCAGTCAGCTGAGCTCTCTGTGTGTGCAGGAGCTTTGAACCTCTAAGCAGAGTTCAGAAAATAGCTGTGTGGTTGCACAGCCGCACAGCTTAGAGGGAACTTAGGTCAGAGCCCAAACCCAAGCCACACCGTCTGGTGGGGGCAGGAGGAGGCAAAGCCTGAGTGCATCAGCTCTGGGCATCAGGGCTCAAGTTACAGGCTCCCCTACCCAGGCTGGTGTGGCTTACACATTGACTTCCCTGTCCTTTGTCTGGTCAGAAGCTCAGTCCCTCCTCCCAGGGTGATGTAGTAATTTTTGTTCTCAGAAGGGAATCATGATACAATGAAATTTGAGAACTGCCGATCTAAACATTTGGACTCCACAAAACTGAGCTAGAAGTCTCAGAAGAACAAGCTCTCTTGTGAAATTTCAGACCAGCTCTAAACTAAGGTGTAATATCGAACTAGCATAGCTGGAGTCGACATACCTTGTTTCAAATTTCCGCAGCATCCTCGCTGACTCTCCTGTCAACTTCCCTTGCTCCTCATGACCTGCTGGAGTACAGGAGTCAATGAGAGCATGCTTAGTGGTCTTTTCAGTGGATCCTTCTTAGATCTGCTTGATAGACCCCTGAGAGATTAATCTCTGCAGCATAGATCTTCCCGTAAGCAGACACAAGGCCTTACATACATCCTGCTCAAATAGGACATCTTCACTTAAAAAAATGCTGAAGTCAATGAAGACTCCCAATGATAACAGTAGGTTTAGGATCAGTCCATAGGTAAGGGAATTAGGGGTAAATGGGGAGGTGCTGCAGCACCCCCAGACTCCTGGTCTAATGGCTTGGGTATCTGCTGCTGCCCCACACACTACATTTTTGGCTGCCAGGCCTGTGAGCTGGAGGCTCTGCTTCCAGCTCCACATGCTGAGATCCTGGTGAGAGACGTGTACACCAGGAGGCTCTGCTGCCACCTCTATGCACCACAACTGCTGGCCCCACATGCTGGGGCTTTGCTTTTGGCCTCAGCTGGGAGTGGGGGCAGACATGGGGAAGTGGGATCAGCATCCCTACTTTTTAAAGTGTCCCTGCGCCACTGCTCCCAAGGGGAACACAGAGCTATAGACATGAGTTACAGTGATGATACAGGAGGATTATTTTATTTCAACCAGAGGCTCTACCCCTATTCTAAGGCAAATAAGCATAGCCCTCAAACACTTGCCACACACATTACTTCTAGTACTCATGTAACTCCGTCCCAATCAATAAGCCATCCAGCTGTGGAGAAATGTAAAGGATCTCATAACAACTCCCAGCCCCATGGTTTGTGCATACATGCCTCATTGCCTCTGCACAAGTAATAGCCTCCTGCAAGGGTGCACTCGCCTTCCTCTGTGATACCATTCCACCCTTCTCCCTTCCTCCACAGCTTGGGCTCAAATAGAGAGCTAGTTATAAAGGAGACTATTAAATCTATCATGTAACATATAAGGCCTCATGAACTCCACAGCAAGCTGGACTTAAATGTAGTGAGACCAAATCACACTGGTGACTTGCACTCCTGTTCATACCACTTATTTCAGACTGTCTGCAGACTCAGGCAGATAACACTGCACCATCTTGCACCTGGTTCAACATTCAGGTTCTTTTCAAATATAAGAGAAGATGTAAGGGCTATTTTTAAATGAATGTTTAGATACCACTCTAGATTTCTGCCATTACGGATAGATTCTGCAGCCACAGAATCTTGGAGTATATGAAGTCCTGTCTACATTTAAGCTGCAAAGAAGGATAAGAGGAAGATGTGACTAACATGCAGATATGTGAAGGTACAAAGAAAACTGACCACACGTTCCCTTTTTCCTCATCCCACAGTAGAAGAACAAAGACACATTAAATAAAATTGAAAGGCAGTAGGTTGAAGGCAAGCAAAAAAGGGGAGATATCTGCAACTTATAGTCAACTTATGAAATTCACTGCTGCAGGAAGACTTTGGGAATGTATTTTAAACTGGGATGCACTGAATGTGCTGTATTAGAGAAGTTTTTTTTTACCTTCCCCTGAAGTATCATGCATTAACCACATCAGAGTTTGTGGTGGAGTAGGTGGAATAATGGTGTAGTTGGAGCCATTAATACACATTTAGACACTTTCTAAAAAGTGGACTTGACACAATTGTATCAACCTTTTTTAGCTCCAGGATCATTTAACAGAAAAAGGAGCAGTGACCTTTTGCCTTGTCAGGTTAGTGCCTGCAAATGTACATTTGCGTCACATGCTAAAATCCTGAGGCCATTTTCATTGGGCACAAAAACAAAGCAATGCAGCCACAGTAGTTTATTTTATCCTTGAGAAAATGAAGACAGCCATGTTCCTAAAATATTACGAAGTTAAATGTTCTTAAAATGAATGATCTACCCCATTTGGTATTTTCATTATCCACTGGATTATCATAAATCTATTTTAAGCGATTCAAATGGAATTTTTATACCTTTAACATTTTATTTGTATTTATTTTTGTTAGAAATGCAGTACGGTCTTCTCGTTCAATATTTCAAATCCAGGTCAGGTCACTAGTAATCAGTGGCAAGTGTATCCATGCCCTTTGCCTCTTTCCAGTAATGCAAGGAACAGAAAACTACCTTCACAAGACAGTTGGTGACTCCCCTTAAATAGGGAATCCCCTAAATGGAACACTGCCAATGACATACTGTCTGCTTGGAGACCCTCTGGCACAGCAAGCATGCCAATGGCAAGAATGTCTGATGGGTACGTGGTCAGAACACACTATGTTCCAGTGTGTTTAGTGCCAGTTCCTACCATTGGCATGGTCTTGTTGAATACTCATTTTTTTAAAAAGTGTTTTGGTTTTAAGCAATTCTTGGGTTGGTAAGATTATTCCCAGAGACAATCTTTGCCTGCCAATAGTGGAGTGGGAGTGGGAGTGGGGAAAGGCAGAGTGAGGGCAGCAGGCTTCAACAGTGTTACTGAGCATGCTCAGTCTTTGTAAGCATGCTCAGTACAAACCAAGCAGCAAATGTGGGATGCATGTGGCCACACATGCCCCCTCAATATGTTCCCTTTGATCATTCCTGCTAAATTTCAACTCTAGGGCTGGATTTAATGATGGAGTGAGAGCCTGCATGCGGAAAATATTTGGAATGCAAATAATGATGCACTTGGAAATTTTGTTTTAATCAAGGGCAAAGAGGTGTGCAGCTGCAGCAGCTACTGTTAGGATAGTCTCAGCCCACCATGCCCCTCCAACTCCCAGCAGCAGCAAGGACACTCAGGACAGGAAGATGGGTATGGGAAAGGGTGAGAGTGCCAGCTGATGCTTACCATTGGTAGCTCTCCAGAAGCAGCAACATCCCTCTCCTGATCTCTTGGCTGGAGGTATGTCCAGGCAGATCTGCACCTGCAGCTCCCATTGGCTGCTGTTCCCAGCCAACAGGAGCTGCAGAGCTGGTGCTTGGGGTAAAGGCATAGTGCTCATTTTAGATTTATTCTTATTACAATATTTGCACTGTAAAAAAGAAATAATATTTTTCAATTCACCTAGTACAGGTGCTGTAGCGCAATCTCTATCGTGAAGATAAAATTCACAAATCTAGAATTATGTACAAAAACTGCATTAAAAGTAAAACAATGAAGAATTTTAGATCCTTAAAGTACACTCAGTCCTACTTCTTGTTCAGTCTATCACTCAGATAAACACATTCGTTTACATTTACAGGAGATAATGCTGTCTGCTTCTTGTTACATGAACAGGAGAGCAGGTGTTTATCTGGCACTGTTGTAGCCATCATCACAAGACATTTGCACCTGATGCACTAAAGATATATATGTCCCTTTATGCTTCAACCACCATTCCTGAAAACATGCATTCATGCTGATGATGAATTCTCAACAATGGTCCAAAGCTCTGTGAATCAATTCACATTCATTTTCATTATCTGAGTCAGCTGCAACAAGCAGAATGTTGATTTGCTTTTTTTGGTAGTTCAAGTTCTGTAATTTCTAAATCAGCATGTTGGTCTGTTAGGACTCCCACAACTTGTCCCCCTCAGATTTTGGCTAGCACTTCAGATTCTTAAGCCTTAGTTCAAATGCTGTAGCTATCTATGCAAATCTCACATTGGTAACTTCCCTGAGTTTTGTCAAATCTGCAGTAAACATGTTCTTAAAATGAGCATGTGCTAGGTCATCACCCAAGGTCAGCATAACATGAAATACATGGCAAAATGTGGTAAAACACAGAGAAAGAGACATACAATTCTCCCTCAAGCACAAATTTAATAAATGCATTATTTTTTAATGAGCATCATAAGCATGGAAGAATATCCTCTGGAATGGTTGCTGGACCATGAAGGGGCATACAAATGTTTTGCATACCTAGCACCTAAATACTTGACAATTACAAATGTACCATGTGAATGCCTGTTCCCACTTTCAGGCATTATTGTACATGAGAACTGAGCAGCATTATCTCCAATATATGTAAACAAACCGGTTTGCTTTAATAATTGGTTGAACAAGAAATAAGACTGAATGGACTTGTAGTCTCTAAAGTTTCATGTTTTGTTTTTGAATGCAGTTCTGTAATTAAAAAAACCCACATATTTGTAAGTTGCACCTTCAAGATAACAAGATTGAATTGCAATACTTATGAGATTAATTGAAAAATAGCATTTTTGTTTATCATCTTACAATGCAAATGTTTGTAATAAAAATAAATATGATGTGAGCATAATACACTTTGTATTCTGTGTTGTTACTGAAATATATCTGAAAATGTAAAAAACCAAAAATAAGTAAATTTAATTTGGTCATCTATTAACTGTGAGCAAGACTGATTAATCAGGATTAATTTTTTAATCACAATTAATTTTTGAGTTAACTGTAATTATCACGGTTCGCCGAGCCATGGCGAGCCCTGCTCGCCAGCCGTGTTATCCAGTGATCGGCGCATGCACCGATCGCCCGAACCCAGCTCTTCCAGGTTACAATCTACTGCCACAGGTGAGTAGATTGTATTATTTGTCAAGCCTTGGTAATTATTCAGCAGCTCTAGTATATATATATCAGTGCTTTTTTTGTAAAAAATAAATAAATAAATAAAATGGTGCCGGTACTCCAGGGGAAAAGTTGAGTTGTTAATGGCGGTTAATTTTCTCAATGAGAAAGATGTCTGATTGTTTGGTGATGGGTAGACAACACAAGCAAAGGAATACAGTAATGCTATTCAAGAGATGCTTCTTCAACTTGCTGATTGTGTTGCTTATATTCGAGTATCTACACAGCGCCAAATTTCAAAATAAACCTCTATTCTGCAATGTCCCTTAATCCTCGTGGAACAAGGTTTACAGGGACTTCAGAATAGCACGCCTATTATTTCAAAAGATATTTCAAAATAATGGGTGTGCTGTCGAGACCCAAAATAACTATTTCGGGTTACCAGAAGTATCCCAAAAAAGTGCCACAGTGTAGATGTACCATAGGTGACCAAACTTATCAGGTCAGGACCCCTTTGCTAATTAAATGGCTGCTTTCCTTTCTCCTTTCTGGAGCAATAAAATCAATGGACAGAGAAAAAGGAGTGTGTTGGGGTATTTCTCCCTCCTTTTTATACTGTCAGTCCCTTTCTGGGAAGGTACCCCTTTTCAGAAATACTGGACTGGACTCTCAGCTTCATATTCTTCAGTATTTACTCTCCATTGGAGTCAGTGGCAGTTTCCCCAGTTAATACTGCAGGATTTGGCCTATTGTTTTTAAATCAGTTTATAAAGCAGTGGAAGATCACTATGAATGAAGGATATAATGTAAGTTAGTATAATTTCTGACACTGTGTTCTTATTCCAAAATAATATTCTGTTCCTCAGAAGAGGAAATTAAGCGAATAAAACACAGTCTTACGGCCTGATCCTGTATCCCTCACACAGGCAAAACTCTGATTGTCTTCAATAGAAGTTCTAGCTGAGTAAGGAGTTCAGAATCAAGTCCTTAATTTTGCTCAGTCTGCACAGATAATAAAATCAGTGACATACCCTGGGAAGTATGAATGGAAGCAGAATATTTTCAAACTCATTTTGATTTGTGCACCCATACAGTAACTGTAGACATTTTGTATTTAGAACTTGCAGATTTCCCCTGGCTTCCCCAACAGATGAAGGAATACAGAAAGCATTCTCCTTTTGAGTAATGGAAGGGGATGGAGGTCAAACAGATCACCATAGCAATCAATGTCCTTTCTGAATCTGCCATTTGGTTTTCCAGCCATGCAGTGGTATATCCAGCACTGTTTATTCATTCTCACTTTGACACACGTGATTGATTTAACGAATACTTTGTCTAGCAAGTGCCTCGTTAAAAAAGTTGGGTGAGTCCTTTCTTGACTTCTGAGACACATGTACTAAGAATATAGCAGAATATACATGACTGTAAATAATGGATTGTGAATGTTTAGTAATACTATACTCATTATATAAATTCTATGCCAAGATGGATTAGTTTAATACTTTTTCATAAATCATTTCCTTTTAAGCATCTAATTTATTTAATACACATACAAAATTCTCTATGGATTACAATACATTCAAAATTTTAAGCACATTTCATTCAAAACAAGAGATGCCAAAGGAGAAAAGTATATTTAAAAATAATATTGGTGATTCAGATAAAGCAATGAAATTTAAGCTGTGGGAAAATAATCAGAAAATATTAATAATTTTAGTAAAATGTCTAAACGTTTTAACACTTTAGAGTTTAAAAAACTTTTTTTGTGCAAAAGTAAAACTGCAATGACTATAGTGAACACATTATGTCACTGGGCATCCTATAAAACAGATTTTTAAAAAATCACATCTAAATATAGGCTGCAATCCCACAAAGTACTTAAGCATGTGAGTAGCCCAATTGACTTCAATTAGCCCCATTGAATTATTCATGTGTTTAAGTACTTTGCTGGGTCAGGGGCACAGCACCTCTGAGAGGCAGATTTCTTAGCGCTATAGCAGATTCTTCTTGTGCCCTTCTAGATTTTTGGCTTGATCTCTGCTGCTGGACCCTTATTTTCCATTTCTCACTTTTAGATCACCTCCTCTCTCTCTTTCAGTTCATCTAATTCTTGAACAAAACACAGGAGCGCTCACGTAACTCATGTCGTGCTCCTGTGCAAAATCACAACAGCATTGTAATGCCTTTTCATCCACAGAGATTACACACTACAGATTCTGATCAGATCTGTGGATTTTGTTATAGACAACATTAAAGGGAAACTTTCCCCCCTAGAACACCCAATGCTCTTTTGTTTCCCTGAACCCAGCAATATCTCAAACCATTACTCTAGTCTTTTTCTCACAGCAATCTCCTTTACAGTGTGTCAATTGCAAATGCTGAGAAAATCCACCCAGACAGCTCCAAAGCCACAGGCTCAAGCTAAAGTCTGGAAACAAAATGATCAATCGCCTCTTCTTGTGCTGTGTATATGAACATGAATATTGGTCTACAGCAGGGAATAACCTTCTGTGGTCTAAAATGCTCTAATCTTCCAATACATTCATCTGAATCTCTTTAATCCCAGGTTTTCTTCCAAGAGTTTAAAAAAATTGGAGGTGCCCACTCTCAAGTGTATTGCATCCTCAAGGCACATTTCTGTGAAATGTTTCTGATTCATGAGGCAGTTATAAAGAACTTTCAACTGTTCCTCCATTTATCCTGTCTCTGGCTGACACTTTGTTAGGCCTATGAAGGTCACATTGGCCTCTGGGATGTCAACTCGGTGCTGTGTCTCCCAGGATGTATCTTTATGTGTGCATAACAGTTTACTACAGTATCCAAACAGACAGTATTGCAGTCCCTGTGTTCCAGTTATCCTAATTGCCATTATAATAAAACTTGAAGACTTATATCAGGAAGCAAGGTCATCTTTTCAAGCCACACTCACCACAGTAGAGCTCTCTCTGCTATTGGTTCGTGCACTCAAACCTTTGACATGGAAACATCTAAACATTTTGTGCCACTTACGGTAGAGTTTAGTGAAAGGATTTTCACATTCTTTTAGAGTATGAACTACTTGGAAAAGTAACAAGGAAAATTATTGTAGGGATCTTTAATGCAAAAAATAGAAACCTCTAGAAGCAGAGGGAGATAAGACAAGTCAGGACCATATAGCCTGCTAGGTCTTAGCAAAACACCACCAAGTGGATTGTCAGTCAGATACTTCTGTACCTGAGACAACTGATCTGGAAAAGGACAAAGTACCTGGAGAGACCCAGAGTTATACTCTCATAGGCTCAGAGGATGGAGTATTGTTAGAAGCAGAATCCAAACTATGGAACATCTTACTGGAAGTTCAGGACAGCCTCAAAATTTAAAGCCTACATATTTGATTAAGCTTTCTCCAAACAGTAACTCCATCCATATAAAAAGCCATTCTGCTACCAATGGGTGAGAGAGATAAGAAACATCTTTAATATGTGGTTGTTTCAGGCATTTTCCTTTGTTTCATGATAACATTTCAAAGTGACAGATACCTCAAAAGTGCCATCTATTGACAAAAGAAAAAAATGCCAATGTAGCTGGGTTCTCAAATTGTCTCCATTTATTGCCTTCTATTTACCTGTAACCTCAAGGGGAGTTTTTGATGAAGACCTTATTTCCTTTTTCTACTGCAAGAGTCACCGGGCAGGGCTATACTTACAAATAGAAGCTTCTGCCCCCAAGCTCCCTTCTGAACAGGCTGTCTATATGGTTTCTGCATGCAGGATCTCCTGTCACTCCCCTTCTCTCTCCAACCCAAAAATATGACTGCCTTTTATACTTCTGAGACTTTTAAACTTCTGAGCCCTACTTGATTTGACTGTCAGGATGAGTCAACAGATTAACTGCACCTCCACAAAGTGTCCAACTTCATGCTTAAGTGGGCTCAGCCAAAATTGATGTTATCTTCTCTGCTGAGCCAGTTGTGATCCCAATGACATCTCAGACCTAAATGTATAATTATTTTATTTCATCCAGCTTTATTCTGTGTATAAGATGGAGGGATTTTTCCCAGGATTGAATAGGTCAGTAGAGACTGGCTGATGTGGCTGCCACTATATACCTTTACTCACCCTTGTATCAAATTAAAGTGGACACAGACATGGATAAATATTATGTAATTTTTTCATTTTTCTTTTTAAAAATAAACCAATTTGAAATTATAAAAACTTATGTGGGGGCCTAAATTCACAGTGATCTATTAAATTAAATAACATTATCATATTCAAGCAGTCAAAGTTTGCTGTCGAAATTTTAAAAGACTATCAGATCACTGAAATGTTGGAAGTTACTGGCTATGTACCTGGAAATAGAGAGCTTGTTGAAGTGCTAAACCAGTGTTTGATACCAATAGCCTCTTCTGCAGGTACAGAGAAAATATTTTCTTAATTTCAATTTATTTACCTACTTCAGTTCAGTGCCTAGTTCTTTCACTGTTGAGAACCTAATTGGAAACTTAACAAGAAGGAAAGCTTGTTTTCCTCTTTGCAGCCTAGAGAATAAAAATGATGTACGAGAAAATGAAAACTATTAGCCTCCATTTACACTCGGGAGTTATTTCAAAATAACCACCCTTATTTCGAAATAATAAGTGGAACATCCACACTACCATGTCTGTTATTTCAAATAAAGGGCTGACTATTTCAAAACCTGTACTCCTGTTTTCCATTGGGAATAAGCTTATTTTGAAATATTGTTTTGGGAATTATTTTTTCAAATTTAGTTATTTCAAGATAACCACCCTTATTTTGAAATAATAAGTGGAATATCCACACTACCATGTCTGTTATTTCAAAATAATGGGATGACTATTTCAAAACCTGTACTCCTGTTTTCCTTTGGGAATAAGCTTATTTTGAAATATTGTTTTGGGAATTATGATTTCAAATGTAGTTATTTCAAAATAATTTCCTCATGTAGACATGCCCTTAGTTTTAAAATCTTAGAGGACATGATGACCAGAAACAATCAGTATAATCCACTAACTACAGATACTTCCTAAGTTTAATAAGCCATTTAGTTTTAAATGCAAATTAATTAAAAATGTTTCCAACACATTAACTAACAATTTCAAAATTCTGTATTTTTCATTGAATTCCAATTTTTCCATCCAAATGCAGTTTGACCCAAATCATGGGTAAAAACCAGTTCTAGTTATCTACTATATATTTAAGAGTTGTCTGTCTGTTCAAGAACACCTAAACCAGTGGTTCTTAACCCCTTTTGCACTGTTAACACTTAAGCTTAATGAATAAATCAAAATTACCCCAGCTCCTTTTTAAAATGGCAATAGACAAAAAGAAAATTACATTTTTATTGTATTTCATTTCCTCATACATTATGTTGAACAAAATTGCACACCTATTGCATTTTAAATGTATTACCCCCTGAAATACGCCAAAATACCCCTCACTGTGTTATTACCCCAGGTTAAGAACTATTGTCCTAAGATCTAGATCTGAAAAATTCAGTACACAGCTTCCTCTTATCATAACTTAAAGCAAGAGAAAGGTTTGGTTGTGCCAGGAAATTGGGATGTGTGTGGCATGGGATTGCTTCTCAGAAAACCATACAGAAAAGAGAGAGCATCACCTGGCACATGAGAGGGCTGTCTGGGGGTGCCTCCAGAGTCTGAGACTGCCCTACCCCCTAAGCCTCACCCCCCCCCCCCGCCAGTGCCCTTTAGGGAGGACAGGGGTGGCTAAAGCTCCCGCCCCTCCCCAATTCATACAGAAATATTGGTGGCTGCTCCCCTTCATCATGGAGCAAGGGGAAAGTGCATGGTTTGCTCCAATCCTCACTCTGGTTGGGGAGCACAGGGGCAGACAAACCTGGACCTGCCCCAGCCAGGGACATGCACTCTTGCCCCAGTTGTGCCAGCTGGAGCTGCAGAGGCACATCTCATCTGGCCCTAACTTGGTGCAGTGAGAGAGGGTTGGGATAGTCCTCTCTCCCTTGGGCAGCCTGCATACTGAACTCCTCATCCCCAGCTCCACCTCAGAGCAATGATTTAAATAAAGTATTTACTTTTTCATTTTATTTTTCAAAAACCAAAAATTAATTGAGATAAGGACCCAAGCAACACTGGGTAGATCTTCTACTACCTCATATATGAAAGGAAAGGCACTCTTTGAAAATAGAATATATACACATTTGACAATTTTCTGAACACAGAGAACACTTATGGTACATTGGAGAAATTCCATGCTTTCAGTTAGTTGGAAATACCTCTGAGCAATGGCATCATTCTTGCATGACATGATTCCCCTTTAGGCTTCATGCTTAATATGAAGACAGTTGTAAGGTCATTTACATGTACGTGATTCTTTTAATTACTGTCAACTGCATTTTGTAATACTAGTGAAATATCTAGCAATATTAATATAGGATCTTGCAAATCAAGTATTTGGAAAGCTGCCCAATAAATTGCTTCCACCATCATGCAATTTTTCCCCATGCTCATAAAGTGGGAAAATATTGAAAGGCACAAATGGAAGTTAAGTGCCTAACTTCCGTTGGGAACATGGATGGCAGGTAACGTGGGCAAAGCAAGGCATAACCTGTAGGCAAGGGAAGCCTATAGCCTGAGTCCAGCCATCAAGGACTGAAGAGCTTCTGGCTTCAGCTTTGGCCCCGAGCCTTGGTGGCCCCACTAAACTGGCACAGTTTGAGAACTTCTGGTCTAAACACTCAACACTTTGTTATGACACTAATACTTATTTTGAACAAAACTAACATGGGTGAGCTGGTTTGCTTTCCAGCTGTGAGATTGTTAGCTCTTAGCTCACGCCTACATCTTTGGCCAGAGCTTGCACTTTGTTTACCAATATCACACCTAAATTTGAACACCCCTGAGCATTGGGGATGTTTAGATCCAAATCCAAACATTTGTTGCTCAGGCCCATCTCTACCCCATACATATTCCCTGTAACAAAATAGTAGCTGCAACTTGCTTGAAGTAGACCTCTAATTATGAGAGAGAAAGAAAATACTTGATACATTGATCTGCTGTGACATTAATATACAAGAGTAAAGACCAGTCACCATATATTACACAATATACAAAAGATTTTTTTTCTCCCCTTTTTCTTGAGGAATTATAGTGGTTTTGAGGACACATGTGGTAAATGAGTAGTGCTTAGAATGTAGGGGGATAGATGGTTCTGAATAGTGTTACATTTTGAATAACTTCAAATTGTGTCAGAGGAGCAGCAATAGGTACATGAGAAACTAGGAATGGGAACTACATGGAAATATTTCTGCAGCTACTGCTGGGTTTCATTCCCCCACCCACAAATCTTTTTGAAGGGTGCTGCTGACTCTAAGCCTTTTGCTGTTTGAGTCATGTAGTACGGAGCATCTACCCGAGCATAGGAGCTCTCTGGGAAAGTGTCATGTACAGGCTGAGAACAAGTTCTGTAAGAAGGGAAAAGTCAGCCTCACTTATAATTATTTTTTCTTCAGCAAAACAAACACCCTCAGTGATGCAGGAGTCAAACCAGAACATCACATCCCTTTCTAGCTGTTTAAAAAAAAATCTCAAATTTGTCTCCTTGGAAAAAAAGATTGTTTGGATGTCTATTGCTCAAATCAGCTGATGTAATATCTTTCCTTTACAAAAACAAATTAATCATCTATTTACTAGTGTTACAACAAATCCTCTGCATATGGGACGCAGTGTAGAGTGCAAAGCAAGCAAAAGGTGTTTACTTGTCTGTTTCCACTCTAGACCACAATACATGATCAACAAGTGTTTTTGTGCTCTGCTGGTGAATTACATAAGTTGTTGTAAAGCAGAATAATGGCTTCCATTAGCATTGGAGGATTTCTCCTAGTATCATATCTACACTGAGCACTGATATGCTGTGTGATCTCAGACCAGCCATTTACATGCTCTGCACCTGTTTGCTGTCCTAACATTTATCAGTTTAGATTGTATACTCTTCTGGGCATGGGCTGTTTCCTAATGTGTGTTTGTACAGCACTTAGCTCAGCAGGATCATGCTCTTGATTGGGGCCTGTGGGCACTACTTTGCATAACAAATAATATTATGTATTTAGTATTTGTATTAAAGTGAAAGCCCATACTTATTCTAGTGTGAAGGGAACTAGGGTGGGACTCAAGATATCTGGAACCAATTTCTGGCTCTGCCATAGACTTCCTATGGAACTTAGGCAAGCATTTTAGTGACCAGTTCAGACACACTGGGGGCTCGTCTACATTGGCCCCTTTTCCGGAAGGGGCATATTAATTTCAGAGATCGTAATAGGGAAATCCGCGGGGGATTTAAATATCCCCCGTGGCATTTAAATAAAAATGTCCGCCGCTTTTTTCCGGCTTTTAGAAAAGCCGGAAAAGAGCGTCTACACTGGCCCCGATCCTCCGGAAAAAGCGCCCTTTTCCGGAGGATCTTATTCCTACTTTGAAAAGCCGGAAAAAAGTGATGGACATTTTTATTTAAATGCCGCGGGGGATATTTAAATCCCCCGTGGATTTCCCTATTACGATCTCTGAAATTAACATGCCCCTTCCGGAAAAGGGGCCAGTGTAGACGTAGTCTGGGAGTCCGCAACTCCAGCTGAAGAAAACAGGAATTATGGACACTCAGCACCTCAGAAAACTCAGTCCCTTTATCTGTCTGTGCCTCAGTTCTCTGCTGAAAGGGAGGCATAGTAATACTTCCCTAACTCACAAGCCTGTTGTGAGACTAAATTCATTAATGTTTAAGAAGCATTCAGTTATAACAACAGCAGGAGCTAGATGAGTTCAGGGATAACTAGAAAGAAAAACAAATTTTTCCAAAATAAACTTATTTAGGCAGTTTCTGTAGTGACCTTTTCTGACAGACTAGGTTATAAGTGTTCAAAATATAATTTATTACATTTTTCTCACCCCCTCAGGAGGCACTGTCACATAGAGAGGACTAAAATTTAACCTGCCTTCTATTTGTTTGAAAAGTTCACAAATGTTATATTTATGAGTGATAGAACAGTGTAAGGATGAATAATGCTTTACCAAACACAGAAAGAGACAAAATCCCAGTAACCAAAAATCCTATGAGCTTATTCAAATACAGCACATAGAATATCAGTTTAGAAGTGATGGGAAACCAATGCATGCATTTTAATTAAAAAATAATTTATTTTTTCCCTTTAAAAATGCACACAATTTTTAAAGATAAAGCAATGCTGGCAGTTCGGTATGCATTAAAAAAAACCCATACAGTTCAGTAATAAACTAGGTGGTAAACATACCAGAGGAAAGTATAAATTCTAGTATGGAAAGGGATGTTATTTAAGCTTAGCATAATTACAAACAAGAATGAGAGCAATTTATTATACTTAAAATGCATTTCATATTTAATATATACCAAATGTGTAAGCCTTTGTAGGTTATTCTCACATGTTTTTCAGACAAAAGTGATTTCATGGGATTGGGATTGGAAAATGGACAGTACTATCTCCCACTCTCTCTTCTCTCTTTTGTTTTTCCTCTTTACTTTGTTGCTTTCCTCGGAACTATATTGGCTTTTGCTTATAGGCAGGTGTTAAGAAGGCATTTAGTAGCTTTTTGTGCAAGGGTTTGCATTCTGACATCTGGTAGTTCTGTTGTTTCTGATTGTACTGCTAGAAGAATTTCCACCACACTGAACAATAATTGGGCACCTTTGAATCTTAAGGCTCTGAAGAAGAATGCACACTCACTAAAACTACATTACAATTCATTGAAATGCATTTCTCTTTGTGAGTACGTCTACATTACAGGACAAAGTTGAATTAAGCTACGCAACTTCAGTTACGTTAATTGCATAGCTGAAGTCCAAGTAGCTTAACTCAGCTTTTTGCACTGTCTACACTGCAGGAAGTCCCAGGAAGAACACTCTTCCTTCAACTTCCCTTACTCCTCATGAAAGCAGGGTTACCGGCATTGACTGGAGTGTCCCTCTTACTTCAAACTAGCTGTCTTAACTAGCCCACTAATTCGAACTCTAGAAGATCGACAGCGGCACCTTCAATCTTCCTCTGTAGTGCAGACATACCTTGTGTACTTCTAAACACTTCTTGCTAGCATTTTTTAGTGCTGTAAGTGAACCAAGAAGTAAGCCAGAAGGAGCATCATTTCTCCTTCCAAAATTGCTATACTCTATATTTGCATGCATTTGGACCACCCAGTAGACTCCTCTGAAACCTGTTTCTTTGGATCAGGCAATTTTAAATTTAAAACTTAGTAGAACAACTTTGGGGAATTACTTTTGTTGCCTTTTCCATCATACCCAGATACCAGGAGAATGTCATTCAAAGCAGTAGCGGCCATTGTTCAAGAACAAGATATCTAAAATAAACCTTTCATTGCTTCAGAAACAACCCTTTTCTCCTGACTTTTCTCTAGTGGCCCATAAGTCTCCTTGATGCTTTTGCACTAGGAACTGTATTTATTAATTATTTGTATGGGGACCAGATTCTGCTTACTAAGAGTAGCAACCTGGAATAGCTTCACTGAGGAAAATGGAGCTCATTTGGATTTACATGGTTACAATGAGAAGCAGAATTGAGCCCGATGGCCTTTATCTGTTCTTTCACATTTTTATGGGGAGAAATGTGTCTTTGGAAAAAATAAATAAGATGACAGAACTAAGCTTCACAAATAGTCAGTTTTATTTCACACTTAGTAATTATTTTTGCTGTTAGGTATCACACAATATGCAATTAAAGGAAGGCATAAGGATTTTGTTCTACTCTTGCAAAAACACAGCACAGTGTATGTATAAATGAATCCACACCTGTTAAAGGCTGTCTCCTCCCATTTGAAGCCACTAATGCTAAATCCTTAGGCTCACTGTTCTGAAGCTGTTGTAAAAAACAGTCTAGAATGGAACTGGGCCAGCACAAGTGTCATTTTTTGCTTCCTTTTACAATTAAAGAAATGCTTATTTCCTTTGGAAAATGGGGATGTTTGTTACTTATGCTCAAGTCCAAAACAAAACAGATTCTAGTGACTTAACAGAAACTTGACCTGAGATCTTTTGGCAACTTGTCCATCATTTTAAACAATTAAAATATAAGTATGCAGCTCATCCAATTTAACACACCTTTGCCGCTGGAAGAGAAATATTTCAAGTATATGTACTCTAATATTGAATGAAGTATTACTGTAGCATCATGTTCATCAGCTGCACTTCAATGTGATGTCTGACAAACCAGAAAAAAAAATTACCAATTATATAAGGGTGGGTCTGCATTTTCTAAAGGCCTACACAGCAACATTATTTTGAAATAACTTAGTCCACGTCTAAACAGCAGGCAGTTATTTTGAAATGTCAAAATACTGTCTGGAGGACTTCTTAGTATGACTCCTGTGACCCTCATTGTACAAGGAGTAAGGGAAGTCAGAAGAAGAGTGCTTTATTTCAAAATAAGTGCTGTGTAGATGCTCCCAATTTCTAAATAAGCTACTCAATTGACGTAGCTCAATTTGCATAGCTAATTTTGAGTTAAGCCCTGCTGTGTAGATGCACCCTAAGGCAACAGTTGGTGTGGGCATAACACTGGAGCTGAAGGGTGAGTTAATGAGAATTTGTGCAGTTATTTTATAATTTGCATAATGTTCCATCTTGATGAATGTGCTTCCCTTTAAAAAAAAAAAAAAAGGTCCTGTTTCAGAACATATTAGGAGTAGAATATGTAGAAACATATTAGGAATACCCATTGGATTTAAATTATCCTGGCTTGGGCCTAGATCCTACAAGATCTGAGCCCTCTGGTGCTGATCCAGCAATACATTTAATCACAAGTTTAGATATAAACATTTAAATTGTCTCTTTGAAGTCAATGTCACTCCTCACATACATAGGGATAAGCATGGGGATAAGTGCTTGGCTGGATCGGAGCCATATACATTGGAAGCCAAACTTGCTCATCCAACACCCCACACTACACACACTCAACTGTCCTGGTGATCAAAGACACACAAATTTGGCACTTGGCACACAACATAGGTAGGTAGCGCTTTATAGACTAACAAAACATATAGATGGTATCATGAGCTTTCCTTGGCACAGACCACTTCTTCAGATGGCTAGAGTTGATCCTGTAAAGACTAACTCGACTACCCCCTGAAGCATCAAAAGGTAGGGTTTGAGATGAAAGACAATGACCTTGGTCTTTGGGTCCTGCAGGTGATGCTAAGAACTCACCATATTTTGGAGCCAATCCTAGCAAAGAACTTTTACCTATTTAATATGGACCATTTATTCTTGCTCTGTTTTCTGTCTCTTAGCTATGTTCTAATCCACAACACTAATTTACTTCTCACACAAAAACTGCTTAATTTTCTTTGTGTTACCATGAAGGGCTTTCCCTCATCTTGTTGCCCTCTATTTTAAAATCAAAGTTAAGACAGCTAGATTATCTGGTCACAAATATTCATATTTCTTCCAGAATGTAAACAAATATTACTCATATAGGGCCTGTAAATGAGTCTATAGGGTGCCCTGTTGGCACCACCGTCCTTCCCCTGGTCCCATGCTCCATTCACCTTTTTGAATTGCCCTCCAGTGTCCAATTTGTCTCACCACTGGCCAGTAGGACCTCTTCTAAGTCGAGAGTTTGCTAGCCCCCCGAGGCGGGGAGAGTGGGGGTCCGGGCCCGCCCCCTCTCACGGACCCCAGCCCAGGTCCCTAAGGACTCAAATGTCTATGCTGTCCAGTCTGGCTGGCGGGGCGTCCGCCGTAACTCGCCAGCCCGCAGGCTCCCTTTGCCCACCCTGGGCTACTTCCTCTCTCCGCCATTGCTACTCCATCCTAGCTGGTGGGCTTACCTCCTCGTCTTGGGTCTCATCCGTCGCTGCTCTTTGCTGTGGGGGGGGTCCCTCTGAGCTTCCCCTCTCTCCGGCAACTCCCAGGGTTTAAATCCCCGTGCCGTCTCCCAGCCCAGGGGCTCCCACCCCTTCCTGCGTGGCCCCGCTTCCGGGCCGGCGGCGGGGCCACGTGATTACATCATCGCCACCACGACAGCGCCCGGAACCCCTGCCGGGCCTGGGCGTCCTGCCAAGACGGTCGCCTGCAAGCAGCTGGCGCACCACCAGTATATTGCCTCCGGCGCCGCTCGGCTCCCAGGTTGCGGTGCGCACAGCTCTGCGACAGGAACGCGGCCGCCAGCGGGACCCAAGTGCGGGGCGCTTCTGCCCCATCACAGGGCCCAATTTTTATGTAATTTTGTATGGATGGATATTAAGTCGGGAATAACTCCAGTGAAATCAATGCAGTTAAAACTGATATAAAGGAGGTAAGAATTGGGTCAAAGGAGATGTTTACTAGTCACAGAAACCAGACACCATGGAGCACCAACTTTCCTTATATGTTGACTTTTTGACCGTGTTCCACCTATTACTAGATTTTTACTTGTCTGTAATTTTAATTTTTTTTTACCAAGCCTGCAAATAGCAGAAACTAATGGAAAGTTGGTGAATTTGGAGAATATTAGGCATGTCAAAAACATCCCAATTAAGTTAAATAACTTAGTGTGAGCTACTGGTTATAGAAAAAGGTCAAGACAAAAGGAGCTACTAGGTTTAAATATGACCTGAGCAACTCACCTCATTCGGTGACCTCCTTGAGCCTCAGCCAGTCCAACTATAAAATTGGATAAGAGCAGCAAGATTAGTTTTATAAAATTATGCTGCCTTCACTCTCATAGCAAAGGTTTTTAAAAGCATAAAAATGCCTCCGTAGAATTCCATTCTCAAGCCTAGAGCTGTAATGAGAAAAACCAAACAGGAAAAGTTTCTTATCTTACCATAAGATCTTATTTAAGTTTCATTTCTCCTTGAATGCAGAACAATGCTTAAAAATAATTTTCCAAGTGTCTTCAAAAGATTTAGTTAATTGAAGTTCTTAATCTTTTTTATTGAGAAACAAATTGAACTCTTCATGACAAACTCTTCCATTTCAGAGCCTCATGTAGGTTCAAAAATAAGATATGGGAGAATAACGTACAAATATTATTTACATTCCTTTTTCTCTCAAATCTCTTATTTCACCTCCTAAGCGAACCCAACAGACAAGATGCCCAACTTCCTGTTTTAACCCAGTTTATTTTAAATTACCCATTTTGCTCCTTGCCCCTTTGATGTCAATAGAATTGTCAGGATAGGGACTTAAATAGAAGATTTAGTATAGAATTATCATCAGAGACTTATATGGTAATCGTCCATCTGTATTCTGCTCTTGATGTCAGTAGAAACTCAGAATGTCTAGGGAGAGCACAATAGAGAAGCTGACTGCTACTCGGCAGGGTTTGCCCTGGAATTTCAGTTAGGTTTTACTATTTCTCCTTGGGTTTTAGAACAGCTACAAAAAGAAATTAACATGGATGCTATGCAGGTCTTCTGAAGATACAACTGGCTCATGACTAGTTAGGGAATCTGGTGAATGAGTGTTACATGAACTGTGGATTTGGTTAGATAAATTCATTAGATGAGCTATTATTGCTACAAGAATGCTTGAGTAATACTCTGGGCAGTGCATATTTCTGAAATGATACATCCCAGTGTAACATCACATAATTACTCAAGGCTGATTAAAATACCATCAGGACACATGTCCATCTATTTCTCCAGGTTCTTATACAGCATCTATCACTATGGTGATTGAGAACATGAATTTTGCCCTCTGAAAGCTCAGTCACTACTCTCAGAAATCTCCCATGTGGGTAGGTGGCTATATTCAGTATAAAGAGTTTGAGAATAATAGAACAGCTCAGCTATTTCACTTAATATCCCAAATGAGAACCATCTCTAAGTCAAGAACACCCCTTCTGAAGTGAAAAAGATGGTTATTTTTTAAACTCCCTAATCCAAATTTCCTAGTTTTAATTTGGACCAAAACAAACACAACAAGGAAGCCTCTCAAAATCTGTACTCCTGCTTTTCAAGGGAAAAATGTTTATTTTGTGTGGACTCTCCAATTCTGCTATTTAGAAATAACTACTCCCTAGAGTAATTTGAAGTAATTACTCCCCAGTGCTTCCTGAGGCGCTAAGTCGAGGTAGCATAATGGAACCTGCCTCAGAGTAATTTCAAGGCTTCCCCATAGTGGGGACATGCTATTTTGATTTTGTTATATTGAATTCAGTTATTTTGAAAGAATTCCTTGTGTAGACATGCCCTCTGTGTGATATTTCCAACCCAGACTAAATCAGGAAATAGCGGAAGCCTTATCCTCCCAATTCTCATGATATTTTATCTAAGTTTCCAGAACAATAGTTCTAGATAAGTACTGACAGGCTTAGGTGAGAAATGCTAGAGAATATGAGGCAATGGCTTAAGGTCCAGGCTTGACATTATTAGAACTCTAAGACAACAAATTGAAAGATGGGACAAGTTTTCATATCCCTTGTGTGGCTTTTTGGTCAGAAAATTTTTGATGAAATGAGAGAGGAAATATGCACGGTAGGTGAAGCAATATCTTTTGTTGGGCCAACTTCTATTAAAGCAAGGGACAAGCTCGTCTCCCTACATATTTCAGAGATTGTTCCATCTTTCTTCCATCCCATCAGAGAACCAGCTATTGCATTCGTGTCTGATACAACTTGAGGCAAAATGTTGACTCCTCTGACATGGTGAGCCCTACTCCCACCCCACAGATTTTCCAAGATTATTAATTGTATTGTTGCATATCTGCCTGACTAAAGTATCCTGTAGAGCTGAATTGATTGTGAATAGTCTGTTTCAATGAAAAATGTGGTTTCAGGAAAACCAAGACTTTTAAGTTTTGGGCCAATTGAATTCTGACGTCCATTTATCTGAGCAGCAGCGGTGCATCATCAGAATTGCACTTCAGGTGCCTCATGCCCTCATCCTCCATTGCAGGCCAGATCCTCTATCTGTTTTATTTCTCCCATGACTCACCATCCTTTCCCCTCTGGGGTAGTATTAATGAGGTTCTCTTACATGTTGTATAGGCTCTTTTTTGATCCCAAGGCATCCTAATACAATTGACAAATTATTAGTAGGAATCACTGGAATGCAGTTGTAGCTAGGCTGGAACATGGTTGCTATTTTAGGAGCAGTTTAGGACAGGAAGTAAAGAAGAATATAGTATATCTAATTGAAACTGAAGAGTGCAATTAGATAGTTGGAAGGTAGGTCTCCAACTGAGATGTAGGGCACGACATAGATTGAGTTGGCATCTCAAACATTATAGTGCCACGTAACCCACGCTGAGACAGTGGTCCTGGACTGATTTGGTGGGAAGTGTGCCACCGATTGAACCACCAATATCTGATCCTTTTTATACAGGATGTCTGAAGATGGGTACTTAAGAGAACTGTGAAGGGATAAGAAAGCCTGATTGCTAACGGCTTAAATGGGGTGTAGCAAAAGGAAAATAAATTATGCCAGGTAGGGACTATGCAGAAGCTCCAGTGCTACTGGAGGAGTGCTTGAGGCAGGGTTCCTGTTTGTGCCTGGGCAGTAATTTGTGACATGCATTTTCAGGGTGGAACATGCTCTTCTGCATATGCTGCAGCCAGCTCTACTGAACAGCATGGAGTGAGGGGGAGCAGGAGGGACTAAGCGATCACTCTGTCTACTCTGTGCTCCTCTCAACACTCCTTGCCCATTTGCTCCTTGTGAAGAGTATTTGGGACATGGATGTCCCACTCCCACAAACACTGGGGCTGCAAGGTGCGCAATTTTACACATGCCCTGTAAAAGGAAGCAGGGTAAAGGGGAGAGGGAAGTTCTTACTTCCTCCGACTGCTCTGAATGTCCATATAAGGAGAGAGCACAACTAAGCACTGGATGGGGTATATCAACAAGAGATGAGATCTTTGTGATCAGTGTGAATAAGGAAAGTACGCCATGCTATTAAATTGACCTTAGTTCTGTCTCTCCTGTATAAGTCTAATATGCTCCTCAGTATAAGAAACTCCTTAGGACCAGATTTTAAAGATATTTAGGAACATTAAGATGCAGGTAGACTGCTATTGGGATTTGCAGAAGTATCTAGGTGCCTAACTCAACAGGAGGGCCTCCACTTTTGAAAACCCCATCACATGTGCGTCTACCTCCCGGAAGTGCCTCTATATCTTTAAAAATCTGGCACTTAGTTCCTCAAGTAGCATTTCTGAAAGAGCACACTGTGTTTTCCTCTCTCAGTCACTAAAGTCTCAAGGGAAAACAGGATGCTTAATGTGACAAATTCCCAGACTGAAATCCCTAGACCTTCCCATTAATTTATCAACCAAGCAGAATTTATGAGCTATCTAAATTGGAAATGAGATGTGTTTCTTAATGGCCTGTCCCTCCAGTAAGCAAATGAATAAATAAATAAATCACAAAACTCTTGTGGACAAAATGCAAAGTTACTTACATCTTTCTATTCAGGCTATAAACATTTGCAAAATCATTATGTGAGCACAATGAGAAGAAATGTGTTTTATGCACATGATGCAATGTACAAAAATATCCATTTGCTGATCAAACATAAACCAATAAAGACAGTTATGTGGATGAAGTGCTCTTTCACTAGAAAAATAAGCATTCTAGAAAGAGCACCGCATACTGCCGTGGTTTAATATGTGGAGAATATTACCCAGCAGGTGGGGAATTCTGCATATTTTATACATTGAAAAAACAGCGTGACTCATGATTGCCATGGGGCTGTCAGATCAAAATGATTTGGACTTAGACTGTGCTGTGAGAAAATTATGAATACAATTTAAGCAGGAATCTCAGCACTCAGACCCCAGATGGTTGTGCAAGGAATGTTCAAGATGACCTACCAAAGGAAATGAACGCATGTACTAGGATGATGAGAATAAACTTCATCCTACACCCAACATTAAAGAAAAGAGAGCAGCAGCAAATTTGATGTAGGTGCTGCAATTCCAAGAAGCTTGCTACATCATTGGCCTAATGCTAATTTTCCAGATCCATACACTTTCCTATTATAGCTGATCAAATATAAATACATTTCTTTAACGAGATTGCTTGGAACTTGCTCAAAATTGACCTGCGACCTCCGCTTATGAAAACTGGACAAGCTTGATTGCTCCATGCTGACACAGAGCATGTTCAATTAATGCTTACATTATAAAGATTGTGCAAACAACACAAATGGAAATTAAACCTTTTCACTAGCCATCTACATCAGAACGGTCATAAATTGAAATAAGTGTGAAAGAGCTGCACTCAATCAATTTCAGCTCAAGTCGCTGACCTGATTATGTTATGCATGTCAATATACATTCCCTTAATTAAATGTGGTTCAGTGAACATTAATGGTAAGAAAAAGGGAGACTTTGGGCCTCTGATCACTACCCAAGGAAAACAATAGAAAGAAGCTTCAGCTGAACAAAAAATAAAATTGCATACATTATGATAATTATTTTATATGATGAGTGGCTTCAAAACAGGATACTAGAAGTGTCCTTATTTTTCCCCTGGTGATCTATCAAGGGTGCCTAACATTTACAGAAAGAGACATAACATACTACAACTCAGTGGGAAACTAAATACTGTATAAACACCAGTCATCTGCTAATTGTTTATGTTAGTGTCATTGTACGCAGTAGAAGATGCCTCATAGAGCACTGCACTTAGCAGAGGGGAAAAATTGGCCTCAGAGCTGTTCTTTAAACTCACTTCTCTTTCACAACCATAGTAAATGGCTTCTACAAAACTGAGGGTTTGTGTGTTATTATTTTACACCCCCTTCCATGTTTCCAGCCACAGTGGCACCCCCAGAGCCCATTATGCTGCACAAGTTACCACATACATTGCATAAGTGGTTTTCACAAGGGAGAGTTTTCATCAATAACACTTGGTAATAGAGGACCCCACACAATAGCGGGGATTGCAGTGCTGTGAAGTGCTGATAATGATGTTAGAAGGCGTTAATTAAGTTTCTTGACGAGATTGCTTTTTACTCAGTATATTGCAGATCCTTGGAGGAAGAGAGGTGACAGACTGGAAAAGTCACAGAGCACTGTCATGGAGATGGATTTCTTCCCCCTCATGAATCATTCTGATGGTTAGCTTGTGTTATTTCTACAGTATCTCCTCCTGTTCTCAGAGTTAGATCATGGATTATACCCCGTTTATGATTCAGAAGGAACAAAATGCCCTACAGTGTGCTAATAGGAACATCCTGGCGTACAGACGAGTTTAGATGAACCCATATATCTATGCACCTCATAGTCAGAAGCATATGATGGGCAACTTGTCATTTTTACCCAGTGTAGAGAGCTGATCACTTTTGGACCTGGAAATAATATTCAATTAGGGACAAGCAATGTCACCACCACACACAAAAGCAAATTAAAACATACAAACCAAGCATATTGGAACAGCTTACACTAGAATAGTCCGTTTTATTCCAGTGCCCGGTGGCAAAAGCAATCATGTTTCCATATATATGTTTCTTCCCTTCTAGAGATCCCACTGGATTCTATTCTTTCTCCCCCTCCATCTTCAAGGGCTTCTCCAATCAATTATCCATCACTGATGTCCGTAGGCTAGAAACATTGCTCCTTATCTGAGCCAAGTACACCAACTATACAGGATATATACTTGAAAATATAGCTCTTCCTGTTCATGGATTATTTTGGGACCTCTTAGAATTGTCCCCTATTGAAAGCTATATGCTAAATAATATCCACATATACTTCTTGATTTGAAGTTGCTCGTGAGCAATTGAGTGCAAATAAGCAGCATCTAAGAACTGACAACTGAACTTTGCTGGTTGACTTGGATTAGATATACGGGTAATATGGTATTCTTTCTGCTCTCTGAATCAGAGAGACTAATTCTTAGAATCAGCTGTCTGTACACATATTTGTTTTTAGGAGTTTAAAATTTACTGTGTGTGTATATTCTTCTGTGCTCATTCAAAGTTTACAGCTTCTGGGTATGTTCCTGCTGTATTTGCTGGACAATGAATAGAAAGCAAAAAGTTGCAGCAAATTCAGTCTTGACAGGAATAAATATGCCTGAAAACTTGTTTACACACAACAATTTGACCCATAGGTATGTAAAAAATATGGAGACCTGGGATAAGGGTCAGAATCTGTGGGGAACATGGGCTGTTATAATAGGGACAAGGAAAAATGCTATTTTATAATAATAAAATTATTTTAATAATTAAAAGTCTAGAAAACATGACCTATGGGGGAAGACTGAAAAAAACTGAGTCTGATTAGTCTAGAGAAGAGAAGAGAGAGGACATGATAGCCATTTTCAAGCACTTAAAAGGTTGTTACAAGGAGAAGGGTGACAAGTTGTTCTCCTTAATCTCTGTGGAAAGGGCAAAAAAACAATGGGCTTAAATTGCAGCAAGGGAGGTGAAAGGTGGATATTTGGAAAAACTAAGGGAGGTTAAGCATTGGAATAAATTGCCTAGAGAGGTAGTAGAAATTCTGTCCCTGAAGATTTTTAAGAGCAGATTATACAAACTTTTCTCAGGAAAGGTCTAGATAATACTTAGTCCTGGCTGATCTTTAAAGGTATCTTCCAGTCCTATGATACTATGATTTTAAGACTCTTGTTTAAAGAGAAGTACTACTGTCACTGTCAAGTTCGACAACAAATAATTTTTCAATGAGCCACACAATGTATTATAGTCCATTTTTGTTTATTTTTACTTATATTAATAAATATAATATACATTTAGTGCTTGCAAAGATTATTGGGGAGATAATCAGAAGATTTCATCTGTTTACAGAGTAGGTAATGTATGAGTATCACCAATGGAAGATGGAAACTTCTCCACACTGCCCCACCTATGTGTCTCAGCCCTAACTTTGGGACTTGTAGAATACAAACTTGGAAACCAGTTAATACATATGAAACAGGTTGAATCCCTCTAGTCCAGCACCTTTGCAACCTGACCAGTTCTAAACCAGAGAATTTTCCAGACCACAGGTGGTCTATATTATCTAGCAGCATTACTAACACTTCCACTGCTTATAGGGCTGTTAGAGGATATTTAGTGATAAATTAGATGTAAATAATAGCACAGAACACTGAGCGCCAAGACTGGTGGCTGTAGCAAACTTTATGGGATCGCAGAAACTTGGCCACACCCATAAAAAGTGGGCATCCAGCTAACTAAAATCATTCTGGACAAAGGATGTTTCCAGACCAGAGAGTTCTGGACTAGAGCGGTTCAACCTGTTTTAAATTTTACATTGTAACTAGCAGAGACAGAAAAGTCACACTTAATTTGGTATTTAACCTGCGACCAGCTGACACAATGTTAAGCATGACTTGGTCCTGACTACAGAACTACATTTATCCTGGTAATTAATCTGACTTCTTTCATACCAAGATCATCACGACAGGACCTGCTTCTCACAGTTGTGTTCTAACATGATCTAATTTTCTATTTAAGACAAATCTCTCACAGGCCAGTCACTAAGGGCAATGACGACATTTGAACTTAACAACCATTCAGTCCCTGGAAGAGACAGAGTAGATGACAAACTTGGATGTTGATATTTAATGATGCTTTTTAAAGACCTTGCTGCATTTGCAGATATTGCCAACAAAGATACTAATCAAAGTGGATTGCAGCAGTGGTTTCTGTAATGTGACACTGTGTCTCATGAAACCTAGGTGAAGTCCACTAACCACTGTCAACTCCATCAGCACAGGCATTTTGAGTGTTCTCTACTAGCCAGTATATTCCTACAATGTTAGGAAGTCACTGCTGGAGATACCTACTCCAGTAACATATTCACTCTGCTGATACCATTATTGGACCTAACCAATTCAGTTATAAGATCAAGAACACATATTCCTGCTCATCCAGAAATATAATTTATGCCATCATATGCCGAAAGTGTCCGTCTGCTATGCACATTGGACAAATGTCTCAGACACTTTGCCAAAGAATCAATGCCCACAAAACAGATATTAGACAGGATCACAAAGAAAAAACAGTTTCTTGCCATTTCAACCAGAAAGGGCATTGTCTCAATGACTTGATTACCTGCGTCCTGCTTCAAAGACCTTTAACACCAGACTTGAAAGAGAATCCTCTGAACTGTCATTCATGCTTAAATTCGACACTTTACGCCTAGGTCTAAACAAAGACATTAATTATCTTACCCATTACAAAGATAGCTTCCCCAATTATCACCTCTAATATCATTAGCTCACAGACATTTACCTCCCCCCTCATCCCTCTTCTGTTCTGAAATTTGATTTGTCCTTTTCATATGTGTTCATTTTTTTGATTGTATCCTTTGGTATTTATGGTTGTGCCAATTTTCTTCCACTATTTGATCTGAGGAAGTGGGTCTGGCCCATGAAAGCTCATCACCTAATAAACCATCTTGTTAGTCTTTTAAGTGCTACATAGTCCTGTTTTTTGTTTTAGCTACACCAGACTAACACGGCTATATTTCTATCACTACTCCAATAAGATCTCCTGTTACATTATCATATGCTCTTCCAAAATGCTGAGTAAAATCAATGACTACTCTTACAATTGCAGAGCTATAAAAGCAGGTAGTTCTCACCCTAGTATTTCCACTTGTAAATCAGAGAATGTTGCTTTTCCTTTGACCTTTCCAGGTTTCACTAATCCACATTCTCCCTTGCAAGCACATCTGGACCAAATTAAAGGGATTAAAGCAAACTCTCTTAACTAGCTTTTGCTGGCACTTGCATTTAGAATCCTTGTTTCATTATGCTTATATACAAAGTTTGTTCTCCCCACTATCTCCCCTGCTTCAGAGATCATAAAAGACATTACCCAAATCTGTCACAAGACATTTTACAGCAAAACTAACAGGCAGTTTGTCTTGTCCAGACTGTCTACATAGGTACAGTAAAAGCCAGAGGGAAAAAAATTGCATAACATCTATATATAGGACTTGTAATGCAAGTTTTAAAAATCTCAATGTGGGACCAAGGCTACACAGCCCTACCCATATCCATCCGTTACTTCCACATATATTTAACCATTTCTACCCCTTCCACTATCAGGTCTTTTTCCCTCAGTACACCAATTAACCTGCTAGCCCTAATCCATCAATTCTGTCTCCCACCAATTATATCCACCCTCACTATCCATTAGTCCCCCTTTTCATTTAATTAATCCTCTCATTCCTCCATTCCATTCATGTCTCTTTTTGTCCTAATCTGTAAATCCTCCATTCCCAGCTGCTCATCCTTCCCCAGGTGTGCATTTCTGACTTTACACAGTTTAATTTTCAAAGATTTCAAAAAATTAAATGATGTAGTCCAATGTTGCCTGCAAAATGGTTCTTCTTGCTCTTCTTCACCCATTACCCTGTGGATATGTACAAGCTTTAATAAAGTTACTTTTGAAATGTATGTGTCTGAGAAAGCCAACCATATTATACAAATAATCTAATAAAAGTAATTAATAATGCTAATGAAATACTTAATGTGTTAAAGAATATTTATATTTTAAACATGTTTTGTCTCATTGTTTAGAAAACACAAAGTTGCCTTCCCTGAAACAATCTGAGTGTCTTGAATTATACATTAGAACAGTGTTTCTGAAAGTGTTCCTCAAAATCACTTTGAGAAACACATTAACTGGCCGCCCTGGTTTGTTTATTTACTGGTGCCACGGCCACGGAGCCTTGTGGCTCCCATTGGCTGCAAAGGACGAAACGGAGCCAATGGGAGCCGCGAGGCTCCGTGGCCATGGCACCAGTAAATAAACAAGCCAGGGCGGCCAGTTAATATGTTTCTCAAAGTGATTTTGTAGAACACTTTCAAAAGACATCTACCTGTCTCTCTCAAGTTCCTGCTTCACCTCACTAGGCAACTTCACCTGCAGCGAATTTCAACAATGTTATATAAGACATTTTAATATTATAATATTCTTATTTACTGGCAGATACTTGAAATTGACTGCTACATATTTTGTCTTTAAAGGATTACTATATTGATTTAAAAAAAAAAAAAGTCAGACTTGCAGTTTTATTTCCACAGGGAAACCTTGACATTTGTAGCACAAGTAGGTTAATCCTGCTGTTTGTTTGTACTCCCCTGTGGACAGCCACCCAACAATAATAATAATGAAAAAAAAAAAACCCAGATCAATTACAGTTATACAGTTGTGCTAAAAGTCTAGAGTAGGTTGTGTGGCCTGGTGGCTAAAATCAAAAGATGTATTATATGTGATGATGTGTGTATTACAGAGCTCATGTGGACACAGAGATTGTTTTGGTTCTCTTTTTCTTAACATAATTTGTTAAGACAGTGTGTTTTTGCATTAGTATAGATGGGGGTTGGTCTCACAGTCTATTACTAAGGTTGCCAAACTCTTCCCATGAAAAGACACTGCTTTAATCACTCATAACTTTGGCCAATATTAACCATTTGAGCTGAAAAATTAACCATTTTACATGTTGCATGTCTGCCTCACACTGAATTATTCTGGAAAATTGCAGCCAATATGGTTCCATTATTTCTGAGAATGAGGCTAAGGAAAAAACACATTGTTCTGCCCATGTTAAATTCTTGAGATTTTTTCTTTGAAAAGCTCTGATGCTCTATGCTTTGGAGGAGGGACTTAAAATGTGGCCATGAGGGCAGTGTGTGGGGGTATGTGGTGTGTGTGAGATGTGTCTTTTGTGGCCTTACTGAAAAGTTACCCAATTTTAGCCAAGTTTGAGATCTTTTAAAATTTGCAGTTTGCACATACTCAGACATGCCTAAGAGTAACAGCTAAAATACCTGGAGATTCTGGCCTTGCTGAACATTCTCCATTCCCTTGAAGCTCCCAAATTGATAGGGCTGTGCACTCCAGGACGGCCTGGGCAGTGGGGGCACCGCACAGCCCACTCCGGGTAGCACCAGGAGCTGGCTGCCTTCAGCCCCACCCCTTCTGGAAAAAACAAAGCTGCCCTGCCCCCCACCTTGCCCAGGAAGCTAGCTGTGCAGATGTCGGGGTGATGTGGAACAAACACCATGTCATTATGTAAATAAAGACTGTACCATTATGCATCCAAACAAAGGGGAGAAATGAAGCTTGCATGGGCAGCCTTAGTACTGGTATCCGTATGAACTTCTGAGTGCTTCACTTGGCAGCCTTACTGATATTCTTTTAACAGAGAGAGAGTGCACAGAAGTTTACACAAAAGCATAGGAATTGTCATGTGGATTCAAATCCATCTAGTCCAGTATCCTGTCATCAACAATGGCTAGCACCACATGCTTCAGAACAAGTGGCAAGAAGCCTAACATTAGACCCTTAAGGAGCATATTATCCTACATATAAGTCTCCTAAGAATTGGAGGTTGAATTAAACCCTGAGCATGAAGTTTAATATTGCTTCCAAAGTATTTTTAGCATAACTACTATAACTCTGCATATTGTTATCCATATATATGTCCAGTTTCTCATTGAATCCTGCTTAGTTTCTGGCTTCAATGACTTATTGTGGCCATGAGTTTCGCAGTCTAATTATAGGCTGCATGAAAAAGTGCTCTCTTTTTATCAGTCTTCACTTTCCTTCCTAGCCATTTCATTCAATGTCTCCTTGGTGTTCAGATCTAGTACAAATAAAGAATGCAATGCCACATAGAAATCAGAAATGGGACATTTTAAATTGGAAAGATTGCAAGTCTATTATAAAAAAGGCTGAAGTGAATCCTTGAGAACATAAGAATGGCTACACTGTGTCAGACCAATGGTCCGTCTAGCCCAGTATCCTATCCTCCAATAGTGACTGGTGCAAGGTGCCTCGAAGGGAACGAATAGAACATGGCATTTCATTAAGTGCTCCATTCTCTGCCATCCAGTCCCAGCTTGTGGCAGTCACAAATTTATGGACACCCTGAGCACTGGGTTGCATACCAGACTAGTTTGATTAATAGTCATTGATTGATAACTCGTGGAGGACTGCCTAATTCTTGTTGAACCCAGTCATACTTCAAAACGTCCCCTGCAAGGAGTTCCACAGGTTGACTGAGTTGTGTGAAGAGTTTTTTTTTTAATGATTGTTTAAAACCTTCTGCCTATTTCATTTGGTGATCTCTGGTTTGTGAGTTATGTGAAGGGGTAAATAACACTTCCTTGTTCACTTTCTCCACACCTTTTGTGATTTTATAGACTCTTATCATATCCCCCCACCAATCATGCATTTTTCAGACTGAACAATCCCAGTCTTTTAAATCTCTTCTCAGATGGAAGCTGATCCATAACCCTAATAATTCTTGTTGCCTTTCTCTATACTTTTCCCACTTCTAATGTACCTATTTGAGATGGAGTGACCAAAACAGCATGCACTATTCAAAGTGTGGGTGTACCATGTATTTATAAAGTGGCATTGTGATATTTTCTGTTTTATAATCTATACCTTTCCTAATTGTTCCTGACACACTGTGAGCTTTATTGATTGCCACGGTAAATTGAATGGATGTTTTCAGAGAACTATTCACATTGACTCCAAGATCTTTTTCTCAAGTGTCCCCAAGAGCTTAGGTGCCATCATTTTATATGTGTAGATGGGTTTATGTTTTCCAGTGTGTGCTACTTTGAATTTATCAACATTGAATTTCATTTGCCATTTTCCTGTCTTGTCATCCGGTTTTGTAATGTCCCCTTGTAGCTCTTTGCAGTCTGTTTTGGACTTTACTATTTTGAGTTGTATTGTCTCATCTACAAATGTTGCCACCTCACAGCTTACCCCTTTTTCCAGATCATTTATGAATATGTTGAATAGCCCCAGTCTTTGTACATATCTTTGTGGGACCCATCTTTTATCTCTCTCCGCCATGAAAACTATCCATTTATCCTTACCTTTGTTTTCTTTTAACCATTTACTAATGCATGAGAAGCTTTTCCTTTTATCCCATCACTTTGCTTAAGAGGCTTTGGTGAGAGATTTTGTCAAGTTTTTTTCTGAAATTCCAAGCACACTGTATCCAGTAGATCACCCCTATTCAAACTGTTGTTGGCCTCTTAAAAAAATTCTAGTAAATTGGAGAGGCACGTGTTCCCTTTGCAAAAGCTATGTTGGCTTTTTCCCCGAGCTATGTTGACTCTTACCCTGCAGGGATACAATTATGCAATGGCATACAGAAGCAAATCTTCTGTCCTCAGTAGTAAACAGCTTACACTGGAAGCATCCTTCAGCCACTAAGCTTGCAAAAATAAACATAGCAAATAAAGAACGGCTCTTCTTTCCTGTTCACTTGTTGGAGGGAAACTATCAAACTTTTGCAACCCACTGCTCCAAGATATATTAAAATCTCTTTCAGCTGAGTGCAAAATGTGTCAATCACCATCGCTACTCTAGTTCCATTTAGAAGAGAAAATCCATTTTATACAAGCTTTCAGTGAAAGTCTTTTAGATAAACAGTAGTCTGCTGGAGACTGGCCATCTACTCCTTGCTAAATGAGCCCAAATTTAGAAAAGGACCTCTGTGCTCATGGCTGGCATTAACATGCTGAGTGTTGACAAAGGCATCCGTTAAACGGACTAATTTTTGGTGACATGATAATCCAGCCTAATTTGTGGTAACCTCCCCCACCTTCCAAATGGGTTAGACTGTTTCTGTTCAATAATTATGGGATATAGGTACATAGTATTTGTTATGCCACTGATCTAATAAGTGACTTTTTCTGCCTTTGTTTCTGAAATATCAGATATTGGCTATTTCCTAGCAAATACTTCTGACTCAGAAAAAATGCATCTAATCATTTACATAATGGCATATGGGTGGGAGTGGGGGATAAGTCAGTCTTCTTCATCAGCAGCAAAAATCAGTTTACAGCTGAAGCATTAGACTTGATTGCCCTTATTGTATCATGAGTTGTTGACAGGTGCTATCTCTGGTCATAAGTCTTCCTCAGATGCTTAGGCACTACTGCCGGCTGATATGAAATTAACCCCTATGTGCTGCAATGAGGATCTATCTAAATTATATGACCTATTTTTCTTGCTCTGATCACAGATGGGTTAGGAAAGGAGACCCTAATTTTCCTACTCCTGCTTTTTCTGCTTTCATAATAGGCAGTGATGTGGAATGCTTCCGAGACAATGCGTGGTGCAAACACAGGTACGGATGTTGATTAACATTCTGGAATTCAATACCTGAGTAGAATTTTGTAGATACTTATAAATCTGCGTATCAGTTCACCTCTTACTAACCTAACTGCAGGGGAATGGATGTTACAATTACAGCCTATCTCCAGTCTACATATTTATTAATCAAATTGTTACAGAAAGGACCTTTCCCCAATCATCAATTTGACACAATGCTAAAAAATTTAGCTGAGGTTAAGGAAAGGAACATTTATGGCATCAGAAGAGGCCAACAAAATTACTCTTTTTGAGATTTTAATGAGAAAAGTTAAATTTATAACCTTTTCTCCATGCTTGTTGCAGTCTAAACCAGAAGAATGGACTTATATGTGCCATTTTCTCTTCCTATTACAGCCTTTGTCTGGAAAATGAGGTTTCAGAACTTTTATGTCTAATAGATTATGTTCATTATACAGCAGGCAAAAGGTGTTCTAAAAGCCAACAGTATGGCTGCCAATGACTTCTAACTAATGAATAAACTACCTACCCTTTTAATTATGACTTGCTTTAGTGTCCACAAAAGGAAAATACCTTTCATAGCATTGGCAAACTCAAGCCTGGTTCAGGTTTCCATTTTCTCCCAGTGACTAAATATTGATCTGATTTGCCCCTGCTACTCTCACAAAAATCAGTTTGTACTAGTGATTCCAAATTGCATGATGGCATTGATGTTTTAGAAGTATATTTGTTCTAGGGTGCAGGTGCAGCACACCAACACTGTGGATCTAACTCTAGTGTTGCAGCCATCTTATGATGAAACCCATTATCAATGCATTATCAGACGTGTCCTTCCATGTGTTCAACTCATCTTTTACTGACACAGTTGCTACATTCTCTTCCCCCCCGCCCACCCATTCTCTTTCCTCTTATTCTTTCCCTTTCTTCTGTTCTCTCTAGGTGCCAGAGGACAGGGGGGCAAACACTTCACATGCTCCTCCACCCCCTGACCAATCAGGATCTGTGGGCTGAGGAGCACAAGAAACGTCCAGGCCCCACACATTCCAAGGCAGCTTGGGGCCACGTTACAAATTTGTGAAGGGCCCCTCCCTTCTAAAATTATTGCTCACCCCTGCTCCAGACCCTGCAGTCCCCAGGCGAATGCCCTATCTCCTAGGCCAATTAGGAACCCACCCCACTTCCATACTTTCTGGGTGCCCCTTATCCTGCCTTCCAAGTGCTACAACCAGCTCCAACTCCTAGGGCAGCCTGTGTTGTCTGCTTCCTAGGTGGAGGGGAGGAGGGCGGGACTCAAACCAACCACCCTACAACCTTCATTTGCGACCTTCTGCCAGAGGAATGGGGGGGAAAAAAGCTTTGTGGACTTGGGGACTGTAATCTCAGTTGGAACACTGTCTACCTGAACCATTCCCATGATTGACAGCAAAGCGAGAGCAAGATGTCAGTTGTTAAGGATCCACTAGTTAACTTCACTTTCTTAGCCCTTCCTGGCCTATCCCTACCCTACCTATCTTCTCTTAGTTCAAGATCACCAGATGTTAGAGCCCATCTCATCAGCCAATGGTGCCAGCCTCCTTTGCTTAGGAGCTACATTTTCTATACAATCACTTTCATGTTTTCTCCCATGTTGCCCTTCATGCTTCAGAGAAGCTCCCAATAAATGTGCACAAAAGTAATTCATTACCTGTCTTCAAAATTGTTCTTAAAACTCTCCTTTACTGCATTGCCCACAATAAATTTTGACCGCAGCGAGAGTGAGCTGGTGTGCTGATACCATGCTAACCAACACTGTATCTTTGTTTCCTTATACTCACCCATCTGTTTGTCCATAACCATTTATTGTCTAAAAGTTTCAGAGTGGTAGCCGAGTTAATCTGTAACTGGAAAAACTTAAAAACAACAAATAGTCTTGCAGCACCTTAGAGACTAATAAAACATGTAGATGGTATCATGAGATTTGGTGGGCACAACCTACTTCTTCAGATGAATGGAGTATTGGACTTTTAATGAAGAAGTGGGTTGTGCCTATGAAAGCTTATGATACCATCTACATGTTTTGTTAGTCTCTAAGGTGCTTCAAGACTATTTGTTGTTTTTAAGTTTTTCCATGTATTGTCTGTTATACCCAGATTGTAATCCTTTTGGGCGAGATGCAATCTCTTTGTTCTGTACTTGTGCAGTGCCTAACATAATCATGTCTTGATTCCTGATGAGGGCTCCTAAGCATGATAATAATACAAAAAGTTATATACAGGGGTGGAAATGAATGAGTGGGAAGATTTGGGATCATGAAGGGTTGACAGCACATTGTTTGTTCTCTTTTACTCTGTAATTCCCACTCCCTTCTAATCTAGTGCCCTATGGGTAAGCAAACACTGATTTAAATTCAGATTTATATCTCAGTTGCTTCAGCACTGAAAGGTTAGTGACAGTCTGCTCAGCGAGCCACCTTTCAAAATCCTGGACTTGAGAAACAATTGGAAAGAGGAGCCATTGTAGTTCAGTCAGTTCAACATATTGTGTTATAAATGCTTTTCAGTTTTTCTTTTTAAATGGCCTGGCCATTCCAGCCCTACCGTAGGAATAACTAGGAGGCACTTCTGAAACTTGCAATCGGTGGAAATAGAGAATACAGATGACAGCCAATATCCAAAACATTAGAGCACATTGTTCTACTCTTCTGTTTATACTTTGTTATAGTAGTTGACCTTAGCTATTACAAAGATGGGCACTATAGGTTCAATTAAGATATATCTATTACAGAGATATCAGGGATGTGGAAATCAGATGTACTGAAATAAGAACAGATTTGAACCTACTACAGAGATTCTAGATGCACCCCTCTGACATGTACAGAATTGGTGTAGCTGTGCCAGTCCCAGGAAAGTTGAGAGATAAAATAGGTAAGATAATATTTATTTGGACAAACTTCTGTGATGAGACATACAAACTTTTGATTTTAACTCAGTGTAAACTCCAGAGTTTGCCCATATTACCTTCAGAAGTTGGTCCAATAAAAGATATTACCTCAGCCACCTTGTCCATCTAAGACCAGAAAACAACACATTAGCTGGTTTCATGGGGCAACAGTAACATTAAAAATGAGGGGAAACTTCAAACTTTCACACATGTAATTGGAGACTTGACAGTGCAGTCAACAAGATCCTTGTCTTTCAATGACTAATTCATGAATCAGTGCCAGAGCTGAAACAAATAGGCCAAGCAGAAAGACTGGTGAAATAATGAAAACAGGAGCTAACTAAATATAAATAAAATAAAGTAAAACAAACAAGTTAGAAGTACAGTTCTACAAATGCAAAGGGGACAAAACTTTAAAAACAATAACCTTGAAAAAATAGTGTATTAGTGCACTTACTTTTGGGAAAAGAAATGAAGAGTGGAGGAAGTCATAGCAACAGTAAGCATGTTGTCAGATGGCTCAGCAAACCTGTAAGTCTGGTACATCTCTGTGCTTCTTGAACATACAGTGAGTGCTTTAGCTAATTCTGATGGTGGCAGCTGACCACACAAAAGGAAAGACTGACATTCCAAAAGATACAGGACACTATTATAGGGGCCAGAGTCAAAGCCTACTGAAGTCAATAAAAAATATAAGACCTTATTGAGACTGCTGGGCACATAAAGAGCCTTAATGTACCATTGGATACTGCCTGACTAAAGAGTTGTCTTTATTAAAAGAAAATCTATAAATTGTAATAGGCAAGAAACCAATAGGGTACATAGAGAGCCTTAATGTACCATCGGATACCGCTTGACTAAACAGTTGTCTTTATTAAAAGAGAATCTATAAATTGTAATAGGCAAGAAACCAATAGGGTTCTATAGAAATGTTAAGAGATTCTAAAGACCTAAAGAACTTAAGAATTATATCCCTTAAGTAGAACTGTAATCACCCTACAGTATCCAATTAAGAATTGTAGCCTCGTTATGAGATTTTTTAGATTAAAATTTCTGCATATGGGTTAGTAAACAAATAACTATTGAATTTTATGCTGTGGTAGCATAAGACAGCATGCAAAGTCTTGCTAAATTTTGGTGTGGGCTAAGCGCACATTGAAAGAATTGCAGATTATATTAGTACAATAGTAAGCAACTGCTGACATGCATTTGTCAAGAACAAATCATGACGAACCAACCCATTTTCCTTCTTGAAGAAAGCAACTGACCTCCTGGATAGGAAGCGAATGGTAGATGTGATGTACTGGACTTGAAGGCTTTTGAGACAGTCCCACAAGATAGTCTCAAAGAAATTGGGAAAATAAGATTAGAAGATGAATATATCACAAAGTGGAAGCATAACTGATTGAAAAACCATTCTGAAAGGAGTAGTTATCAAAGTTTACAGTCCAACTGGGAAGATGCAACAAGTGGAGTCCCATAGAAGTATCTCCTTGGTCTGGTACTCTTTAATATTTTCATTAATAATTTGGATAATGGAATGGAGAGTATACTTATCAAACCAGAAAACGACACTAAGATGAGAGGATTGCAAGTACTTCAGAGGACAGGATTAAAACTGAATATAATAAACTGCAGAACTGGTTTGAAAAATAAGGATAAGGGCAAAGTATTCCACTTAAAGAGAAAAAAATCAAGTGCACAAACACAAAATGAGGAATAATTAACTAGGTGGCAGTACTGCTGAAAAGAATCTTGGGGCTATAGTTGATCACAAATCAAATACTATGATGATGTTGTAAAAAGGCAAATGTCATTCTGGGATGTATTAACAGATGTGTCATATATAAAGCATGGGTGTTAACTGTTCCAGACTACTTGGCAATAAACTGTGCTAAAGTTCTGTGCCCTATTCAGTGTACCACAGTTTAGGATGGAGGTGAACGAGTTGGAAATAGGCAAGAAGAGAACAACAAAAATGATAAGAAGTTTATCAAAAGTGACCTGTGAGAAAAAGATTGAAAAAACTGTTTAGTCTAGAGAAGTCTAAGGGGAGACATGATAAACAGTCTTCTTTCCATGACAATCATTTGCAAAATTGGATGGGGATTGGTTGTTCCATCAAGGTAAGGCAAGAAGTAATTGGCTTCATTTGCAGCAAGGGAGATTTGGATTAGACATTAGAATTTCCCCCTAGCTATAAGGACAGTGAAGCACTGGAAAAGGTTACCAAGGAAGGCTATGGAATCCCTATCATTGGAGATTTTTAGAACAGATTGGGCAAACATATGTTGGGGATGTCCTAGGTATGCTTGCTCCTACCTCAGCACAAGGGAATGGACTTGATACCCTCTTGAAGTCCTTTCCAGCCCTACATTTCTAGGATTCCATTAGAGGTTTGATATGATGTTTTAAGCAAGTGAATCTGAAGCTGACACTGGGTAGTACTTCAATACACTGACATTTTAAAAGTTTGCCATCTTGGGGACAAACTTTCAAGAAATCCTCCCCAAAATTTACCAAGAACTAATGCTGTATTCCAGTCCTAGTATTAATAGCATGAGCACTACCGATATAATCTATGACAAAAACATGTCACAGAATGTGGAGCTTCCACGTGGACCCCAGACTCCATTACCCATCCACTGTGACCCACAATTTCAATTTTCATTCATCGCAACAAAAGTTAAAAGTAGCAAGTGTGCTTCAGAAAAAAATCACTAAAAAGTATAAAAGATTTGTTTGCCAGTTGCCATGAAGTTTTGTTTAAAGAAATGTCACTTTTTTTTTACTAGATTTAGGACTGGACATATAGCATCCAAACACAAGGATGGAACAACAACAACAACAAAAGAGAATCTAGCTCTGCAGACCATATGTAGCCAAAACTTGGATTGAACATGGGGTATTTTGGCTGACTAAGGAATACAGACATTGCCTCCATGACATGTAATCAGTTCAGTTTGAGGAATTGAAAAATGTCAAGGCAGAGAGAAAGGAAGGGATGATTGTGAATTTTCTTTCAAAATTATTTTCTTTTACTTTCATTGAAATGTAGCCAAAATTTTAAAATTTGCCTTTTCAAAAAATATCTGGCATAGACTGTAAAGACATTCGTTGAGGTCCAAGGATACAGAACAAGTTAGGAAAGCACAAATTCAGCAGGTCTATGGCTAGCAAGCTGAATTTTTGAAAAGGAGTCTGACCCTGTGTCTCACGCACCCTAGGCGCCAAATGAAGTTAGTGAGAGAGTTTACACTGCATGAAATATGGAATGGAACCACTTGGCATTAAAAATAAGTGTGTGATCAGAATCTTATGTGAATCTCAAGAAAACATTTGATATTGTATCAACACTATAGGAAAGTCAGTAATATACAGAGAAAAATATTGTCAAATGCTAAAACGTGAATGTGTAAAACAAGACAGTTCAATTATGTATTCTGTAGAATATTACATTTTTAAATCTCTTACAAAGAAATTCTGGGATATAAAAACATTTTCTGTAGACACCATAAAAGAAATCTCTCTCTAGTAATGATATTGCTTCCCCTCAGTGTATTATCTGAGCACCTCATCTTCCTTAATGCATTTATTCCCTCAGTACTCCTATGGGGAAGGGAAGTGCTATTTTCTTACAGATGGGAAATGGAGGCACCAGAATTAAAAGCCAGATTTTGAAGTGTTTAAGCACATAGTGATACAAACAGGCACTTAGAGGGGTTTTCAGAAGTGTCTAGGTATCTATCTGCATTTTTAGCCATCAAAAAGACATTTAAAAATCTGCCCTAAGCCCTGGTCTACACTAGGGAGTTATTTCAAAAGAACTCCCCTTATTTCAAAATCATAAGCAGAGCATCCACACCATCAAGCCTGTTATTTCAAAATAATGGACTGGTTATTTCAAAATCTGTACTGCTTTCCTTGGGGAATAAGATTGTTTTGAAAGAGTTATTTGGGGAGTTGTTATTTCAAAATAATTTCCTAGTGTAGACATGCCCTAAGTGACTTGCCTAGTCACACTGGAAGAATAGGGAACTGAACCTCATCCACTGAATCATCTTTTTTCCCTTCTCAGGCAAGGCTGGGGTGGTCTGACACAGAAAGGTGCAAGAAACATTAGTCAGCTGAAAACATGAACAAGGAGTCAAAGCTTTCAAAAATGGGTAAAAGTGAACTGTTATCTTCAACAAATGCTCTAATACATTCAGATCTCACTTGGGCTGTGTCCAGACTCAGGGTTTTTTTCAGGAAAAGTAGCCTTTTTCCGAAAAAACTTCACCTGCGTCTAGACTGCAGCCGCGTTCTTTCGAAATTAAATCGAAAGAACGCGGCTTTTCTTTCGACGGCGGTAAACCTCATTTCACGAGGAAGAACGTCTTCTTTCGAAAGTGCTTCTTTCGAAAGAAGGCGTTCTTGAATGTAAATAGGGCTTCTTCGAAAGAGAGCATCCAGACTCACTGGGTGCTTTCTTTCGAAAAAGCGGCTTGCTCTTTCGAAAGTTCCGCGTGCAGTCTAGACGCTCTCTTTCGAAAGAGGCTTGCAGTCTAGACATAGCCTAGAATATTATTTATGCAGGTTTGTTTTAGTCTTGTATGTTTAGAACAGCATTGCTTCATGGCCACAGTCCTACTCATCTTGAACTTCATGTTCATAAAGGATTTAATAAGTTGCAATGCAGTAAGGCCTCTAGCTTATAAAAAAGGGATTTCTCTCATGGCGGCTGCATTCTAATTGCAGGCTTTACTAACAGCATATGGCCCTTGACAACTCTGGTTGTGCCACATACCTGCATTTTCAAATTGATTCATATATACTCACATTGTGGTCTCATCTACCCACAGAGCTCATAGCCTCAGGAATCATTGCATAATTAATTCCTGTCATGCTTCATCATATTCATAGACAGCTTTGACAAGAATCAATAAAGAAGTTTGTTCATTTAACTTGGCTGACTCCCTTAACTCATTCCAATTTATCATTTTGAATGAACATGCTTTATTTAACAGGTTAATTCCCTGAGCAATACCACACATATTTGTAGGGTAATATTAGAATTGGTATTTATATTCCAATTTTAAAATTGGTATATAAATTTTAGGAGCTAATACATTAGAATATAATTAGCTGTGTCTAGTAATCCAGTGCCATCAATAGTACCAGTTCTTGCTTTCCTGCTGTTCTTAATGTTTTGGTGGTGGGATGGGAGGGAGGAAAAAAAATTAAGAATCTGAACTCTGTCACTAAAACTGGATAGATTGAGTTAATTCCTAGAGTGATCTTTCACTCAGGTGTGAATGAAGCACAGAAGACAAATGACATCTAAACTGATTTGGAGACATAATGTTGCTGGGATTCTCTGCCATTACTTACTTGAACTTCCTGAAAAATCTTAAAAGGTTTTCTCTGAGATGAAAAAACAAATACAACACAAGAGAGGAGTACCTGGTTAAGCAAACTGCTTGAGAAAGTTTGACAATCTCTGAAAATGTCACATTTCAGACTAAAAGAGGTACAGTCTATAATGTCAATAATTTATTCTCACAACTTCCATTAACATTTTAAAGGCATGACTGTATGCTCCTAACTTCCCAAGCATCAAGAATGACAAAACCATACCTCAGAATCTGCTATATTTTCTCTCAAAAATAGAAGATGTTTAGCTAAACTATAGAAGCTTCAAACTACTGTATCAAAAAAGGAGGATGTTTACTTCAAGAAACCCACTGATCAGCAATAGAATGGATATGGTGTTAATGAAACAAAGCAATCATTGCACACATATCTGAACTGCAAGCTGAACTAGAATGCATACCAACTTCTGAATTCTACGACTGTTTCCATGCTTAAGTTTATGAAGCTTGTAGCCTACTCCTAAAAATAAATGGGACATCTTTTGCATTCCAAGGTTGTGCCAGATTGTGTGATGCCTGCCTGAACAGGGTTATGGAGAGTAGACCTGGATAAAGCCTGAACATTTAAAACAATTTTTGGACTAGTTTAATATCAGAGAGAAGTCGTTTACTGCCATTTGTCTGGATCATCACCCCCTCTTATGAAGCAACAGCAGGAGGCACATGAGAGGAAAGGAGAAGGTGATGTGGGAGAACAGTTTACTAGGATTATTTCATGGGCGGGGGGAAGGTCTGTTTCCTTCCCTCCCATTTATCCTTCTTGGCATAGCAAATGAATATTTCATCAGACTCCAGAGAAGCTAGAAGCCCTTTTGCCTCTATGTTATTATAGGACCCTGGTTTTGGCGGACTATAATTTTGCTGAATAGTCACAATTCAGGATGAGGAGTCAGGAAGGGATGGGACTGACTGGGATGGAGAGTGCTATGGATGAGACAGGAAGTTGGGGGGCAGGTTGCAGAGGTTGGGACAGAAGTAGTCAAGATAGTGGGGAACAGAAATAAAAATCAGCATCCACAGGATAAAACACTTCTCTCCATAGCCTGGAATAGAGCCTATGATAACTAAGCATCATAATCTGGATTCTGACCTTAAACAGCCTTCTTAAATGTAAGCATATGGGAGCTCCTACTGAAGCCCAAAAGGGACAAATCACATGTCTATAGCTAAGAGCACCACCCACACAACTTAGTGATAGTTAGGCAAGTGTCGTGCTCAGGCCATTACCTACCACGGGCAAGTCTACACTACAATGTTATTTTGAAATAATAAGGTGAGCATTCACATAGCAAGTCCCTTAGTTCAAAATAATTTTGAAATAATGGGCTTCTTATTCTGGAATAATAAACCCTCATTTAATGAGGAATAATGTCTATTTTGAAATAGCGTAGTGCGGACAGTCCACTGCTGCCATTTCGAAATAACTCCTTCGAAGGGCCATTCAAAGTAATTACTTCCCATTGCTTCCTGGGGCTCTAAATCAAGGTGGCACATCCACATTAGGGGAGCCTGTCTCAGATTAATTTCTAGGCTTCCCTGTAGCGTGAATGTGCTATTCCAAATTAACTTATTTCAAAATAGACAAACCCCATGCTGTCTCATTGTTTAAGAATATAAAGAGCATAAGAATGGCTGTATTGTGCCAGACCAAAGGTCTATCTAGCCATCTCCCAACAGTGGTCAATGCTAGGTACTCCAGAAAGAATGAACAGAATAGGTGATCATCAAGCAATCCCTCTCCTGTTGCTCATTCCCAGCTTCTGAAAAACAGAAGACACTATTCCTACCCATCCTGGTTATTAGCCATTGATGGACCTAGCGGACCTGTCCTTCATGAAATTATCTAGTTCTTTCTTGAACACTGTTGTAGTCTTGACCTTTACAACATCTTCTGGCAAAGATTTCAACAGGTTGACAGCACTGTGTGAAGAAATACTTCCTTTTGTTTTAATTCTGTTGCCTATTAATTTCATTCAGTGACCTCTAATTCTTATATTATATACAAGAGTAGACAACACTTCTTTATATACTTTCTCCACACTAGTCATGATTTTATATGCCTAGATCATACCCACCTTAGTCATCTCATTTCCAAGCTAGAGACCCAGTCTTATTAATCTCTCCTCATCTTCCTTGGGCTTCCCTCTCTGTCTGGATCTACTGGTTAACTCTTGTCCTAGATGTAGATTGTAAGCTCCTTGAGAACTGAATGTCTTTTTAGGCTGGTTTTGTGCAATGTCTACAGCAATGGGGTTCTGACTCCTGCTCCATTCCTGGGGCTCCAAGGTGCTGTCACCAAGTTTTAGAAGTTTAAATAGTATACACCTAACAGCTTTGCTGACATGAAGCATCACAGGCCCAGTTCTGCCACAAACATTTCTTGTATGATCTTAGACAAGTTACAAAATAACCTCTGTGCCTTGCTGAGCTGTAAAATAGGGTTGGTAATACTTCCTTATCTGAAAGGGGTATTGTAAGGCTAAATTCATTATAATTTGGTACGTTCTTTGTATTGCTATAATGCTTGCCTTAGAAATATCTCAAAGTATAGTTATTAGTTCAGACCATGCTGAGTCCAAATTACAGTAAGAAAATGTGGAAAATAGATTAAATTCTATTGACTGTTGGTAATACGCAGTTCCAGCCCAATCCCACTAACAGCGTTAACTACTTGTGTGAAAGCTTCTGTTGTTTTGCATTTCAAAAACAGGGTGGCTGCTATTACAGCCATCTCGGCACCTCTCTGATTTGTGTGTTCATCATTTTTTTTCTTCACACGGCACGTCTTGGATAATATATATGATGCCTTCCATCGTATGAAGCAGCTGGTGCAACTGTACACAACAGAGGCAGCACATTGATTCTTGACTGCTGGGAATTGCCAACTGACACAATGGGTAACAGGATAAGTATTAACCGTGACAGAAAGAGTTGTTTCTACTGTACACAAAAAGTGGTCCCCTCAGATAAATTAAAATGAAATTCCAGAGATTTTTCCTTTAAGGTTTCCCTGTTTGCAAGACCTTATAAAGGAAAGTGCTAGCATTTGTCTTCTATAACAAATATTAGGAGAGTAACTAAGGAGGCTGCACTACTCTATATTTACACTCTTGTTTCCCTACTATAAAGTGCTGGGTTTCATTTTTTTTATAAAAGTGTGCTGCAATAATATGCACATCAAGCTAGGACTTATGTTATGTAATGTAATATCTTCCAAAATCCACTTGCGTGTAAAAACTTCCTGCAGCTTTCATTTGCCTGGAACAGAAAACTGTGACTATTGACAGCTGAGCCTATGGATGGTCAATGTAAACAACGTGTCTTGCAACCAGCCAACAGATTTCTCTGATGGGCCACATGCCAAAGGTTATTGACCCCTGTTCTAGAAGGCTTCATCCTTGGTCTCCTTTTTTTCACCCTCTACTATTTGTCTCTGGGTAATCTCGTTTGCAAGCACAAGTGTAACTATCATCTCCATGTTAATGACTCACATAACTACTACTGTACTCTGGACCCATTTCCTGCCTAAACCAAGATCTTGGCCTATTTTACTGACCTCTTTCCCAGCAGTCAGCTTATAATCAATACAACACTCTTATCTTTTGTTGTAAGTCCCTTCCCGCCTTCCTGGCTCAATCAATATGGAGATCATCATCCTACCTGTCACTCAAGACCATAAACGGAATCATCTTTGTTTTGGCCCTCATTCTAGATATAGAAATACAGTCTGCTTCTAAATCTTGCAGATTCTTTCCGTAGAACATCTGTAAGATATGGCCTTTCCACGTCCTCCATACAATTAGAATATTCACCCAGGCTCTGACTTCACCTCTGGCTATTTCACAGCCTGGCTCCACTTTTATCAGTTCAAACCATTGCTACAAAGAACATTTTCCTAGTTTGTCATGTTGACTTTGGTCCCTCCACTCAGGGCTGCCGATAGGATGGGGACAAAGAAGGCAGTTGCCCTGGTCTCCCCGCACCCCGCATAAGGGGACAGTGATGACACTCACATGTCGAGGCCTCCCCGGCCTTGGGTGACACCTGTGACATGGCTGCTTTGATTACTTAGGGGTCCTGGGTGAGTGCCACGCTCCCTCCAGGCTCCTGCAACTCCTGGCCATCGTCCTCCTCCTCCTCCATGCCCTGGTCAGGGCCCTCTGCCCCAAGGTCGATGACCACCTGGGGGAGGGGCACCGATCATCTGACCCCCCAGGATGCGGTCCAGGGCATCATAATAGGGGCAGCGGTCTGGGTCAGTCCCTGGTTGGGATCTGCCCCCTGAAGCCTTGGAATAGGCCGCCTTTATCTTCATGAGCACCTGCTCCTGGGTCCGCATGTGGTCTTTGGTGGCCAGGCTGTCAGCCATCCTCCTGCAGATGGCTGCATTCCTGCATCCAGTGTGGAGATCATGGACATTGGAAGCCTCCCCCCAAACCTCAATCACGTCCATGATCTCCACACTGGACCAGGAAGGCGCCCACCTTTTGCAGCCCCTGGCAGGCTCCTGGGAGCTGCCAGCCTGCTCCTGGGGAGTGGTGGAGGGCGGGGTGCCAGTGGGTTGCTCATGCTGGGCCAGGGGCTGCGACTCTGGCTCTGTGCTGGCAGGCTTGCAGCTGGAACAGGCACTGTGGCCAGAGTCTACCCCTTTACAGAGGAAGGGGAGATTTGCCTGCCAGCCAGGGAAAACTCGCAGCACAGCTGATGGGGGCCTGGACCCTGGTGCAGGATCCCAGCCCTTTCCAGGCACCACGCAGCGGGAGTCACTGTCACATCCCAAAGCCAGCCCGGGAGCCCCACCGCTCATGAGAGCCCGTCCCGGCTGCCATCGCCTGTGGGCCTTGCCGCCCGGGAGGAAAGCTCACTTCGTGGGCAGCTAGGGAGAGAGCTACAGTGGCTGTGGCCCACCCTTGGCCCCACTCCACATCCTGGGCTTGGTGGAGGTGAGACAGCACAGTCGCCAGCCCCAAACTTCCCCGCATTGGAGGCCCGTTGTGGGGTGCTGTGACGGGGATGCTCCAGCTCCCCGCTCTGAGGCCGCGCCATCCCCGTCCCTCTGGGGGGAGCCGGCCTGCCAGCCGTGGCTCTGATGCCGCTGCGCCTGCAGCTGAGCAGCATTTGGCCAGACGCTCCGCCCCCTATACCACTGGTGCAGTGGCAGCAGGCCGCACCGGACGGGGAGAGGAGCGGAGCCAATGGGGAAGAGCGGGGAGGAGGCTCGGCCATGGCTTTCCAGCAAGGGCAGACCCACCCAGATGGCGCCAGAGATTTGAGACAGCATGGCCCCGCCCCCCCGATATCAACTACGATGCTGGAAGGACGGTTCAAAAGGAGGCCACCGGCGGAAGGAAAGGGGAGTGCGGGAAGGCTCCCGGAGAGGGAGAGAGAGGCTGGAGCAGAGAGACCATGGTCCCTTAGCCGCAGGAGGTAGGAAGGGACCCAGGGCACAGCCACGGAGGGCCTGTGTGTTGGTGCGTTGCAGGGACTGAACCCCCACCAACCAAACCATGGGAGGAAATCTCCCCCCCAGTTCTTAGGACCCTGGGCTGGGGCTCGGAGTGGGGGCGGGCCCGAGTCCCCCTACTCCCGATCGGTTGTGACACCGGCCAAGGCCAAGAAAGTACGTGTACCATGGAAAAAGGGTACTCATTGTTGGAGGCAGCGCCGGGAAGGGCGCTGCACCTGAAAGGTGTTGGGCACGGCCCCTCCCCGCATGGAGGGCGGGTGGCGCTGAGCCGACGCAGACGGCCCGGGATGTGGACTCTCGTCACAGGCGCACAGAGCAGAGCTAGACACGAAACGGGCTTCCCGCCACGGATCTCTCGCTAGTGGGTGACCGGCCCTGGCCGCAGTTCACCCAGTGGTGGGATCCGCAGGCTCGTGGCACTCAGCAGCTGGCAGGTACATGCACATGGTGGCAGCGCAGTGGGCTGGGGCGGGGTTTGCGCGCAGCCGGTCCCGTCGTACTGCCCAGAGCGAGCGGCGGGGTGCACGGCCATTGTGATTAACGGGGCCCCCGGGTGTTGCGTGGCCAGCTTCGGGGATGGGCGGCCCTGTCCCATGCCCGTCCATGGCCCCCGCACTGTCTGCCCAGGCGCAAGGTGCGACACCTACTCCGTGGGGTGCAGGCTGCATGGGCCGGCTTTTCCTGCACCAAGGCGAGGCCAGGAGCCAGCACTGGACAGCCTGAGCCCGAGCTGGGCCAGGAGAGGGCTGGGCACTGGGGCAGCGCTCTCAGTGCTGCCTGAGCCCCACGCATCTTCCCAGTGCCGCGCAGGCAGCACCTGGCTGCCCTATTTGGAGATGCGCAGCTCTGGCCTAACTTGGCTTGGGGGGCTTGCCTGGCCCGAGCAGAGATTTCCCCGCAGGGACTCACCGCCGTGGGCTCTGCCTGCCCAGCCTCTCCCGCAGAGGAGGGGCGAGGTGTGGGGGGGTGGTTGGCGGGGTCGGGTGCTGCGCGCAGGCTGCCGGTTTGCGAACACTGGCCTTGGGCCGGGCAAGGTGGGCTGGCTCTGCTCCTCACGTGCAGATTGGCTGGTGCGGCCTGTGCACGGGAGGAGGAGTGGGCCTCGCTTGCCCCGGCTCAGAGATTGGGAGGGGAGGGTGTCGCTGCCTCGCTCCAGGAGCTGCGCCATGAACCCCTGGCCTTGCCCATTCCATTTCCTGGTTGTGTGCACGCGCATCCTCAGCGGGAGCCCACCCCATACTTTCACGCCTCCCCCAGGGCACTCTAACATTTCCGCGCGTGCTGTGGGGAGAGGACACGAGGGTTTGGCGGGGAGAGGGAAAGGAGACAGAGTTCAGTCCGGGGGGGAGGTGGGAGAGGGAAGCAGACTGGGGCCGGTGGGGGGAGGGATCGGGTTTGGCTGGGAGGGGAGAGAGGGCTCAGGGTGGATGAGGAGGGGGAGAGATGGGGGGGGTCTGGGTACAGTCACTGAGGTGTTTGGGTTTTCCTGGGAGGGGAGAGAAGGTGGAAACTGGGTTCAGTGAGTGGGAGGGGGGGTCGGGGTATGTGTGGAGGGGAGACAGGACGTATGCTGGGTTTGGCCAGAGGGGTGGTGGGAGTCAAAGAGCCATAAGGTGAAAGGGGCACTTTCCTCCTCAGTGCCTGTCCTGCAGTAGCAGGCCAAGTGGAGGGGGGGGGGAGGGGAGAGGACATATAACCAGTAATACTAATGACCAATTTCTCAGGCCAGGATCTACTCCCAAAGTCCAAAGATGGTTTATTTTGTCTTAGGTGAAAGAGATGAATAATGAGAGACAAGTTGGGGGGAGGGGTTGCCCCTTACTTTTATAGGTCAGTCACCTTTGGAAAATGCATTGTCCTGTGGGTTACCCCTAGTTAAAGTTCCTTCCCACTGTCCAGATGGAGTCAAAGAGTCTGATGGAGAAAAAGATTCCCTGCTGTGTGCAAAACCACAGCTATGTTCTTTGCCAGAGAATGGCCACTAGATCAGTGCTAGAAACATTGGCTTTTCCTTTGTCTTTGAAAAACTGGTTTACTCAAACTTGTCTGGTAAAAGACGAGACCAAATTTCAAACCAAATTTCTGTTTCATGCTCCAATTTTATACATAATGTTGCTATGTTCATTTGGCCATATTACTGACCCACAAGGTATTAGATTTCAAATCATCCCACAAGGCATATTTTGTACAAGGGTTATTACATTGGCATTTAGGGTATGAATACAGGCACTTGCTCACAGGGGACTAGAAAAATTGATTGTAAGAGAAAATATGAGACGTTCCATAGAACTTTAAACACTGATATTTATTTGGTCATATGCTTTTGTGGGCTGGAGCCCACTTTGTCGGATGCATGAAGGGATCTATACACATGCAAAGATGGAAGTGTTACATTACTATGACGAGGACCAATGGTAATGAGGCCAATTCAATCAGGGAGCATGGGGCTCACTTAAGAGTTGGTGAAAAGGTGAGAATACCAAAAGGGGGGAAATTACTTTTTGTAGAGAAGTAGCCACTCCCAGTCTCTCTTCAGATTGTGGTTTTTTGCATACGGATTCCAGTTTGATTGTGTCAAGTTTGCATATGAATTCCAGCTCATGCTGCAGTCTGTTTTTGAAGGGTTTTGTTGCTGAAGTATTGAAACTTTCAAGTCTGATAGGGTATGTCTACACTACCCCGCTTGTTCAAACTAGCGGGGGTAATGTAGTCATCCGCACTTGCAAATGAAGCCCGGGATTTGAATTTCCCAGACTTCATTTGCATGAAGCCAGCCGGCACCATTTTTAAATGCCGGCTAGTTCAGACTCCGTGCCGCGTGGCTACACGCGGCACGGAGTAGCTAGTTCGGATTAGGCTTCCTAATCCGAACTAGCTGTACACCTCATTCCACGAGGCGTACAGCTAGTTTGGATTAGAAGCCTAATCTGAACTAGCTAGTCCGTGCCACATGTAGCCGCACGGCACGGAGTCCGAACTAGCCGGCATTTAAAAATGGCACCGGCCGGCTTCATGCAAATGAAGCCCGGGAAATTCAAATCCTGGGCTTCATTTGCAAGTGCGGATGACTACATTACCCCCGCTAGTTCGAACTAGCAGGGTAGTGTAGACATACCCTTACTGAGTGTCTGGAGAGGTTAAAGTGCTCTTCTACTGGTTTTTTAATGTTACCATTCTTGAGGTCTGATTTGTGTCTGTTTATTCTTTTGCATACAGACAGGCTGTACATGGCAGAGTGGAATTGTTGGCTCATGACTGCACACATCACATTACTTGGATATGCAGGTGAACAAGCCCCTGACGGTAGGGTTGATGCGGTTAGGTCCTATCATGGTGTCAATTGGGTGGATATGCAGTCAGAGTTGGAAATAGGGTGTTGTAGGAATGATTCCTGGTTTAATGTTACTTTTGTGTGCTATGTAGTTGGTGCTGAGTATTTGCTTCAGGTTTAGGGGGCTGTCTTCTGACAGGACTGGCCTTCCTCCCAAGGTCTGCTAGAGTGAGGGATCTTCATCTAGGCTAGGTTGTAGACCCTTCATGATGTGTTGGAGAGGTTTCAGGTGACGGCTGTAAGTAATGGCCAGTGGCGTTTTGTTTTCTTTATTGGGTCTGACCCATAGTAGGTGATTTCTGCATATCTGCCTTGCTCTGTCAATCTGTTTCTTCACTTCCCCAATTTAAAGAATGCTTGAGAGAGATCCTGTAGGTGTTTGTCTATAACCAAACCCGAAAATACAACCACATTTGCTCCAATCCCTCAGACAGAGACAATGGATCATATGGTTCTGGATGAAAGCTGGAGGCATGTATGTTAGTATAACAGTTAGTATGAGAACACTTCAACCTCCCTGGATACTCAGTAAACAGGTTTCATACATCCAGTGAAGTGGGCTCCAGTCCACAAAAGCTTATTCCCAAATAAATGTTAGTTTTTACAATGCCACGGGATTCCTAATTGATTTTGCTGAAACAGACTAATGCGGCTATCCCTCTGAAACTTGTAACCACGCAAGGCACCAATTTCTTGCCATTTGCAAGGACTTCCCTGTGTCTATTAAAAACTGATTTGTTTCACAGGCACAAAAGCAGACCCACCAAAGCACTGCAACTGAATAGCCTTGTATCTGGCTATCCCTTTCAACCAGCCTCTTCCTTGAAACAAAAGCTAGATGCATAATATCACTGAACTAAATTCACATGCTTTTCTTCCTGAAAGAGAAGTATTTTTGATTTATTGGCAAAGAGACAAAGCCCTTATGATACCTGTTTGTCTTATTTAATAAGGGAACTCTTGCTTGTAGAATATCCAGCTCATACATTTTTGCCATCTTGAAACATTTTGCACCATTAGAGAAGTATTTATAGCTACTTCTAAATGAACCGTTACAAAAGATTCTATTTCCTGTTTTCTCCTGAAAGATTTTTATGTGCCTGCTCTCTGAAATAAAATATATTGTTCTCATGCTTGCCTTAATATTACTTAATCTATCAAGTTACCTGGAATGGTTAATGCTCTGCAAATCTATAGACCTACGAGAGGGCAAATTAAGTAAAATAACCGGAAGCAGATTTTTGGCTTGCACTCTTCAGTGGCAAAGTAGAAAGAGAGGAATTTGTGGAAGTTATAAAAAGTCTGCCCAGGACTATAGTTTTTCATTTTTCCTTTGATCCCTACATATAAAATGGGATCAAAGGAAGAAATGAAAATCTATAGATCTGGACACACAACGTTGGGATCAGGAAAGGTTCTTGAGAAACATGAGGGCTAAAACAACATGTATTTATTGCAGCTGCCTATTGTTTGATTGGATGGGGAGGCAATAGTTTTATTTCTGCAGCATCTTTGGGTGGGTCTTTTTGGTTGCTTATTAGACAATGCTGGGTTTTATTTATTGGTTTATTTATTTATGTACAGTATTTTTAACCCATCTCTCTATTTAAAATACTTGAGGCGGCTTACAACATTTTTTAAAACAGCATAAATATAGAGATTAAAAAATTAAAATATGAGTTCCTTTCTGTTATTAAGGCCAAAGAACACTTGGTGCTCTTGGGATTGAAAAAGTCACCCCAGGCCCTGATTTGCCATTGCTGCCAGCCATTCTCTGCTCTGTTCTTCCTCCCCTATAGCTGCTGCACTTTCTGTGAAAGCCCCCAATGCTCTGCACACAGGACATGGGAGATGTTCCATCCCTACACACCCTAAAGCCCCAACCTCTTTAGTCTGAGAGGAAGTAAGGGCAAAGTACACTATAGTATTCACACACATTCCTAATCTCTATGGTCTCCACTACTTCGGTTTCTCCAGTCTGACAGAAACAAATCACAGACTAGGAATATGAGGAGTGGGGGACGCTTAGCAACTCTCCCTTCATTTCATGTTGAGTGCCCCTATTGCCCTCAGGAGATTCAAGCACCCATGGGAGGGTCCCATGTATTCCTGAATCTCTCTGGAACATGGGAAAGCAGGTCTGAGCATGCCATTGGTTTGCTGATTATTCCTTACGCAAAGTTAACAATTAACATCCATGGATCAATCCCCATTGGTGCTCTGATGGGTGTATTTACTGTCTGGTGCAAAACAGTTCCTTGCCAAACATGGTGGTTGCAAAACAAAGTCAGACCCCCTCCCCCTATCATATTTTTTCTTTTAAAAAAATGTGTTTTTCATCTGACTTGGAATGCTGTAACCATTAGTCTCACACCACCTTGGTAAGATAAGTATCATTGTATTCAGGGGAAAACTGAGACACAGTGTCTGAGGGTTAATTTGTGGCATTAAATCAAAGACCTGAACTGGGGACATCTCGTCCTCCACGCAGCATCTGTCTGATGCCTTTCACCAATGTTATATTTAAACACTTAAGATGGCCTCAGGAACTCCAAGGGATGTCAGAGCAACACAGACACAATGTCCCTGCTTAATAGACTGCAGTATGTATTGCTGTCAGGGGTGGACTAACTGCATACTGGGGATAGCCTATCTCCATGCAGTGCTAAGTCTGCAATGAATGGCTGCACAAGGAATCTCAGTTTGGGCCTCTCACTGCATGTGTCACAGCAAGGATGGTCTTTGCTCCCTTTCCCATGTTTGTTAGCCATGGAGAGCTAGCCAGTCCAGCTGGTAGAATTGCTAACTCAATGTCTCAGGGGAATGTTTCAAGACATGCAATAGCAAGAAGTCCAGAGCAAATCCAGGAATAAAAATCTAAATCTGAGACCTAGTTCTGTTTCAGAATCACAAACTCATCCTTCCTTTTCTTTAGATACTCCAATTGTGTTGATTGTTTTGTGTCAAAGACAAAGACAGCTCAGAAATTATGTAGGCTTTCAGCTATCACACAGTTATAAGTTTTAGTCATTGCCAATCTGGGCTATATATTTTGGACTGTGGGAGGAGTAAAAAGCTCCCTTTTGCCTTCACAAATCCTGTGAAAGATTTTACTGTGTAGGAATGCATGACACTAGTAGTGTAGGCATCCTACGTCAGCTACAAAATCAATTTTCATACTGCTTTAACAGAAGGTATTATCAGAAAGAGATTAAATGTTTAATCTTTCAAATATGTATCTCCTTAAATAGTAACACCCTGAAGTGAATTACTAAATCACCATTAAAACAGGATCGATATGGATTTACTACAAATATCTGAGAGACTGGGATCCCATTCTTCTGCTTTGGCAAGTGATATTATCGTGCAACAAAATGGCTGCCATTGGCAGGAGGCCCATTTTTATTCCTAATATTTAATTTCACATTAGGTTTGTATATATCTAAACTCCTTCATGCTGCTCCTCTCCCCATTTGCCACTGCAGAGCTTACCCACCTATTTCAGAAGAGAGAACCTTTCCCTAGACTCAAAAAAGCATCTTTCAGGTATAAAGAGCCTAGAGGAAGTGGGTTGAATGAAGAAGTCATCAAAAAGATTATAGGAGCTAATGCCAAACTTTTCAGGCTACTAGAATTCTCTGCCAAGGGGGGTATCCATCCAGATGACTAACTTATCAAACTTCAGCAGGTAGTCATGTTTATAAGTCATATAGGAGTTAATTTCTAGAGAACCTGTGTTGGTTGAAATGCATGGACTAAGTTGTACTGAGAACAGAGCTGTAATAGAGTAGGTTTAATATTAAATGGATTTGTCACATCACTTCTGTCATCGTTTCTATAAATGAAGCTGTTAGTTTAGGACCTCCTACATTTAAGCTCATCATTTCAAGAAGAAAAAACTGTGTTATAGATTCATTCATGGCTCTACTAGTCAAATCACCTATGCAAAATTCACAATATAAATGTCATGTCTGTCTAAATTTGAGTGAACTAATCAGAAGCCTCACAGCTTAGTGGTGCTATGCACATAACTGGGTGTCACAGCAAATATTCTTATTCTGTGGCTTTCAAAAATTACTTGCAAGTTCATCAGATATGTGGTCAGTCAAATAAAGAAAAGTTATGTTGTAGAAGCCACTCTATAAAAAGAATGCCATGCAATATATGCAAGGGTATGGAATGATCTTTAACAGAACAGTTGCTTAGTAAAGACAAAAACCTGCCACCAACATTCATCAGTGTGCCCAGGTTAAAAAGTGGGATTTGGGGACCCCACATTACATCTCCAGGTATTCTTGGTTCCTAAATTAACAGAACATTTTGTGGATGAGCCCAGGGATCCAAAAGCCCATTTTCTCTTGCATACCTCCAGTGTTGCTCAGCAGTCTGGGAGGTAGACAATGCCTTCTCCACAGAGCTCTTACTGAGATTCCCAGACAACTGCTTAGGCTGCAGGCTAGTTTCAGCATTTGGCTGTGCAGACTTTAATCAGCACAAACAATGCAAAAATACACATTGGAATGACTGCCCTATGTCATCTTGTGCCCCCATGCAAGTGCAGCCACCTTTCAACATTCAGAAGCAGCTACATTTGGGGATAATTATAATTTTAAGAGACTCATCTGCCCTAGCAGGACTCTCTTAAAGGAGCCCATTCTTCTGATGCTTTTCTGATAATTGGGGCTATTCTACCCTTGTTTAATTTAGGCTTTGCACTAACTCTTACAGACATCAAACCCCAAGGAATTTTAACCCTTCATTACTGTTTTTATTCATAGTATTGATTTAGTGACTTTTTATCATCTTTACCATTTGGATAAATAAAACCTCGGCAAAATTCACCTTGATATAATTTCATTATTCATTTTCCTAGCAGTTCACTTCAATCAAATGGTGTTTTCTTGTTAAGTGTTAGTCTAGATGTATTTTATTCCTTCACACCTTGCCAATAAAAGAAATTGTATTTTAGGATCTATATGCAAAAGTCATCATTCATTCCACAAGGAACTAGCAAACAACAATGCTTTCAGGGTGTCTTTTAGAAAATGCAATTGAATTAATTTTACTTCATATGTTCCACTTAATCATGAACAAGTTTCTACTTCATTGCTGTTGGAGCTCATCCAGAGAGTGTCTTCAATACTATAAATCCCCATTGAGAAGGAGAACAATTGTTTTCAGGGGTATTAAGTAAGATTCTAAAAACCTCTAACTAAAAATATTTGGCATGCATGTAATACTTTTGAAATCAAAGGATCTCAAAGCACTTTACAAAGGTCATTGAAGCAAGTTCCACAGCAGGGGTCAGCTAAGCAAATTTTGTTATTCTCATTTACAAATGGGTTAGCTGAGGCAACAATTGTCTATAGCTGAGTATTTTGCTGAAGGTTAAACAAGGCGCAAATGGCAGAGTCAAGAATAGAACACAAGAATCTGGACTCTCTGGTTGCTGACCTAACCACTTATGCTGTACGTTATTCACTGTTAAAATGAGGAATATGAAGCAGATTGATTGCTTAAGCCAACTTCACAGGCACTACCACACACTTATCAAAACCTTGGGGTTCAGGGCCTCTGTGTGAAGTTATTATTCACCAATAATGGAACAAGACCCTCCCAACCTGTAATTTCTCTGTGATGTAGGGAATTGTAACATTCATAGCTGACTGCATTGTTCATGAAATGTTACTGAGAAAACATCACAATACCACTGAAAATAAATACAATTTTGCAATCATAGCAGTCAATTTTTGTAAATAGTATTCATGGCTAAGGGGTCTCAAATTACCTAATAAATACGGTATTTAAAAACATTGCTATATCTCCCCAGTGTACCAAGATACCCAAGTAAGGAGTTTCACTTTTTAACCTCTTAATGTGAAGATCATTTCTGACATATGATGTTCAAACAATCTAAAACCCACCATTTGGGAGCCAGTTGATGAAAGGCTCACATCACCTTGAGCTCTGAGGTGAAAAGCAGAGAGAATGAAAATCTCCAGCAACATCAACAAAAGCCATGCAGAGAAATGAAATGTTTAGAGGCTAATAAGGTTTACCATTGCATGTTACAGTGAAACTCCAACTGTCCGGCATCCAGTGGTCCGGCACTCCTGATAGTCCGGCACCAACTGGAACCCGGAAGTGCTCCGGCCAGATGGACAATTGGAGCTGTTCTGCCCCCGGCTTCTCCAGGTCAGCCACTGGTCAGTTTCAGGAGCGGCTGACTTAGGGAAGCCGGGGGCAGAGCAGCTGGGGTGTTGCCAGGTAGGTCTCGCAGTGCTGCCCTCTCCCACGCCGCAGTTCCCCGCCAACCACCATCCCACCCCACCCCATCCCAGACCCCTCATAGCCCCCCTTCCGGTACTCCGGCATATCTGATATGACACCCTCTGGGTCCTAAAGGTGCTGGATTATCGGAAGTTTACTGTACTACTTTATTGTATTCATGTATAATACACTCATGGATAGAGGTTTCCACTGAGCTCAAAGCTGCATTGCGTTTGGCACTTGACATGTGACTAGTAAGAGACAGTGCCCAAACCAAAGAACAATAATCTCAGTGAAGAAAAGGAATAGATACAATGCAGAAGATGAGGAAATGAGGCAGAGCAATTGAAGCCCAGTCTATCCTAGAAAGTTTTGCTTCCATAACTATGTCAGTTAGGAGTATGCAAGAAGAATCTCATGTCCCCAGCTATGCCAGCATAACCCCCAGCATAGCTGCAACTACACCAACAGATGAGTGCTAGTCAACTGAGATGATAACTTCCAGGCAGTTGGTGTTACCACACTGGCAGAGCCCCTGTTGCATAAACTGAGTCTACACTAAGGGCTCTGTCAGTGTAGCTATACTGGCTAAGACTCTGTAATGAAGACATGTCCTAAGAGACTTGCCCAGGATCACTCATGAAATGTGGCAGAGCTAGAAAATGAACCCAACGTCTCTTGAGTTTTAGGGCTTCTCTGTACAGGAACATTTTACCAGTTATACCAGTATAATTATATGGCACAGTTATATCAGTGTAACTCCTCAGAGGAACACACTTATCCCAAATAAGAGAAAGATTTAGCTTTATCTAAAAAAGCTTTAGCTTTTCTGATTTAGCTTTATCCCCTTGCACAGTGATATAAGCAAAACTGTAAAAGGCAAAGCAAAACTGACAACACAATTATCAACATGGAGAGTTAAACTATATTGGTTTCAATTCACATATTAGCTGGTACAGCAGATGCATTTCCTCTGTATACAAGCCCTCAGTGCTTCATCCTTTCTAGGGGAGTTCCAGGAAAAATGCCAAATGTTTTAAACCTTCATCTGCAGTGAAGAACCAATGAGAACAAAGGTGTTTCCTGGATTCAGTACAACAATGTGTCCTGAAAGAGGTGTTGGTAGGAAACCCTGGTTCTATGACCAAGGATAAAGACTTGAAGTTACAGCAAATCCACTGGAGGTTTAGCTCTCCATGCCTGGCTAAACCCAGGGATGCCAGTGGTTTGGACCTCCACTCTTGGTCTCTAGTTTCAAAGGAAAGTAGAAGTCCATAGCACTCAAGATCTTCACCAATCACTTCTTGTTTTCTGTCTCACAGGAACTTAACGTCCTGAGTCATTATTCCTCTTCCACCTCCTTGCCTCAACCACAAGGAAGTCATATTCCTCCTCTCCCCATCCCCCCAGCCCACACACATAGGGGAGAGGAAGGAGCCTTCTGGAAAATGTTAATACTTCTCGCTCATTAGCAGACTCACAATAGTGTTCCTTCTGGCAGAGTGAGAGAATAGTGCTGGCCAAAACAAGGTAATTTCCCCCACAACTCCCAAATGTCAAGATGAAGATATAGAGTTGGGGAACACACTTGGTTAGCCTGGAACCCAACCCACTCTCCTTGACTATTCCTATCATCTAACTGATTACAGTGTCCTCTTAGCAACCATATAAAGGTGATTAAGATTCCCACGGGAACCTGGAAAGGGACATGACACAGGGAGCAAACTCATTACCCACTTCAGTTTTTATCTAGCAGAAAAGTTAGAATTCTAGATTCCTGCCCTCCCATTTGACCTACAGTACCTGCTAGAAATACTATGGGCTAATTAATGCTGCTATGACTCTTTCACATCCTTAGATGTAAGTGTAAATATTCAAGTCAATATTCAAGTTTAAGTCCAAAGCAACAGGTAAAGTTAATTGTAGTAACTCAAGGTAAATTACTTCTGGTAATCTTGTTTTTAAAAGAATACTTTGCCGACAATGATCTTGTTGAATAATATGAAAATATGATGTATGTTTATGATCTTTTAAGATTGCAATTTGTTTTGATTACCTCAAACAGCATCTGCTCTGTTCTTTCTTTACCCAAAGCACTAAAAAAATGCATAATCACAAAATAGCACTGTGCATATTTTGGGATTTACAAGTCTTTCTGCACATTTCATTAGAGAGGAACTTTTCCAAGGCAAACTTGAAAACATGTAACACCAGAAGGAAAAAATATATACCACATTTTGTTCGGAATATTTCATTTGCATTCCTACTACTGAAGGCACTAAGATTTGAGTAAGACCTTTCTGTCACACCTCAGATTCTGCCTCAACTGCAGTGCACTCATAATCTTACATTTATGGCATCCATGGGTGTAGTCAGACATATGCTATGATCACCATAGTGTACAATTTTTAATTTCCTCGGGGCAACATTTTTTTTATTGCAACTGGCAGGTTGTTGCTGTTTGAAGATGCTTTTTTGTTGTTCTTCGCCAAGCCTTTTATTAACTTACTGCTAGATATCACTCTGACTGCACATGCTGTGTTAGTGATAATGTTGTCTGTAATGGAAGGTCTACCTTGGCAGATTATGAGTATAAAATGGGCAGGGGGCAATTGACTTGTCAGAATATTTACAAATTTCAAATTGCTAGTTACACCCCTAATGACTTTTGCAATGAAAGAGATTGCAGTGTCACCATATCAACGCTGCATGACGTAAGTGAATAGGGGGAGAAGATGGGCTGAGACAAAGAAAACCCTTCTTAAAAGCTAATAGCTTTGAGTGGCATGAAAAACTGAAGGTGCATGGAAGATAAATGGATTTATACATTTTATTGTTGGAGACGTATGACTCCAAGTAGCTTTACGCAGATTTTAGTGCAAGGACACTTACTAACCCAAGGACCAAGTGTATTAGCCAGGGTGAAATATCTGTGCTACTTCACTATAGATCTGTGCAAAATTCCATAGCACCTGTCATTCAAAAAAACCAATACACTTGTGTACTATTTATTTTTCACTGTGTTTAATTATAGCATATTGTGAATAATTTTTACAATGGCCAGCTCTATCTCACTTCCTGTCATTGTACCTTACCTTCCAGGCTTCCCTTTGCTTTTTCTTTTCTATAACAGGAAATGGTTTTCAGTAGAAGAGGCAATCATTGAATGATCCATCCTCAATTGCCCATTCCCAGCTTCTGACAAACAGAAGCTAAGGACACCATTCCTGCCCTTTCTTGCTAGTAGCCATTGATGGACCTATCCTCCTTGAACTTATTTTGATCTGATAGGAACCCTGTTATAGTTTGGGCCTTTCCACCATCTCCTGGCAAAGAGTTCCACAGGCTGACTGGGAAGAAAGAATTTGTTTTATATCTCCTGTCTATACATTGAATTTAATTAGTGTGTTACGTTAGTGAAGGAATTAATAACATTTCCTTATTCTATTTTTCCACACTATTCATGTTTTTCTAAACCTCTAACATACCCCCCAACCCTTTAGTCATTTATTTTCCAAGCTCAAAAGTCCAAGTCTTGTTAATCTCTTCTCATATGGAAGCTGTTCCTTAACCCCTCATAATTTCTGTTCCCCTCTCTGTACTTTTTCATGAGGTATAAAGGATCTGCTGATGAAGGGTTCTGGGGTTAGCAGATCCCTGTCTAGACTGCCGTGCTGTGCCGACAAACAGCTGCTCGGCACAGTGCGGTGGCCATTTTGATTAAATGACGCGGTGGTTATTTAAATTGCCGCTTCATTTCCCTTTGTCATCCTGTCTCATCTACATGGCTCCATTGATGGAGCCATGTAGTCTAGACACACCCAGAATGACCAAAGTTCACCTTCCCCATTATCCACCAGCTGAAACTAAACTACCAAAGACTGATGCCTCCCCAACCAGCTTTCAGCTGTTTCATCATTGCTTTGAAATCGATGTCATAATGCCATTCATAAACACTCAGCAGTTCTAGTCTCCTCTAGATGTGTGTGGCTAAATCTCATGATTAGCAGCGCTTTCCTCGTAGTTCAATCCAGTAAGCTCTGAAACTTTTTACTCAAATATGCAGTTAAATATGCAGCCATATAGCTAATGCCATGATACTGCAGGTAACAAACATATGATCTTCATGGTCCTGAACACGTTCTATAGAAGTCAGTGACCAAACTCCCAGGGCGGACTTTGTGGGTGCAGGATTAAGGCCATAATTGCAATAAGTGTCTGAAAAGAAAGTCAACATTTGTTCAGTCACTCTCATGGGTCTTCTGGCATTTTCTTCTGTCATTCAGAATGTTGCCCTTTCTTATTAAATCGAAAATGTCTATACTCAGTGATTGAATTATCCAAGAGTACCTATTTAAAATGATCAAACTAAAAAGAGTAGAAGTTGTGCTGTCTCTTTCCAATATAAATGATTTGGCTCAAGAAAGGTTTTGATCTAATTAAATTGAGGATCTAATTAACTTGTCATTAAATTAAGTGAAGAGCACTATATATAGGCACAAATCCCATACACACTGAGAGGAAACTAATTGCGATACCCATATTTACAGACATAACCAGTGGAAAGCAAGTAATAAATTAAAAACAGAAAGAGATCACAAAAGCAAAGCAAAGCAAAGAAAACATGAAGGGATTGAAAGAAAGGAGATAAATACAGACACCGATACCAATTACCATTGTAACAGCACTAGAAAGGCTGATAGGCTAAAGCCTGTAAATTTGAAACCTGAAGAAAGTCTTCCAGGTTACAAGTGATCTAAGGCCTTGATTGTGTTAACTGAAATCAGAGTGGAAGTTGTCATGTACAACAGAAGCAAAATAACCATACTGCAGTGTAAATGATCTGCTGTTTACACTGCAGGGATATAACAAGGCAGTACTCCATCCAGGAACGTCTTATGGGACTACCCACACATAATAACTCCAATGATGTGGCCAGAATTTTAGACTCACCTGAGAGCAATCTGCTGATTGCTCAGGGGCACAACTAAATGCTCCTCTTTGAACAAAGTTGGCGTCTCTCTTCTTTTTGAACTTTAGGCAGGCTGTGGTTTGCTCCCACCTTCCCTGGAAGAGGGAAAATTCAGCCTTATCCATCCCATTGAGAACGCTGCACATGGTCTCCCCCTACTATCAGTCCAATAAAGCAATGGTGGGGGTTGGGATAGCAGTGAGGCCTCTTCCCCACTACACATACACACTCCTCTGCGTAGGTGGTGACAATGGAAACGGGTAAACTCCCCTAACACCTCCATACATGCACGCCTCAGAGCAGCCAGTTCGATGAATGTGGGAGTTCATATATCTCACAGAGCAATTGTTTCAGGCTGGCTATGTAATTGGGCAGAAGCCACTGCATCAGTTACACTCCAATCACCTTTCTAAGAGTCTGACAACATAACTCCAAAAAATCAGGACCCTAGGCATGTGCTTTTGTCTTAATTAGGCTCAAAAAAGAAACTAATCCAGTCCTGCGACTGGCATTGTGAAAACCCAGTAGCAATCTTTGTGTGCCATCTAAAGACGTGAATACAATTTTTGTTTTAAAATATACTGGTTATTTTTTTAAAGGTAAACTAAATAATGGGCTGTATCAAGAACAATAAAAGTAATTAGAAACCTCATCCCATCTACTGGCATGACCAAATGGAAACATTTCTGCCAGGCACTTCGGGCAATAAATGATAAACAAGCAGCACAGTTCCAGAAGCAAAGTTCTTCTCTGTTGCAGTACGTGCATAGCTACTTATACAGTGCTTCCCTGCATCAGTTTCCTATGCTCAGGCAAATCCCATCAAAGAAATTATGAGTTCTCTCACAACCCAGGCCTTGTTTTAACAAAGGAACATTACTGAGATTCAGAAAAGTGCAGCTTAGTGCTTGAGGCATGTTTGTAATAACTGGGACCTAACATACCAATCCCAATTGTGAGCCCCACTCTAGGAAAGCAGGTGGAAGCTCATTGTGTTATACCCTCTAACAGTAAACATTGATAGCAGGGGCATGAAAAGGAAACAGACTAATTAGTCCAAACAAAGATGATCCACTGATTCTATTCAAAGACTTTTAGATTGTGACTGGTAAACAGAAGGAGAATGAAACTGGACAGATTCATTGGTGTGTCAGACCTTAAGGCTCATTAATAAAGGGGGGGGGGGTCAAAATGGCCAGTAAAGATAGGTGACCTGGAAGGAGTGAGCTTTATCACAATGGCCACCACCCCCATGATCGTCTAAAACTTCAGGATCCTCTGTGATACCATCTTCATTGTCCTGATCCTGAGAGAGGTCCTGTCCAGACTGGGCCAGCAAGCAGGACCCAAGTAACAGCCCAGCTTCCACCAGCTCCAGCAAAATCTCAAGCCAGCTGGGAAGTGAGACTGTTTCCTGCTTTCGCCCCCTTTCCTCATAAGTCTGTTTCCTTCCCTCACCTTATTCTCCCTCACTCCAGTTTCTTACTTTTTTTCTGTTTAATGCGAGTCTGGCTTAGCCATCCCTGAACACAATACCAAAAAGGCAACTAAAAGCATTTCCCTCACCACCCCAAATGTGATACATGTTTGCTAGGGCTCAGAGTGGCTGATCAGGCTGTTTTTGCTGCACTTGTGTTTTTCCAGCAGCAATGCTGCAAAGAAGAGTCAGCACCGGAGACAGAAGCTGCATGTTCTTTCCCCCTTTGTGTGTTTGTCTTATTTTTTTCCATGGAAAAAATGACCCAACTTTTAACAGCGGCAGCACTAGCAGCTGTAGTCCATCTTCAGTAATTTTTCTGTCTTTTCCCCTTAAGGACAGTTACCACCATCTTTAATACTAACTAAAAGATGGTCACAAAGGGAGGTTTCCTTATTAAAAACATTTTACAGCTAAAGGAAATGGTAGTTAAAATGAACTCCTATACATTTCGAATGTTTGTGTTTTCCCTTTTATTCTGTATCTTTAATAAAAGGTTACAAAGATTTGATGCTGATAGTTGCCCTAGGAATAAGGAGGCTGAAGTCTCTCAATTCCAACCTCACACCTCGTTGAGCTATTTAACGTGGCACAGTGACATGTTCATGTGAACAGTTTTCATTCCCTGGCCCTGTCCATTTATTCCGTTAAAAAGGACACAACTGGCATCACAATGGCAGCCAGGAGATGTTTTCCCTTCTCAGCCCCTCAGCTGTTGACTTGTTCTATGGTTTTTGGCAAGTCACTTGAGGTCAAATTTCAGAAGCAACAATAAATTCTGAATCCCTCAATATCTGGGAGCTCATCTTTCAACAGTTTGACCCCCATTTTCAGAGCTGTAAAACCTCCACAACTCTTACTGAAATCAATAGGATTTGCAGGTACTCACTGTAGGCATCCAAATTAAAAGGCCTAGTCTGAAAATTAGTCTTAACCATTTTGTACATAGTGCACTTTTAAACTAGAGGTGGAGATTACCTCCATTTCAAATGTAATATTCATTGATGATATGTGGTATTTAAGTGCTAAGCATCAGTGCTTACTTTTGAAATTCTCTTTGCATAATGTATAGCCCAGTTTATTTATGTCTATATCAAATTAAAGAGTCTCTGAACTTTCATCTGAAACACAGAGCAAGGTCCAACCCAAAAGGTTAACTTCTCTTGTTTTCTGTCCCTCTCAATTTCCAGATTTGGACTAGACATGGAAATGGAAGAATTGTGTAAGAAACCTAATCTGTTCCTGCAACACTTCCAGTCTGACCACAAGAAAGAAAAAAAAAGCTCTCTCAAAAGACAACCTGTTTTCAGATTGTCTGTGAAATCGATATAGGGATATCCAGAAAATGCGGAGTAGAAGTGGCTAGGTATCCACGTGTGCTTATAGAAGCAAACTGACAAACACTGGGAGATGTATCCATCACTTTCCATTTTTGTCTTCTCCAGCCCCTCCTCTTCATGCAGGTTGCAATCTAACCTATAGTGGAATTCTGGTGGAGTTTTGCACATTAAAATTAAATTGCTCTAAAGAGAGTCATCTTTTCACGTGTTGCTTAAATATGTTACAGAAAATAGTTTAGATTTTCAAAGGGTCTAGTAATTGCGGTCCTTCAATATTTGGGTGACCTCAGATTGAGATATCTTAAAAAGGAGTTATAGGATTTTTTGCTCAGCACTTTCTGAAAATCAGGTGGTCTTAATGCACCCTAAAACTGAGGCTCTGAAAATTGCTGACCACTGTTGAAAAATTAAACTACATTTTTTTACATTCCATCATGGAGGTAATGTAGATTTGTGTGTGCTAATCAGTTATATTATGTGCATAGCAATAATTCCTGTTCCAAGGTAATTTTCAAAATAATCTCAGGCATCATTTTCTTTTTCATTCACAGTTTCTTCAATCTACACAAAATAACCTTGCGTTTGCAATCAGTAGCTTGACTGAAATATTGGATTAGAAATCATAGCGCATGATCAAATTCAAAGTTTCAAATAGCAAAACATTGCTTGCTCTTTCCAGAGTAGTAATATCAGGATCTCTCTATCATCTTGTTGTGCAGTGAAGATATTCATTTCCATTAACAGGCCTGAATTATACATATGGTAGTTTTCAGTTATTATACGTGACTGAAACAGAAAGTCAGTCCTACACCAGAATGGCAACTCTGCAAATAATTGTATATCAAGGTCAACCCACTGATTCACTTTCCTTTGCTGCAGGAACATTTCTAACTCAGGAAGCTATTAAAATAATTTGCTATCTTAAAATCGAATAAAATAGCTTAATGTTATTTTATACATAGACTCATTCTTTATACACAGTATTCTGAGTGAAAGTGTACGTAATGTTAGCAGAAGTTTGGCATGAGTGCAATAATATTTTTTTATTATTTTTCCTTATTGGGTGGTAAAACTTGTTGTCCTCCTAACAACGTCCTCAGTCTTGATTGTTCTTATAGTTTCTTTCCCCCAACCCTGTATTTTCCATGGAAAATAGCTAGTAACCTTTGCTAAGGGAATCAGCAACATTAGAAGTTCTCCAAAAAGACCTCTGGTTTTCCACCTCATTTCACATAATCATGGCTTCTATAACCTTTATGACTCCTCAGTACATGCCCTTGAACAAGGAGGATTACAAGTTAACTGACCAAGGGAAATAGCTAAAACTAAACACATTATTTATCTGGGCTCTTGTGACAGCCCTGGAGTAATGGACAAATCATTTCAGACAATTTCTCTTTTATTGCTTTAACTTCAGTCCTCTGTTGCACTTATGTATTTCATTTTAACTCTTTCGTCTTCAGAAAGTTACTAGTGTGCTAACTTGTTTGTTACTAGGAGAGTTGTAGAAACTTAGAATCTTTTTACCAGTGGTACAAATCTTTACTGGCACAAATGATATGTTACTGACTCAAGTAGGAAAACATTCAGTGCACTGCCTTCTTGAAGCTGAGAAACCCTTAGAACTTTCCTTCAGATACATCATTTCCTTTTACACCGTGATACACCTGCAGTGAGTAATCAGTCTCTTATTCCATTACTTAATATTATACATCCTTAAAACTCTATTAGACTTCAATGCAAGTGATTTCATGTTTATTCGATATGCAATTTTAACTTATTCTCCCCCCAGCTGCCTCCAAACATTTCTGCGTACATCAGCAAGGTAATTGTATCCCTTACATGTGATTTCTAGGACTATGGTAGCAATCTCTAATGCTTCTGTATTATTTTTCAAAGACCATCTGGAGGCAGAGGATAGTCATGCTGCTGACTGAATTCTGGAAGTAGGAACTCCCTGTTTCTAGACCCCCTCTGTCAATTAATATTGCCCGCTGAGTACAACCCATGCTACAGAGCAACCAGCACAGAAGGCCAAGGACAAGCCCCACCATGAGCATAAGAAACACTCTTTTATGGGTATAAGAGCAGGTACCCACAGAGGACTGTGCATAAGAAACATGTTACCTTCCTGAGCCATGGCAGGTGGGGTGGGATGTTATTTGCAGATCTCATGAAAGAAGCCCTAAACTGGAGGATAAGGCAGAGAAATGCACCCGTTAGTACCACTGATGACCTCAGCATCACGACGTGTGAAGCACAGGACACATGGTGGCTCCAGCTACCTCATTGGTGCCACCTCACCGACATATAAGCCAACCAGCCAGCTCCAACAATCAAATCACGGCTCTCCACAGTCTCCACAGGAACGGACTCTGGTATGTACAGAGATATTTCTGTTGCTGTGGAACTTGTTTCTACCTTGGCCAGCATCTCTACTCCATTTGGGCCCATACAGTCTCTGGGATATCCCTGTGCCCAAGGATGAACCATTACTCCTGTTGCAGGAAAGGCCCCATAGCAATCCATCAGATTAGTACTTGACATTTCCAATAGAACTGTCACCTGACTCAGTGGAGTGCCACAACATTGTTCAGGGTTCTTCACAGCTGCAGAAATGTTGGTGGGACTGGCAGTCCAAAGCGTCCTTACCCCCCCTTCCTCCCCGGGGAAGCCTGATACTGCTTCCCATGTGTTTACCCAGACTTGATAGGCTACTTTGTTTTGGTCCCACTTCACTCCTCTGGCACTTGTACCATAAATGTCAGATTCCATTGTGTGTGTTTCTGTGTGTGGGGGGGGGAGGGGTCTTATTCCTCCCTCACATATCAGTCAGCTCCATCAGTCTATGAGGTGGAAAATGTGGAATTGGAACTGCTGTTCTGGCCAGAGCCACCTTGTCAATGAATGAGGCAGTCATCCATTTGCCATTTTTCTCACCAACCACTAGCACTACCAAGACCAAAAGGTGGTTACTGACTTGCAGATTCCAATGGAGGAAGTCCAGGATCCTCAGCATCATTTCCTGGATATCCTTCAGCCACAAGGACTGTCCAGGTTGCCCCCTCCTATAAATGAAGCCATACTGGCTTACCCCAGGTGCTCTGGTACACACCAGCATCCTGTGCTCCCACCCCAAAAAGAGCCAAGAGATGCTATTTCATGCTGGCTAAAGAGATTTTTTTGCTTATGACCCAGGCTCCGAACTTCACTGGTTCAAGCAGCTGAGAAGTGGACTTGTCATAGAAGTCCAATCCACTGGCAGAGGTGCCAAAACTGCTAGCCCTTCAGGGCAGGAAGGTTTCTTACTCAGTGGGACCAGAGTTCTATGTGGCTAATTATCAGGTTCTGCTGGCTAAGTATGACTTCAGAATTGGTATCAGGCTGGCAGAGCTTAAGAACAAGCACCCTGCAGATGACTAGGCCCAGTTCCAGGCCTTGGAAGATGAAGGAAAATTGGTGGCTGAAGTGGCCCTCCCCAAACTACGGTGGATGCAGTAGCACAGGGTTATTCTCCATCGACCAATCACTAGAAGGGAATGAAATATACTTGGAAAGGGGGTTCACAGATATTTGCCGACAACAGGATGGGGAGAAAAGAAGGAGGAGTTGCATTGTATGTAAGAGAGCAGTTTGATTGCTCGGAGCTCCAGTATTTAGAGGGAGAAAAGACTGTTGAGAGTCTATGGGTTAAGTTTAGAGGTGGAAGCAACAGGAGTGATGTTGTGGTTGGGGTCTGCTATAGACCACCGGATCAGGTGGATGAGGTAGACGAGGCTTTCTTTGGACAACTGAGAGAAGCTTCCAGATCGCAGGCCCTGGTTCTCATGGGCAACTTTAATCACCCTGATATCTGTTGGGAGACCAATACAGCAGTACCCAGACAATCCAGGAAGTTTTTGGAGAATACTGGGGATAACTTCTTGATACAAGTGCTGAAGGAACTGACCAGGGGCCATGTCAGCTTGACCTGCTGTTCACAAACAGGGAGGAACTAGTAGGGGAAGTAGAGGTGAGTGATAACCTGGGAAGCAGTGATCATGAGATGGTAGATTTCAGGATCCTGACCTAAGGAAGAAAGGAGAATAGCAAAATACATGTTCTGGACTTCAGAAGAGCAGACTTTGACTCCCTCAGAGAACTGATGGGCAGGATTCCCTGGGATGCTTAAATGAAGGGAAAAAGAGTCCAGGAGAGCTGTCAGTATTTTAAAGAAGCCTTATTAAAGACACAGGAAAAACCCATCCCGATGTACAGCAAGAAAAGCAAATATGTTAGGTGACCAGATTGGCTTACCAAGCACATCCTTGGTGAGCTTAAATACAAAAAGGAAGTTTACAAGAAGTGGAAACTTGGACAGATGACTAGGGAGGAGTATAAATATATTGCTTGAGAATGCAGGGGAGTTATCAGGAAGGCGAGAGCACAATTGGAATTGCAGCTAGCCAGGGATATGAAGGATAACAAGAAAGGTTTCTGCAGTCATGTTAGCAATAAGAGGGTGATCAGAGAGGGTGTGGGACCCTTACTGGATGAGGGAGGTAACTTAGTAACAGATGATGTGGGAAAAGCTGAAGTACTCAATGCTTTCTTTGCCTCTGTCTTCACGGACAAGGTCAGCTCCCAAACAAATGCACTAGGCAATGCAGTATGGGAAGGAGGTAGACAGCCCTTGGTGTGGAAAGAACAAATTAGGAACTATTTAGAAAAGCTAAACATACACAAATCCATGGGCCCGGATTTAACGCATCTAAGGGTACTGAGGGAGTTGGCAAGTGTCATTGCAGAGCCTTTGGCCATTATCTTTGAAAACTTGTGGAGATAGGGGGAGATCCTGGAAGACTGGAAAAAGGCAAATGTAGTGCCCATCTTTAAAAAAGGGAAGAAGAACAATCCAGGGAACTACAGACCTGTCAGCCTTACCTCAGTCTCTGGAAAAATCATGGAGAGGATCCTCAAGGGATCCATTTTGAAGCACTTGGAAGAGGGGAGAGTGATCAGAAATAGTCAACATGGATTCACGAAGAGCAAGTTGTGCCTCGCCAACCTGATTAGCTTCTATGAGGAGGTAACTGGCTCTGCAGATATGGGAAAGTCAGTGGATGTGATATACCTTGACTTTAGCAAAGCTTCTGACAGGGTCTCCCACAATATTCTTGCCAACAAGTTAAGGGAATATGGATTGGATAAATGGACTGTTAGATGGATAGAAAGCTGGCTAGACTGTGGGGCCCAATGGGTAGTGATCAATGGTTCGATGTCAGGTTGGCAGTTGGTTTCTAGCAGAGTGCCCCAAGGATCTGTTCTTGAACTGGTTTTGTTCAACATCTTTATTAATGACATGGATGAGTGGATGGATTGCACCCTCAGCAAGTTTGCAGATGACACTAAGCTAGGGGGAGAAGTAGATACACTGAAGGGCAGGGATAGGGTCCAGAGTGACCTGGACAGATTAAAAGCGGCAAGGAGTCCTGTGGCACCTTATAGACTAATTGAAGTGTTGGAGCATAAGCTTTCGTGGGCAAAGACCCACTTCATCAGATGCACACAGGACTCCTCGCCGCTTTTGCAGATTCAGACTAACATGGCTACCCCTCTGATATTGGACAGATTAGAGGATTGGGCCAAAAGAAATCTGATGAGGTTCAACAAGGACAAGTGTAGAGTCCTGCACTTGGGATGGAAGAATCCCAAGCATTGTTACAGGCTGGGGACCGAATGGCTAAGTAGCAGTTTGACAGAAAAGGACCTGGGGATTACAGTGGATGAGAAGCTGGATATGAGTGAACAGTGTGCCCTTGTAGCCAAGAAGGCTAATGGCATATTGGGGTGCATTAGAAGGAGCATTGCCAGCAGATCCAGAGAACTGATTATTCCCCTTTATTCGGCTCTGGTGAAGCCACATCTAGAATATTGTGTCCAGTTCTGGGGCCCCTACTATAGAAAGGATGTGGACGCATTGGAGAGGGTCCAGTGGAGAGCAACCAAAATGATTAGGGGGCTGGAGTGCATGACCTATGAGGAGAGACTGAAGAATTTGGATTTGTTTAGTCTACAGAAGAGAAGATCAAGGGGGGATTTGATAGCAACCTTCAACTTCCTGAAGGGAGGTTCCAAAGAGGATGGAGAAAGGCTGTCCATAGTAATGATGGATGGCAGAACAAGGAGCAATGCTCTCAAGTTACAGTGGGAGAGGTCTAGGTTGGATATTAGGAAAAATTATTTTACTAGGAGGGTGGTGAAGCACTGGAGTGGGTTACCAAAGGAAATGGTGGAATCTCTATCCCTAGAGGTTTTTAAGTCTCGGCTTGACAAAGTGACTTAGTTGGGATTGGTCCTGCCTTGGGCAGGGGGCTGGACTTGCTCTCCCTTGGTGTAGATAATGCTTAATTCTGCCATTAATGCAGGAGACAGGACTTGATGACCTTCTGAGGTCTCTTCCAGCTCTATGATTCTATGAACAGAGTAATGGGGACACTCAAGTAACCTGAGTTCTATTCCAGGTCAAGGGTGCCATTTATGGGGAGCTTAGGCGGGGGGAGGGGGACAGCAGCCTCCCCTCCCAATTTTAAACCCCTGGATTTCATACTTGATGCCTGCTTAAGGCCCATTTCCTCACTCCAGAGGCAGTTCTTAAATGCAATGGAGTTTGAGCTGCTTGAAGCTTTGCTTTTGGGGCAAGTAGTTTGTTAGAAAAAGGAGGCAGGGTGATTAATAATAATAAGAGGCTGAGCATTCAGGCAACTGAAGGATTGTTAGATCATCATGAAAACAATGCTGAGTACTCCACTTAAAAGAAAAGGGGGAAAAAGAGTAGGAATGAGTGTTGTGCTGCAGGGATCTGCATTTGGACCACTGCTGTTAAACTTTTCATAAATGTTCTTGGGAAAGGGGTGAACAGTGACTAATCCAAAGCTGACTGCAAAGAGTTACAAAGGGATCCCACAAAACTCGGTGATTGAGCAATACAAGGGCAGATGGAATTCAGTGTTGATAAGTGCAAAGTAATGCACATGGGAAAATGTAATTCTAACTAGAGAGACAAAAATGACGGGGGTCTAAAATAGCTGTTACCACTCCAGAATGAGATCTTGGAATCCTTGTGGATAGTTCCCTGAAATCATCTTTTCAATGTGCAAGTGGCAGTCTAAAAACCTAAAAGGCTAACACAATATTGGGAATCATTAGAAAAGGAGTAGATAATAAGACAAAATACCATATGACCTCTATATAAAGTCATTGTATGCCCACATGTTGAATACTGTATGCAGATCTGGTCACCCCATCTAAAAAAAGATATACTGGATTTGCAAAAAGTACAGAAAGGGCAACAAAAATAATTAGAGGGTTAAGGAACAGCTTCCATGTGAGCAGAAATTAGCAAGACTGGGACTTTTCACCTTGGAAAAAATGACTAAAAGGTAAGGGGCTATGTTAAAGGTGTAGAAAATCATGAATGGTGTAAAAGAAATAAAATAAAGAAATGGTATTAATTCCTTCATTAACATAAGAACCCGACCCAATTACATATAAAGGCAGCAGATTTAAAACGAACAAAATAGGCAACAGGGAATCGATCATGATGATTGCCCCTTCTGTTTATTCTTTCTGAAACACCTAGCATTGGCCACTGTTGGAAGACAGGATATTGGGCTAAGAGGACCATTGGTCTGACTCAGCATAGCCATTCTGAGGTTCTTACATACAGCTGAAATGTATTTTCCCCCTGCTGTAACCCAGTAGACCTCATTCCCCTTCCAGACTGGGGACAGAGAGTCCTGACGGGATCTCTCTTCACAGAGTTAGTAACAAAGTAAGAATAAATATTAAAATTTTAAGGCTAACCAGTGTTCCTTAAATGATTTGCCACAAGATGTCAGAATATGCTAGTGTTAGAGCTAAGTGGGTTCTTTTATATAGGAATTAAATACAGTGTGCCTGTCAGTAACTGCTAAGTTTTCTGCCAAAAAAAGTAGTTTTCCAGTGCCCAGCAGTCCCTGGATAGAGATGATATGGGGGAGGGAAGGCAGATGGGGTTGGTTCCCCCCCACATTTGGTGCTTGGCTTGTACTGGGCATGCTCAGTAACACTGCTGAAGTCTCTGTCCTCAGTCCGTTCCCCTCATGCTTTCACTCTCCCCACCCCCCCACCATCGTGGCATGCACAGGTTGCCACCCCCTCCTCACCAAAGTCTGAAATGGTGTCCCTATTCCATGTTCTGCAGTAGTTACAGGTTCTTCTGCCTCATTCCTGTAGAATTTCTCCCCAGCCCGTTCCTTTCTGTCACATTCTACACCCCCACATATCTGAGTCAGGCAGAAACAGGCTTCCTGCTCTCAGTTCCAATGTCTGGCAGCACAGCAGCGCCTGACAATCAGAAAGAGTAAATGCAGGGAAAGTCCTGCTCAGTTCCTGACACCCTAGGATAGGGTATGTTCAAAGCAAATACAACTTCTGGGGAACTCTCCTGCCAGCCTCTACGAACTCTCTCCTGAGCATATGAAAATGATTTTCAGATGCATCTGTGTGCCAGATTTGATGGATTTTTCCTCAGACAGCAATATTCAGATCTCTCCCTGGCAACCCTTCTGCCAAATTTCAAGTCTCCATGCCAAACTATGGAGGCATTAAAATGGCTTAAACACTTGATATAATATATATATTTTTTACCACAGTCAAAACATTTTTCTCCAACCTCTTTTTCTGAGCCATTTTTGCTGATGATTTCCAAAAGCATTTAGCCAAAAATCTGGCATAAAAAAATACCAGCCTAAACAGTTAAAATTAGGCAAAGTTATAAGCAATTGAAAACAGAATCTGAAGAAGTGGGGTGTGCCCATGAAAGCTCATGATACCATATATATGTTTTGTTAATCTATAAAGTGCTACCAGATCATTTGTTGTTTTTTAAGTTTATCCTGTACAGATTAACTTGGCTACCCCCTGAAACCTCTAATAGAAAGTTAGGCAACTTTAACTGAAGGCCTCACTGCTAGCTCTGTTTAGCTATTAATATACACATAACTATTGTGTCATGTAGTATCTGCAGCAACAAGGATTAGATTCAAATATCCAGGGGTGTCTCTTAATGTAACACAGAACTCATTTGGGACCCAACCCCCGGGCACCTTTTGGAGGCAATACTTCCTGCTCACAAACATTAAGCCTCTGTATAGCAGAGAAAACTTAATAAAAAGAGAAGAGTAATTTGGGAAAATACCACAACTGTGATTCAAATACTTCTGACCACAAGCAAAATTTCCTAAGTAAACTATAAGTTTACAATCAGTTTCACTACATTGCTCAGGTGTGTGAAAAATCCACATCCATGAGTGATGCAGTTATGTCAACCAGGCCCATTGACTGGGGCAGGGTGGAAGTGGGAGAAAAGAGAAGAGGGAGAAAAATTGCCCTGGGGCCAGTCTATTCAAAGAGGTCCAAGGCTCCCGGGTGCCAATGCTGTTACTACTGCAGCAGTGGTGGCAGCTGGTGCCCCAGGTCCTTTAAAAATCTGCACCAGAGCACCAAGTATGTCTCTAAAGGTTGCAGGGTGTGCAGTGTGCTCTGGGCAGCACTTTGGACTGGCTGGCCCCAGTCCCACCCTTTCCAGGAGCACAGAGTCTCCCCCCAATCTTGCTCAGGGTCCCACAGAGGCTGTCCACTGCCTGATACCAATCTACCCTCCCACCAGTGCAGATTGTACTATGATGAGAGGAGAGCTTCTCCCACTGACAGTTAATCCACCTCCACAGGTGCCATGCCAATGAGAGAAACACAGCAGCCTTTGTCTTGTCAAAGCAATGCAATTCTCTTGAGCTCTGCTGAAGAGGAAGAGGCACGAAATTAAAGCTCTCCCCTCATCTGGTGATCTGAGGTAACCAATTGCAACCCAACTGAGCATGCCGAATTTTTCACTTAAAGATCACTGAGCGAAGCAGAGACTCTAATCTTGCAATTTTAAAAAAAAATCTACTGAATAGGCAACAACTCTGTGAGAGGTCTGGGGCTGGACCAACCCTGGGGAAAAATTAGCGCGTGCTCATCAGCTGCCAGCATCTAAATTCTCCCTCCAGCTCCCTCTCCCCCAGCACCTCCACTAGCCAACTCCTTCCCTTGCCTCCCAGCACCTCCCACTGCCATGAAACATCTGTTCTGCAGCATTCCAGATGCTCCCGGAGGGACAGAGAGGAGCAAAGAATATGACATACTCAGGGAAGGAAGTGGGGCAAGGGTTGAGCACCCCTGGCTAAAGGGGATGTTGACACCTATGCTCGACTGCCCTCTTTGTGAACAATATACCATAACTGAGGCAGGTAGCTATTCTTCCCCCTGGAGTCATTCCAGGGAGAAAAGAATCTGCCATAGTTTTAAATTGTTCTCGTCTGACCACATGTCTCTGAGTCTAGTCTGCCTCTCGTTCCACCAACCCAGAGGACATAAGTTAAAAGGATTCCCTTCCCCATCAGGACATATATTCAGAGTAGGATCCTGTTTGTGTGGTTTTTACTTAATGCTCAGATAATATAATGAGGGCTGCTCTATAAAAACTTGAGACATATTTTAGTTTTCTCTTCCTCCATTACTCTCCCTCCTTCCCTTGCAGAATGATCAGTCTTGATAGCTTTAGCAGCAACTTCTTCAAAGAGTGCAATGTCCCTCCACAACCAAATGCCATAGGGAGCACAGTCTGAAAATTATCACTGATATTAGCTGAGTGTATCCTCTTCTTCCACATAGTTGCAGTCACATTGGAGCCCCATATAGCAACTCTGCACCTCCTGTGTCATTATAAGTGCTTGTCAATTTAAAAAATTGAGTTCAAAGAAGATTAAGGAGCAGTAAGAACTTAAGGAAATGCAGCCAGAGTTTGTCAACAGTAGGAAGTCATAATGTATTAGAATAAGTTTTAACATGATGTTAAACATACCGCAGCACTAAGCATAAACCAAGACTTGTGTTTCACACCATGTCAGCTGGTTGTGATTAACTGGCCAGGGGAGAGAGGGAGGGAGTTAACCACAATCAGCGGAGATGAAGTGAAACAGTATATGGCCTGGTTTACACCTTATGAATTAGCAAGTTTCCTAATGACTATTCAGCCAAACAATCCCACAAGCATCTACATGCATAGACATCTGCTTGTGATCATTCGGTAGCTGGACATGAAACATACTAAAAACCAAAAGTAGATTCACATGTACAATTTTAAGTAGGCAAATGCTGGTGTATGCTTTTGAGGAAGTGTTGAGACCCAAATTTGATGGCACTGCAGAAAATTTGGCCCAGAGATAGAAGTTCAGTTACAAAAAGTAAGATTTTGTTTTTCTACAGTTGCTTTACTGACCATGACTAAATTTCACCATTTCTACTTTCTAAAACCAAAAATACAGACATCAGATTAAAGCCAAAAAGATTAAAAATAGTTTCATTTACACATCATTAAGTGCAATTTTTGTATAACACAAAAGGTTAATATCATAACAACTTATTAAAAGAATTTCTGTGAACCTCATCAAGAAAGTTAATAATTTAGATGCTACATGAGCTACAAGAAAAATTCCTCTGACATACTTGCCTGTATAATGCAGCAGTTTTCAAGGTTATTCCTTTCATATGTCTTTAATGGAAGTAACTGCTTCTAACTGGAAAATGACACACACTTTGAGATTTATTATTTCAGTAATTGCATTTCAGTTGCTAATTAAAAGGAGAGCCAAGATGACTATTTCAGAGAGAGATGAAAATGTGACATTTTCTGAAATTGTGTGTGTGCATATACATGCACACACAAACTCCCTGTTTTTTTGCACCTCACACATGCCCAAATACAAGCAATATGCATGTGGAGTGAGACGCTTCTGGAGAAACCCCAGAGTGTGACAGATAGGAATGCAAACTGGTGACCAATCAGTTACAATGTGCAATATGTTAGATCCTACAAATGTCTTCCAACGGTGAAGGAAACAGAAGAGTTTGGGAGTGGGGGGTGTCAGAAAAGAGGAACTCCTGGGAAGCCTATCACAGGTGTGACTACTGGGATCCAGAGGCCTAGCGCAAAGTCCGTGGAAATCAATGGAATGATTCTATTGACTACAACAAACTGGAGATTATGTTCTTAGAGAGGGACTAGGATGGCTAGGCTAGAGTCCCACCCTAGGAATTGTGAAGGAAAAGACTAGGCAGAGTCCCTTGAAGGGCAAGGGAGAAAGTCACTCACCAAAAGAACACTGAAAAGGTTCCATGCATCAGGAAGATAAGTGAGATGGGAATGGGATGAGCCTTCTGTAATTATACTTGTGATAGAAAGGAGGAGTGCTGGCCAGCACTCAGTGACTAAAGGGTTAAACTCAGATAGCTAAGAGTGTTGGCAGAAGAACCAAAGGGGGAGAATGCTAAAAATTAAAGTGTAAATATATACCTACTGCCTGCTCTGTGTGTGAGTTCTAAGTTAGAGGAAGCAAGATGAAGTAATCAAATGGATTTACCATGCCTACAAGAAATATTGGGCATGGGAATGGATTGGGCCTTGAAGTATGGATCAGTATAGATCATGAGTAGCTAGAGAAATGTATGTTTAGTTGCGATCAGGATATTTTTCTTTTATTTTGCTGTTTAGTTACACTTTTCTGTGTGACATCTATGTGCTCCCTTCCCACTCATTCACTATACCTAAGCTGTGTTAGTGATACCATTTTTCTGTGTTTTAATCTGCTCTTTTCTCAGTTGATTTGTAACACCTAGCAACCAAGTATGCTTTATCAAGTATATCTTTTCGTTTTGTTAATAAAATCACCCTTTAAGGCAATGAGTTGATTCTTGTGCAACTGCAGTTTGTTTTCTGTTTTCTTTTTCACACTCTCTTGTGATAAAAGAGCTTGGGATACTCCTTTGGAAGAAGTTGAAGTGATTCTTCCTAGATTTTAAAAGGAGTTAGGCTGCCACCATCAAGTGTCCATCTCCCAGTGCCAGTGAATCTGTGGCTCTGGGGAGTTTTTGTAAGCAGAAGCTTATAGAGGCAAGGTTTTTTTAAGGTCTCTCATAGGCCCCCACCTTCTGCTGTCAGAGTGCCAGAGAGAGGGGGGAGAACAGCCCTGACAATACTCAAGGCTTAAGTTCTATTCCTAGAAAGACTGGCAATTTGGATAGATTCTTACTTTAACTGATTCACTCTAAGGTGAATTGCACCCACAGTTAATAGCAGCATCTCTTTTTCACAGGAAGATGCTAGCTTTTGAAAAACTGTTACTGTGCCTTCCGGCAGAGATAGACAGATGTGCCAGCTCTTTTTGATCTAGCACACTTGAAAATGTATGAGAAATAATCTCCCTTCATGCATCAGGACATAGGCATCAGCATGGGCTAGTTACCTGAGCTCAGACCCAGGGGAACTGGGGTGCCCCTGCTGTAATTCTATGTTACTATTTTTAGAATGATAGATGGAATAGAGCTGGTCCATGCCTGTCTATCCAAGCTTTGAGGCACAAACGCAGCCGTAACATAAACATACTCTTTGAGGCTCTTGTTTTTTGTCAAAGGGAATTTCAATTTTTTCCCAGGGTTCACTGAGGCAATGAGAAGGAAGACAAAGAAAAACAGATGAAGGGAATTCACACTAATATATATTAATGTAGGATCTCTCTCAAAAAAGCATTTTTAATTCAGGTTTCTTTGAAAATCATTCTAGTGCTGTGGCAATTAACTGAGTAACTTTCTTGCCTCTTTTGTCTTTTCTCTCTGGCAATAGTCATCTCCAGGATCGATGGAGATATTATGGGGAGCATCTCATCTTTTACTGCCATTGTGTTGATGATTTACAGAAATGGTCTTGAGCTAGGCAAAGAGATAGAGGAAGAGTGAGGTAAGAGTCAGGAAATTGAAGGAGGGGGGGAGCAAATGACAAGCCTAAACTTTCATGTGTAATAAGAACACTACTGATTCTTTTTGTTCCTCCTTCACTGCAAGTTTTTTAAATTAGTCATTTTAATTTCCCTCTCTGTTCAGAATTGTATAGCCTATATAAAAGTAGCAAATATAACAGAGGGCTGAACTAAGAGAGGGATTTTAAAAAGTTTGTCATTAGACTACTGCAGCCCTTCCCAAATGGATATAGTCTTTGTGTAAGAAGCCCCACTGACTTTAATCGAACTACTTGGGTAAATAAGGATTCCTCCTCAATTAAAGACTATGGGAAATTTACATGAGCATGGAAAGGGAAAGCATTACAAGACTGAGGATTTAGAACAGTGTTCTAAACCACTTAACTCCCTCTGAATTTTTCCCTCTTGCTTCGCTTTTTAAAAATAGACCAAATTAGGCCACTACATGAATGACCACTGTAAAAATGTCTGTACGGAAACTTTTGTGCAATCATGTGCTATACACATTGAGCCTGATTGATGTCCCCATTTGTTGTCACATAACTAAATGACAAACGTGCATAGAGTTTTGCCAAATCAAAAGGATAACATCTCACTAACTTTGCATAGGAGTGGAGGACACAAGGCTCTGGAGAACTAGGTCCAGTATTATCAAGGAAATCAGAAAACATTATGCAAAATTAAAATTGCCTACTGCTGCTGCAAGACCTTCTAGAATGCAATGGGAGGCCAAACAAATCTCTGAAAAAGAGTCAGCCAATGCAACATAAAAGTAACATAGTTGCAGGGAAAGATTCCCTCTATGCCAAGCAGAAAAGTCTTGGGCTACTTTAAAAGCAGTGTCTGAATGGTATGATTTTTAAAATGCCTTAATTCAATAATAAATTATTTTTACTAGCTACAGAGCCTCCTTCCCCTCAGCTGGGAGGTGGCATGTCCCATGAGATGCTGCAAATTGTCAGCTATTCACAGGAGATCATCACAGTTCTTCTTTGACAGAACTGCTTATTGATTAATGAATATACACTCTGTAAGCTCATAAGGTGCCTCTCTGAGCTGCCTATAAGCATCAAGGAGCCGTTTATGACACTCCAATTGAGATTCACCAAAAAACAACAGGTAACTATTGTAAGCGCCTATGTGCCAACAATGGAGTCATACAACAGGAGTCAAACAGGGCTGTATCATTGCCTCAACCATGTTTGAAGTCTCTATTGCAGTCATTTTCAACCTAATTTCTGGGAAGCACCCAGCTGGCATTGAAATCATCTACAGAATGGACAGAAAGTTGTTTAGGCTTAGCAGGCTGAAAGCTCAGAGTAAGATTTCCACCACATGTATAGTGGAACTTCAGTATGCTGATGACAATGCAGTTTTTGCCCACTCAGAGAGGTCTTCAGGCTATCCTGAATGTGTTTGCTGATGCTTATGCATGTCTTGGTCTCACCCTCAACACCAAAAAAATCAAAGTGATCCATCAGCATTCTCCAAATGAGGTACCATGTGTTCCATCTATTAAAATAAATGGAGAGGCACTGGAGAATGTTAATCATTTTCTCTACCTCGGAAGTTGTCTTTTGTCCAGGGCAGAGATTGATGTGGAAATCCAGCATTGTCTGAGCTGCGCCAGTGCAGCGTTTGCTCATTTATGGCACGGGATTTTTGAAGATTATGATATTCAAACAAACACCAAACTTCTTGTCTATCAAGCCATCATTCTCCCAACACTGTTGTATGGATCTGAAATCTACAGACATCACTTGAAAGTCCTTGAGAAATATCACAAATGCTGCCTCTGCAAGATCTTGAAAATCAAATGAGAAGACAGGCACACTAATATCAGTATTCTAGAAGAGGCAAAGACCGCCTGTATTGAGACAATGATGATGGGAGGACAACAGAAGCGTTATAAGGACTTGCTAAAGGATAACTTAAAGAAGTGCAATATTGATGTTGATACTTGGGAAATACTCATCCAGGATCATGCAAAATGTAGACAAGTCCTACGTAATGACTTCCTGCATTTTGAATTTGCCCACTGATGAGCAGAAGATGCTCAGGAGGAAGGAGACACTGGTTTCCAGTCATGGTCAACAGACTCCTGCTGTATCTGAAAACATCTGTCCTCACTGTAATAGAACTTGTGGTTCAATGATTGGCCTTATCAGCCACCTGAGGGTCCATGACTCCCATGGAAGATGATCATACTTGGCAATGAGTGATCGTCTATCACACATGTCTGTTGTATGTTATTTATTACAAAAAAGATGTGGCTTGAAAGAATAATTTTAATTAGCTGGGAAAGATTCTCTGCCTTTTGGATCCCAAAAGCTACAGCTGATTTTACATATCAGCTGCCTTCCAGAATTCCTTCAATCTACACTTGTATCACATGCACATAAGAATGTCTTACACAACTGGAAATGCATCTGTGGTCAGAATTTCAATGGACTGAGAACATATTTCTATGGTCAAAGCCTCTTATGATCCATGTTGCTTCTTGCACATAATCACTCATGATTTGCTAGGAGATGGGCTGTTTCATATGCATGCACTGAAAGCCTTGCTCATCATGGTCAAAACAGAAGGATCTCATGAATTTTTACAAGTGGGGTATTATGATTTTTGCACGATAAGGCACCTTGTTTAGACTAAAGAAGAGATGGTGGACAGTAAGGCTAAAGAAAACACAGCAATTTCTCTCCCCCCTCTCCCCTCGTGGCTGATTCTATATTATGGGATGATGGAGGAAGTGACAACTGAGTCACTAAAACAACACTATTGGAATCGACACAGAGACCAAGGCAGTTATATCTAACTTAAAAATATGCACTCTGGGTATATCTGACTGGGCTGGAGTTGATAAATTTAGAAACCTGCAGGCCCCATCTGGTTACATTCTAATTTAAATTCCAATGAGAGTATTGATTCTGTACTCAAAAGAACTCAGGTGAAATTGTGTGGCCTTTACAAAGTAAATTGTCTTGTGAACCATGTTACACGCTACTGTTGGTCACACAAATAATTCTGTATACACAGTCACTTACAGAATACGGCTATGTCCATTACAGAGATTGCTGGCTCTCTCTAGATTAAAATGTTCTAGAGTGATAATTTCACCGATTTATAACTCATGACAACTTTATGGCCCATATTAAATACTTGAGATGAAAAGCTAGAGCAGCAGACTTGGGAGAAGGAATTGAAACCCTTAAGATTAGTTTGTCTTTTGGAATTTACTGTAGATCCATTTCTAGGCTTTTCTGTCTCAACAAACATCTCCACAGCGGCGTGCTTTAGGAATTGTGTATACAGTTCCATTTTCTGTTAAACAGGATTTCTGAGTGCCTCCCTCATGCTGCTTTGAAAGCCCTGGCTTGAACAAGTACCTGGAATTTCAAAAAGAGAGCACTCTTCAGATCTAATAGACCTGCATAATTCCAGTCTGAATACAGACACACACCAGACAAATTGGTACTGGAAAAAAAAAAAAGACTAAGTGGCACTACAATTAGTTAGCACAGTTCCTTCTGGCTTGGTTCCCTTTTTGATCACCTGGCTACATTGACTCTCTAAAGAACACAAAAGTTCTCATTCACATCCCACCATTCACCTTCAGTAGTGGGTATGATGCAAACAAAGGAAGTTCAGTTGTTGGATGGGGAATTCTGCTAGCTGTGTGACTCCATGTTAGTGTCTATATTTGGGATGGCAGGCAGAACAATGGAGAAAGTCTGAAGGGTGAAGTTTGCCATGGAAGATGACATCTCTGAACAGGAGTGCCTTTGAATGTGCCAGTGAAGGTGTATTTTGATATTGCCCAGGAAGGAATATATGAAAACAGAACATTCATATGTTTTTAACTAGGAAGGCACTATGCACATGACAGCATAATGTCCTTACCTAGCTTACTTAGCTGTGCAGTTAAAAATTCACTCAGTGAATTCTACAGAAACCTTTCTTAATTTATTTCATGCTTCCTAAGATAAAAGCTAGTAAATGGCACAAGGTTTGTAGAAAAAAAGTCAGGCTCACTCCCCCTACACCAGGATTTTTTTTCTTTTTAGTGTAGGTGCTCTGGCCTCTGCCAGCATACACACACCATACAGAAGAGGTTGTGGTCATGCTGTGCAGAGGATGCCATTTTGATTCTGTATTAAGTGCTGGAATGGCATCCTGCACCTCCCCCACATGTGCACTTTCCTGAATGGGCACCGCTCTTGCCCCTCAAAGGCTCTACCCCCTGACCAGGCCAGCAGATGGATCTTGTCTTGGAAACATGGGCAGCTTCAGGGTTCTAGGGGCCCTTCACCTGCCTGGGAGCCCCAGAGAAGCCCAGGGCCCATGCCTCTTCAACATATCCCCTGCCCAGGGATGTTGAAGGGTCCACAGCACCACACGCAGCTCTTATCCCAAACCGGCTCTGGCTGGGAAACCACTGCCCAGCCATGTGGTGCGGGCAGCTGTGGGGACCCTCTTGCTCTGCGTGGGGAGAAGGAGGGTTCTGGGCCAAGGGCTGCTCTCAGCCTCCCCACCCCCCAACCTAGGCAAGTGGAGTATGCTCTGCAGCTGTAGGCCTGTTTTGACTTGGGTGTGGCCTCAGGTAAAGGACAAGAGATGAGGCCTCTGTTGAAAGAGGCAGTGTGGGGTGGGGCCACAGAGGAGGTGAGTGCCACTGGCTCCCCACTTTTGGGAAGGCTTTGCCACCCATGCCTGAGCAAGTCCTATAGACTTGGTAAGATGCACAGGAGGGGAGCTCCTGGATCTTATATGGTGCATAGGATAATATGCCAGTCTAGCCAAACCACCCTCCTCCATCACACCAAGTGGGTGGCTGTATTAGAATGCTCAGCTGTTAACACAGTATCACACAGTGGCTAAATAACAAGTAACATACCTGATAAAAACTAACATTCATAACCCAGCAAAGGACTAAAGGATCATATAGCGATCACAACTGATATGCATCTTTCTGAGAAGGAAGCTCTGTATCTGTCCATATCTAGTTCTGGAATGTGTCCTACTTGTAGCAGCCCTATAATTATTACATTCAAGAAATACATGACTGTAGGGATAAGCAACAGGGTACTATCTCAACCATATCTTCCATTTCAACTCGGAGTCAATAGGATTCCAGGTAGCGGTTGCAGGATTCAGTCCTTAATTCAACAAGTAATTTCTCTAAAGTTAGTAAAGATTTCCTGAGCCATAAGGTCAATGAAAACTGCACAAGTATAAAATGTCTAAAATATGGAGATGCTGCTACATGAGTTTTGCTCATTTCATTTAACTTTTATGCCTTCTGAAAATAAGGTGTTGAGTTGAACCACAAATGTGAGATTAACAAAGGCAATTTATTTACACTTCAACTGTTTGCCAGAGGCACTGCCCTAACACTAACCCAGCCAATATATTTTGATCCCATCATCCACAGGAAAAGAAACACATACCTCTAAACTTCAAGTTAGTTGAAGGAGCAAGGATTTTAATGCAATTTGTTTAAGTTATGAATGCCAATAGAACTTAATTTGTGCATAAAACTGTTTTATATAGGACTCAAAGTTTCTAAGAAAAAGAGAACCAAGTTTCAAGGTAATAGGAAAGAGGCTAACGTTTTAACAATGGTACTTTTAGAATGGCTAATTTAAAATTACTTTTATATGTTTAATCTACATATTTTCTGTGATTAGTTTAGGATCTTAAACAAGTCACTAAAAAGAACCCCACACACTTTCCATTTAGCATTTCAGACTAACAAAGAATATACTGATTGAACCTCACCAAGGCTTCTTCCAAAAACCTGAAGTGATGTCCTGAATAAACAAGCTATAGAACTTCTCCAAAAATCATTTATTTTGAATGAGTGTGTATCTGCTCAAAGATCATCAAATTGTGTTCTGAAAACTGACAGTAAAGGAGAATCCATCATGACTCTTGGCAAACTGATCCAATGGTTAATTATGTACTGTTAAAAAATGTACATTGTTTCCAGTCTGAATTTGGTCAGTTTCAACTTCCAGCAACTGGATCTTGTTACAGCTCTGTCTGCTAGATAGAAGAACCCATTGTCAAATATTTGTTACCTATATAGTTACTTAGAGACTCTGATCAAATCACCTTTTCTTTGTTAAACTAAATAGATTGAGTTCCTTGAGTCTACCAATATAAAGCAGCTATGGGCAACCTAGGCTAGTGAGTGGCCTGCATGAGTGGCCCCCTTCATCTTAGTGGGTTGCAAGACTGTCATAACTAAGACAAAACTTGAAAAAGAACAAATAGTCTAGTAGCATCTTAAAGACTCACAAAACATGTAGATGGTATCATGAGTTTACGTGGGTGCAACCCACTTCTTCAGATGACTGGAGTATTAGAAGTCCAAATCAAAGAATAAATAAGGAAAGGGGGGGGAGGAGAAAAAAGGAGGGGGGGAAAAGAGAAAGAGACAGTGAGTACTTGGCTCAAGTAGTTACAAGAGGCTGATAAGCCTCCATTGTTTGGTTGCTTGGCTAAGTCATTAGGATGTGGAAGGCAATGTGCAAGCCAGACCATGTCCCTGTTCATACCATTTGCATAAGAATTAAACTTGTAAATGAAGTTAAGTTCCAGCCCTTCCCTGTATATTTGGCTTGTGGAATTGGCCTGAAACAGCACGGTGATTTGGAGATCCATTAAGGAATGTCCAGATAGATTAAAGTATCCTCCAACAGATTTTTGTGTATTGCCTTTTTGGATATCTGATTTGTGTCTATTAATTCTTTCCTGTAGAGGCTGTCCAGTTTGGCCAATATACATGGCAGTGGAGCATTGTTGGCATTTGATGGCATAGACCACATTAGTGGATGTGCAGTCCAATGAGCCTCTGATTTGGTGGCTGATGTGGTTGGGTCCAGTGGTGAAATTGCTAGATGTATGGGCAGAGTTGGGACCTGGGTTGATTGCAGGGGTGGGTTCCTGGATGATTATGATGGAGGTGTGTTGCGTGGTTATTGGAAAGAATTTGTTTGGAGTTAGAGGGTGGTCTTGGCCTTCCCTTCAAGGCCTCAGAGTGAGGGGTCATTTTCTAGGATAGGTTGTAGATGGTTGATAATGTGTTGGAAGGGTTTAAGTTGTGGACTGTAGGTGATGACAAGTGGAATTCTATTGTTTTCTCTTCTTGGCTTATCTTGAAATAGTTCATGTCTGGCTACTCTTCTGGCTCCATCGATCTGTTTTTTCACTTCTCCAGGTGGGTATTTCAGTTTTAAGAATGCTCTATATAGATCCTGTAGGTGTTTGTCTGTCTGTGGGATTGGACCAAATCCGGTTGTATTGTAGGGCTTCGCTGTATACAATAGATTGCGAAATGTGTCTGGAATGGAAGTTAGAGGCATGAAGGTTTCCTGTACAGGGTGGTGGAAATTTGTTCATCATTGAATTGTGCTGTAGTATACGTATTGTGGTTCCATGTGTGTGCCCATGACTGTACTGCTGACTTGAAGATACAAATTGTCTCCGAATTGGAAGTAGTTGTGGGTGAGGACAAAGTCACAGAGCTCTGTAATCAGGTGTGCAGTGCTGTCATCAGGGATGGTGATCCTGATAGCCTGTATTCCATCTTCATGTGGAATGTCAGGGTATGTCTAGACTACATGCCTCTGATGACAGAGGCATGTAGATTAGGCTACCCGGCATAGGAAAATGAAGCAGCAATTTAAATACTCACCAATTAATTTAACTTAAAATGGCTGCCGTGCTGAGTGGCTCTGCGCACTAGTCTGGATGCTCCGCGGTCGACATCAAAGGCAGTTGTCGACCGCCCCAGTAAACCTCATCCCACGAGGCATAACGGGGCAGTCGACAACTGCCTTTGATGTCGACTGCGGAGCGTCCAGACTAGCACACTGAACCGGCAAACAGCTGATCGGCTCAGCATGGCAGCCATTTTAATTTAAATGAAGCGGCAATTATTTAAACCGCCGCTTCATTTTCCTATGCCAGCTAGCCTAATGTACATGCCTCTGTTGCCAGAGGCATGTAGTCTAGACATACCCTCAGTGTAAAGACCTTTTACACCCATGGTGCCAGAATGGTGTTTTCAGGAAGATTATTGATGTTTTGTAGTTTCTTCAGGAAGTCAGTGGTGTCTCGAAGATAGCTAGGAGTGCTGATAGCATAGGGTCTGAGGGGAGAGTCAATATAGCCAAATAATCCTGTTGTAAGTGTGCCAGTGCTTGAGATGATAGGTTGTCCGGGATTTCCAGGTTTGTGTATCTTGAATAGCAGGTAGAAAACTCCTGGTTGGGGATTGAGGGAGGCGGGTGTTAGTGTAAATTTGGTTCTGAGCATCATCAGGGAGCTTCATGAGCAGTTTTTCAGAGGTTTTTTTGGTATTCTTTAGTGGGATCACAGAAGAGAGGTTTGTAGAATCTGGTGTTGGTGAGTTGTCTGATCACCTCCTGTTCATAATCCGTTCTGTTCATGAAGACTACAGCACTCCCTTTGTCAGCCTCTTTGATTATGATGTTAGAATTGTTTTTGAGGCTGTGTGTAGCATTGCATTCTGTATGACTGATGTTATATGATATTGCTGACAATGTCAGCTCAAGCACATTTGTGGAAGCAGTCGATGTAGAAGTCGAGACTCTCGTTACGACCGTTAGTACGGGTTCACATAGAAGTCTTCCTCTTGTGGGATTGACGGGGGAGGGGGGAGAGCAGCAAAGTCAGTGTGTTGTACAGTCTACCAGAGAAGGATAGTTTTGCTAACTGCACTTGCATACCTAGAATTTGCGAGGTGAGCCAATTGAACCACAGCAGCACTTTGATTGGATGCAGAAGGAACACACAGTTCTCATACTTAATATTGTGTGCAACCAGACGACATTTCACGTACTCTTGCTTTACATGCATGTCACTTAAGCAATATCTTCCCAGGATAGAATACCCCCATTTTGTAAGTATGACCTGCATTCTTTTTTGCTCAGTGTGTACATTTCTATTTAGCAGTACTAAATTGAATAGAACTACACTGAATAGAACTACATGATAGAAACCAGTGGAATCAACAACCCTGTGTGTGGGCAACAAAATGTCTCGCAGGCCACACCCAGAACCCTGATGGGCTCATGGGACACTGGTTGCCCTCCACTGCATGTTTTCCAATCCTTTAATCAATTCTGTGGCTCTGTTCTGAACCTATTAACATCCTTCTTGCCTTGCAGACACCAGAACTGGACACAGTATTCCAGCAGGGTAAATACTGAAGTTACACAACATCTGTATTCCTATTTGAGATTTCTATTGGTGTACCCAAGGATCACATTAACCTTTTGTTTATAGCATCAAACTGGAAGTTCATGTTAAGCAGATTTTCTACCACAACGCCTAACAATTTTTCAGAATCATTGCTTCCCAGGATAGAGTACCCCCATCTTGTAAATATGACCTGCATTCTTTGTTCCTCAGGGTATGTCTACACTACAAAGTTAATTTGAACTAACAGACATTAGTTCGAATTAACTTTGATAGGCACTACACATACAAACCGCTAGTTCGAACTTAATTCGAACTAGCGGAGCGCTTAATTCAAACAAGGTAAACATCATTCTGCGAGGACTAATGCCTAGTTCGAATTAAGTAGTTCGAATTAAGGGCTGTGTAGCCACTTAATTTGAACTAGTGGCAGGCTAGCCCTCCCCAGCTTGCCCTGGTGGCCACTCTGGGCACCACCAGGGAAACTCTTCTGCCCCTCTCCCAGCTCTGGAGCACTTAAAGGGGCGTGGTCTGGCTACGGTGCCTGTGCCAGGTGCAAGCCTACTAGCGCCCAGCCAGCAGACCCTGCACCTGGCACGGGATGAGCCAGCCACCCGCTGCCACCCAGCCCTCTGCCTCTTCCTGGGACCAGGCTGTCGGCTCCCAGGAGCCTGCCCGGGGCTGCAAGAGGCGGGCGCCCGCCTGGTCTAGTGCGGACATAGTGGACCTCATCCACGACCCACGCACTAGGCACAGGAAAGTGGCCGTCTAGGGCAGGAGAGCTGCCAGCCTGGCCACCCAGGAGCAGGTTTACATGAAAATCAAGGTGGTCCAGTGAGACCCCCGACCATGAGCCCTGAGCTTAGAATGGCTGTACTGGGTCAGACCAAAGGTCCATCTAGCCCAGTAGCCTGTCTGCCGACAGCGGCCAACACCAGCTACCCCGGAGGGGATGGACTAAAGACAATGACCAAGCCATTTGTCTCGTGCCATCCATCTCCAGCCTTCCAAAACAGAGGCCAGGGACACTATTTCTATCCCCTAGCTAATACCACTCCATGGACCCAGCCTCCATGAATTTATCTAACTTCTCTTTAAACTCTGTTCTAGTTCTAGCCTTCACAGCCTCCTGCAGCAAGGAGTTCCGCAGGTTGACTATTTGCTTTGTGAAGAAGAACTTTCTGTTATTAGTTTGAAGCCTGCTACCCATTCATTTCATTTGGTATCCTCTAGTCCTTCTATTATGGGAACTAGTGAAGAACTTTTCTTTATGCACCCTCTTCACACCACTCGTGCTTTTATAGACCTCTATCATATCCCCCCTCAGTCTCCCCTTTTCTAAGCTGAGAAGTCCCAGTCTCTTTATCCTCTCTTAATATCGGACCTGTTCCAAACCCCTGATTGTTTTAGTTGCCCTCCCCTCTCCCACTCTCTCTCTTCCCCTCTCCCACCTCCTTTTCCCAGTCTCCCCGAGTTTTGTTCAATAAAGAGAGTTTTCATTTTTGAACACACGTGTCCTTTATTTTGTACATCAGGAAGGGGGGCTAGGGAGGGGTAAGTGGAAGGAGGTGAGGGAGGAATGGGGTACGAGCCCCTGATGGGGAGGACTGGGGTGGCTCTGCGGGCTCCTCGGGGTGGAAGCTCTCCTGCAGCCTCCCATTGATCCCCCCCTCCCGGATGGCAGCCTGCAGCAAGTGCAACCAAGCTGATGGCCGAGTGCTGTGATGTGCCGAGTGTGGCCATTCAGGGCACTCCAAGCCAGGACTGCTTTGCTGTCCCTCATCGAGTTAGACAAGCGAGCGGGGAAACCCTGAGAACTGTCTGTCCGGGGTGGGGGTCGGGTCCCTTTAAGCACAGCCCTCGGCTAGCCTGAGACAGCAGCTCCATGCTCTAAGTCCTAATCTGATGCCCTGCCGGCACTGCTTCCGGCCATCCTTAACCTCGGTTCAGGGTCCACTCAATGTGGACATGCTAGTTCGAATTAGCAAAACGCTAATTCGAACTAGTTTTTAGGTCTAGATGCACTAGTTCAAATTAGCTTAGTTCGAATTAACTAATTCAAATTAAGTTAGTTCGAATTAGTGCGGAAGTGTAGACATGCCCTCAGTGTATACATTTCTATTTAGCAGTACTAAATTGAATATTGTTTGCTTGTGCCCAGTTGATCAAGAGATCCAGGTCATTTCACAGTCTAACCAATATTCTATAAAATGCATGTAGTGGGATAGCTTCCCTGAAGGGGGAAATCTGGAAAACACAACAAAGCCAACAACTCCTAGTGAAACTTGCAAAAGAGAAGCACTTTTTTACCAAAACCATTAAAGAGTCACACAGTCAAATTATTCCTAGTGTTGCCCCCCAAATCATACAAATGTCTGAATGCTAAATTATATGCTGTCTAGAAGAGTACGGAAAGTCACAATCAAGGATTCCGATGAAGGACTGAGACTCATTTCAAGCTATTCCTTAGCTGCCCAGCCAGAGAGAAAAACAGCAGCTTAAAGTGACAAGGCAGGTGAAATGCTCACAGAGCTCCTTAGAGTGGACTATTTTCACCTCCCCATCTCCAACTCCAGCACATACCTTCAATGGGCAAAGGGAAGCGACAGCTCTTGATGCTCAGGGCATCACCTTTAAAAAGATAAACATGTTGAGATGTATAAAATCTGTGTGAACTTCAACTGTTCTGACAAGTCTGGGGGGGAGGAGAGGGGGACTTTAACCCAGAAGTAAGAGGAACAGAAAGCAACTTGGAACATTGTCTCCAGGAGGCAGAGGAAGTCTTTAGCTAGGTCCCTATAAACCACATGGCTCATGGGTGATGATAGGATCCTTTAAGAAGACTTCCCTGTCAAAATAACTAGGCTACTACAGCATTGCATACAGAACATCCCATAGGAGTTCATAACCCTTCATTAGTGTGTCCTGTCCTGGGAAGAAAATTGACTGGGGAATGAATAGTGCAACTGCTGCTTGGTAGGAAAGGAGAGAATTGAGGACTCAGCAAATGTTCCTTCCAGGCTGACATGCACAAGTGCCATTGTATCTTTCTGCCTCCCCCTGAGGCAGCCATCTCTCTCCAGTAATCCTCCTTTTCAGACAGTGGTGCCAGGCATAATGGCTGGTTGAATTACCATGGTCTATACACATGATTCACCACTCAGGCGAGACCAAACTGACCTTAGTGGAAGTAGCCCTATATGCTATGCGGAAGCCACAGACTGGAAGAGGTGATAGAAGCAGAGTGGCTTAAAATGATGGGTCAACAAATTACTACTCACCACCAATGTTGACCCAATTCTCTCAGCTGTCACTAGGGAGAGGTGAAGTCTCCTTGACACGCAGTAGGAGACATGGCAGTAGAGGGAGGACCCACACTTGCCTGCACATGACAAGCCATTCCTTTTGGCATGCAGGATTCTTTTTACTTATTTGAGAAACAGAGCATATCTGATCTCCTTGGCAGGTGGATTTGCTGGCAGAGTGAAAAGAAAAGTATTTCCAAAAACCAAGTCTCACATTTGATATAGAAAACATAAGGCCAAAATATTTGATTCAGTGCTAGAGATAGTCAAGACTTTGGAATTACTAGCCAACATGAAATTCTGAAATTTCCACCTTGGTTTTAATCTTGTATTGAAACATTACATTCTGCCTCAATATAAAATTACATCTACTCAAGCTGCCTGAATGCCTCAAGGTGGTCAACGTTCAGGGGCATCATACCTCCATTCTCCTCTATGGGCTTGAATCCCAAATTGTCCCATGATATCTATAGTTATGAGATACCTATTATACATGCCAGTAGCTCCCTAAAGAGGAGACCATGGCTCCATTATGGGACAAGGAGACCCGGCCATAAAGAAGATAGTTGTCCATGACACACCTGAACAGCTCAGGTGAACACTTCAATATTGTACAGAATCAAAATAATTCATTTGATTCAGTTAAACTGAAGTGTTTCAATTCAGGTTGACTTGACCCAAAATACCTTGCTTAGATTTCCCCAGTCTCTGATAGGGGAAAGAATCATATTGTCAATACACTTTTTTTGTAAGGAAAATGTTTGATTTTACAGAAACTGTATTTTCCATTAAAAAAATAAAAACATTCCAGGCAGGATGTATAAAAAATTCTCACAGAGATATCCATTTGAGCTATCAGAAACACAAGCACATTAATGAGCAGGCAACAGCGCAATTTAAGATATCTGTGCATCTGCCCTACACTATGTTCTATGCTTGGCCTAACATCTAGTAAAACTAGGAACAGCAATTTATATAATTTCAGTACATTTAATCATTTTATGTTTAAACACTACTGGCCTGATTCTCTTCACACTTACACCAGTGTGACCCAGCAATAGCTGGGTTGTGTTTTGCAGTAGCTTTACCCAGTGTATGTACTCTAAGATGGTATAACAAACAACACAGGATGAAGTTTTCAAAGCTATGTCCCGCATATTAGATCCCTATATTGATATATTCAGGCATTTACATAAAAGTGGTCTGATTGTCAGAGATGATAAACACCTGCAGCACTTAGGGACTTCAGGCATTGGGAGTGATTGCAATTCAAAAAAACACTCAGTCCACTTCTATAGGGACCATGCAGATTCAGGCATATATCTTGCCATAACTAGAGAGAGTTTGTAATCATCAGAGCTTAACACAAAGACTTGGTTTCCAAACTTGAATCTAAATAATTACTGTCATAGGAAGCCAAAGCAAAGGAATGACAAACCCGTCTAAGAATGAACAACATGCACTGCCAATAATGATCATCCCTCAGCAAGGAGAGGTTTGGCTTCCACACATGCTGTGTAGATGACCACTCCCAGAGCGCCCCAAGATCTCACTGAGCAGCACTGACAAAAACTAAGCAAAGACGACTCTGCCCTTGAGTAAACAGTGTATGTCCAGGAGAACATAGCACAACAGGTCAGATTTTCAGATGGTGTACGTTTCCACAATCCTGCTGAAGTCAATGTACTTATGCCAATTCACACCAATTGGAGATGTGGCCAATTAGTTCGGGGAGTGATAAAGATATGAGAAATGGAAGGGCAGCACTTTTCTGAAAGCCTGCTTTCAGTATTTACACTTCCTATTACCCCCAAATCAATGAAGTACCAAGCCCCCCCCCCCACACACACACAATCTAGGACAGCAAATACAGCACGATCTCATTTTGCCAACAGTGCACATGAATCTATTTTTCATTTTTTGTTTCTTCTAATCCATTACTTGGTGTAAATTTCCTTGCAACTTAAAATCCAGTGCCGCTTGTGATATAAAAATACGGATGTGCTGGGCTCAGGCAAAAGAAGGATTAATTGTAATTGCTGACTACTTCTGAGCACATTTAACAAAGTAGCAGCCACATGCTGCCTTATTCCATGAATCCAGTAGATTGTATGAGCAGGCAGTGTTATATTACTCCTGGGTGGGAATGAAATCATGTGGGAGCTGCAAGCATGGTTCACAGAGAAAAATTACCATTTTATATTTATTACTTTGGCTGGCTTAAGTGCCACAGGAATAGACTCACTAATGCATTTGAGGGCAATTCCCCAACACTTTGACTCTGTTCCTTTGTAAACTATTTTTAGGGAATGTCTCAGAAGGCATTTAAAGACACACGCCATGCAATTTTTAAAGGTTATTTTGGTGGTTTGTCAGAATGATACCAATAGCACAATACATCTCCCCAGATTACACGACTAGTCTGAATTCAGCTACGAAATCCATATGTTGGGGAAAACAACAAAAGTCCTTTTCTTTTTCCTCGTATCTCTTTTGTTCCCTAAATTTGAGAGTATCACTTAAATAGGATATCATCATTCTGGCTGGCAGCTTCTAAATTGGTAATTGTACAATTTAGAAGACTTGTAGATGCTTCCTGCTTTTTTTTTTAAAGTAATACGTTAATAAAGATAGATGCTTGAACATACATAACTGCATAATTAATCTAGAAATTCACAATTTATTTTCTGTAAAGGGCATCTAATCAAGACTATGCCCTTTTCAGGGGATGGGGATGGGTGAGGGTTACTTCCTATTCCCTGAGTCTTCAAATAGACTACAATAAACTATTCAACATATAGGTTCCCTTTGTCTTGCAGATTGATTTGCTTTTCCAGCAGAAAGATACATCTTTCAACTGCTGAATCCATGCTATAGGTCAATCTTCAGTCTGGATTTCCAGTGCAGGGCAATAAGCATGCTTCCTGTTTATGCAATAATAACTCTATCCTGAGCTCACCAGATGCTAAGGGTGAAAATTGAGTGCTTTATTGACCCAAGATGTTTAATGACAACTTGAAGGTGCTTCCTGTTTATTTTAGTATCACATGTAGTTGTAATAACTGAATTCTGGAGTGGATAAACTGCAAGGTTAGAGAACCAGGAGTTTAAAAAGCAAGCTCAAAGGGTGAAATTCTAACCCGCAACAAAGACTATATTACAGGTATGCACATTAACAATCTACAAGCATCCTACAGCCCTGCCGGCTCACAGACAAAGAAGCTTGTATCTCCTCCTTTACAGACCCGATTTTAAAAACCAATAGAATTCCATAACTCAAGATCATTTTTATGAAGAATTTGATTACTCTTCCACTTAAACCTCCTTCTGCATTTCTTTCCTGCCTTGATGAGCCCATAATGCAGACGGAAGTATGAAATGAGAAAATAGCTCATCAAGTTATTTATAGTCAAGTTCAAAGACAGAAACATTTAAAACTATTTTAGTGGTTAAAATTTACCAGAATAAAGATGGTAATCTACACAGTTGTACTAGCATGACATGACTGCATAAAAAAGGTAGTGTATTTTTTTCTGTCCCAGTCCCACACAAAGGCAACCACACTCACACACCTAGAAACTGCTGGCCTGCCTTCCCAGGAAGGACTAATACCACACGTTAGGCACTCTTTACACATAAAACTTAGTCAAAATGTCAAAACAAAGCTGTTACTCTGCTCATTATGGGCTACAGCTCTCAGTGGCTTTTCTCATTGCCTGTTCGTGGTGAGAGGAGGACACACCCCATGCCAGTTGATCCCTTCGATCCCCATGCCAGTGGAATGCCCCAGGCATTCTGGCCCTTAAAGCACAGGCCACACCACTACAATTTGACACCATTCTTGTAACAGCTCTGGAACAGTAGTGAGGATACCTCATCAACCAGATCAGGGTAAAACAACTGATAAAGAAGCCAGACAAACCCAAAGGCTACGTCTACACTGCAGGCTTCTTGTGCAAGAACTGTTTTGCAGAAGAGTTCTTGTGCAAAAAATCTTCCACAAGAGCGCATCCACACTGCCGTGTGCTTTTGCACCATTTTAACCATAGGGGCTTCTTGCTCTAGAAATTCATGTTGCCTGTCTACACTGCCCTCTTGTGGAAGAGCTCTTGCGCAAGAGGGCTTATTCTTCATGGGGAGAGGAATAACTCTTTCGGAAGAAGCCCTGTTTTCTGACGCTATGCTGTAAATTTACTTGCACAAGAATGCATGTGCAGTGTAGACAGCCAGTAAGTTTTTTCTTGTGCAAGAAGCGTGCAATATAGACACAGCCAAAGAGTTTTCATTAGGGTTCAGCTTGCTGAAGCGTATTTGTGGCTTTCTCCATCAATCACAAGGCTACTAGCTAAGTTCTAACTTTACACTCTAACACAGACTCCCACTTTTGCCTTGTGAAAGCCACTGTAGCCTCTCTGCCTCAGTCTCTCCATTTATAAAAGGGGATCGTATCTAAGATTATTAGCAGTTGTAGCACTTGAGATTCAGACGCTACGAGTCAGGTTAGATTCACTTCCTTCTGAGAGTTATGCTGCTTTACATCATCTTATCCTAATATTGCTAAGTAATCAACTGGGGAGGGAAGGGGAGATGACACGACATGGAACAGGTTACCCCAGTAATCTCTGATTTCAATAGACCTACTCAAGTTCCCCCAGTGAGTATAGGGTCTCTGAACAGTTTTCATTTTCAGAACACTTTAGGAAGATTCACTGCATATTTTGTAAGCCAGTGGGTCTCATACTTAGGGTCGTGGAATGTCAGGCAATGGGTTTCATTGCTTCCGGGGGATCAGGTGACCAGTCGGGGTGCTACATCAGACTACCAGCCTCTCCTAGCACCAGAGACCATGCTGTGCCCCAGAAGCAGACAGCCACAGGCCCAGCTCCTAGGTGGAGGTGGAAGGGAAGGAAGAGCACACAGGTTTCTCCACAGTGCCCCTACCCTGAGCATTAGCTCCACACTCCCATTGGCTGGGAACCTGCTGCTGGCTGCTTCTGGAATGCAGCATGGTCTGCAGTGCCCAGAAAGGCAGGAAGCCTGCCTTAGCACCCCTACTCCACCAATGACCAGGAGCTGCTCAAGGTAAATCCCTCCTACCCCCTCCCAAAACTGACCCCCCCCCCCGATGTTTCAAAGCTCTTATCTTAAGCCCCATCCCAGATCCCACACTCTAGTCACATTATGTGGGGCCTCAGTCATCAACAATTTTATTCAACAGGGTCAAGAAAAAAAAAGTTTGAAAACCACTAATGTAAGCCACAAAATACAGCACCTTTAAGTTTTGGGGGGCAACATTTCTTGTTGCAGCAGCAAAGATTTTCTTTTTCCTCCAGCAGGGACTGTCCTTGCCTCCTCTTGTCTCCACCTCAGTGTTGCAACGGATTTTGCTTCTCACACTCCCTCTGGTGGCCACTTTCTCAGCTATGATGGCTATTGCCTTCCCTACACTGCCTTACTAGAGCTTCCAGAGCACTGGCCATGTCACACAACAGTTTGAGCCCTTTCAGATGTAAGCAAAGAGTCTTTTGCCCATGATGGACTCAGTTCTAAAAAGAGATGCTCTTTGCTCCTGCTGAGCTTGACTCCAACTTGTCCTCCTCTGGGTGCTGATTGCCCAGGACTTTTTCCCTACTACGAGCCCAAGTGCCTCTTCATCTAGCCTTCTGCCCTCTCATTCCCTGGTATTTACAGACCCTAGCTCAGGACTCCTCTTCATTCTATGGCCCCACCACAGCTGTTCACTCTACTTTCTGGCCACACCCAATCCCCACCACAACCCCTTCCTACAGGCCTTCCCCAGGGAGCAGGCCCTTTCCCCAGCTCTCACTTCCCAGATCAGGAGAGCAATCACTTCCCAGACGCAGAGCATAGCTTAGTATTCTCTCCTCTGTCTTCCAGGTGGGGGGGTTTAAGCCTCATCGCAAATTCAATTTTAAATCTCCACCAGCGTGGAAAGGATTAACTCATATTACAACCATATAAAAACACTGAAGGTCACTGCATCCACAGTGTTAGTGATCACAGCAGGCCAAATCCTTCTCACCTTCCTTATGCACATAATACCGTTGACTAGAATAGGATTGTTCTATAAAGAAAGGAGAGCCAGATTTAGCTCAGCATCTGTGTCAAGTAAAAGAAGCAATGACATAGGAGGCTACTATCTTTGATTTAGCTACACACCCTTCCGACCCTTCCACATTTACATGGAAACTAGCCCTGATGTCATATGAGCACCTACTTTCTGCCTTTGAGACAGATATGACATCATTGCACTGCAGTGACTCACTCTGGATCTTCACCTCAGATTTGACTAGATATATATTTACAGTTGACCATCTCCTAACCTTCCCATAAAAAGGCCAAAAACTCCATTTACTGATGCATGTACAAAGGTTCACAGATCTGGCGCTGAGATATGAAGATGGCATTCAGACCCTGTTATTTCATCCAACTGGACCCATCCAATAGTCCGGATGGTTGCAGCTTTTCTAGCCACATGTGTAAATGAGATGTTAGAGCATCAACTGCCAGGAGAGGCATAGTAATTCCCCAAATACAAACACTTTATCCAAGGACACCTCACCATTTTTTAATTTAGCTAACAGAGCCAGGAAAAAACAGACTAACTACAACTGATCAGCACAATAGCATGAGACCCTGGAAGACCAACTCGTCAAAACTCTGTTTTCATGATCACCCCCACACCAAATTGTACCCCTAAATACCAATTGATCAAAACATTTCAAAATTCATGTTGTGATTGACCCCAAATGGGTTTATTTCCCAGTTTGCAAAAGTTTTCTAAATGTTGACTTTTTTCATTCTGATCCAGGAAAGGAAAATACATATGAGCTTCTCTCAAGACAGGAAAAATAGATTCCTCCCAGCCTTATTGCAGCTGCACTTAAACACAGCTACATTTGCACAGGCTCAACCAGAGAGGATACTGGCATCAGCTGACATAGCTAGGTTAGGACAATATTAGACAGAATCTGAGCCACCTGGTTCCATGATGGGTTTTGGCAAGATTCTCTTTTTTGCCTCAACTTGTTTTAATGAACAGAAGGCCTTTTCAGTGATGGCAGCATCTCACTTCCATCACTTACTCCCCATTAGCTAAGTAATTGGTTTTAGTGAGAGCTTTCTTGTGCAGAGATTGACATCTGGACTGCCTGAGCAAGCAAGCATGCTTGATGTCAGGGTATATGGGAAAGCTGAAGTATCGTTCACTTCTCTTAGTTCCAGTCAGGAGGTTCCTTCTGCATATGCATTGAGGGTTAGCAAATATCAATAACTGTCTTTTTCCTATGACCTTCAAAGGAAAAAAAGAGGACCAGTTTGAATTTATTTTGTTGTATCTACACATAATTTAAACAAAACATACTGAGAAAAGCTTGAACCATCTTCTGAAATGGAAAAGCAAGCAATTAAAAACCACACCAAACCACCGTGCTCTGGATGCTTTTGTCTGATAAAGTACAAGCACTAGAAAAAAAAGAGTCTGCCCTGAATTGAAACAAAGGTTGAGAAACGTAATGCTTAAAAAGGTTGTGTGAGTAAGTTAAGAGAGTTAAAAATAGGGCCTAACACCTACCTGTCACTCAGCCTTAATTATGGTGATCTCCATTGACTCCACAGGAAGTCAGTAGTGCACAGAGAAGCATGCTAAAGTAGGGATCAGCAAATTGTAGGGTTGTTTGCCTATGGCTTGTGGACATTTTGTTCTTATATTCACAACTGCCCTTTTCAGCGTGATTACTTAAACCAAAGTATGTGAAGCAAAATCTAAATGGTGCTGATGTTGTTACTAGCCAGCATTTAGCATATCCTGGCACAATCCTTCACCATTTTCTTATGTGTCTTGCTTCTTACACACTATGTTGTTCATCTGTCATTGTGTTCTACCAAGGATTTATAGCCAACTATAATACCCACATTTTTCTAAGCAAAAAAAGAAGCACTTCTTCAAGCTGGCTTTAAAACAGTAAACTATGAATATCCTTTTAAGTTCAGTACAGGCCTCCACTCTGGTAGCCAATATTTTGAATGGCTTATTTTGCCTCCTGGAGACAAACTGATACATCTGCCAATGAAAGCTACAAGCACGTCAATCAAGGACTAATAACAGGTAGACACCCTCACATTTCTACCTTGCAAGATGGGTGAGGGCAACTGATTGGTGAGTTTGTGTGTGTACAGATTGCTAACTATCACCTTTCTTCCTGAAGTTCTAAAGTAAAAGTGACTCAAAGCCGTTCTTTATTCTCCATCAAGCCAATTATGAAACTGGATTCCTTTCACTCTGTGAGTTTTAAAGGGCTTATTTGCCATAATTTGAAACTGTGAAGAGGCGCTTGCTCCAACTACTTCCCTTTGATCAGTGGAATTCAGCTCCAACCACTAAGTAGAAAACCTAGATCAGTGTCCCTTCAGCCCCTCCATTGCCACCCGCTGGCTAGTCACTGAACCATAACTCACTGAGGGAATTAATAGGCATTTATTACAAGCAACAGGAAGAAGTCCTGTGACTCATGCAATATCTGATTCATGACTCACTTAGTGAGTGCTCTGGTGAAAGTTCAATTCCTTTCATTAGGCCAATTACCTACTTTCTTACAGCATAGTCTGTCTAGTACAATCAATTGCAACAAAGCAAACCCTAACAGATCTGTTTTCCATAGGCACAATGCAGTGGAGAAAGAGAAAGAAAAAAAAAAGAGAGAAGACATGCAAGACATCTATCAACTCAAGATAAACATGAAACACCCCACCACTCAAATAGGGGCATTAAACCCTCTTGTACTTCAAAGCCATGATACCCTTTCATTAGGGACTCCCAATTAAACAGATTGAATGGGGTTCTGATCTATCAGTGACAATAAGACAACCGACTTAAAAGATGGAGAGAATGAAATCTGTTGCACAGGGGGGTGCTTCTGAGGCTAGAACTGATATAATAGCTATGGAGGGAACCTACCAGTGACACAGTCTTTGTGATTCGGCACAGATGACAAAGCTTCATGACTTTGTCTCTGACAGAGAAGATGAATCAGTGAGGAATAAAGCTGACAATAAAAGCACCCACCAGAATGCTGCTATTCCTCCAAACACAGACAGGTCAATTCCCATAGTAGTGCATTTTAACAGGGCAAAAGAGGCAGGCATGTAGTAAAAATGCCAGCATGTGCAACCAGCATAGTTAATGCAATCCCATATCATGGAGGTGGTAAGAATTGTATTTAAAAGCATAGTAGTGTAGTGTTTTCAATTAGAAAATTACAGTTTACAAAAGATTCTATGAAACAGAAAAGCAGCCTGCCTTTTTCGTGGGAGTCTTATAAGAGCAATAGGAAATGCCTACAATAAAATATTGGTTATTGTGTAGTTTTAGGGATTTGCTAATACCGGTTTGTAAACTGCTTCTTATTGTGATTGAAGGTGAAAGGCTGTTAATTGCTTTGCTGTCAGGAAGATGAAGGCTCTCTCTCTCTCTCTCTCTCTCTCTCTCACATTTGCTTAAAGAATAAAATTCAATATTGAACAGGGTGGAAAGCAAACCCTAATGCACTACAGGCCTAATCCTGTAAACACAGGCTTTCAGGTAGTTCCAAGGGCACTGCTTACCTGAATAAAATTACTAACATCCTTTAGGCTACGTCTATATTGCCGTTTTTTTTCGGCAGAAGATATGCAAATGAGAGTACGATTTGCATATCTTCTGTCGATCCTTTTTGCAGAAGAGGTTTTGCCGCTAAAAAGCCCCATGTAGATGGGGCCATTTGTCGGAAAAATAAACCCTTTTGCGCAAGATCCCTTATTCCTCAAAAAAATGAGGTTTACAAGATCTTGTGAAAAAGGTTTTTTTCCAACAAATGTCCCCGTCTACATGGGGCTTTTTATCACAAAAACCTCTTCCGCAAAAAGGATCGGCAGAAGATATGCAAATGAGAGTACAATTTGCATATCGTCCGAAAAAACCCGGCAGTGTAGACATACCATTAGTGTTTGCAGGACTGAGCCCTTAAGAGGTGTTTAAGAGTTAGGACATGTAGGAGCGAAGTTTCTAACAGCAATGATAATTTAACCGAGGTGCATGTTCTCATACGTTTTATTTTGGATATATGTTTTACTCATTTACAGTTCAGATTAGATTGATGGAGTAGAAGGTCAGATTCTGATACCCTTAGTAGTACCTTTGTGAATGAGCAGGGCTGTTACTTTAATGGGACTATACAAGGAGAAAGGTACTACTCAGTGTGACTAAGGATGGAAAATTCTAGCCATATACAAACTACAATTTTATGAGAAAACTTTTTATGGCTGAAAACTGTATCTTTTTAAATTTGGGTCATATTCAACATATTGTATCATAAAAAAGAAAGAGAAAAATCCAAAAATATCAAAAGGTTTTGTTTTCTAATGAAAGCATTTTGATTCAATACATATTTGTATTTTTGTAATTTTTTTTAAACAAAACTGAAAAAAATGAAACATTTCCATTTCAGGTCAAGGAAAACAGTGTAATTAACTTGAACATTTAAAAAAAAATTCAGTTCAATCAGCAAATAAAAAAATAAAGCCAGCTATTTTGACAGGTCTAAAAATGAGCTGGTATAAACAGAATATATTTAGAAAGTCCTTAGTACTTACATGTAAAGCTAAATAGTGTATTACTTGGAAACACACAATAAACTTCAGATTGATAATTATCACATTTTCTTCTAGGCTTGTACATGACTACAGGAAATATACAAATATCATTTAAATTACTGTAGCATAACATACTTTCTTTTTTATGTAAATGTATCACCTGTGAAAGGCACTGGATTGACAAAAGGAAAGAAAAATGTAGAAAATATGTGTAATAGTCAAAAGGGGTTGTGATCCAATGTTGTTCAAGCTCTGTTGAAGTCAAAGGTACTATGGTGATTTTCCCCAGCATGGGTTTCACACCCTTATTTGATGTATTTGTCCAGATGTTTAACTTAAGGCTCTGTGTGACCTTACAGTATATCTACTACCTTATTGAACTAATCTTTTAAATGTTTTGTACAGTTGCCAAGGTCCAGAGTGTAGGTTGGTGTTATCAAGTCAAAGACAACCACATGCTTTTTTCATGAATGCATCCCATTGTTGATTCATGTTCAATTTGTCATCCAGCATAACCCCAAGATCTTTTTTTTTTAGAAGTACCAATATCTACCCAGTCATTCCCCATTTTGTAATGGTGTGTATGATTTTTCTTTCCTAAGCGAAGTACGTTATGAGTGCTGTACGCATACTCTCATAGGTGAAGGATTGATGATAGCTATGACAGCTAAATATAGAGAGAATACTTTTGGGGTTTTTGATATAGCAATGTGTGTTTGTTTTCTCTCTGATTTAACTGGAGCCATAGCTATTTCTTAAGTCTCCAAAAAATAAGCATTTTATAACTACTTCACAGTTTGACTAATGACTTCCAATTACAGTGTTTACCATGTGCAGGTGATCCAATTTGGTTACTGTTTATAAAAGGAGTTTGGTTGTGGAAGACTCAGTCTCAATACTACCAGTATGTGCCACTAGAAGGAGTCCTTGCTACTTTGAGTAGTTCCAACAAAATCACTGGGACAGTTCACAGGAGCTGAGAGATTAATTGATTTTTTGGGGGGTGGGGTGGGGGTGGAGGGGGTCCAGGAACCAAAACTGGTTGCACAAGATGGATACGGCTATATGTCTATCATGAAAGTCACATACCTCTGTGACTTCTGCATTGCCCCACCCCACAGCAGCAGCAGGGATCTCCAGACACCATGCCCCTCCACAGCATCAGTGGGGGTCCCTGGTGGCATGCCATTCCCCAGAGTACTTGTAGCACTCCCAGGCTTCCCCCAGCCATGGAGCCCCCCAAGATATCATCAGGGGTATACAACACAAGTTATGCACAGGTCATGAAATTTTGTTTACTGACTGTGACCTGTCCATGGCTTCTACTAAAAATACCTGTGACTAAAATATAACTTTAACAGTGGATATTGGGGTTGAAGAGTTAAATAAACTTATTTTCAGTCTCTAAAATACAAATCCACATATCACATCTGTCGAATAATTTCCACATAGCTCAATGTTCCCCTCCCCCGCATATGGAATGTTGCTTATTTCGAAATGTCAGGAAGCCAAAGAGAATTCAAATGACATTAGACACGATTTCTGAGCCACTTAAAAAAAATCTATATAATCATAGGGTGGCATTTGCCTCTAGAGAAGAGTTTTACCAGACAGCAGTCAGGTGCAACTGGCAAGGCGCATATACTAAAAGGCATGTCCTTCTCACAAGCTGAGTAAATGGATGATCCCAAGATTGGACAGGAAACCTTTTATACAGCATTTTGGCTCCTCTCTGTAGTGCACCCCCAGTGGAATTCCATCTCAAAAAGTCAGAGCAGTTAGATAATTTATAACATAACATGACCTACCCACCCACCCCTGGCAGCATTATAATATCTACCTCATTCCTGAAATCCATTTTTCATGTTGTCAACAGTGTGTCCTGATCACAAAATGTAACAATGCATCAGCATCTGTGAAAAATGCCAGCAAATTATTCCCAAGTCAGCCTCAAGGAAGAAAGGTGAAATAGGGTTAAAGGTGTTGCTGAAAATGACAACTAATGAGATATGAGCAGGAAAACTGCGGCCAAGACTCTGGCCTTCGCACATTCCAAAATGTAAAAATGAAAAGAGCAACTATGAAATTAATAATTTAAATTAAATTAAAAAGAGGTGTAAGTGAAGGGCAAGGGAGTATTGTTAGTTTATAAATTTTTTATTATTTTTGATCCATTACAAAGGCTGAGAATGCAGTGAATACAAAAATAAGCATGTAAATGAAATAGGTACTGTGATTTACTAATTGTGATACAGTACGTAAACCACCATAAACTGTATAATTAATGCAGTACTAGATTAAAAACACAAATAAGTAAGCAGGAGTATGTTTAAATAACTACGGTATAAGCAGGAGACCCAATTACTTAAAAAATAGAGCCCAGGAGACAGATACTTATGTCATAATAGACATGACTGCAGCAGTTACATGGGACTTGCACGGCCATAACTGAAACAGGATTATCTCTGCATGTTCAGCTGTAACTCCAAATTGCTCAGCTTTTATAAGTCCAACCAATGACTTTCTGAAGAACTAAGCATTATTTTGGGAAGCCTGAAAGGGGACTTTTGGTCTAATTTTCAGAAAGATAAGGAAAAAACCTTTGCAAAGTTCTCTGACTATATAGAGTTGCATGATAGCCCATACGATCACCAAAGGACAATATTTGATAGCTGATTGATAATTATAAGGCAACGTTGCACCATTTAGCCAGTTGCTTGATTGAACTACAATACAATGCTGCAGCCCTTCTGGACAAACTGTACTCCTGAAAAGAGACTCAGAGGGGTAGCCGTGCTGGTCTGTAACTGTAAAAACAACAAGCAGTCCTGTGGCACCTGAGAGACTAAACAAATTTATTAGGTCATGAGCTTTTGTGGGTAAAACTCACTTCATCAGATGAGTTGGAGTGGAAATAACAGAATTTGGGGTATAACAGCAAAAGTATAACCTGTCAATTGTAGGATCAGTGCTATTGAAGTTAATTAAGTTAGGATGTATGTGTCTTATTCACAATATTTGATGTGGAGATGTAAACATCAAGGCTGTGTCTATACTGCACCCCTTTTCCAGAAAAGGGATGCAGATGAGACAAATCGGAATTGCAAATAAAGTGGGGATTTACATTTTCCCTGCTTCATGTGTATAAACACGGCTGCCGCTTTTTTCCGGCTCGGGGCTTTGCCGGAAAAAAGCGCCAGTCTAGATGGGGATCTTTCAGAAAATAAAGCCTTTTCCGAAAAATCCCTTATTCCTGATTTTAAGAGGCAGCCATGTTTATAGAAATGAAGCGGGGAAAATGTAAATCCCCACTTTATTTGCAATTCCGATTTGTCTCATCTGCATCCCTTTTCTGGAAAAGGGGTGCAGTATAGAGACAGCCCAAAGGTGGGGATAATCCTTCCCTGAGCAGCCTCGTGCAGGCTGTGCCAGCTTGATGTCAAATTATGTGTCAGTGCCAGCAAGTATAGGAAGGGGGAATAGAGATGCTGGTTAAAGTGTTCTCTTAAAAAGAAACCTTCAGGTGCCAAACATGAATCTATAAGGTGCACTTGGCCACTATGGTCAGTGTGTGCTTTGCCACTTCTCTGAGCAGAGACAACATATGTGCTCTCCATTGCAAGGTACTACTTGCTGCCACTAGGTGAATACATACTAGCCCAGGGAGCAAACCAAGACCGACTTCATGTCTTGAACACCACATCCCTCTCTGTAAGGCTTCTCTCCATGTGCTCTTGAAAGCATCATGGAGAGATTCTGCCTGGCAGCTGAGAACTTACTATTCTTTGTGGAAGGTTGTGTGTCTTTCCCAACTGCCCTGATATGATGTAGTTACGAGACATCCTAGGTTAGTTTTAGTTGAACATAATGGCAGTCAGAAATGGAATTATAATGATAATAACTACTACAGGCCATGAACTAATACTCCTCAGTCCCTGGAATGCCTAGCAGTAGTCTTCATTTGGATGGCTGCACTTCTTGCATTTGGTTCCTCAAAAATCACAAGTTTACCTCTACCCTCACTATTCTTTATAGCGATAGAAATGTAGCCGTGTTAGTCTGGGGTAGCTGAGGCAAAATGCAGGACAATGTAGCACTTTAAAGACTAACAAGATGGTTTATTAGATGATGAGCTTTCGTCAAAGGATTAATGCCCACAAAACAGATATCAGACAAGATCACAAAGAAAAAACAGTTTCTTGCCATTTTAACCAGAAAGGACACTCTCTCAATGACTTAACCACCTGCATTCTGCTACAAAGACCTTTTACATCTGCACTTGAAAGGGAATCCTCTGAACTGTCATTCATGTTAAAATTCGACACTCTCCGGGAAGGAATGAACAAATACTCAAACTATCTTACCCATTACCAAGATAGCTTCCCCAATTATCACCTCTAATACCATTAGCTCACAGACATCCCACTCTCCCCACCTCTAATATCATCAATTCACAGACACTTACCTTCCTTCCTCCCCCTTCCCACCCCCCCGCATCCCCCCTCCTGTTCTGAAATGTGATTTGTCCTTTTCATATGTGTTCATTTTTTTTAATTGTATCCTTTGGTATATATGGTTGTGACTGTTTTCTTCCACTATTTGATCTGAGGAAGTGGGTCTGGCCCACGAAAGCTCATCATCTAATAAACCATCTTGTTAGTCTTTAAAGTGCTACATTGTCCTATTCTTTATAGGTACACTTTCTAACCATTTCAAGTTTTTTTGCTGATAGGTGAGATCATAGAATCATAGAACCATAGAGCTGGAAGAGACCTCAGAAGGTCATCAAGTCCAGCCCCCTGCTCTAGGCAGGACCAATCCCAACTAAATCAACCCAGCCAGGGCTTTGTCAAGCTGAGACTTAAACACCTCTAGGGATGGAGACTCCACTACTTCCCTAGGTAACCCATTCCAGTGCTTCACTACCCTCCTAGTGAAATAGTTTTTCCTAATATCCAACCTAGACCTCTCCCACCTCAACTTGAGACCATTGCTCCTTGTTCTGTCATCTGTCAAAACTGAGAACAATCTTTCTCCATCCTCTTTGGAACCTCCAAGAGATGTTGGCAGCTTGCTGAGGTCAGAAGCCAGGCTGTGGTTTCTGAATATGATTTTTCAGGAAAGAGATGCAAGAGGATATCTGTATGTTGAAAATGAACAGGTGTTCATTGAAGAAGTGATGAGACCGAGTGCAGTGAGTATTGAGACTCAGGAGGGGTAAGGCAGGTGAATAGCTGCTAATGTTGCCTTACCCACCGCTTATTTGGATTACTTTTCTTTTAATGCATTAATAGGAAATACACTTGAGCAAACTCAGCTCAAAGTTACAGAACTTTCTGGAATGGAATGACCAGATGGAATTTTGAATAAGAATTCTTTACAATACATGCCTGTATGTCCTGATTTATCTTGAACAATAATAGTGAGAAACCCAATTTTGACATGTACAAAAGCTAGGTTTATTACCACCTGGAAAGCAGATGAGTGGAGACGTTGACACTGGTTGCAGAGTGACATTTTAGAATGGAAGAAAACCATGCAGCCAATTAAATCTAGCATTTGTATCCTGTAGTGCTTTTCCCCTCTAGTGCTTGCTTAACATTCTTTGGACTATGTTCACAGCTGTCGCTTTGATTTGTGACATTAGTAAACTTTCCTATCCTCAGTACAAAGAAATGTCTAAACTTCCTTCATGGCTAATTCTTTCTAGGGCTTCGTGACTATATGGGGCAATTTTGGATTTCAAATGAAATATAATAAAATCCACCCAATTTATCATTTTCAACCCTAGCCTCATTACTTTCAAAGTTTTTTCTACATTAAATTGTCTAAGCTACTTGTCATCCCAAACACTCATTTTTCTTTGCCTCTGAATTCAGATTAGCTCTTCTTTGGCTCTGAGCAGCCACCCTTGTGTCTTCTACATGTTTCCATCACCAGCCCATTGATGTACTACAGTAAAATCTATGTTATCTGGCACACTCAGGGATTAAGGCGTTCCAGGTTATCTAAAAATTCCAGTTATCTGAGGCTCCCCAGCTGCCTGGCCCAGCTTGGGGCAGGGAGTCAGGCCAGGAGGGAGGGTACAAGAGGGGTCTTGGGGCAGGGTGTCAGAGCACGCTGGGAATACAGGGTCTTGGTAGGGAGAGGGGAATGAGAGGGATATGGGTGCAGGGTCTGAGCATGAGGGGGGATGCTTACCTGGCTTGGCACCCTGCTGCAGCAGGGAAAGCCTCCAGGCAGCACCCTGTTGTGCCTCGGGATGCGAGGAGAGGGAGCTCAGTTCCTCCCACATGCAGCAGGGAACCCAGTGCAGCTGCAGCACAAGGTCAGGCTTCCCACTGGTAGGGTGCGTGCAGGGGTGCCCACTGTAAAAGCTGCCACCTGCACACGTGGAGGAGGAAGAGGCTGCGTGGCAGCAGAGGCCCCAGGGGAAAGGGCAGTCCTGCAGGGTGGAGAGGGAGATGCACCATGCGTGGTGGTGGGGCAGCCACAGTGGGTGGTGGAGCGGCCAGAGCAGCACACCCCCAGAAGCCTGCCCCAGCTGGCAAAGCTCCAATGGAAGCTGCCAACAGGCTATGCGGGGGGCAGGGGAGTAGAATTTTTTCATGGAACCCTTGCACCTTTTGGGAAACATTGCCCTAGAAAATTTGCCGGTTTCTAAAGTTTTCTGGATACTTAAGTGCCAGATAGCACAAGTTTTATTGTATATAGTTATGAGCAAGACAGGATGCACTGTACTCTCTGATATTCCACTTCCTATTTTCCTCCCACCCTGCCTATAATCATGTACCATCCCCCTGGCTTCCCACAAACCATTGTCATATGACAGCTGTTCAGTGACAATGCTATATTTATTTTATAGGCATTGCTAGGTCACTCAACACTTTACTACCAGAATGTTGTGCTCATTAATGAATGAAGCTACTTCACATATGTGAAGGAAAACATCGTTATTCCCATTTTACAGATTGAGAAATTAAAACATGAGGTTAAGGCCAATTTTCCACTAGCAGCTCTGACTCTGAGTGCTCAACATGAGACACATAAGGTCTGGTTTTCAGTGGTACTCCACAACCACAGAACTCACTGCCTCCAAAACAGAGTTACAGAGATGTTACACGCTTCTGAACAATCAGGATCAGAGTGGTCACTTTTTAAAATTGTGGCCCAAATCACTTCCTAAATTTCCCTTTCCCACAAAGGAATCTGTGGGAGGAATCAGGAATAGAATCTAGATCTCACAACTCCCAGCCCCAAGCCTTCAAGGCCACCCTTATTCCTCCTTCAAAAACATTATGACAAAGATATTTAGTCATCTCAATGGTTAATTCCATTCTCCAAATGTGATTATCTGTACCCTGATTGGAGATGTGAGGATCCCTATTTTCTTTCCACTCTGCTCTCTAAAGCTATGTCTACACTACGGCTTTTGCCAAAAGAGGCAATGCAAATGAAGCATGGATTAGCATTTTCTCATGCTTCATTTGCATAATCTCATCCGATCCATTTTTGTGCTACGGGTTTTTGCACAAAAACATGCCGTGTAGACGTTTCCTTTTTGCACAAAACCCCCTTTTTGCACAAGATCCTTAGGCCTCCCCTGGGGTTTTTGCACAAAAAGGAAATGTCCACACTGCATGTTTTTGCGCAAAAATGGATCGGAAGAGATTATGCAAATGAAACGCAAGAAAATGCTAATCCATGCTTCATTTGCATTGCCTCTTCTGACAACAGCCATAGTGTAGACATAGCCTAAGGGTATGTCTACAGTACAGGAGAAAATCAAATTAAGATATGCAACTTCAGCTACATTAATTGAGTAGCTGATGTTTAAGTAGTTTAACCTGACTTTTGGCACTGTCTATACAGCAGGAAGTCAAAGGGAGAACACGCTTCCTTCAACTTCCCTTACTACTCATGAAAGCAGGGTTATCGGCATTGACCGGAGTGCCCCTCTCACTTCAAATTAGTTGTGTTAACTAGACTGCTAATTCAAACCCTGGAATATCGACAGTGACAGCTTCGATCTTCCTCTATAGTAGAGACATATCCCAATAGGTCCCACATCTGAAGTACTAATTTTCTCATTGCATGGTTCTGCTTCCATTGGATCACACCAACACTATTTGACTGGACAGGAAAGATTGCTTTTGAGTTGTTCAAGGTCTTGCCTCCCTCTAGAGACCAGGCATATTATTCTCCCAGCCATTTGATCCAGAACTGAATTCAGATTTTTCAACCTTGCTGTATAGCTAAGAGTTCCAAATTAGCCTTCCCTGATTATTCTTGGAAAATCCAGAGTGGTAATTGGAAAAGTTAATACAACTGAGGAAAAGCATACATTAGCTATGACCATGCAGTGAGCAGCCTTTTATTTAAACCAGATGTAAGTAGCCTTAGGAGATAAAACCTTAAGTGCCTGGCTGCGAACCATTGAAATCATTTGCATAAGGAAGTAAGAAGATTAGACTAGATAAATGTTTTGAAAAGAGCTTTGCAAAAGAAGTGCAGTAGACCATACAATATGTGCTGATATTCTTAGGTGTTTTATGGAAGAATCTGAGGGTGAGCATACATATTGGTGTACCTGCTGTAAAGGAAGCTCCTTCAACTTGAAGAGCACCATGAAGAAAAGTAGACATCTGCAAATCCAGTCCAGCTTGTTATTGACACTAAATTGTTACCCTCAAAGAAATAGCCATATAAAATGAATTGCCAGCTGTCACAGTCCTGGCTGACCTGTTGTCAAGGATGCTTGTCAGCAGCTCTGCTTGGATGCATTTACTGGATACATGTGGCTTCAAAGGTCCCCTGGAACTGGGTAGGCTCTGTCTTTGGCATCTTAGGCACATTCTCCATATGGTACTTCTAGGGAATAAATCCACTCCCCTGGGCCCTAGGACACGGGCTAACCAGAGTGGTCTATAGCATGCTCCTTCCCCAGAGCTCTACCCTTGGGGGTACTTTAGTTCGGAATTTAACCTGTGAGGAATATGTGATAGTGGAAGCAAGTAACACACTTACCTCCTTTGAAGAGGGATTTCTAAACCAAATATGGGTACGTCTAGTCATCAAGGTTATTTTGGGACACCTCTGGTATCCTGAAACAGCTACCCCACATCCAAAGAATGCATTCGTTATTTCAAAATATTTTCCAAAATAACAGATGCACTATTTTGGCATCCCTGTAAATGTCGTTCCATGAGGAATAAGGAATGTCTCAAAATAGTGCTTTATTTTGAAATTTGGCACTATGTAGACACACCAAATTTCAAAATAGCCTATTTCAAAATAAAATTTTAGACATGGACAATGAAAAGAATCACAAAGAATCAAAGGACATGAAGAGAAGAAATTCTTCAGACAATGGTAGACCAATGCTAAGAGCCTAGGTAACAAAGAAGAGGAGAAAGTTATACATTCACTTATGAGCATAAATCTGATCTAGTTGGTGGGATGAGTCATACAATTGAAATGGTAAACACGGTGACTATAACCACTTTGGGAAGGGATGCGACCCTGTGCTGTAGGTGTAGATAGACTCTGTTTGCCAGAAGCTGGGACTGGATGATGGGGTGGATTACTCGATGAATACCTGTTCTGTTCATTCCCGCTGAAACACCTGGCATTGACCACTGTTGGAAAGCAGGATACTGGACTGGATGGACCTTTGATCTGGCCTGCTATAGCTGTTCTTATATTCTAAAGTACTTGGGGAGTATAATAGCAGTACATCCTCCACTCTGGTTCTCTTGTCTGCTGCTGGTCTTTATTTCAGAGAAGAGTCTCTTTTGCGGCAAACTCCTAATCTAATTGTTCTGTAGAAAAGACAACATAAACATCTGGATCATCCTCCATAGATGTTTGTGTTGTCTTTCCTGCAGAACACTGTTAGGGGTCCTAGGCCAGCCAAAGAAACTGGAGTAGCTCCAGGGGGTAGAACTAGTATCGTGGCATACTGGTTCTGGGTGGAAGTTGCTGGATTCCTACAAGATGCACCATGTTGAGGATAGGCCTCTTCTCTAGAGGACAAGTTCCCTGCTTCTAATTCCCTCTAGTCTACATGACCCCCTCCCACCCTCTGATGGAACAACAGAGGAAGAACTCTATGATGGGATATTCACATAGATTTCTTCCAGCACCAACAGACTACTCTGAAGAAGAAGACCATCCAGACCTGAAGTATTCCCACCTATAAATATATTTGTTGAGAATCAGAGATTGTACTCTCCTGAGTAAACTGAGAATTCTCTGTATCTTTCCCATGGTTTTTAAGTAAGGGACTTTTGATGATTAAATGTGTTACTAATAGAATTCTACAAGTTAGTAAAAAATCATACTAAAAATGCAAGTATTTTTGCCATTACCCAGATGCAGCAACACTAATATTGGCATCAGTTGTGAGCTTTGTGTTGTCAGTTGTTGGTACAAGTCCATTAAATATATCTAGTCATTGCGTTGTTTTAGCTGAAGTTGCTTTGCAAACTGCAGCAAAGAGCAGGCATTAGGCGCAAAACTTAGTTTGCATTGCAGTAGTAACAAATTAAAAACGACATACTGTTACACCAAGCAATGTGCAGTGATGTCAATTGATTTATGAGGTCATGAGTAAAAGAATTTATCAGCTGGCATTATCCCTGCCCAGATTTAATGCCTGTTCTGACATCAATGCAAAAAAAAATTATAGGAGTAGAGAAAGGTCTTTTCTAAAGACAAGGGCTGTTTACAAAAGAGCATTCCTCTCTAAGACACAAACTAAATCTTGTAGTGCTCTGTGCAATCTTTATGGTGTCAACTTTTGTCTCCAGACAAATATTTTAAAATTTGGTGTCGAATGATGAGAAAGATTGTCATGTAACCTCCAGACATAAGGAGCATATAAAGCTCTGGCATATTCCTTCTGTCTGGGCAGCAAATAATTAAATGGCAGATTGAGTTCCTTTGCTGGAGTTCAGAACAACATGTTCACCATTAACACAGTCTCCTTTCAAAAGCAAATACTCTGAAAGGATAGAAAATTATGCTGAGGCCAATTTAAAAAGGCATGGGAGAAAGAGAGAAAAGGGTGGTTCTGACTCACTCGAGACTTCATCATGCAAAAGAATCATTAAGCAGACTTTTAGATATATGTTAGGGCTCAAAAAGAGTTACCAACCTTCACCTGAGATGTGGCTGCATTCCAGTGGCAGATGAATATAGCCATGCCTGCACAATTTGTTGAATGCCTTGAAATCTTTCTGGATGAGAAGTGCTGAGCCATAGTCTCACTATACTGGAGTGTCTCTTTGGGACATTATACTGCATTTAAGCTGCTTTGCTCACTCTCCTTCTCCCTCGGGGCTTCAGTGGCCTAGGATGGTGATGGCTTGGCCTTCCATCAAGGTCACACTGTAGTTCTTTCCATTCCAGTGTATCAATGTCCCAAACAAGTAATATCCAGCAAAATATTAGCAAACACAACATCTTCTGCTCCTCCTTGGCCAAACCCCAACAAAAGACAAAACACAAACAAAGTAAGTCCCACCTGTCTTGGGCTTCATCCAACTTAGATTCTCCTCAGTGCTCTACTCTTCAACAGAAAGCTAACCCACAGAGCTGCTCCCCTGGATCTCGAGAGTTCCACCACAGGAATTAACAACACTCCTGAAGTCTTCCTACAATTCTCTCTTTTCCTGGCTCATATCTGGCCCTTCCCAGAGAGTGTGAACTCCAGGCTACCTGTCTCCTGGGTCTCCTTACTCCAACCGCTCTTAACTACTTCTGTTTCAGTCCTGGATGAGCCTGATATACACTTCAGGAGTACATCTACAGTGCACGGCTATTTCAGGATACTAAAGATATCCCGAAATAGCTATCATGCATCTACACAACCCTCCCAATATTTTTTGAAATAAAAAATGCGCTATTGTGGCATCCCAGTAACCCTCGTTCCACGAGGCTTAAGGGATGTAGCAAAATAGCATGTTATTTTGAAATCTGGCAGTGTGTAGACATGACAAATTTTAAAATAAGGTATTTTGAAATAGATTCAAAAGAAAATACACAATTTGCGCTATGCATATCTTATTTTGAGTTTAGGGTGCTGTGTAGATGCACCCCAGATATAACAAGGTGGAGCTAACATTATTCTCAAGCTCCTTTTAACTCCTTCTCAGCCAGTGTGAGTTGTGTACATTGCATGCTGTTTTAAACAAAAGGGTTATTAATTAGGATATTAAGCTACCCAAAGAGAACCACAAATAGAAATGTAATTAGGAGATTAGAGTATTTTCAATAACTTGTACCAGTTTCCAGCTTTATTCTAATCATTGTCATTAGTGTGATTTGGATGTCCTCCACTTTCATGACACCTAGACATTCAAAATTACAGAAGTGCTATCTCTTAATTCTATGATGAGCAATTTGTGCTCCATCTATTGCACATGGTCCATGAAATTCATTGCTGAGAAGAGCTTTGGTGAATTCATATAAAGAACAAGAAGACAAAGTTCTAGCAATTGTATAAAATCCTGCTAATACATTCTTAATCTTTTCTGGCTTAATAATTGCTTTTGTTTATATTACCCCAAATACTGATGGGCCTAACCAGAACCCAAGAGCTAAGCTGTAAATCAGCACATGACTTAAATACTTAACTTTAAGAATAGCCATAAATTCCATTAATTGAAGCTCATGCTTAAATCAAGCAAGTGTTATGCCCCCACAGATTTGAATTTAAGCACATATTTTCTGTTTTGCTGAATACTGCCAAACTTTATGAAATTCCACATGTGGATCTGGACTTTACTATTACCCATTCCATGAGGAGTCAAAACAAACCCTCCAATCAGAACACACACAAGCTTTGAGGGCAGGAGGAAGATATCAGCTCCGGTTTTAACCCCTCTCTAATTATAGATAATACAGACTTATTGAAGCACAGTCAATTGCAAACACCCACAGCTGTCTATCACTATACAGTCATTCATCTGAAAATAATAATTTGAATTTATTTTTAATTAAAAACTATTAAAAATATTAAGGGACCTGAATATAGAGATTTTTCTTTCATTATTTGAAGCAGTAGCATACCAAGGGCAGGCCCTATGTAAAGCTACACTTGTGTATTCCAGACTTTGAAACATAAATGATAATATGGTCCAAGAGAACATCATTTTTAGGCTTCCCAGTTAAAAAACAAGATACACCCCCATCTACCTAGCAGGTTCTTTGCTCAAGGTTATTTTTACTATTAAATCCAGCTATTCAATGATAATATGTTGAAATCCTATTCCTCCCTTATTCTTTGCATTCAATGAACAAATCACAGTCTGTATTTTACATGGGTGATTGTACAGCCTTCATGTGTAGTATGAACTGGGGCTTAGCTTCACAGGCACTAAGGCTGTTATAGAAAATGAAAAAGCATGAACATAATTCCCTCTTGTTTCATTAAATTGATTTTTTTCTTTTAAAACTGTCTGATTTTCAGATATCCAGGTCCTTGGTTTAAAGGATCTAGACATAAAAGAGTTCAGTGACACCTAACATCATTCTCAGGTATTAGTTAAATACTGACACGCAATCAGGAGTATCAGAAGGATAGCCAGGTTAGTCTGTATCTGCAAAAACAATAAGGAGTCCTGTGGCACCTTAAAGTCTTTAATGACTCCTTGTTGTTTTTACAGTCAGGGGTGATTGCCAGCTACTGAATAAGCTATTAATATTTGCATAGAGACAGAGTTGTATATAAATAGAGATACAAATGTGTTTTTATCTCTGACTAAAATAAATACACGTGTAACTGAGACATCATTGCTCATGCCCCATAGTGTATGTAGTAAACTAAACTCCCACATAGTATGATTAAAATAAAGACAAAAGTGTCTTGCAGTGATTAGTGGCCAATTTGTATTGATATAGAATATTCTAGATTTACTTGGTCCTGCCACTATTCAAGGGCCTGGCTTTGATTACCTTCAAAGTCCCTTCCCACACTACATTTATATTATTCTGTGACATGTATATATTTGGAATGTTATTGTGGTTTCCTGATATACTCTAACTCAGTGGTCCCCAACGCGGTGCCCGCGGGCACCATGGCGTCCGCTGGGGCATTTGTGTGCGCCCACCAACAACCTGGGTCGGGTGCGCGGCACTCAGGCGGCCCCAGCCCCGGCTCTGGGGCACATGCCGGCACCGGTGCCGGGTGCAAGAGCATCCCCATCCCCTGGCGTGCCCCCGGACCTGCGGCCCCGCCCCCGGGCGCCCGGCGCGTGAGTGGCCCCACCGCCCGGGAGCATCATTTAGTTCCAGTAAGAGTAAGGTCCACTAACCTCACACTATTGGGTAAACCTGCAGCTAAAAAAAAAGTTTCATGGAGCAAGTGAATTTAGGAGCCTATTTTTTCATCTCACTACTAAATGTGTTATCAGCCTATTATTACTTTGCATTCTACATCTTTTATTATTTTTACGTTTCTTTAAGAAGTCCCCGGAGAAGCAGAGGTCACACCACCATATAAATAACACCATATGGGTGCATCTACACTGCACAATAGCTCAAAATAAGATCCACTATTTGATCTTCGCAAATTGCATATCTTATTTTGATCTTATTTCAAAATAGCTTAGTTTGTAATTTGGTGCTCTTTACACAGCCCAAATTTTTAAATAAATTGCTATTCTGAAAGTCCCTTACTTCTCATGGAATGAGGTTTACAGGGACATTGAAATAGTGAGCCTGTTATATTTTGAAATAACGGGCTTGCTGTAAAGATGCGAGTTAGGTATTTTGGGATAATCTGGTATCCCAAAATAGTGCTACAGTGTAGATGTAGCCTATTTAAATAATTTATTTCTAATTGCTGCATTTTAGAACATTTCTCCATGTTATCTTTTCTAAGAGCAAGATTACTATCTGCAAAGGTCTGAGCAAAAGTCTTTATTAACCTGCTTCCAAATATTATGATAGAACACAAATTTGTGTGTAATAGATACATTGGTTTTGAAAACAAGAAAAAGTAGTCTATAAAAAGGACTGAACAGCACAGGAGTCAAATGGGTTACAGAATTTTTCACATTTAGTCACCAGCTCATTTCCAGTTCGTACAGTACAAAATGGTTAACATTAACATGTTGATGGTTAAGTGGCAGCGCTATATGAAGCAAGGAGGCGAATATGTAAGGTGCAGGAAGGTTCTGCCTTCCCAAACCACCAAGCATAGCCCTACTCACATTCTGTCCCCAGAATGTCTGCTATAGGCATTCTGGGGGCAGAGTGTTGCTGCCCCCAGCACCCACCCTCCTAGTGTTCCAGGATTGGAAGGCCAGGCCTGGCCATGTGGTGTGCCCTCCTCCTGGGCTGAAGAGGCTGGGCTGGGCCAGGCCAGGTGGCACAGCATGCCCTGCCTCCTCCCTCCCCCAGTGCTCCAGGGCTGGAGAGTCTGGGCCTGGCTGGGACCCTCAGCGCAGCATTCCCTGCCTTCTCCCTCCCCCGGGGCTCAAGAGTCCGGGCTGGGCCATGTGGAGCAGTACGCCTTCCTCTGGGGCTGGGGAGGCTGCAGCGAGTGCCTTCCCATTCCTTTCCCCTCCCCATGGTTGGAAAAGGGGAGCACACACATGGCATGCCACCCCACCTCCTGGGGGCAGGGAAGGGGGGGAGCCTAGCAGAGGGGGTGGAGCTGGGAGCTTGCCTTCCCCAGCCCTGCCATCACTGACTGCCCATGGGTGGTTTCAATCCATTTCTTGTGTCCTCATCACTGCAATTTGCATAGAATCATAGAAATGAAGGGCAGGAAAGGATTTTGAGATCTATCAAATCCAGCCCCCTGAACTGAGGCAAGATGAAGTAAACCCAGACCATCCCCAACAGGTGGCTGTCCAACCTGTTCTTAAAAACCTCCACTGAAGAGGACTCAACAATCACCTTTGGAAGCCTATTCCAGAGCTTAACTACCTTTATAGTTAGAAAGGTTCTCCTAATATCTATCTTCAATCTCCCTTGATTCAGATTAAACCCTTTACTTTGTATCCTACCTATGGTAGACATAGATGGGAATCCTCTTTATAACAGCCCTTAACGTATTTGAAGACTATTGTCAGGATCTTGCCTCCAGTCTCCTTTTCTCAAAGTTACATATGCCTGGCTTTTTTAATCTTTCCTCATAGGTTAGGGTTTTCTTATGTATCACTAGAATTACCTGGCATTGCTCAAGTCCTTAACTCAATTAATTTTGAAAATAAAATTAAAATGTGCATGCTTCATTTGAGTCATTACTCTTGGACGGGGTTCGGGATGTGGGGTTCAGTACGCAGGCTGCCCCAGGAAGAGAGGATTATCTCAGCCGTCTCTCACTTCAGCAGCTTGTGGCCAAGTAAGAAGTGCCTCTCCATGGCTGCTGCAGCTCCAGCAAGCCCAGCTGGGGGAAGGGGTGCACGTTCCCTGGCTGGAGCAGGTTCAGGTTCATCTCTTCCCTTCATGCCACAGCCAGGGTGAGGAATGCAGCCAACAGGGTATTCTCCTCTTGCTCTCTGACGAAGGGGAAAAGCCAGCAATGTTCCCGTATGAATGTGGGAGGAGGAGCTTTAGCGATGTGGGGATAGCTGAAGAGTACCTGAGGGATGAGAGGTTCGGGGTTGGGGCAGTCACAGATGGGGCAGGGATGCTCTCCTAGCCAGCCCCTTCTACCTGCCTCATGATTCGGTCTCTTTTCTGTTTGGTTTTATGAGAAGAAATCCCATTCCAGGCACAACCCATTTTCCTGGTACAACCAAGCCCTTACCTTGCTTTAAGTTATGATAAGAGGAAGCTGTGTACCGAATTTAGTGGTCCTAGCTCTTCCCGTTTAGGAGGAGTTCTTGAACAAACAGACAGACGGACACACAAAGATTCTCAAAATATAGGACATTTTTGTTGCTTTCCTCTGGACTGTCTCTTATTTGTCTTCATCATCCCTTAAATGTGATGCCCAGAACTGGACACACTTATCTGTGCAGAATAGAGTAGAACAATACCTCCTATGTCTTACATACGATGTTCCTGTTAATATAACTCAGAATAATATTAGTCTTTTTTGTAACTTTACACAGTCGACTCACATTCACTTTGTGATCTGCTGTAACCCTTTGACACTATTCTGTAGTGCTACTGCCAAGCCAATTATTTCCCATTTTGTGGTTGTACATTCAATTTTTTCTTCCTAAGTGTAGTATTTTGTGATTTCCTGTATTGAATTTAATCTTGTTGATTTCAGACCAATGCTCCAATTTGTCAAGGCTGGTTTGAATTTTAATCCTGTCCTCCAAAGTGCTTGCATCTCCCACCAGCTTGGTTTCATCTGCAGATTTTATAAGCATACTCTCCACTTCATTATCCTCTTCTTAATTAAAATCTTGAATTACACCAGAGATAGAACTGAGCCATGCTGGAACCTACTAAACACATCCTCTCAGCTAGACAGCGTACCACTGATGATAACTATTCTTGGAATACAGTCTTGCAATCAGCTGTGTGCCCACCTGTGATGGTGGACACTTACCTCCAGTGCTGCCTACTGGTCTGTCAGAAGTGTGGCCAGTTGTTATCTTCCAGGTGTTCCCCTACAGCTCCACCCCTGCTGTGGTCTGTCCTTTCAGTGACTTTGCCCAATGGCCAGGCCATGCTTCCAAGTCCACACCTTTCAGGATATATTTAAGAGCCAAGTGAACAGGAAATCTTCAGAATTCAACAAGCAATGAAGGGCTTCCCCCTGGGGATGGGGTCTTGTGATCTGCACAGGCATCTCTAGCGGGCACACCCCCATCTAGATTTCCTGCCAAGGGATAGACTTCAATTGTTGTCCCTCTTGAGGGATGGCAGGGGAGCTCTGGCCCAACCCCTCCACTGGGGTCTGATCCATCTAAGCCATGGTCTGCTAAGCAGCTGCCTCTTGGGACTACTTCCTATCAGTCACTTCTGTTCTCACAAGATAAAGTAAATAACTAACACAAAAACATATTTTCTACCTTCAGAAAGCTACAAGTTCCTCCTTAGTAGGTTTGGCTGGGTTCATATAGCCAGGCCTGAGAGAGCAAGAGCTGCTGTGGTGCTCTCTCTCAGCAGCTCACAGTGCTGGGCAGCTCACTGCCATTGTCTGTTTGCCAAGCAGTTCCTACTCTAAACTGTGCTGCCTTGGAAGGAGAAGTAGGATGGGGAGACCTGATCCCAGAGCTGTTCCTTAGCCCCTTTCTTTTCCCTGTGGGGCTTATATATCCCACCATACCACCTTATAATAACTGAACCCAGACCACATGTACTTAGTTTGCTGAAGGGAATGCCATATGGGACTGTGTTAAAATCAAGATATATCACATCTGCTGTTTCCCATCTATCCACTAGGCCAATAACCTTGTCAAAAGAAAGAAATTAAGTTGGGCACGATTTGTTCTTGACAACTCTGTGTTGGCTATTCCTCATCATCCTACTATCTATGAGGTGCTTATAAATAGGAATTTTAAGTTAGTTCCAGTATCACTCCAAGCATCAAAGTTAGGCTGCCTGGTGTCTAATTCCCCTGGCCAACCTCCACCGCCACTCTTTTTTGAAGATTGGTACTATGTTTCTTACTTTACCTCAGTAAGGGAGAGAATGGTTATGGGACCTGAACAGTTCTTTCACATATAAAGGTGTTGCTGGTAGGTGAAGGATTGGACCGTGGGGGGTGTTTTTCCTGTGCTATTCATGTTCTGAACTGAAACAAGGAACTTGAGTCTCAATAGATGGCAATATGACCCCTTTCAAATGGCCCCTGAACTTATTTTACACAGGTGAAATGACGAGAAGAATACCATATGCATCAATGGCAGTTTGTAGAGAAAGGAAAAGAAGCTGGATAAGAAAGACAAGAGAAAACAGCTTGACAAGACACTCTTTTTTGAAGATTGGTACTATGTTTCTTACTTTACCTCAGTAAGGGGTAATAAGAAGTAAGAAGAAATACTCTGAAATAGTTTATTTTGAAATAGTGCACCTACACTATAAGGAAGCCTAGAAATTAGTCTGAGGCAAGGATGTGCAATCTTGATTTAGAGCCCCAGGAAGGCAAGGATGTGCAATCTTGATTTAGAGCCCCAGGAAGCACTGGGGAATAATTATTTTGAATGGCTTGGAGGAGGAGCTATTTAAAAACAGCAGCAGTGGAGCGTCCACACTATTGCTATTCCGAAATAGCTGTTTCAGAAGTGGTGTTATTCCTCGTGGAATTAGGTATACAAACACTGAAATAAGCCACCCGGATGTTATTCTGAAATAGCGCTGCTGTGTCGACATACCCTCAATGTCAAATGTGAGGGTGCCAAAGTAGGATCAAGAAATAAAATAAAATGACAGTTATGATTGTTGATGGTGCATATGTGGACAACAGTGAAGAATATGGCATGCTTAGTGAGTTTGTATACCTTGGAAACTCATTTGATACTGATGGATGACTCCATAAAGAAGTGCAAGCAAGAATTGGGAGGGCAAATGGAGCTTTTTAGAGATGGGCATATATCTGAGTAAAAAAGAAACTTCACATAAGAAGCTAACTGAATTTATACAATGCCATTGTGATGCCTACAGCGTTATATGTTTCTGAAACTTGACAAATGCTACAAACACAATAGGAAACTAAACGCATTCCATCAGAGTTGCTTATGAGGAATACTTGGTGTCAGCTGATGGGTCAAAGTAACCTCCACTGATGTTTTACAAAGGGCTAGCCAGCAAACTGTACAGACAATGATTCAAAAAAGAAGACAGTTGTTTGGGCATGTATAGATATCAAAAACTGTATTCCTAGGCAAGTGCTTGACTAGATACCACCTGGTGGAAGAAGAAAACGAAGAGGACAACAGATGACATTTAAAGAAAACCATTGAGAAAGATGCTGCTGTCATGGAAACAGACTATAACACAGCAAAAATGCAGCAATAGACAGATGGAGGTGGAAAGATTGAGTTGCCTCATATGTCACAAGGCATGTGAGCATCTAATAAAAATAATAAAAATTAAACTTACTTTCCAAAAGGAAAAATATTTTAACAGAAAGAAAAAAATTACAGATATAGCCCCGTTGTAAAGTTAAGAATAATATCCATTCTTGTTTCTCATGTTTAAAAGGTAGATAAATGTTGAAATTACCCATTTTAAACTCAATGGACAAGTCTTACTAATTATTTTTTAAATGGATAGATATAGGATTGTACGTAGGACAAGAAAGGTTATTGTACCATTCTTTATCACCCAGTTGTAATTGCATCTGGAATATTGTGTGTTGCTCAATCTCTACTGCTTAGGACCATATAAAATATTAAAGCAATAAAATTATATTAGGAAAAATAAGATGTAGAAGGAAAGAAAAAAGATTAAATTTAATATACAGCTCTAACAGAAAAGAGACCGATGAGTTTTAAAGACTAATAAAAATAAGTAGCCAAAATAATCAGAGATTAAAAAGGTATCGGTTAAAAAAAAGGATTAAAATGTATGACTTTTTAGGACAACACGTTTTTTGAAACTGCATTTTCAGGAAAAAGAAAAGATTTAAATAATGATATTCTATTACCTGGATTATTGGGACATGACAGGCACAGTTTTTCAATATACTGTAGTCATTAGGCTCAAAGCCAATGGACAGCTGGTAGTAAAAACCCTCAAGAACTCCAGAGGCATTTAAGTCTGTCACATATTTTCAAGTTTGTTTGGTGGTTGTTTCTAAAATATATTCAGCTTTGAGTTGACTAAAATCTTGCAACATATGACTGCAGGATGGCATCATTGTATGGTGGCTGAGCATTCGTTATGCTTTTTTTCTTTTGCCAAGTGCATCTTCTGCTTCTGTGCATTTTATCACCCAGCAGTATCCTCCAATATTCAGCACAGCACAAGCAATGAAATGAACAATGTCCTTCAGGACTGAAGCTTATGTGCATTCACTAATTAGCTTCCAAGGCACCCCACCCTGAGGGAAGCTGGAGGTTGGCCTGGGAGTTAATGGCTTGGAGAGAAAATTCATATTAATGTGCCTTCAATGCATTTAATATGTATTTACCTGTATGTTCAAGGGAAAGTTCTAACGCGATTCCCTCTGTTACTAATAATTGCTTTATCTTGGGCTAAAGCACTAAGAGGGAAAAATAAACTATTTAAAAATGAATTTGGTACTTTCATCTCAAAGGAAATCAGACAAAACAAAACAAAAATACCTAAAGTGTCTAGTTTGCTATTAGGTTCAGTAGAGTGGTTCCTGATTGATGGAGGGGGGGGGGGGGTTAGAGGAAGAAAGAAAGATTAAAACAAAACAGAGTTGAATCCAAGCAACAACCATGACTGCATGTCATGAAGCAGAAGAACTGAAGAAGGATTAGTCATGGATCAGTGCTTGTCACATGGAGAGAGAAGGCACTAAAAGCAATGGATCAGATAACAAAAGGAGGTTTAGCTTATCTAACTCCTGGATGGTTCAAAAAGGTGTGGTATTCCTAGACCTTGTTTCTTTTACATTTCGTGCACAATGTTTCCAGGTCCCTAGCTTGGTACCAAGGGAGTGTGGACCAACATTCAAGTAGTGTGAACACAGCAATGGTTTCAGGTGGAGACAATGAAGACAGACATGCAGCTGAACATTTATTTGAGTTTTCAGGTTCATTAGAAACTGCAACAGGGATTCAAAGCACCATGAAGCAAAATGGGCAGAAAGACTTGCAAGTCAAAACCAGTGAGTTTTACCCAGATCTAACCAGCAGGCTATCTCCTTCTATTGCTTGTTATGTATACGATTGTTCCAATTTTCTATACTGAAAATAAAAGAGAGACGGTGTACATTGCCTGCTGTGGAAACATTTCATACCACGATTTTTAAAGTCGGCACTTTCCGGAGAGCAGCAACTGAAACCATTTAGCCAGAGAGTAACACCTCATCTTAAAGAGCTCCTCATTTATTGAGCACATTCATTCTTCTCCAAAGTTCCACTGTTTGTGCTCCAAATACAGTGCTAGCGAGCAGTGTGCTCTCTGCGGGAACTGCAGTCCATGCACAATTATCCTGGGCTTCAATCCCACACCTTTCACAAGCACCGAATTCCCATTAAAAGCAATCATTTTTAAACATAGCTGCTGCATTAGATTGACATTTGTAACACTCACCTGCCATCCAACGTTATCACATGGATGAACACCATCTATTCACAAGCCCTTTACAGGAACAGTTATCAAATAAACTTTGGTATGGAGATCTATTACCTGCCTCTTTTTTTTAAATAACAGGGCTAACAAAGGGCATAAACAAGTGACAAGAAAACGAGTCATGGCAGTTACCATTTTAGTGCCAGGCCATTACTTATGCTGCATAGTACCTGACACTGAGAACAATCTGAGTGAAGTCAGGGGAACTACACTGACCAACACCAAGCAAAGTGCACACTGTACATAGGCACAGAGCCCCTGATCTCGGGAAGGCTCCCAACCAGGTTTGGACACTCCTTCCCCGGCAGATAGCAATGAGTAACTGTTGATGCACCCACACATACACATGCCAGTGGCTGCTTCCACTATGATGCACAGGTCACAGGGTCACTGGCAGCATTTCTGGTGCAGTGCCCGAGTCCCACTCCACATCCTGGGGGCCTTCAGGGTGCCAACATGGCAGCTGAGGATCCTGCACTTCTCATGCCAAAAAGCAAGATACACCCACAGCTCACCAGCAGAGAGGGGTAAGGCTCGGGAATTAGAGTTGTAGGGAGGCAGAGAGTCTCCTGGATGGAGATGGTAGGGGGCTGAGGCTGCTGGGAGGAGGTGGTTGTCAAGCCTCTTGGGCCTTGGGATTCATCTACTGATGATGGGGCTGGGAGGGAGGAATATATAAAGAGGAGGCTCAGAAAAGTGTGCAGAGGGGATACCTGCAGAGAGAAAAGGAGGGTCTGGCTTCTGGTGGTGATGGAGGCACTTAGAAGAGGAAGAACAGGGTCTTGCTGCTGGTAGGGGCAGTGCCTGAGAGGGGGGAAAATAGGGTTCAGCTAGAGGTAAGGGGAAATGGCTGTTTTCCTGCCTTGCAAAGATGGCAACTTTATTTGCCCCAAGCAGGTTTGGCCCACTCTCCCCCCCCCCCCCCCCCCACCCCTGTCATGACTCATGACAGGAAGGCAGGTGAGCCAAACTTCAAAGACCTGAGTTTAAGATAATTGCATGGAGTCAAAGCAGCACTTAGGCTTGATACCCTAGGCAGATGAGTCTCTTCTCTGCACTCTCCTGGACAGCCCTGGCAATCAGAACCATGTAAGACTAGAGGGGCTTATGTCTGGGATCCAGAAGGAAAGTGATGGGCAGCCCCCTCCCCCAATTTCAATAGTGCACAGGGAGTTAAAAATCATTTAATTGGATCTTTTGACTATTTGCAGAGGAAGGCGCTATTCTGTGTGAGTAAGGACATTTCAATGTGGCCCTGCAGTGTAAAAGTGGTTCCCAATCTTTTTTATACACGGGCTGGCAAACTCATTCAGAAACTTTTGGCAGACCAGTATAGAAACATTCATATATTCATTGTGACAACTGATTTATTTGCATATCTGCATATTAATTGTGGAAATTACTTTTAAGCAGTCATGTGTTCGTTGACATTGCATCTGCGCGCACACAGTAAAGGGAAGTGGGGGAAGTCAGAGAAGACGGGAAGGGAAAGGGAAGAAGGGGGTGAGGAGTGCAAGCAAAAGAGGAAACCAAGCCGGGGAGAGGCTGGGCTGAAAGCGGAGGGGTGCTTTACCTGCCTCCCCTTCACTCCACCCCAGCTTCCTAAGCCCCTGCTCAGCCCCGGCCACTCCACCAGGGGGTCCCCGAGCCAGTCCACAGAGGTCAGTGCAGCCAGGCAGCAGCAGGTCCCTGTGTGTGCATGATGGCTGGGCTGAAAGTAGCTAGAGGCCAGGGGAAGGCTCCTTCTGTGCAGGGAAGGAGGAGGGAGCCTCCTGGCAGTGCCAGCGTGAGCAGAAGGAAAATGGGTTTGCGGGCTGGCTGGCTGGTTCCTCAGTCGCACCTCCCACATGAGAAGCAGGGCAGGAGACTAGCCTGGGGGCATCAGGATCTTCTTCTCAGCTGCAGCCACCCTCCACACAGCACTGGCCCCAGCTGTCCTCCACACAGCCCTGCCAGCTGGGCCACGTAGCAGCCGATGGAGCTGGAACTGGGGCCACAGTGAGGCTGCCCCAGTAGGGACATCCTCACCATGGACCCAGCTCCAGTTGCAGCACACTGGGGCGGCCGCCCACCATACGCTCACCGTGCTTCTGCGTGGGGAAGTGGGCGGGCAGAGAATTTGTGTGCACACAGTGCGCACTTCTTACAGGGAACTATGCTACGCAGAGGGCAGGGCTCAATTAGCAGTTTGCAGCCTGCCTCCGGTCTGAGGACTAGCAGTTGGGAACCGCTGGTGTAAAAGAACCTAGTTGAAATATTTCACACAATACTTAATTAGGTTGGGTTTTGTGGATAGTCCTGCTGATAAGGTGTCATAGCTGGAAGAGGGCTGCAGTAGAATGAACAGACATGGAAGAACTGTATTGCATAGGAAATTAATTCCAGTTGTTTCGGACTGAATTCTGTTTCTTTGAAATCTCTCACTGTGGAAGAGAGCTAATTAAATCCCAAACGTTCTTGAGTTTGCTGGATGTTGTTATTTTTCCTCTCAAGCAGACACAGAGGCAAGTTTTAGTATATTCATAAAAGTGCTACAGAAACACAAAGACATGAAAGAGAAATAATTTTGCAAGCAAGTCATATGATGCATTCAGCCTCTACGTTGTACATGGTGTTCCAAAAGCCTTCTTCATTGCTCTCTTAATTTGAGTGGAAGTGGCAGTGCAGAGTAGCAGAGAAAAAAGTAAAATGGAATATAATCTAATATTTCTAGTTATTATTCATCATAAACCTGCAAAGTATATTCAACTATCAAACTGAACTTTTCTCACAAAAACCTTTTGTGGTATTAGCTGAAATAGTATGGCGATGACTGTCCATGATTCTCCGGGAGAATCAAAAACTAGGCTGCTGCTAGTTGGTAGAGCTTCATTTTTCCAATCCTTTCACTGCAACCAATCTCTACATCTAGGAGTGGAAAAATGCAAAATTATTCTGGCCTGAACTGTGGCCTATGCTTAACTTTGGAGAAATCATATTATATACAAAAACCCTGCCTTTAAAGACCATTATTAAGGTTGCAAAGTCAAGCGTTCAACGGTTAGGGAATACCAGAATTAAGGGAGTCTATGAATCTTTCATTTGCTGTCATAACGTATATGCCTCATGGTATGCTATTTTACAGCAGGACCCCTGACTCATTCAATGCATAGGATGGTCAGTGCTTACTCATCATTTTGTATCATTCAGTGAATGACCCCAGGCCTTCTTTACTGCACACTCTTCAAAACCTGCTCTGAAGACAGAATTATGTGTTTTCTTATGGCTTTCTCTATGACGTGTATTACCGTTGCATCTGACACTTTTGCAAACGAGTGAATTTGCTTCGCAGTACTTCTGTGAAATGGAGGACTGTTAACCCATTTTATAGTTGGGGAACTGAGGCACAGAGCAACTAAGATCAAAAGTATTCACTAAGTTTGAGTGCTTGGTTTGAGACAAACTCCTCACTGCCTTCAGTTGCCACTGTGAGTGGTGAGCACATCTGACCTCCCAGTCTCAAATCAGGGACCCAGAAAATAAGGAACACACAATCAGTGACCATCTGCTAGGAATCTGGTTTGAGTGATTTGCCCAGCATCACAGAGGAACTCTCTAACGGGGGATAAAAGTCACTTCCTCAAATGAACATTTAACAGCCTTATCTGTGAGACCATCCTTTTCCTTCCTGCACACGTCTGCCTCATTCATCAAACACCTTTCAGCTCCTGTAACAAATGAAGTAGGAACAGACAATGGTCTCCTCCTGATACTGCCTGACTCCGTTCACAGACCATGGGAATTGGCAATGCCCTGTGCACTGAATGAGAATGAAAATTTCCTAGAAAAATAGCATGATATCATTCAATTAAAGGCAGGTTGTGAAGGCATAAGAGGATACCATTCCTCTGGAGGCAGAGGCCTGGCTGGCTGGGTAATTAGCCCCACCCATTGTACCTTGAAAAAGACCTGCAAACTTAATCGGCTGATCTTCATAAGAAAGAGGAACAAGCAATGGAAGAGGGCTACAATAACTGCCAACGGCAGGAGCAACTACAAGAGACAGAAAGGACACATGGGAAAAACAACTGTTTTTTTACTACTTTAGTTGGACTCTTTTAGCTGAACAGTTCTAAAACAAATTCAACCTGAAGCAGAATTCTGACATGAAAAAAAAATCAACCTCCTTTAAGTTTGGCAAAGTTATAATCAACAGAAATGAAGGGTCTCATTATGGGAAGTATCAGGGAACCTTAATATGAGCAGTGCTACCAGCTCCACTTGTAATGCACACATCACACACAAATATTGTGTATTATTATTGCTACTCTACATAACTAGTCCAGTATAAGCCACCCACTCTGAATTCCTAAAGTGTTCCTTTGTGCTTGAAAATGTTCCACGTGGTGTATTCAGCAGAGGAGGAGAGGTATTGCATGTTTTGAGATGAGTAAGACGGGTTGTTTTTTAAATAGATCTGACACAACATGAGGCTTTATTCACTTTTGGAAAAAAAATTCTGTTCTTATTGGACATCACTTCAAGCTATTACCAAATCTTTCTTTAGTCTTGGAGGTACCGATTAGAGATTTACTCAAGGACTCTCTCCCTCCCATCAAGGCATGTGTATATTTGCACACTCTCCTTTGTGGACATACACAAACTTATAAGTTCCTGCTTCTCCTCCCTCCCCCCTTTCCACTTGCACAGCAGAAGGGGTCAGATGTAGTCCAAGGCCAGAAGGCATTATTCTGATAATATAGTGTGACCCCCTGTAAACAGAGGCCCTGGGACTTCTCCCAAAAAATTCCTAGAGCACATCTTTTAGAAAAATATCCAATCTTGATGGGTTCTCCATCAGTGACAATTTAAAAATCATGACCCTCGGTCAATTGTTCCTATAGCTAATATGTCTTTCTGTTAAAAATGTACGCCTTTATTTCTAGTGTGAATTTCTCTAGTCTCAATATCGACCCATTGGATCATGTCAGACTTTTCTCTGCTCAGCTGAAGTGGCCAGTATTAAATATTTGTTCCCCATGCAAGCATGAATAGACTGTAATCAAGGCACCTTTTAGTTGTTAGACGTCCTGCACTGCTCCTGGAGGGCTGCTTGGTGTTGCTGCTCTAGGATAGCTGGGTACAGGAGGCTAATAAAAGGGAAGCATAGGAATGGTGAGGTAGCTGGTGGAGCCATCACTCTGTGAACTTCTGGTTTGCTAACTTTAAAACATTATAACTTAGTTAGCGCTGAACCAAAATTCTTGAAACTTTGTTTTCTTAGTAAAATTTAGTAAATCTTCAATAAATCAACACTCCAAGATTGAACTCTTCACAGGGAGTAGGGGCAAGCAGATGTGAAAAGAGGGCCAGATTCTCAGCCCATGCAAATCAGCATAGCATACCTCATCTTTGCTGCACCCCAGCTATTTCTTCATATCTCCTTTGCCCCATGTGCTTGGCACTGTCAGCACTCCTGTGCTGAAGACTGACTTATCCCAGAAACCTGGACCTGGAAAACCGCTGCAGGTGTAATATGGTGAAATCAGAGGGTGTATATTAGGCTATAAAAAGAAACCCCACAAAGCTAGCAACATGTTTAGAGTCTACCGGTGAGCACATCCTGACAACTCAGGTTTGTCACGATCTACCTCTGTTTTGCAGAACACTACTTAGCCTAATGGTTTGACAAGGAACATATTTTATAATAATATTAACAGTAATCCAAGCCATGCAAGAGATGTGACAACCAACACACTACAGCATTATGTAGGCACCTTTGTTTTGCTTTCCCAGAAAAGGTAAAGGTCAAATCAGTGAAAGGTCAAGCTGACAGGTATGGATTATTATAATACTATCCTCACCATGCTCAAGATCGATAGTGGGTGTCATCATCCATTTTCTTGAAGCTCAGGCCCTAATATGGTGGTTCTCAGAAAGAACTAAAACAATCAAATTCTTTCTTAGTCCCATTGTTTTAATAGGCTGTGTTTGAATTCAGTGAGTACAAATGAAAACAATAACAAATGAAATGATCACAGTCATTTTCCGAAACCAAAACCAAGTGTCTATTTTATTTGCAAACAACATACTGTGTAAAAAAATTTATATAGCTTAGATTTTAAACTGCATTTGAAATTAACGATAACTTAACTGTGTTGGTACAGGGCTTATCATCATAGTGTTTATAACTGCGACACTGTGGTGCCTTTTGTTTCCTGTGCACTCAACATTTACATTTCTATCTCCCTGCTTGAAAAGTTCTACCGGCTTTTTTATTGTTTGAGCTCAGAAAAGACTATTCGAAGCTACACACTGGGCCTAATTCTCCAGGGCTTTACACTATCTCTAGTAATCTTATACCTGTGCAGCATGGATGTAAAGTGCTACTATTCTGACTTGTGTTTTTACACTCATTGGCAGCAAGAGCGGATGATCATAGAAGATGCAATGCAGCAGAGCATCCAGCTTTCTCGTGGGGATATTTTAGTTTTGTTCTTTCTTTTGTTCTCAATTTCAATTAGCTGTCACTTTAGAATCAAAGTATCTGTTGGCACTTAAATGCAACAGCCACTGTGGGTTCTATTCTGTAGCCTTCCTCGTACCAAATTGAATCTTAGGGATCCTTTGCCAAATAAAGTACTACTGGACATGAGGAAAAAGTGGGGAGATTGAGCCCTGAAGTTGCCATAATTTACATAAATAATAAATTTATTAAAGCAACAGGAACTTTTGTAAAATTTTGTAGTGGAGATGAAATGATGGAATGAAATACTGTAGATATGAGACACAAAATAAAATACATTGGTAAAATGCTGAAGATAAAATACTGCAGCTTAGTGAAATAACAGGATGAAATATTTTAATACATCGAATTATGGTTCTAAATGGGCCTTTGGTGAAATATTTTGCTGCAGATGGCATTCTCTGTAGTGTCAAACTTTGCATAGAGAAATGCAATAATGAAACACAGAGAAAATAAATGTAATACTGATATGCTGAACTAGTAAACTGTAGAATAAAACTGTACAGTACAGTGAAATTCAGTCATTGGAAACTAGTTTAAATTTGGTATTATTACAGTGTAAGAATGTGCACTAGTGATAGGAATATTTAAATTGGTCTAAGCAAACAGTTCAAACAGATAATCCAGACAAACCTGGACAGAGTGGTGTTGGTTTGACAAACATCTGATGGATTTGTTGTGGTGAAAAACTACCAATGGGTGTTACATCATGATACATCAGGGCAGTTGGTTCCATGGTAGTGTTCTCAAAGAGTCTAAGGACTTGTTTTTATGTTCCCTGAAGTCAATTGCAAAGCGCTCATTGACTTTAATGGTACAGGATCAGAATCCAGGGCTACATCTACACTGCAGGCTTCTTGTGCAAGAACTGCCATGATTTTTTGCACAAGAGATGTGCTTTTGCGCAAGAGCATTCAATGAAGCGTGGATGCTCTCTTGCACAAGAAAGCTCTGACTGCCATTTTAGCCATAGGGGCTTCTTGCACAAAAAACTCCTGTTGCCTGTCCACACATTCTTTTTTGTGCAAGAACTCTTGTGCAAAAAGGCTTATTCCTCATAGAAAGAGGAATCGCTCTTGCGCAAAAAGAAGAGTGTTCTTACAATTTACTATACTTTTTCTTGCACAAGCATGCACTTGTAGTGTGGATGCTTATAGTGTGGATGTGCAAAAACTCTGCAGTGTAGATGAAGCTGAAATAGCCAGCCTTAAAGTGAGGGCAGAAGGTGACATTTGAGTTCATGTAGTCCACAGAAAAATCTGAACTCGGTGTCTCTAGGTTTTCTTGCCTCTTTAATGGCAATGATAAACTTCTCTCATTGGTAGCAGCTTATAAAGAATGTGGTCCTAGTTGTGCCTGCACAATCAATGTAGAGACACATTCACAAAATGTTGCTATCAGTAGGGCCTACCACTAAGCACCATGGAACACAGTGGAATACATACTGCAGTGGGTTTAGTAGAACTGGCTTTTACTACAGTATTTCATACAGCAAAAATGCCTCAGAGGGGTAGCAGTGTTAGTCTGTAACTTTAAAAACAACAAGGAGTCATGTGTCACCTTAGAGACTAACAAAAACATATAGAATCATGAGCTTTCATGGGTAAAACCCACTTCAATTCATCTGATAAAGTGGGTTTTACCCACAAAACCTCATGATTCGATATAATTTTGTTAAGTCTCTGAGGTGCCATAGGATTCCTCATTGTTTCATATAGCAAGCCAGTCAGTTTGTGGATAATTCAAATAGACTTGGATATAAGCGCTCTGTCCCATGGATTGTAAACTGGCTGAAGAACTGTAAACAAAGAATAATGATCACCTTGTACTTGGGAGAAAGGTTGAAAAGTGGCAGTGAGGTCACTCTGAGGCAGAACTGTCCCAGCCATAGGATATTTAGGGGCAGCCGCTCCAAGCCCCACTCTTTTGGAGGCCCCATGGTAGCTGCCCCAACCACCCTATGGGTGGGACCCACAAGATTGCCTGGGGCTCAGGGTCTGGCACAGCAGCAGCAGTGTCACAACCCCTCCCGCACTCACTATCATGCTCCCTCCACCCCACTTCCCTCTCCTAGTCTTCTGTGCATGGCTTAGCAGCAGCAGTGGGAGGTGGAGTGCCCCACAGCTCAGGGTGCTCCGCTTCCTCCCGCTGTGGAGAAGCCGGGCACAGAAGGCTGGGAGGTTGGCAAGGTGAGTTGGAGCAGAGCAGGCTGCCAGGCCGCTCCAGTTCCTGCCACCGTGGTGAGTGTGAGGGGGAGGAGGGTGACTGCTACAGCTGCCACACCAAGCCCCAGGTAATCCCAAGGCCACATTGCTTGAGGGAGCTTGGGCAGAGCGGGATTGGGACTTGGGGAAGGAGTGAAACGGAGGTGGGGGCAGGCACCGCTCCCTTCTTGGGACAGCCCTGGTCTTCAGTTCAGTCTCATTTGTACCAGTGCTGTGGAAGAGTGGGCATGTTTGTGAAAGTCACGGATAGGAGGTCAGTGAAGAGAAAGAAAAATCACAGGCGGATCTAGAGAGAATAGAAATATGGGCAGAAACTAGAAGCTCCACCTTAGACGATGGCAACTAATAAATCAAATATTCAATAGAGAGACCCCTGGGGAATGTAGAAAGAGACCTAGAGGTGATGGTGAACAACACATTAGATGTGAACCTGCAATGTTGTGAACCATTAAAAAGTGCAAAGCAAGTTTTGGGTTATCTATGCAGAGGTGAGATACTACAAATCAAGAGTATGGGGCACCTTCTATGTGCTTCAAGGCTGCACTTGGTGTACTGCATTCAATTCTCTGGCAGTATCTTTCTGCTGTTGAGGTGCAATCTTGTGGTAATTCAGAGAAGAAGGAAAAACATGGTGCCTAATTAAAAAAAAATGCCTGCCTCATAGAAGGATTCACTTACAAAGATTCAGAAATCTAAATAGGTACAGATTAGCAAAGCTATGACTAAGAAATGATAACAAATTATAAACCTCTAAGGCGTATAAACACTGAGGAGACAGATACATTATTTAGGCTGGTACAAGGGAAATAATGAAGAATAATGGAATGAAATTGAGATGCAAAATTTAGGCTGCTTCCTGACAATGAAAGATGATAGGTCTGTGAAATAATTCACACTAAGTGTGACGGGGTGAGGCAACCCCGCCACTCCATCCTGCCAGGAGATGCGGGCACTGATAACGGGGCGGAGGACGCTAGCCAGGGGGAGCTGGAGCTGAAGGCCCGCCGAGAGTCCAGCCGTCATCCGGGTGCGACCGGGATGCCCGCTGACTTTGGCAGCGTGACGCCGGGGGGGGGGGGGGGGGCACCCGGAAGTGCGCCGGGGACGGCAGAGGCCGCGGGAGGTACAAAGGGAGGGGAAGCACCACAGGGAGGGGGAACAGCACGGGGGGGAGAGACACACCGCGGAAGCGCGAGGGATCCCGGTAAGGAGGTGGAGGTAGGACGTGGACTAGACCCGCAGACGGGGTTGGCAGCGACCCAGGGCGGGCCGTGAAACCCGAGAGCAGGCGAGTTTAGGGGCAAGATTCCACCTGCTACCACCAGGAGCATTGAGTTCCTGGTGTTAGGGCCCTGGGTTGGGGTCCGGAGAGAGGGTGGGCCCGGACCCCCCACCCCGCCACCAGGGCGAGCAATAGTGCGGCCGGTGTGAGCCGTAACGGGGGTACATCGAGAAAAGGGGGACCTCCTTTCCCCTCCCCAAAGGGGGTGACCTGTGACACTAAGCATCAGGGAAAACTTCTGGATTGTGAGCTGTATTCTCCTGTGGTATAATCTCCCAAAGGAAGTGGTGGAATGGCCACCTCATGGGACCTTTGAAATTAGACTTAGCGAAGTGCTCTAAAATGTACAGAGAACTAACTTGCATTGGCACAAAGACTAACTGGATGACCTATCTAATAAATCTATTCCTGTTCCCTAACTTCTATGATTCTATAATAATTGTTCTGAGACTTCTGTTAGCTTTCCTAGCCAAGAATGCCATCGCACCTGTAATAAAATATGCATAACCAGCTGGGAGGTGGGGTGAAACTGGCATGAGAAATACAAGAATCTTACTCTCACTTTTAATTACAGTGCTGAGGAAAGTGCAGAGTAGGGTATGTCCTAAGAGGAGCATTCCAGTAATAAGACAGTATAAAAGAAATATAATTGATTATGCAATCAGCATTAGGACAGATTAACAACTAAAGAGAGGGCATTAAAGAATGAACTTGTGCATGAGAGAAATACCATTTAGAGGCAATACCATAAACCTATGCTGGTGCACAAAATTCAGCAATTTCATTAGCTGGCTCATGCTTGCTCAAGTATGACACGCAATAAGTAGAAAAGCCTAGTTAAGGAGGCAGAGCACTCCCCAAAGATATTTCACTGAAGCTGCAGGGGGGAAAAGGCTTCAAACTCTAAATGTAGCTTTCCTTTTAGGGTACAGCTACACTCTGTGTGTGTGGGGACGGGGGGACGGGAAGAGGTATGCAAATAGCACTCGCATTTGAATACCTTCTTTTGTTTTTTTCTCAGAAGAGGCTTTTCTATCATTTGGCCCCATCTACAGGGGACCAAATGTTGTGAAAAAACCCTATTTTGAAAGCCCCTGTAAACCTCGTTTTACAAGGAAGAAGAGGGCTTTCGAAAGAGGGGGGGTGTTTCCGATATCTGTCCCCATGTAAACAGGGCTGAATGTCAGAAAAGCCTCTTCAGGGAAAAAAAACGGAAGAAGGAATGCAAATGAGAGTGCTATTTGCATACCTCTTTCAGAAAAAAACCCACAGTGAAGCCGTACTCTTGATCTCTACTAGTGGTGCCTCCCTAGGACTGCAATTCACCACTTCTATTGCATGTTCCATGTTTAAAGGCTTTGATCAGATCATTATTATCATCAGATTTTGGAAAACTCAGCACATAGGTTCTTTGTTAGGTAGTAATTTTAGTTTAGTTTTTAAAGTAATTTTAGTTTGTTTTTTTTAGTTTAGGTTTTTAAAGTGAACTAGTAACTCACCAACCTAAACAGTGAGATGTGAAAAGAAAGGGTGAGGGGGGGAATTTATATTAAAATGACTTGCCTTTTAAATACACCCATTATATGAGGGGTTATAAAATACCAGACAAAAAAGGACGGTGCGGGTGTACTGCTTAATGGAGAAGGCAAGCTGGTAATGGAAGATGATAGGAAGGCAGAGCTGCTCAATGCTTTCTTTGTTTCAGTCTTCACGCAAAAAAAATAGCATGATTGGACAACTAGTGAATGAATCATAGACAGTAAAAAGGAAGGGATTCAGATTAGGATAAGTAAAGAACATATCAGAGATCTTCTGACTAATTTGAATGAATTCAGATCTGCAAGGCCAGATCCTATTCATCACATGATGTGGATGGAACTAGCTGAAGAAATCTCAGTGCCACTGACAGTAATATTTACAAACTCATGGGTGACAGGGGAAGGCCCAGAAGACTTGAGAAGGGCTAACATAGTGCCCATCTTGTAAAAGGAGGAACCAGCAAACTATAGACCAGTCAGCCTGACTTCAATACCTGGAAATCTACTAGAGCAATGTATCAAATATTCAGTTTGTAAAATACCTGGAGTTTGAAGGAGTACTAGCAGTCAGCCGGGATTTACTCTGAACATATCCTACCAAACCAGCTAGATTTCATTCTTTGATAAAGTAACTGGTTTGGTGTAGAAGGAATGCAGTTGACTTAATATACCCAGACTTCAGCAAGGCTTTTGATACACTCTCACTTGGAGAAAGGCCAGCTCAGTGGAACTGTCATTAAATGGATACATAATTGGTTAAAAAAAAAACAAAAGAAGGAGTAACTGTTAATGGAATAATGTCAGATTAGAAAAAGGTTTTGAGTGGGGTTCCATAGAGTTCTGGGACTAGTATTTTTTAACATCTTTATTAAGAATCCAGATGTAGGAATAGAGAACATAATGATCAAATTTGCAGGTAACAAAGCTGGGGAGGATGGCAAATATTTTGGTGGATAGAGCTAAAATTCAAAGGGATCTTGATAAATTGGAGAACTGGGCTATAGACAACAAAATGAAATTCAAAGACAAATATAAGGTACTACATTGAGGGAAGAAAAATCCAATGCACAAATACAGAATGGGGGGATAATTGGCTTGGCAGCAACACTGCTGAAAAGAATGTATGAGTCAGCAATGTGATGTCATTGCAAAAAGAAGCAAATGCAATTTGGGGGTTGCACTAACAGACGCATAGCATGCAAATCATGGAAGGTAATAGTATTGCTCTACTTGGAAGCGGCTAGGCATCTGCTGGAGCACTGAATCCTACTTGGGTCACCAAAGTATAGAAAGAATATGAAGAAAATGGAAAGGATCCAGAAGCAAGTGACAAATATGATCAAAGGGCTGCAATTTAAGCCATGTGAACAAAGGCTGAAAGAAATTGATACATTTAGTTTGGAAAAGAGATTGTGGGAATATGCTAGCAGTTTGCAGACACTTGAAAGGCTGCCATAAGAAATAAAGAGAAAAGTTGATCTGTCTTGTCACAGCGGGCAGGACAGGAGACAATGGGTTCAAATTACAGTACAGCAGTTTTAGATTAAATCTCAGGAAAAACTCCCTAAGTGTAAGATCTGCAGCGCAATGAAATGGACTGCCTAGGGATGTTATGGAAGCTCCTTCACTGGAGGTTTTCATAAGGAGTTCTGGCTAGCTATCTACCTTCGATGATTAAGACATAACAGATTCATAATTTTGGCATGAGGTTAGACAAGATGACTGTTGTGGTCTCTTCTAACTCCATGGTTGGATGATTTTTAAGCAATAACGTCTCCCTATTGTTGCTCAGAAGACTGTTCCTCTAATAAAAAAGTATCATAAAGGTTTTACAATGTTCTCCATGGATTTATCTTGTGCCATGCAAGTAGGAAATGTGAATGTGAATGGGGAAGGTGGTGTATGTGATATACCTTGACTTTAGCAAAGCTTTTGATACAGTCTCCCACAGTATTCTTGCCGGCAAGTTAAGGAAGTATAGATTGGATAAATGAACTGTAAGGTGGATAGTATACTGGCTAGATTGTTGGGCCCAATGTGTAGTGATCAATGGCTCTATGTATGGATGGCGGTCGATTTCAAGTGGGGTGCCCCAGGGATCGGTTCTAGGTCCAGTTTTGTTCAAAATCTTTATTAATGACCTGGATGATGGGATGGATTGCACCCTCTGTTAATTTGAAGATGACACTAAGCTAGGGGGAGAGGTAGATACATTGGAGGGTAGAGATAGGGTCCAGAGTGACCTAGATAAATTGGAGGATTGGGCCAAAAGAAATCTGATGAGGTTCAACAAGGACAACTGCAGGACTCTGCAGTTGGGACAGAAGAATCCCAAGCACTGTGACAGGCTGGGGACCAACTGGGTAAGCAGCAGTTCTGCAGAAAAGGACCTGGGGATTAAAATGGATGAGAAGCTGGATATGAGTCAACAGCATGCCCTTGTAGCCAAGAAGGCTAACGGCATATTAGAGTACATTAGGAGGCTCATTGCCAGCAGATCTAGAGAAGTGATTATTCCCCTTTATTCAGCACTGGTGAAGCCACATCTTGAGTACTGTGTCCAATTCTGGGTCCCCCTTACGGAATGGATGTGAATGCATTGAAGAGGCTCCAGTAGAGGACAACCAAAATGATTAGGGGGCTGGAACACATGACCTATCAGGAGAGGCTGACGGATTTCGGCTTATTTAGTTTGCAGAAGAGAAGAGTGAGGGTGGATTTGTTAGCAGCCTTCAGCTTCCTGAAGGGAGGTTCCAAAGAGAATGGGGAGAGGATGTTCTCAGTAGTGATGGATGGCAGAACAAAGAGCAATGGTCTTATGTTACATTGGGGGAGGTCTAGGTTGGATATTAGGAAAAACTATTTCACTAGGAGGGTGGTGAAGTACCGGAATGGGGTGCCTAGAGAGGTGGTGAATCTTTGTTCCTGGAGTTTTTTAAGTCCCCGCTTGACAAAGCCATGACTGGAATAATTTAGTTAGGATTGGTCCTGCTTTGGGCAGGGGGCTGGACTCGATGATCTCCTGAGGTCTCTTCTAGCCCTAGGATTCTATGACAAGTAAAAGTGACAGAGAAAGACAATGAGCAGAGCACAACCTGATTCTGAACCAACAAGAACACACTTGCTTGGTTGCCAGGTTAGTTCTGCCAGGTGACAGAAATGCAAAGAATGGACCATATATCTAAAATTCTCACTTGCATTGTAAGGGTCACATGTGCATGCTAAGTCATCACACTTGTGCACATATAAGTTTCTACTATTGAGCTGAAGGGCAATAACCAATCACTCCGTACCACATGTAGTGGGTTATGTTACAAGGCCTAGTGATCAGGGCCTGTTGCACTAGTGTGTCTCAGTTCAAAATGTCAGGGACCCCTCTGAACAAGGTTCAGTTAAGTCAGCTTTCACGTCAGTAGCTTTCTAGTCCTGCCGGTCCCAGAGCTAGGCATTGGGGAATCTGGGGTGGATAGAGGTTCCTAGCACTCTCTCAGTCCACTGGGTCTTGGCCCAGGTACCTGAAATTGTGACAGAGGATGCCGACCTACACATTGCCCACCTATGTTCCCCTTCTTCTAGGCTACTTCCTACCCCATCTGATGTCTCATTTTGGCTGCTGCTTGACTATAGTAATTTGCACCAAACTCCCGCCCTCCCAGCATCTTGGCACTGATGCACATGATGTTCTCGTGCCCCACATGAGATTCTCTCTACCCTTGGGGTGATGTCTCCAAGTGTAAGGAGATTTAGACTTCTTTAGAAAATGTTCCTTTTCCTCCTGCCTAAGGACAGAGCTTCCTCTGGAAATGGCTTCTCTCTTCTCCTCGGCTTGGGCTGTTGGAGCTCTTTTTGTATTGCTCCTTCCCCAGAGGAGCCTGCCCAGCAGGGCCTGAGAAGTGGAGCTTTCCTGTCCCAGTCCTGCTCCCTCCGATTGCCTGCCCTTGTCTTAGTGTTGGCTTGTAAACCCCACCACAGTGCACTAAATAAGCACTCCTGAGATTAGGACTTCAAAATAGATCACCTCCTCCATCATTCTAAAGCAGCTTCTCTTCATCCCATGATAGAGCATAAAGTGTGTGTGGGGGGGGGGGGGCAGAAATAAACAACAGTGGGAAACATTAGACAAGACACTGGGGCTAAGACAATCTAGGATGAGATTTGGAGGCCTGCTGACAGGAGGGGGAGGGGGCACAATGAGCTGTTGCCCCAGAGCCCAGCAATTCAAAGTGTCTGGGGGCTCCCCAGCAGCAGCTGCTGCTACTGTGAAAGCAGTGGCAGACAGAGCCCCAGGCCCTTTAAATTACTGCCAAAGTGCAGCACTGCACGCTCCATACAGCTCTGAGGGCGGGAGTTGGGGAGAGAAATGCTGTGTTCCGGGCAGTGCAGAGGGCTGGTTGCCCTAGCCCCACCCTTTCCACCTAAGGTGCTGCCTCTTCCGGGTGCACAGAGCCGCCCCCGCCCTCTACCTTGCCTAAGGGCCAATAGAGGTTGTCAGCTCCCATAGATATTTGCAATGAGAACTGGTCAACGGCTGAGTTTATAACATATTAGAGAACAGCAGATTAACCTCCAAAACCATTCCAGAGCATCTATTCATTACTAAGTCTGAGTGCTACCTACAGAATCCCTAATATTTCTCTGTAGCACCTTGTTTTCTTTCCTCTCAGCCAAGTATTGACCAGGCTAGACACAATTCACCTTATGAAAGCTGACAAGAACACAACCCAAAGTGTTATGGTTACAGGGCAAGCATCCAGTGCTCTAGCTTAATTAATCCTGACTGGGTCACCAGCAGCAAGCCTGCTCTAAACGGCATTATTCTGCATCTCAAACAGCCAGTTGGCCGTCAGTATTTTGTGCTTTCACAGTGAGTGCTGACATTACTTGTTGGCCAAGGCTGATTTTTAAAACATTTATAGGATAGTGTGTGACCAGGGTGGATGAAGCACAATAAAAATGAATTCAATAAAAATTCAGTTAGAAAAATATACTGTAGGCAGAAATCAAATAAATCTACTGCAGTCAATGCAGCATTCTTCCCTCATAATGGTTCTGGCCAGAAGGATTATTCGTTTACAGTGGAACAAGGACTGAATCCTAGCACTTGGCTGATAAATTATGATGGCAATTAAATATACATCGCTGTATTCAAATATCTACACCAATTCCACGTGTAGGAGCAAACCCTGTCCTGACTCTCAGTTTTATGCAGTCTCAGTGAAGACAATAGGTCAGACACTGCCTTCAGATGCACCAGAATAAATCCAGAATAACTCCATTGGTTTCAGTGGCGTTATTCTAGTGTAACTGAGCATACAATCTGGCTCACTATCACTCCTCCAGTCAGGGTAGGATTTAACCACATATATTATAAATGGAAATATCTAATCATAAGTGAGAGAGAACACATTTTGTAGATTCCTTTTGCAATTCTAAAATGTTATAACCCATATACTGTGGAAAGTGGCAATCTATAAAATAACCATGGCCTGACTTATTTTCTATACAGCATAATAAGCACTAGTCCCAGGAGTATTTTACATAGCTAATACCCATTCCCACAAGCTTCCCCCAATGCACAGATGGAATAAGGAAGCTGTATTGACTGTCCATAAGGAGAATTCAACTTGTGTCTTCTGTAATATGCCCAACCAGCCTAACTAATGAGTTTGACCACATTTGCACCCAAACCGCTACAGTGACCCAGACTAGTCTGAAACTCTGTAGAAGGCTGGTTCCCACCTTCTTCCCTCCCTCCTTCCTCACACGCCCACATCCATACCCACAACTGCTATCCACCTTGCATATTGGAAAAACCTAGATACGATCCAAGTCTCTTAGATAAATGCCCATAAGTGGGCACTGATACTTTGCAAGCCAAACTTCAGACATCAGGTCTAACTTCACTGCATTAAAATTCTAAAGCTACAAATACATATTAAGAGAAGGCCTGAGGAAGAACTAAAAGAAAATGCTGATACACCATAAGACATATGGCCCCTGGACATTATAACTTATGCTCTGATATATAAAACGTATGCCTAACCACATGCATGAAGTATCTACCAGAGTGCTTGTGTGTCTATCAGTCCATCTGTCTGCAAGTTGGTTTGTTCAAAACTTCTCTTAAACCATAAGAACTAGGACCACCAAATTTGGTATGCAGCTTCCTCCTCTCCTAACTTAAAGCAAGGATAAGGTATGCATATGCCAGGAAAATGGGATGTGCCTCCCAAACTCTACCTCACTCCAGCACCCTCCACCCCGAGTCCTCCCAACCCTCCCAGTCCCCTGCCCTCATTCCTGCACCCACACCCTTTTTATTCAAGCAAAAGTCAGAAAAACTGCAAATATTGTTTACCAACAAGCTCTATCTAATGCTTGAATCACTTTCCTTCTTTGATTAGCACAAACTTCTGTTTTCCTTCTTTTTTTGAAGCATATAGTCATTTAAATATGGCATGTACATTTTCCTTTTATTTTCCAAACAAAGCCCAAAACCCATTATTTCACTTAAAGACCGAAGCAACACCGGGTATATCTGATAGTTACATATATTCTAATGTGATACAATGATTTAACCATGCAGCTATTAACATTAGAGTCCAATGCATTCACGGGAGCGTTGCAATTATTGGTCACATTTTTAGATATGGGACAATGAAAAAATTGTACAAACACATATGGTGTCCACAAATCCGCACACTTGTAATAATTTCATCAAAAGTTTAGATATTTACATAGATTCAGTAGATAGATGGTCGTGTGCGCAGTTAACTAATTTGCAGGTTTTGCTTATACAACAGGGTAATGTGCATTTAAATTTTCCATCACACGTTCCTGAATATATGGCCCTGCACGGCTACATTATATATACACTTCCTAAGTTTAAGTTCTGGGCACCACATTTCAAGAAAGATGTGGAGAAATTGGAAAGGGTACAGAGAAGAGCGACAAGAATGATTAAAGGTTTAGAGAACATGACCTATGAAGCCAGGCTTCATGAACTGGGCTTGTTTAGTTTGGAAAAAAGAAGATTAAGGGGGGACATGATAGCGGTTTTCAAATATCTAAAAGGGTGTCACAAGGAGGAAGGAGAAAATTTGTTCCTCTTGGTTTCTGAGGACAGGACAAGGAGTAATGGGCTTAAAGTGCAGCAGGGGAGGTTTAGATTGGACATTAGGAAAAAATTCCTAACTGTCAGGGTGGTCAAATATTGGAATAAATTGCCAAGGGAGGTGGTGGAATCTCCCTCTCTGGAGATATTTAAGAACAGGTTAGATAGACATCTGTCAGGGATGGTGTAGACGGAGCTTGATCCTGCCATGAGGGCGGGGGGCTGGACTCGATGACCTCTCAAGGTCCCTTCCAGTCCTATTATTCTATGATTCTATGATTCTAAGTTACTTTGTGTTAATAAAGGCCTGCAATATTTGACTTTGTTACATCAATAAAGAACAAAGAGTGTGAAATCAGTGATCCATGTGCCCACATGGCAGAAAACTTTCAAATATTTCTCTTGCTTTCTTATCTACTTTGTGGTAATCTGTCAGTGCTGTATGTCAAATTGGATGCGGTAAATGCTGTAAAGAAAACACAAGCTTTTTCTTTTCTTTTTTTCCTCAACTGCAAAACAAGTGGTTTTTCTATATTGATGTGGTCATTAAAAATGAGACCAGTGGGCAAGGTCCTCAGAAAATACCTGAAATAGTTTTTAAACACCAAAATATTATTTCTTCTGATTGCATTTAAGACTTATGTCAATCAATGGGCAGTGAGCAGTGTGCCTGTAAACCTCAGAGTGCATTTTTTTCCTTCCCATTCATGATATGTCAACTTAAGATAATATGCTGACTTGGTAGAATCATTGCAGCAACTTGTAAATGATGAATGAAAATAAAATGAAAAATCTCTCTCCAGTGCATAAGGAAATAACTGCCGTGCAGTGTGTTCCCATCCCCAACACTGAGCTCAAGTTTAGCCAATAAATTAAAAAACAACATAAAAAAAATTCATACCCCAAGGCCCGAAACCTTTACCTCCATCACAGACAAAAATCCTATAAACTGAACTTCTCACTCCCCTCCCTGAACACTTTGAATGAGATGAGATGTGACTTTTCAGCATCTAGTTCACAAATTTTGTAGCAGACAAGTTAAACGGGTGGAGGCACATTATTTGGAAGGGTGCTACTTTTCCACCCAACATGTCTGTACAATTTGAGGTATTTGGAAACGGCTGCCTGCATTAAACACAAAGCCTAGAAAGATCACTTGACCCAAGGAAAAAAACTCAGTATGAAACAAACATACAGGGAAGTTATCTAGTGTTGAAAACTGGGGGCTGCTATCCTTAGTTCTGTCACTGATTTCCTGTGTAACCTGTAGAACATCACTTAATTTCTTCATGTGTCACTTTTCTCATCTCTAAAACAAGTAAATAAATATCTACCCCTACTTACCTTAAAAGCTTGTGAGAGTTAATAACTGAAAAGAAGTTTCAAACTATAGATTGAAAAAAGTGCAAAGTATCATAAGCAACGACTTGAAAATCCACTCATTGAACGTGAAGGGGAATCTTTGACTATGTCTAGACTGCAGGCTTCTTTCAGAAGAAGCTTTTCCAGAAGAGTTCTTCCAAAAAACTTCTTCTGAAAGAGAGTGTCCACACTGCCAAAGTGCATAGAAAAAGCAAATCTGCTTTTTTGAAAGATAGTGTCCAATCAATGTGGACGCTATCTCGCATTTAAGTTGTGATTACTATGGACGGGCACCTGTGCTTTTTCCTGGAGGCCTCTTCTTTTGGGGAAAAAAATCCTCTTCCCCACCCACACGCACCTTTTTCTGAAAAAGCTCTTTTGGAAAAAGGCTTCTTCCTCATAGAAAAAGAGGTTTACCACTACCAGAAAACCCCTCTGCGTTCTTTCAACTTTCTGTAGAAAGAACACAATTGCAGTGTGGTCTGAAGGCCGTATCTACATTTGCAAGATTTTCCGCAAAAGCATTTGCTTTTGCGCAAAATCTTGCCACCTGTCTACACTGGCCACGAGTATTTGCACAAGAACACTAATGTTGTAATGTACGAAATCAGTGTTTCTTGCGCAAATACTCTGACGCTACCGCTCAGGGATAAGTCCTCTTGCGCAAGTGTTCTTGCGCAAGAGGCCAGTGTAGAAAGGTAACAGCCATTTTAAATATCGGGCTTTCTTGCCCAAGAAATTGATATCAGAGCTTTCTTGCGCAAGAGAGCATCTACACTGGCACGGATGCTTTTGCACAAAGGCACGTGCCAGTATAGATGCTCTCTTGCATAAATACTTTTAACGGAAAAATTCTTCCGTTAAAAGTATTTGCACAAAATCATGCCAGTGTAGACGCAGCCTAAGTGTTTTTCTGGAAAAACTCTGCAGTATAGACATACTCTTTCCTGGGCAATAGCCATTAAGTTATTCAGAATCTAAGTCCTCATTAAAAACAAACAAACTAAGATTTACAGACAGGCAGTTCGAGTGCCTGAGCTGTTGCTAGATCTTCCCCAAGCTGTAGCAGAGAGGATGTTGTCCACTGTCTTGTCCCAGTTTACTACTCTGGCTGAAGAGTGTGTGGGAAACAGTGAGAAGGCAAGAATTAAATTTAGCTTGCTCTGCCTACAGAAAAAGTGCTAAGCGGCACTGAGGCAGACACAGGCTGCTTGGGGTGTACTGAGACACATCAGAGCAGAGGAAAGGATAAAGTGACAGTCAGACCCACCCTGAAATAGCCAGGACACTAGGGAAAGACAAGCAGTGGAGATGAGGCCCAGGCATCTTCATAGCAACTTGGAGATTCTGTAGTGAAAGGAGGAACAGGGAGAGGGAGAGAGAGAGAAAATGTTTTTTCTCCACTCAGACATAAAAGGAGGTGGGGGTGACTTCCCCTGATCATGAGTGCCAGACAAATATGAAGGATGTGAAAGATGGAGTCCTAAGGGCCTCACTACCCTACCAGGAATCTCAGGGCACTACAGATTTCCCAGTAGCTTGATGGAGAAGAGCTAGCTTCTCATCCAAACATTGTCTCTGCATAGCTCCTCCCAGTCTTTCATACTGACCTACGGTGAGTGGTTTTAGTCCTTTGAATGCTAGATGTCTGGCAAAGTTTCCAAGCTGTACACAGGAGAGGTTGAGGATTAGTTAGTGGGCAGGACAGTGATGGGAAGATTGGGTAAATAGATTTGGGGGTTGGGGGTGCACGCTTGGATTGACATAAGAAATTTTAACTTGCCTAATTTTTTGTGGGCATGGTTAGGAAGGTGAATGACAAGTTAAGTTTCCACGAAAAAGAGTATGTAAGAGTCTGGATGATTAGTTAAGTTGAGCAGGAACATGCTGGCAGTAGCCAACAAGCTTCAGTGTAAGATAAAGTTGAGGTCAGATTGTGCATGAACACCACATGGATAGAGCAAGCAGTACCAGGATTGCTTCCCACAAAGTAACTAGCAAGTCCTGGGATGTATGATGCAATGTGATGTAATAGGTCAATATACAGAAAACAAGAGGTTTGCTATGTAACTTCAGCACCTGCCCCTGGTGCTTGAATCAGAACAACTCATCATAGCCTTTCTAAATAGCAAATTAAGATACACAAGTGACGCAACCTGGAGTTGAACTGAGTTCTTGGGAAACTGGGTAGAAAGACTCTTGGAGAGAATGCCAACACGGGGAGATGTCGGAGCAGAAAGGAGGAATCAAAAATACAGGTTGGACATCTCTTATCCGGCACCCTCGGGACCTGACTAGTCCTGAACCAGGGAATTTTCTGGGCTAAAGATGGTTCCCTGCCACAGCCCCCAGTCGCCGACTCTGTCAGCTGGGAGGGGGAGGGGGAGAGAGGTGGAGGACCACCCATGTTGTCGGACCAAAGAAATCCAGTTTTGGAAGATGCAACCTGTATACAGGAGCAGACATAGATCCTAATGCAGAGAAAAGGAGAGAGAAAAAGATAAGAGGGTGCAAGAGAAGGAAAAAGAGGAAACAGACACTGGAGATAATTCAGGGAAGAAAAAGCAGAGTAGCATCTACTACAGGAGAAAAAAAAATAGTGGAGTGGTGTCAAGAGGGGAAAGAGGTTTAAAAAAGCAACTGAGGTTCAGTAAGTAGGGCCTGCCAAGTTGTATTCAGCAAATATTGTAGACAAATTCCACTCATATTTGCTAAATAATTTATTCAACAAACACTTTTTTGTGGTTTCTGGCAAGCTTACTACTTGGCCAAATGCTATTTGGCTAATATAATATTCAACAAATATTGGTGAATTTCATTGACTATAGGAATATTTTCCCTAAGTTTTTAACCTGTCCTAGGAGTTAGTTACACTATTTATAAAATTGCTATAAATAGAAGAAATGCTAGTCTTGACAGGGACAGTATCTTCCTCTATGTTTGAAAAGTACATTTGGGGCACAATCACAACATAAATAATAGCTGATTGATACTACAACCATTAAATACAGTACACAAACAGTACACAGCTGCCTCATTCTTTTATGTTACAAGGGAAGTGGAGGCACTGGTAATTTTCATGCCGTGCAGTAGGCTTAGTCTTTTGTCTCGTAGGTATCAATTTTTTGAAGCCTAGATTATCATAATTAACCTATACTCCTTTGGAGCCAGTTCCAACTTGTAGTCAGAATCAGTAGGTAGCTTTCCTTTCCTCCATTTAACTGTACCAGAGGGTTTTTTTCATATTAACTTTCCTCCTTTTATTGGAAGGACATTTGATGAGATAATTTCCACTTCAATATTTATCCAAATCAATTCCTGGTGCTTTTTAAAAGAAAGATTAAATGCCGTATTACTCACCAGAAAAATACACCGAAAGAAAGTTTTTTAAGATGCAAAAAGAAGAACTCAAAAGTTAGGGAATGCCAGACTTAAGGTTGTCTGTGCAACCTTCATTCAGCCCCCTTGGTGGAGAAGCATTGTGAGACCTTTTAATTACATAATCACAAATCAGTTTTTCCACATGACCCATGCCTCATTAGTGCACAGGTTGGATGAGGCTCTGGATATAAAATAGCTACTCAGATGTTTTAATCCTCATTATTTATTGCATAGACCCAAGTTATTTAATACATAACAATCAAATCCTGCTCTGAACAGATCATTACTAATTTTCTGGTGGGGTTTTTTCAGTGCTCATCACCATGCGATCTAAAGTTTCACACATTTTTGCCTTCATGCCTTTGAGAAAGGAAAATGTTGTTATCCCCATTTCATAGATGGGGAAACTAAAACAGAGTCATTTGCTTGAGGCCACACAGGAAATCCAAAAAAGACTGAATTGGAACTAAGAACCTGCTAAGCCTCAGCCTTGTGTTCATTCCTCCAGACCTATCTTATCAGTTGACATGATGAATATCCAAAACTCCTATCGACTTCAGTTGCAGCATTTATGCAAATCAGGCCTAATGTCACAAGTCAAACACCCAGAAAATGAAAAATACTGGGTATTTTGAGATGTATTTACAAAGTTTCCTGGGGCTGAAATGAGTAGTTCAGCCTGACTGGGAGCCTGTGCTCATTTTCCCATAATGCAGTTTTCCTCATCCCATAATTTTATCCACATCCCTTTTCAAAATCCATGTGTCCTTGGGCATCCAGTATAATAGGCAGGGGAAGGCCTTGCCTTCCCAAATCAGGTCCCGCCTCCCCCCCACTCAACCCCCAGAACACCTACTGTAGGCATTTTGGGGGCAGAGTGTTGTTGCTCCCAGCACCCACCTTGTAAGTGCTCCAACATGGGGAGGCTGGAGTCATGTGCCACCCACTCTCCCCATGATCTGGGGACACAGAGGCTGAGGAAGTGCAATGCCCACCCTCCTCCTGCTCCAGACTGAGAAGACTGGGGCACACGTACCCACCTGTCCCCACCCCTGTGGTGGTGGTGGGCATATGCATGCCAGACACACTGCATGAAAGGACTTGGGTTAGGAACTTGTCTCCTGAGCCCTACTTTCATCACCTATGTATGTGTCCCTCCACCATGCCTACCATCTGTGACAGAAACAACTGTCCTACACAGATCTGTACTATGGTGACTGTACTATGGAAACTTGCAATGCCTGATTCCCACCTGACTGGTAGCAATCAATTTGGGATTAGGAAATCCACCACAAAGGTTGCTGTGATGCAAGAGCACAGGGTGATGCTATGCAGGACTGTGACTTTGGGCAGAGTATATAACATAGTGGGCGGTTTTGCAGCAATGGGGTTCCTGAGCTGTGGTGGAGTGATAGATGACACACATCCCTATTTTAGCACTACACCACATTGCAACAGAGTCTGTCAACAGAAAAGGCTACTTAAGCACTGGTGGATCACTGGGGACATTTTACCAATATTTTTAGGCTGGTCAGGAAAAATGCATGACATACACAACTTTAAAAACGTAGGACTTTACATAAAGCTATAAGCGGGGACCTTTTTTCTTGACCAGTGGATTACCACTAGGATTGTTGAGATGCTAGTAATAATCATAGTGGGCCCAGCCTATCTCTCACTTCTCTGGCTCACAAAACTGTACATTGGCCAAATCAAAAGCTCACAGGAGCATTTCAACCGCAAGATCAAAAAGTGCAGAATAATACCTGAATGTGCCATTGACCATTTGAAGAGTTGTTGGTATTGTCTACTTACAAGATTTGACCTTAATAGGAAAATATCCCAATGATTATAGTTATCTGTTGTGTCCTACATAATATCTGTGAGGCTTAGGCAGGAAAGGCTCCTGTCAAGATGGAGGGAAGAGGAGTGTCTGTTGTATTTGAACTGCCAGATACAAGGACAATAAGAACTCACTGTGCAGCTCTATAGGCAGGGAGGTTTTGAAAGACCTTTTTAATAGTGAGTCAAAGTTGTGTGTGTTGATGCAGTGTGTTCTACCTGTCCTTGTTCTTTTGCAGCCAGGTATGAATCTTGTAGTCAGTGCTGTTTGTGTAGGACTATAATTTTGTCAATGTATTTTTGAATATTGTTTGGGAATATCATTATAGGTTCTGTGACAAAAAGTCACAGAAAATGGTGGTCATCAGCCAGCTTGTTGGAAGCTTAATAGTTCCATCAAATTACATTCCAAAAACAGAACTTTATTCTGTAATCAGGCAAATAAACATATTTAGAACTAAATAAAATGTAATAAATGAATGGAATAGAACTGTCATTTCCATTTCAGTTGTTTTTTCACAGGTGCATCCGTGAATGTCTCCAATGCCCTATAACGTGGGGTGGTAAGTGCAATGAAGCCTGATTGCATGGGAAATGTTGAAGGGCAGTGCAGGAACTGCAGCACTCATTGACTATGAACTACTTTCCACTTTACATGCCAGAACCTCTTCCAACACTGGCTACTTTGCATTACTCCAATACCACAAAGCAGTGCTCAGGCAAGCTTAACTCTCTGTTCTTGGGAGGATTTGGAAATGGCAGAAAATGTACCCTAGTGACTTTCATATGACCTGGCCCCCAAGCCAGTATGTTTATCCAAAGGAGAAAGAGAGAGGCCAGACCATCTCTGCACCATGGCTGCTGGTGCTAAATTCTAGAATGTTTTGACTTGTGTGGTGGGTTCCAAATGAGCACAGCCTGCCTAGGAGGCTGTAAAGGATACTTAAAGGTACCCTTTGGTCTTACACCAAGAAGAGTGGGTTTGGGACTGCATGCACAATACATGCACGTAGCACAGTACACACTTGGCAAAGATTAGCCAAGACAAACATAGAAGACCAAACCCTCAGGTTCTTACTCAAGAAAAATGTCACTGATATCTATATTGTAGAGTTCACAGACACACAGAGAGCACAATAGCTCCTTGAGAATTAGCTCATTCATTAATAATGAAACTTTCTAGCTCCCTGACACCTCAACTCAGAGAAGGTTCAACCCCCCTGAAATGCACTAAGATAGAGGGAGAAGGGGATGAAGGAGAAGTGAAGAGGCACACAGCCTGTGCAGCAGTGGCTGGAGGCATGAGGCCAGCTGAGATCTAGTATGAGGCATAATGTTTCCAGGGTGTGCTGGCAGGAGAGCTTTCAGCAGCAGTAGCTATAACTTCCACAGAACAGATGTAATGTGCATTACCTCAGAGCAGTGCTCAGTTTGTGCCAGAGCTTACCAGGGCTAAGCCCCTAGGCTTGGCAGTTCACAGCCCCAACACGTAGGGGCTTGCCATGTCAATTGTAAAAACTGTGTGAGCCCCAGCACCTCTTCCTTTACAAATTAAGTACTGCCTCAAAGCAACCCTGCGGCTTTTGCCTCTGCATAACCAGTGCACTCTCTCTGTCCAGACATGCCCTTTAGGAGCTCTGTTGGCTTCACTAATTAGCCACTCCCTTGTGCTCTGGATGTGCAAAGAGTCATACTGTGGCTGCTCCCTGCATGGCAGCTGGCTGTGCTAGGGCAGAAGAGTCTCCTTGCATCATTTCTCTGCACCCCTCCAGCACACCGGCCAGGAATAGCAACATTTTGCTCTGATTACACAGGAGCTACTTCCACAGACTGAAACAGAAGGTGCCCTTTGTGTACAGAGCTGAACTGATCCTTAGATGAGATCCAAGGCTCATTTCAGTCACTGGAAAGACTAGCACTGACTTCAGTGGATCAGACCTTTACTGTTTTATTTCCCTTCCCATCGTGAGGCCCGGACTGTGGGGATCCCTCGTCTTTTAACTCACAGAAATAATTTTTATGACAAGTCATACACAATGTCAGGTATATAGTTTTAAAGCTCTGACTCCTTTGTCTCCTCTAGGAATATATTTTCCACTGAAACAGCCTAGATAATTATAATGTTTTTCCCCAGTGAGGTGTCACATTTTTCTCTCACTTCCTTTCTCATTTCCACCTAGTGGATTTAATGTATTTCCAGGTCAGTTCCCATACAGCTCCAACACTTTCTACACCACTTGTTTAGGAAATTCAGCAAATACTAGCCAAGTCATCTTGCTCAAAGTGCTTTCTACTACAGCCATTCATTCTAAGCTGAACTGTGTACTTGAGAATAAACAGAAAGTAGGCGCTCTGCTACTCCCAGATAAGTCAAGTAAACCTACTAGATCTGTTAGAGCACCTTTTCAAATCACACACTCTGCAGCCAGTACAGCAGAGCTGTGACAGCATGGCTCCTTCCTCTCCACACCTTTCAAAGGCTGCAGATCTCAACCGAGGTCCTAGGCTTTTAAAAACAGTTAAAGAAATCGGTACTTTAATAGGATTCGTTTTAAATCACCTCCTGCCACTTACTGATGCAGAGCACGTGTGCGCGCTCTCTCTCTCTCTCTCTGTGTCTGTCACACACACACACACACACACACACACACACTTTCCTCCCCCCACAATCAGCACAGCACAGGACATGCAGCCACTGCTTCCAACTGCCACCACTGATAGGACACCAAGCACACAGCCTTTTTTTCTTCTCCCCACACCACGGATGAAGTGCAGCAGAGAGTCCCTGCTTCCCTCCCCACCATTAATGGGGGACCGTGGTTTGCTCACCCAATCAGTGCTGAGCATGCAGCCAACTCTGAATTTTCTCACCTCTGTGGCTTGCTTGACAAGGATTCCTTCCTAGTCACGATTTCTGACTCTGTATCCCACCATGTATACATGTTTCCTGGACTTCCTCAAGGCTGTGACCCACCGTGCATACCCAGTCTCAAAAACTCACCTTTTAGCCAAGTCTTTGTGGAAGGTGGAGGATGAGGACAAATTGATGTTTTTATGTATGACCTGAACCTATTGGATTGTATCATGCTGAAATGTCATATCCTCTTAATGCAAACATTTACCTTTTTTTTTTTTTTTTTTTTTTTGCCATGCAGAACAGAGAAATCCTGTTAGTAACCTGTCATGTAAAAATAAAATAAAATAAAAAAATTAGACTTTTGCTCCAGAAAAGATGAGGTACATGCTACCATTTATGGCAGTATAACTTATGCCACTCTGTGGTGAAAATAAGTCATCCCCCTGAGTGACATAAATTACATTGACCTCAGCACTGATGGGGACAGTGCTATGTTGGTGGGAGAGTTTCTCTTGCTAATAGAACTACCACTGCTCATGGGGACTGGAGTAATTAAGATGATGGGGAGCTCTCGCTCATCATCGTACAGCATCTGCAGAAGCTGCGATGATAACATCACTTTTACTCACTTTGGCAATTTTTTAAATTAAAGATTAGATTCATTTCTCTTCCTCCTTCAAATGTACCATAAAATGTAAATCACTGGCATTTTAGTATCTGCAACATACAAATCCTAAGACTTTTCCTTATTTTAGTAATGTTGTCAGGTTTCTGTGTTTTTATTATGGGTTGGGCAGAAGACAGGAGGTAGATAACTAAGCTCAAGAAATCTGACAGACTCAGAAGTCATCTCCCTTGCCTATAGAACATACACTGAGAAGGCAGCTGGAATGCAATCAAACTCCAACACACAGTATGGGCTCCTTCAAATGACTTTCCTCATGATGTGATGTCGTTTCTTTGAGCACGAGGTAATGCAGTGTTCATGCTAGCTTAGTCCTGGGCTTCTCCAAAGCAGATACTGTCAATCATTTCAGACTGTGTTGAATTGAATATTATATTTTCAATATTGTGTTTACAGTCTTCCACTAAAGGTTAAGCAGAGACTACCAAACACATTTTACTGAACAGTACATTCATTTATCCTTGAATTGGACTCCGGACAGAAAAGGCATCAACTGCTCTTTGCTCATTAAAGAGCTGGTTCTGAGATGTGCAAAGCATCCTCTGTTCCTGTGGACTTTAATTGACATTGAGAATACTCTGTGCCTTATAAAAAGGGCTCAGCACTTCCAGGATTGGGTTCCATTGCCATGAATGACAAGAATGTGTCATTTAATAATATTGTGTCTTGATAGATTTATTGGGGCAGAAATATTTTTTGTAGAATCCATCACTCGGATACCATAGTGATAGATGTTTCAAAAGCAAGTAAATAGGCAGATTAGATAGAGCCGTTAGAACTAGATGCTAACAGTGGAGAAGCAAGTGGATAAATATACCATGATAAGTGACTATCAAGTGGAGGCTCCATTCAGAGAAGTTCAGATGCTTATCCACAACCTCTTGAATTTGCAAAACTGAGCTATGAATTCCTATTTCCAGCAACAGTTAAAAACATGAAACTGAAAAACAACAGGAAGGAAAAGTTAAAAGCAAATTTTTCATAATAGACTTAGTTCGTATTTAATTCAACATTTGGAATCTTATTTTAGCCAATTCACTGATCTCAAACAAAATATAGCTCTCAATGTCCATATTAACCAGGGATTCTGTGGATTATAATCAGGGGCATATCATTAAAAAAAGAATGGGGAGCATAGGTTCTTCATTGTAATCAGAAATTTAGGCATTCTTACAACCTAGACTGTTAGCAAGGTTGCACAGTAACACTCACATATTTACATGTTGGATCCTTTAAAAAAAACCTCTGTTGTAAAACCTGTATTTTCAAATGTCAACATGCTCCCTGAGCACACACTGAGAAATGCCCAAGAGGAATCCATGAAGGAGTCTGAAGAATCACACTTTGCATGTTTATGGTAACTTCTACCCAAGGATCTCAGGGTACTTTATACAAATTGAAGATTTAAGCCTTACAAACTCTGTTAGGTCTTGTCTTAACTCAGAAAAGCCGTGTTTTACTAAGTTGTTAGCTAACACATCTTAAATCCTGTTTAAAAATATTGTAGAACTTACTGCAGACAAGTTATATTTATAGCTGATGATAGTCAACCCTGGGTTTTTACTTGAGTTGACCACAAGTCCTTGGTTTAATATCATTAGCTTCCTTTTGGAGATGGCAAAACTAAGGTGCTAAAAGATGCAATTTGCCTAAGATCATGTGGTCAGTAGCACGGCCAGGAAACAGGTCCTTGATTCCCAATGCTATGTTTTCATTCCCTCTTTTTCATAAGCACCAGTTTTACCCTCAGATGTTGAATCAGGATGAGGAGTGACAGTGTATTGATAAATCAGCAGCAGGATAAGTTACAATTAGCCCTGTACCTGCTCACCTCCAGCACCTAAGGGTATGTACCCCCATGCAAAGGATATTTGCAGCTTGGGGAGATATACCCAAGATAGCTTTATCCACACTACCACAGCTAAAAATAGCAGTGTAGATGTGGTTGGATAGGCTTTAACGCAAGCTATACAAGCATGCCAGGGAACATAGCTACCGACTTGCATTGGTAGCCCATGCTGAACCCAGTGCCCCTGCATCTACACTGCTATTTTGAATGGCACTAGTGTAGGTATTTTGATGTGTGCTACAGTCCCATCCTGGATTGTAGTGTAGACATAGCTAAGGCCGCTGTGCACATTTCTCATCACTCCATTCAATATTCTGAGTCAGTCTTGCAGTAAACGAGGGACCAGATTCAGTGAAAGATTATCACTTTTCAATAATGCAGCTCTCTGTAATATCCTGATCTTAAATTCACTTTACTCTCCTTCCCTCTCCCAGCCAGTGAGCTAAAGGGAGATTATTTTGGTAGGAATCTGTTTGTTCCACACTTTGTTTTTCTGATGAGGCCATCGACTCCCCTTCCTTATCTTCTATCTGTAATTAGCAGAGATTAAGGGAACTGGCTGACAATCAAAAATAAGAAAATAAACAAAAGGATCAGGGAGGAAGTGGTGGGTGGGGAGAAAAATCAAACAGCTCTCCCGTGGAGAAGGTTATCCCAGTGAGGAGGAGCAGGCGAAATCAATGACTTTTGGCTCTGCGATGAAGGGAGTCGATCCATCAGGCAGACTGATGGCAGTCACTTAACCTCTCACAGGCATCACCTGTCCCTGCCAGCACAATGTCAATTTTGAATTCATTTACATAGCACTCCCCCCTGGGGCCACTTTTAACAGTTCCACAGCTGGACAGCAACTAATGGAACAGGAGAGAGAATACTAGCTCTTCTCTCCCTGAGACTAAAGTGAACTCTTTATTTTAAATAGAAGTGAAAGAGCAGCTGAGATGTAGGCCATGTCTGTGTTTTTAATGTCATGATTGCTACCTCAATGTAAAAGCTTTGTGAAAACATAGGTAATTTTTACCTTTATTTCATTAGTCCATATCAACCCTATGCCTCCTCATACACTTAGGGTACATCTAGACTACATGCCTCTGGCGACAGAGGCATGTAGATTAGACTACCAGGCATAGGAAAATGAAGCGGTGATTTAAATAATCGCCGCTTCATTTACATTTACATGGCTGCTGCGCTGAGCCGATCAGCTGTTTGTCAGCTCAGCACGGTAGTCTGGACGCGCGGGGTCAACATCAAATGCATTTGTTGACCACCCAGGTATGCCTCATCCCAGGAGGCATACCCGGGTGGTACACAAATGCCTTTGATGTCGACCGCAGAACGTCCAGACTACCGCGCTGAGCCGACAAACAGTTTATCAGCTCAGCGCGGCAGCCATGTAAATGTAAATGAAGCGGCGATTATTTAAATCACCGCTTCATTTTCCTATGCCTGGTAGTCTAATCTACATGCCTCTGTCAGCAGAGGCATGTAGTCTAGACGTACCCTTAGAGTATGTCTACACTATGGGATAAGGTCAAATTAAGATATGCAACTTCAGATACGTTAATTGCATAGCTGAAATCAAAGTACCTCAACTCAACCTTTGATGCTGTACATACTGAGTCAAAGGTAGAGCACTCTCCCTTCCACTTCCCTTACTCCTGATGGAAGCAGAACTACCAGCATCAACTGGAGTGCCCCCTCAATATGAGTTAGCGTGTCTTCACTAGACCCACTAATTTGAATGCTGGAAGATCGACAGTGGCATCTACAATCTTCTCTGTAGTGTAGATGTACCCTTAGGCTGTGTCTACATTGGCATGATCTTGCGTCAAAACGGCCGCTTTTGCGCAAAAACATGCTGCCTGTCTACACTGGAGAGGAGTTCTTGCCCAAGAACACTGACGTTCTAATGTGTGAAATCAGTGCTTCTTGTGCAAGAACTATGATGCTCCCACTCAGGAATAAGCCCTCTTGCCCAACTGTTCTTGCGCAAGAGGCCAGTGTAGACAGGCAACATGAATTTCTTGCGCAAGGAAGTCCGATGGCTAAAATGGCCATCGGAGCTTTCTTGTGCAAGAGAGCATCTACACTGGCACAGATGCTCTTGCACAAAAGCACATCTCTTGCGCAAAGGCACATGCCAGTGTAGACGCTCTCTTGCGCAAATACTTTAACGCAAGTACTCTTGCGTTAAAGAGTATTTGTGCAAGATCATGCCAATGTAGACACAGCCTTAGAGTTTATCTAAACTACCTGTCCATTGTCTCCACTGGGATTCCTCAAGTCAGTTCTCTCATTTGCAGCAAAGACAGCCTTGATAGGAAGGTCTGTCTAAACATTTAGGGAAAAGTATATTGAGTGAGAAGATCACATGCTTCTCCACAGAACTTGGCCTGTCCACCTCAAACTTGTTAGTACAATTCTGGTACAACTTGAACTAGGGTTATTCCCCTCCCATTCATGATGGTAGCATCAGCAAACTCATTGTCTTCTGGGACCCCAGTCAGATTTACAAAGGGTTCTCCAGAAGCGATGTACTTCTAATTCAGGAGCATATTCAGAAGTTCTTCTTTAAATATTTCCCATTAGGACTCCAGACCGTGGTCCATCCCTACTCTGTCTGAGCTGACAAACCCAATCCCTAGTTTGACACCACCAGCTATTTCAAACTACACTGAAGGGTCTGCAATGCCTCTGTTCATCCAAGCTTTCATTACGTTTACACATAAGACGGGCATGAAGACTTCATAAATCAGTTAGCCTATAAATAAGCTATTTATAACACATAATTAGTGTCAATTGTGCACAAAGAATGCAGCTCTCAGTGACTCCAGTTGGAGCTATGGAGCTCCAGTGCAGGGAACCCATTCAGGAAAGCACACAAGCATATGTTTAAAATGAAGCACGTGCTAAAGCCCTGATTCAACAAGGCATTTAATCCTTCTTGTAACAAGCTTTAAACATGTCCCTACCTTTAAACATGAGACACATTATGCATGTGCTTAGGTACTTTTCTAACCTGTGGTCTAAGTCTGGCCATTTTTATTTACACCCCCAAATTTGGTGTCCAGCTTTGAAACCTTTGGCCATCACTTCTCTGCCTCAGTTTCTCCATGAAAAAAGTAGGATAAAACATACTAACCTCCTGATGTGTTGTGAGGATTTAACAGTTAAAGTCTACAAAGAAGCCGAGACAATAAATGCTAAGTATTTTTAGTAAGAGTAACTATGCAAGTAAATATCCAACATTAGATTTCGTATTGTTTATAAGTGAGATCATACCTGGATTTTCTGTGCTCTTCTTTTCATCTTTCAGAACTTGAACTGCTAATCCACTTGGTTTTTTTTTTTTAATATACAGCTTCTTTAAAATAAATAAATATTCATTTTGCATGCATGAATGTTGAATATATTAACCCAGCTGGTGAAATAATTGTAAGGTGCTTTGCCTTAATTACAGCACAGTGATATGGTGCAGTTAAACATCCATATAATTTCGCATTACTGCCCTTAAGACCCTTACTTGGAGTCAAACTTTTTTAAAACAAGATTTAATTTGCAAGTGCTAAGGAAGTGAGGACAAAATGACTTCACTGTAGAACCATCAGATTTTTCCCAACAGTTTCAGTCTCACGTCAAAAATTAATGTAAACGGATGGGAGGAGGTGGGATGGTTGTTTCTATTTCATCATGCTTTAGGGAAGTTTGTTCTTGTTTTTCCACCGATTCTATTTTAGGCCCCAATTGTTTTTTCTCATAAACTATAGCGGTTCATTAACAGACATTAGGAAATAGCCAACTGCGTTATCTTCCAGCAGATTCTCCCTCTCCTATGCTTCCCTAAGCACCAACTCTACCGTTTTTGCATTGCACAATGCCCCAAGAGATAAAGGGGACCTTTTTACTGAAATTAACAATAAAAATAAGTGATACTTGGGATTCTTTCCTTGTCTGATTGTTATGAGATGTTAAATGTTTAGGGTACAGGAACACACATAATAAAAAATAAGCACAGAAAGTTAAATTGCCAACCATGGGCAGCACAAACAACCCCTGCCTATGTGGCCCCAAAATATCAGAAAAGACAGAGGTGTAGCGAAGGGGGGGCAGAGAGGGGCAATTGCCCCCAGGGGCTACGCTGCTCTTGCAAGTTGCCAGCTAAGTGCTGCTGCGGCTGCCAGCACCGGCTCTCCAAAGTGCAAGCCAAAGCAGCCAGCTGCGTGCAAGGAGCAGTGCTCTGAAGAACGGTACGTTCCTCTGTGCCTGGCTTGGGGGGGGGAGGGGAGGATGTGATTCAGGGAGTGCTCCCCCGGCACTGGGGGTGCCTTGCTCTGGGGGGAGTACATGGGGTGGGGCTGGCTCTGGTGCAGGGGTGAGGTGAGTGTATTGGGATGGGGAGCACTGTGGGGAGGTTGGCTCAGGGGAAGGGGGTGAGTGACTTTGGGATGGAGGGATACTGGGGAGGCTGTCTCTGAGGCAGGGATGGTTGTGTTGTACTTAAAAGTACCACATGGGATTTTTGGGGGGAAACGTCAAAATGCCACATTTATTGGTAATATACACAGATAGTAGTCAATACTTATATGCATATAATACAGCACGCACACACACACGCGCACACACACACACACACACCCATGTCGTGTTTTTACCAACAGATGTTCCACCTAACTGCTGGCCAGATTAGTTAGGTGGGGGAGGGTTGGAGCAGGATCAATGCTCCCATGTTGACTGCAAGGTACCTTAGAGATGTATAGTGTCTTCCCTCTCATGGGCTATGTCTAGACTGCAAGCCTCTTTCGAAAGAGGCTCTTTCGAAAGATACTTTCGAAAGAGCCTCTTTCGAAAGAGAGCGTCTAGACTGCACGTTGAACTTTCGAAAAAGCGGCTTGCTTTTTCGAAAGAAAGCATCCAGTGAGTCTGGATGCTCTCTTTCGAAGAAGCCCTATTTACATTGAAGAACGCCGTCTTTCGAAAGAGGAACTTTCGAAAGAAGGCGTTCTTCCTCGTGAAATGAGGTTTACCGCCATCGAAAGAAAAGCCGCGTTCTTTCGATTTAATTTCGAAAGAACGCGGCTTGAGTCTGGACGCAGGTGAGGTTTTTTTCGAAAAAAGGCTACTTTTTTTCGAAAAAACCCTGAGTCTGGACACAGCCATGGAGAGAGTCATCATATGCATATGCAGTTATTCATCTATGGTACCTTCTTCTGGGGTTTTTTTTTTTTAATGCTCTCCCATTCACCTTCAAAAAGGGACCTTCCAAAAGCAGGTGCTTGCTGCTTACTCCCAAGGCATCCATAGGGCCAACCTTCTTTCAATGAGCCCACTTCACAGGTCCCATTGTTCTTGAATCTGGCTTCCACCTTTCTCCAACCATTGCAAGTGCCCAGAGATGCATGTCATTCATGCCTTATCCATTCACACCTCATTCACTCAACAGGACAATCAGTTTAGCAAAGGAGCAGGAGGGGGTATAAGACTGCAAGATACAAGGTTTCTATGTAAAAAGGCTTAATACAAAGTTTCTATGTTCTGTAAAAGTAAACAAAGTTTCTATAAAAGGACATAAAACAGCAAACTAAAGACTTATTACAAAACTAAAGGGACTTGATACAAAGTTAAAATTTTAAAAAAATGAGAAAATGATTAATACAGAGATTAATGAGATTCACCTATAGTTGCATTGGTATGGAGGGGGCTAAGGTCCCTGCTCTGGAGAAGGGATGTTGTATTCGAATGGGGGGTATTGGGGTTACTTTTTTTTAAATAAAAGATACTTTATAACAAAAGGAAAAATGTAAAAAACAATAAATTGGTAGCACTTTAAAGACTAACAAACATGTAGATCAGGCATGTCAAACTTGAAGCCCTCAGAGCCACACAAATGAAAACTGATAGCTTTCAGGGACACCAAAGAGAATGTACTTCTATAGGACAGTTGTAATTATGTATTATTATAGCTTATGTTTTAGGTATATTTTATAATATTTTTCAAGTCTGTGTGACAGTGTGCGTGGAGAGAGGCAGGCCTTCATGTGCTAACTCTTAGCCATCACCTAGTACCTGCCTCCTGACAATCTCAAATCTCTTTACAAATTCTATTTTAAAATTGAGGTAACAGGCACAGAGTGACTTGCTTATGGTCACCCAGAGAGGAACAGAGCCGGGAACAAAATCCAGAGCTCTCTACTCTCAGTCGTGTTCTCTGACTGCTAGACAAACCTAGTTTGCTTAGGAAGTCAGCTATAAAGCACAGAGAACTTCATAAATTAAAACCAACAGTTTAAACTGCACTTTGGAGCAGACTGCAACCAGAGCAAGTCCACTATCACCGGGGTAGCATGCTTGTGCCAACCCCCAGAGCTATGCAGGCAGGCCTCCGCCTTCGGCTATATAAAAACTCTGTGTCAGAGAAGGGTGTGCTTAGATCCACTGTCAGCATGGCCATGCAGGCTTCCCATACCACAGTCCTGTCCCCAGTGCAATGACCCAGACCTGGAAAGACCATTTCTCCAGAAGTAAGAGTTTAGTTTCCATGTCATGAAGCAAGGTCTAGGAGTTCAGAGATCTGGGCTCCAGGTAAAAAAGGGCTCTCGTAGCTACAAAACTTTTATCCAAGGACTTATGAGAGAGACGCCATAGGTCAATAGCAGTTGTCAGTCAGTTTTGCCAATACCAAGCCTCCAAAAATCATGCATCATGCCCTTCCCTTCCCCATCCCCATCCCCAAAATTAATGAGATGTTCCTATTAATTCTAGTCCTCTAGTCTTCTGTCATATGCAGAGCACAGCTGACATATTAGGCAAGATCTAACAACCAGTTAATTCTGATATTCCTCTGGCAGCAGGTAGGTTTATGCTACCCAAGAAAGTGGGATTTCAAGTCCACCAGATAAGGTCTGTGTTGTTCAAAATAAAAAGGCATGATACAGGTAGTGATCTGGTATTTTTTCTTTTTATAAAGAGAATATGCATATCCCAATGCCACTCCATATTATTTTAAACACCTTACTCCCACTTGTCAAGGTGGCTTTACTGCACTAATAGGTCAGCCCCTATCATTGCCATAGTTAGTGCCGCAGCTGTAGCATTTCAAGTGTAGACAAGCTCTTACAACAACTGAGGAATCCTTTTCCTTCTCAACGATCAATAGGGTGTGTAAAGGCACCCGGCCAACCTAAGTTGATTCTTTTGATTCCCCATATCCCTCTCCTTTCAGAACCTGACTCTCTTTGTGCTGGCCCCAGATAGACAAGCCACTGAAACAGGGAATAAAGGAACTAATTACAATACGTTATAGAATTCTAATGTAGCAAAAATGGTGCGTGGGAGGAAGGAAATTTGAGGGTACCAATTAAACAAAGAACTTTCTTAGCATGCCCAGGGAGCAGCCCAATTCCACAAATCCACAAAAACCTGCTACCTGGACCTCTGAGAAACAAAAAAAGGAAACATGGTTAATAGCTCAGTAGCACTTAGGAGCCCCTGTCATGGACTAGGGCCCTATTGTTCTAGGCACTGTACAAATAGTAATCCAAAGGTTGCCCCTGCCCCAAAGAGCATAAGAGAACCCTCCACTCTTCATCAACTGAACTTTGTGTAATCTCCAGTTATCTCTTCTTTATAACAATCTGAGGCATTTTAATTACATATTCAGTTATTGAAGTATCTAAATTTGTATGATTATAACATTGATTAAAGACAGGGGAAATGTATTCTCATGCTCCTTTTATAAACATACCCTAATCCCAACAAAGACTGCTGTATTAGAAATGGAACACACATTTTAATATAGGAGCTCTCATCGTCATCTACATTTTATTTTACTAGATTTCTTAAATAAGAAAATAGTAAAGGCATACAGCTGAGCCTGTAAGAGTTCTACTCTCTCTCTCTCTCTCTCATTTGGATTCTCTCTTTGCTAAAGAATTCTACTGGGCTTACGTATTCATTATTTAGATCCATCTTGATTTTCTGAAAGACCCAACAATGGCATTGCTTCCTCTTGATTACTGAAAAAATTAATTTGATTCCTGTAGCTGGCTACAGTCTTGCAGTATACCCATGAGCAACAGATGTACCTTCTCTCTCTCCCCCTCCTTTCTTTGCAGAAATACACAGCGTTCATTGAGTGGCAGAACACACATCGTGAAATAGCTTTTTTCCTTCCCTGGTAAACTGAATTCATCTCCTGAGTTAATTTGGTGATCTTTTCTTTGTCTTGAAATTTTAAAATCCCCTCCTCCCCACCCCTCAAAAAAAAAAAAAAAAAGCAGCAATGATAATTTTATCCCCAAAGGGCTTGGAAGAAGTATTTCAGTGAATTCTTTTTGGCCCAATTCAGGAAAGCGCTTAGGCTTGTCATTAACTTTAATCACAGGGTTAACCACTTTGCTGAGTCAGTTTCTATTTCAGTATCAGGCTTAGAGAGCTCTATGGCAATATATAAAGTTGTTTGTACTTCCTCTCCTTCTTGAGGACCCTTCGACTAAAGTTGGTATCTTTTCTCTCCATCCCCCTGATATTCCATTTCTTCCTGGACCCTGTCTGCTGTTTAATATTTCCACTTGGACTACAGATTTCTTTGTTCAAGGTCAATGTTCCACTTCCTGTGCTTGAGATGGCATAGGACGACTATGCTGGAAGGGCATCTGTGGGTGTGGGTGTTTTTCTAGGTCCCACTTGCAAGTTGGAGGGCTGTGTTACAAAGCACGTGAGTTAAGTCACTGTGAAAAAAAGCTAATTTAAAGCAAAGTGAGATTAGTACGGTCTTTCTGCCTGAGAAAGCAGCCTGATTTCTCTCCATATCTTTTTGGGTTCCTGAGTGTTAACATTCTGAATTCTAAGCAGCAGCTATGTTGCAACATTCCAACAACAGTATTTATGTTTCTGTCTAAATTCTCTATGTCTAAACCATGAATACAATACTCCGTTTTCCTACATGCCAACATGACAGTAGATAGTGTTTCTCTCCCCCATAAGAAAACACATGTTTCTGCATTTCTTTCCATATGTTTAGTATTGATGATCTGCACTGGCCTTCCAAATCCTTGCTTGAGATCTGTATGGGTTGCATGAGGCTGATTCCACACTGGAGCAATCTGTTGATCCTCAAAGACTAGCAATTTTGTCTTTGGTTTTCCTCCTAGGTCCCAAAAGCGTAGTAAAAAATCCACATCCCTCTATCATTTGCAGCAAGGTATTCAAAGTGAAGGTAACCAGAGCCATTCCATCTTGCATGGTTCAGGGAAGCAGTCCGCCCCAAGCCCCATGCTTTAGGGGGCCCTGTGTGGCCTAGGGGGCTGTGAGTGACTACTGGAGGGGAGGCTGGTGCTGGGAGCAGGCTCCAGGCCTCCCCCCACAGCCACCAGCGGTGGCAAGAGCCACAGAAAAGCAGAGCAACTCAGACGCAGCCTACTGCGCTCTGATATCTCCTGGCCTGGTTGTTCTGCTCCCCTGAGTAACATGGGTGGGTTCTGGTGGAGCACAGCAGCCTGGATCCAGGTTGCTCTGCTTCCTGCCATCCTGGTGAGTCCGGGAGGGAATCTAATCCCTGATGCTGGTGCCAGGCCCCCTAGTAACCTCTCAGATTACATCACTTGGGGTAGGGGGCAAAACAGGGGCAGGAAGAGTCAGGGTGGGGGAGGAATGGCCTTTTGGGAATGGCCCTGCTGGTAACAAGCCAGGCCGGAATGGGTTTGTCAGTGTATTGCATGGATCAGCCCGTTTAGTATGCCACAAAGCAGAAGTGAAAAAGGATTTGTGCAATGGCCCTGTATTTTCTAACCTTAAACAGGACTGCGTAGCACCTGTCAAATGGTTAAATAAATACTCTCTCTTTCAGGCATTTTACAAGTGTAAAATCAGGCATCTGCTTTCTGACATAGGAGAAGCATTTATCACATGCGGCTAGAGCCATTGTACAGCAACTAGACTACACTGTATTTCCAGCGTGGGCATCCTCTGTTTGATTCACTCTCTCTCTCAAGCAACTGATAAACTCAGAGAGCATGAAGAAGCTAGACAAGCTGGATGGGAGCCTAACAAATGAAGAGGATCGTGTTCTCAAACTGTAAATAGCATTGAAGGATTTGTTCACCATTGATGCAGATCTCGGGTGGACACTTTGCCGTAGTTCTGAAAGGAATAAATAATGATTAGGGACTGATCATGGAGAGCAGGCACTTTATTTTAGACAGCTTCTTGTTATTCATTTTGTACCACACCTGGGTGTGGAAGTAACCTTGAAGCGGATGGCTGCTCAGACTAGTAGAAGATGTGAGTGCTGCAGAGGCAACACACTCCATCTCCTGGAGAAAGCTCATCTGCGATATGCTAGTTTGCAACCCTCTTGCAGCAGAGGTGCTTGCAACCCGCTAAATTACAGAAGGAAGTTGCTGGGATCTATTGTGTTAATTTTGATTGAATAAATGGGCCCCGAGAATCACAGGTGTTAACGTGACTTTGTCATTGTACAACACTCTCATGGTAGGGCTGGGAAGGGACAGCACTTCCTCTCTCCCTGTATGGCAGCTACACTCAAAAGGTGATCAGACCCATCTCAACAAACCTTCTCCGGTTGCAGGAAGCTCCAATGTTGCTGCCTTCAGAGCCCAGTTTGATTTTTGGATTTAACTTATTATTTGTAATAATGCAACATTTCCATAAAATCTCCAAATTTTGGACACCTAATACACCAGAGAGGGCAACATATCAAGTGAGGAGGTTTCAAGAAAATGAAGAAGCACTTAATGATTTCCAGTACCTCCTATGAATCCAGGCTGGGCAGGGCAGATTTCACATAAAGATACCATTTTTTTTTCAGACACTCAATCTTGATATAGAAAGGGGCTCAATGTTTTCTTTCTTCTCAGGTGAGAGTGGAAGATCACACCACATAGCTACAGCTGTGCCACTATTGTGTCCCTAGTGCAGACATGCCTGTGGTGTCCCGCAACAGCTGGATTGCAGAGTGATTTGCATGCATCTTCAACGCATCTCTCCCTGGAGACAGGTTGCACAAGGAACTGATGCAGCAGTGGCTTGATGACTCTAGGATTGGTGGAGACACCCCTTGCACAAGGGGATGATTAGGTGCCGTCAATGGAGCAGCAAAAGGTGTGGGTTATAAAACAGAAACTTGGTTCCTGGTATATACAGTAGAAACTCTAGAAAGCACCATATGGCAGACAACAAAGCTCCAGGGATGCAATGGCTTTATTTTCTTCAGGTTGTTAGTATCATAGGATTTCACAGAACAATAGAACTGAAAAGGGACCTTGAAAGGTCATCTAGTTCAGTCACCTGGACTCATGGTAGAGATAAGTATTATCCTGACCATCCCAGACAGGTATTTGTCTAGTCTTCTCTTCAAAAACCTCCAGTTACAGAGATTCCACAACCTCCCAAGGTAATTTATTCTAGTGTTTAAGTACAATGGCGGGAAACTTTTTCTAACATCCAACATAAACCACCCTTACTGCAATTTAAGCCCATTGCTTTTTGTCCTATCCTCAGAGGTTTAACAAGAACAACTCTTCTCCCTCCTTCTTGTGACAACTTTTATATACTTGAAAACTGTTATGTCCCCTTTCAGACTTCTTTACTCCAGACTAAACAAAGCCAATTTTTTTCAGTCTTCCCAGATAGGCCATTTTTTTAGACCTTTAATTATTTTGTTGTTCTTTTCTCGACTTTCTCCAATTTGCCCACATCTTTCCTGAAATGTGGCAACCAGAACATGACACAATACTCCCGTTGAGGACTACTCAATGCAGAGTAGAGCAGAAGAATTACTTCTCATGTCTTGCTTACAAAATTCCTGCTAATACATCCCAGAATGATATTTGGGTTTTTTTGCAGTAGTGTTACACTGCTGACTCGTATTTAGTTTGTGAACCACGACGACCCTCAGATCTCTTTATGCAGTACTCCTTTCTGGGCAGTCCATTCCCTATTTTATATGTGTACAACTGATTGTCCCTTCATAAGTGGAGTATTTTGCATTTGTCCTTATCAGGAGCGGCCCAGGGTCGGCTGCAGCAGCTGGTGCCCTAGGCAGGGCAGCACAATCGGCGCCCCTGTCTGCACGGCCGTCAGTGGCTGTGATGTCATCACGGGGCCCCCGGGCCAGCAGAGCCCTAGGCAGCTGCCTAGCTCACCTAGACTCACGGGCCGCCCCTGGTCCTTACTGAGTTTCATCCTATTTATTTCAGACCATTTCTCCAGTTTGTCCAATCTTTGGATATTGACTGTGCATTAAAATGGTGTCAGGAGCAATGAGGGGGATGGTTTTACAGGTCCAGAAGAACAGAAAATGGAAAGAGGAAGGAAGAGATTTGAGATACTTTGAAATTTGAATATATATAAAGATTAAATATAACCTGGTTTCAAAATATAATTGGATTCATATTAAAGTCAATACCAGTTTTGCACTCACCATGATTACAATTCAAAGATTTGTTCCAATATATCTGCAGGTTGCTCCTGATTTCTTTTACCTCGTTATAGATCAACAGCAACATAATTGGAAGCGTTAACTTCAGGAACCCCAAGAAAAAGGTCTGCATCCTGCAGTGAACAGTTTGGTGCTTAAAAAGAATATTAAGTACAAACATGGGACACTCATGTATAACAGCTCTCACTCCTAGATCAAAGAGCGAGTCACACTGCAGAAGAGTTTCAGACCCAAATATCGCTGTTTACATTTCAGGGAAAATTTAATAGGATTTGTCAAAGGACCTTCTGAAGAAAGGATAATAGCATGCAAGTGACAATGAAGAGATCGATTCGACTGAATCCTGTTGACACTAAATAGTTTTAAAGGAAATACTTCGGTGCTGTGTTGTCTGAAATCTATTGTACTGGATGATTCAAGGGATAGATGGAATATAGAGCCTTTTCTCTGACATTTCTGAAGACTGCAATTCACAGCATGAACAGCTGTGTAACAAATTTCAGTTTGTAGTAATTCCCAGTTTAGGATACCGAGGTCAAGCACAGAGGCCCAAAGCATGCTCTGAAGCTCCTGGTTTTGAGAGATCACTTTTGGTTTCTTTTGTTATTTAATTGAGAGCTGTTAGAAAGCTGCTCAGAGGTTTTGAAAGTCAGTAGACTTGGCAGAGCTGGATTAGTGGACAGTGCAAATAAGGCTGACTATGATACATTTTATTTATTCCATGCACATGAGAGCACTTGACTGTATATGGGGCACAGCAAGTAGGGATGGGGGAGGGTGCTGTAGCACTGCCAGGTTTTACACCTGGCTTCCCTCAGTCCAGGAGCTGGCTCTACCTCCAGCTCCACCAGTCCCCAGATCTGGCCTCTGGGGGCTCCTCTGGGATCCCACTGGCCCTGCCACCCCTCAAGATCCCACCACCTGTTGCTACCACACACTCTGCTGCACACCATCTCTGGGGTCCAGGCCACAGCCCTGGAAGCTCTGCTGCCACTCTGGGTCCCATTGCTGGCCTAAGGCTCGACTCCTGACCTTGGCCTGGGACTCTACAGCCTCTTCCAACTGTGGCTAGTGTTGCCAACTCTCCCATAACCGATGCACTTTGCAGCAACAGTGGCCAGACTTCCCAATCTGGGAGAGCTGGCAATTCTACGTGAGGCCCCAGCCTGGGGTTATGAGGCAAACAGCCTGGGTAGGGGGGAGGAACACACAGCTCAGCACTCTTGTCCCTAAAAATAGTTCAAGCATCTCTGTATGGGGATATAAGCACTCCTTAGGGATTAGCCACACAGCTATTGTGCTGCTTTGGCACATGTGAATAAACTGTGTATGTTTAAAATGTTTTTTTAGACTAGTGTAATCCGGCAGCGAATATAAGGTCTAATCTTGTACTTCTGTGTGTTTAATCTTTATCATTCATTATTGGGAATGGAGCTCCTAACGTAATGTTTTGTCCAACTAGTGTTAATGATTTGTGGAAATGCCTCTATCTATGGACAATACCCTTCTGTCACATCCAAAGTGACACCAAATGACTTGGAAACCAGCAACATACCAGCTTCCAGTTCAACTATAAGGGAATTTCAGTTAATATAAAGAACTGCTTTCATAATTAAGTGTCCAAAATGGACAAACTAATTAAACAAATGGTTTGTTTTTTCTAGTGTGTGACTTCATGAAACATTTAAAAACCTACCCCCAAATCCCAGCAAAAATTCTATTAAAAAAGTTAGAGCCTTAATGACTCTCCCCAAACACAAAAATTGTTCTCAAGAAATAGCTAAGACTGAACGTTTGTTTCAATGGAATCCAGTCGATATACATCCAGAAAGCACACTATTTTAAACAAGAGTTCTACACCTTAAAAACATCTGGAAATAACTAATAAAGGAATCTCAATTAGGTCATCCATTGCAAATAACCCTTGATCACATGCTTCATCCCACCTGACTAAATGTTAATCTTCTGTTTTATTCTAAAAATATAGCAATGAATGTAGAAAGCTGAACCAGCATGACAAAAATCAGTTTAGATGAAGGAATAGTGATCCAGGCTACATTAAGTTACTCCAGCATTCTGTTTGCCCTCACAGTATGATCTCTAGGTGGAGAAGAATAATATTTGGAGTAAAATTGCAGTGACCATCTACTTGATCTTGCAGGTCTGAATAAGTGTATGTACCTCCTTCAAGTTTTTATTTTAACTATACTGCGTTCCAACTAAAATAAGAAAGTTTCCAGTGAGTTACACTACAGCAGTGCTCTCCAACCTTTTTACACCTAAGATCACTTTTTAAATGTCAGGACAAGCCAAGATCTACCCCATCCCTTCCCCAAAACCCCACCCCTTCCTTGAGGCTCTGCCCTCTCTGTTCGCCTTCTCTCCATCACTTGCTATCCCCAGCCCTTACATACACTCAGGGTACGGCTACACTGCCACTTTTTTTTGGCAGTGAAAAAAAGAAAGAAGAAATGTTCCTGACATTTGGCCATGTAGACTGGGCTAATTGTCAGAAAACCCCCTTCTTTTGGAAGCCCCCTCATTCCTTCTGGAACGAGGAATACAGGGGCTGCCAGAAGGGCATGTTTGCCAGAAAAACTCCTGCAGTCTAGCCATACCCTCACTGAGTTGAGACAGGAGGTGCGGGTTCTGGGGTGTGAATGAGAGATTTAGGTGTGGGAAAGAGTGAGAGGTGCAAACTCTGGGAGGGATTTGGATGGAGGAGGATGTGGAGAAGGGGATGCTGGCTCAGGGAGGGGGCTCCAGCCTGGGAAGTGCTGGGCTCAGGTGGAGGGTTGGGGTGCTGAGCAAGCTACAGGCTTGTGGATGTGAGGGTGCAGGAGTTTGGGTTAGGGGTGTGCGGGGCTCAGGACAGATTGATTGGGAGTTTGATGGGCTCAGGACAGAGATTTGCAGTGTGTGGATGGTGCAGGAGTGTTGTGGCAGAAGACTGGGGATGTGGGGGGTGCAGGAGTTTGGGGATGTGAGAGGCTCAGGACAGGGGGTTCCAATGTATGATAGGCTCAGACTTGGAGTCAGGGTGGAGGGGTACAGGAGTGTTTTGATGCTGTGGCCAGATGAGGACTTTGCCCCAATTGGGGGCTTGTTGGCCAGGCTGCATTTTTAAATAAAATATTATGTCAAACACAAAAGGTTTCAGCATTGTCTTTATTTATGAGAAGGGCAGGTAACCTGTTTTGAGTCAGGGGTCACTGGCCCACAGAAAAGTCAGTCAGGGCCATGCAAGTAAGATACAAAAACACAACCCCTCCAAACTCCTCAAACCTCATTAATGTGGCCCCAACTGTACTTGTGGGTGCTGGAACAGAGTTCTGGGGCAGGGTGCTTGTGGCTGCTGGGACATGGTGCCAATGCATGCTGGGGCAGAAGACAGGGTGCTGGTGTGTGCTGGGGTAGGGTACTTGGGGGTCTGAGTTGGGGGTAGGGGACAGGGACCGATACCTGGGGATCCTGCAGCTGCACGCCAAGGCCTAGGAAGTGCGTGGGTTGCTTCTGTCTCCCAAACAGCGGCGCGATACCTGAAATGCTGGTCCGTCATATGCCTGATGCCTTCCTGTGCTGGGGGAGGGGGAGTCCTGGACAGCACCAGCCTCAACCGCCGGGACAGTGCGCGCCTTGCTACTCTGCTCCCCACAGCAGTGCGCACCGCCCGAGCAGCTGGAGTCAGCACAGTCCCAGATCCCCACCCTCTCCCCCATGCACAGGAAGGCAGCACGGGAACGAAGTCCCCAGCCTGTGATGGACTGGAATTTTAGGTACTGCGCCCGCTTTTGGGGCAGGGGGGAGAGCAGCCTGCACCCTTCCGGGACCTGGTGAACGGCTGCAGAACTTCCCCCTAACCCTACAGGAAGCCCACGCTACCTCCATGGTCCCTGAAGGTAGCATCAGCACGGCCCGCATCTTGGGGACCCCCTGTCCTGAGCCTCTCCCATCTTACAATTCTGATTATTGTAACAAGTATAATCATCAAGCATGAAGGGTCAGTATGCCAAAACCAGAAGTGAAATGCACGAGGAAAAAAATGAAATAGGATTGCAAAGAAGAAGAGTTTGCTATAAGGTAGATTATACATAAAGATCAGGCCAACCCCAGAACTAAAGCTTAGAGGAATTCTTGAAAAGATCTAGAGAGGAATTAAATTGTGTTTCCAACTTTACCTACCAGTTACTTCAGTCAGAGAATTTCACACAAGAATACATCTAACCTTCACAGGATAAGATGCCACTGACTGAAGCTGTCCAAATTTGTCATTTTCCCTAGTAAGTATGGCGTTCTTGGCAGGTAGCACATATTTACCAAATTAAAATTAAATACACGTGAAAGAAATATGCAGCATGAAGAAAATTTAAAAATATTTGTGACTGCATGGAAGTGGATTCATCCAATTGAGATTGGACAATGAAGAGATTCGAGATGTAAAATGACTGCTCGGAAGAGCTTAATGTTACCAAAAGCACATTGTAGAAGCAGGTGAACAAATGAAAATCATTTAGCACAAGGACGCTGCTATCACAATGATCTGTAGTGTTTCTTCCCAGTCACATTTATTTGTTACAGTTGGAATAGAAAGGGCAGTTTATATTTTCCCAGTATTCTGGGAAAACCATAGATGATTCCAGTGTTTACCATCAAAGTACTGCCATTAAGGCCCTTTTTCTAATTAGCAGTTTATTTCCTCTATTTTGTTTTCCTAAGCACTGTGGCTTATGAGTGCCACTCTTTTTGTCTGTGTATATCAGACACAGCAAAGTGCAAAGCCATATACTCTAACGGAAATAAACACTTACCTGCAGTGATTCTTGTCCCCTTTTACATTTATATTAAGCTTTGTGAAATACAATTAGCATTGGGGAAAAACATAACTCACAGCATTCACTCAAGCCAGGCATGAGCGAGGAGAGGGTCCAGCGGAAGGCAACCAAAACGATTAGGGGGCTGGAGCACATGACCTATAAGGAGAGACTGAGGGATTTGGGCTTATTTAATCTGCAGAAGAGAAGAGTGAGGAGGGATTTGATAACAGCCTTCAACTTCCTGAATGGGGGGGTTCCAAAGAGGATGGAGAGAGACTGTTCTCATTAGTGACGGATGGCAGAATGAGGAACAATGGTCTTAAGTTACAGTGGGGAAGGTCTAGGTTGGATATTAGGAAAAACTATTTCACTAGGAGGGTGGTGAAGTACTGGAATGGGGTGCCTAGAGAGGTGGTGGAATCTTCATCCCTGGAGTTTAAGTCCCAGCTTGACAAAGCCATGGCTAGAATAATTTAGTTAGGATTGGTTCTGGTTTGGGCACGGGGGGTTGAACTCAATGACCTCCCATGGTCTCTTCCAGCCTTATGATTCTATGATTCTTGATGTTGTAGAAACTTCACCACAAAGATCTGTTAAAGCATCATATGCTCTCCTATGGCCAATCTCTACTCCAGCAGGGACTGTCAACTGTGCCAGCCTATGTAGTGGCCTGTAAATACATGCTTATTGTACCACCAGTTCTCCAGAGTCAATGTTCTTTTTTTCCCCCCTACACTTACTGAACCTTTTAAAGAGAGAGTTACATAAAAATGCAAATGGAAATACAACTACATGCCATGGGACCAGAAGTCTGATTGTTCTTACACTCTTTTTCCCCATTAAGGGCCAAATCCTACCTTGGCTTGTGCAGTAAGAGGCAATGTAGACACTGGCAGATGTATCCACTCCTGCAGAAATCCTTCTGGTCAGGCCAGGATTCTCTGGTTGGGCTTAGGTGTAGCAAACAGACATGTTGCAGAACATAGTTGGTGGCTGATCTGAATAGGAACAAGAATGATTGAGAGTCAGTTGGGAGTCTGACATGGACATTGTTCTCTTCAGATGTTGACCACCAAAGCCTTAAAGAAAAAGAAGAATTGTTCCCAGTATCTGATTTCTATACTTCCAGCTGAGCATAAAAATTATCTATATCAATGTTACATTATTAGGTGTTAACACAACTTCAACTGTAAGCATAAAAAATGCCACATAAAAACCTATTACAGCCCTTGGTTCAGGATGGGGCAGTATAAAACAGTCCGCTGCCCTCGTCCTGATTCAGGGAGGGGCAGTATACAACCTGTCAATAGACCTGACACATATATGGACCTTATGCTTTAGTTCATTACTATCTATCTAGGTGAAAGGTCCCAAACATATGTAGACTGACTTTGCCTTAGCTCAGTACACAGGATGTGGCCTGTAGATCCCTTGTGTTACAGCCAAAATATACTCTAATATAAACCTACTATAATAAAACAAATAATCAAACCCATAAAAATAAGAACCTTCCCAGAAAAGATACTTAGACAAGCAAACAGGCTAGCCTTAGATGTAATCTCATGTGCCTACTAAGTATGCCAGTTCATTGTCAGGACACCTCTGTGGTTGAATCATGTACCTGTGGTAAGAACTTTCCCTTGAACTCTATTTTCAGCCCCTCAGATGCTTGGGGTTTTCTCTTCAGCCATTTATCTGTGCAAAGTTTGTCTGTGTAAAATTCATAGCCCTTGAGTCTAATGCAAACTTCCTGAAGCTGAAGTCCCAACATGGATCCACCCAGGTAAGCCCAAGCCCCAACCGCATGCCCCATCTTGAGCCCTCCAAGCCCTGATCATGCTTCTGCACTCCAAAACCCTCATCCTTAGTCACACTACAAAGCCCAACCCCTCCAGCCCAGAGTCTTTCCCCAAACCTGGAGTGCCCCTCCTGCACCCCAAAACCATCGGCTATGTCTACACTGGCACAATCTTGCGCCAGAGATATGCAAATGAGGCTACGCATGGAATATCGCCAAGCCTCATTTGCATATCCGATGAGATGCCATTTTGCAGAAGAGGCTCTTGCGCCAGAAGGAGCATCTACGCTGCCCCTTCTTGGCCAAGAAAAACCCTCTTGCACTATGTATCTTTTCTGAGGTTATTCCTGAAAATCATCAGCATAGCGGCATTGCGCAAGAGGGTTTTTCTTGAGCAAGAAGGGGCAGCGTAGACGCTCCTTCTGGTGCAAGAGCCTCTTCTGCAAAAACGGCGGCTCATTAGATATGCAAGTGAAGCGTGGCAATATTCCACGGTTAGCCTCATTTGCATATCTCTGGCGCAAGATGGCGCCAGTGTAGACATAGCCATCAAGTGTTGCCCTACCTCAAAGCCTACACTCCCAGCTATAGCATTTGCACCCCAGTTCTCTTTCCCAACCCTGCATTCCTCATTCTGAGCCACACCATAGAGCCCACACCCCCGCTAAAGCCCTCATGCTCCTGCATCCCAACCCTCTGCTTCAGTCCTGTGCCCTCTCCCACACACAGAACCCCCGGTACGTCATCTCCACACTGGAGTACATAAGAAAAGCCATTCCATTTATGGGTAGGAAAAATAAGAGGGAATACTGTTTACCAGCCCAAGTTTCTTCCACTGTCAGAAGCTACTTCACCTCACACTCAGCTTCTTACCAGACTCTGAAGTCCAATGCAGGATCCCAGGGCTTTCTCTCCCCCTAGAACTCATCCTTGTCTCTATCCAACTCCCTTTCTTCTAGAGCAGGGGTGGGCAATAATTTTTGATGGTGGAGGGGGCACTCCAAGATTTTGGAAAGTGGTCGAGGGCCACACTCTTCCATGATATTAATGGAGGAGGTGCAGGGTCTGGGATGGGTGTTGGGTGCAAAAGGGAGCTTGGGGTAAGGAATTTAGGTGCAGGAAGGAGTGTGAGGTCTAGAAGGAAGTTTGGGTGAAGGAAGGGGTTGTGAACTAGGGTACTGGACTGGGGTGCAGGGGGTTGGGTTTTGACCTAGGAAAGGAAGGGGTTGTGATCTGGGGCAGGAGATTGGGGTGCAGGAGGGGGACAGAGAGTTTGAATTATGTGGAGTAGGCTGCAGTGGGTTGGGGGAAGGGAGGAGCTGGGGTGCTAGAGGCAGGCTCTGGCCAGGAGACTTACCTGGGTGACTCCCAGCCAGCACATTTCTGAGGTACCCTCCTTGCCTGCCCCGCCCCTGCACAGGCTGCAAGGGCCACATGAGTGTGTGAATAACAATGAGCCAGAGGGGAAGAGGATGTGGTGCTTCATGTGCTGCCTGTTCTTCAGAAAGGCTGCTCCCATTCTCCAGAAACCAGCCAATGGGATTGTGCTGGGGTAAGGGCAGCACATGTAGCTTCCCTCCTCCCTTCCAGGCTGACAGTTGTGAAAGAGAAATAGACAAGCAGCCGCTTTTCTGAGCAGTGTGCAGGTGGGGCGAGACAAGCAGGGAGCCTACCTGGGACTCCCCGCTGGGTCCACAGGCTTGATCCAGTGGCTTGGTGGGCCGGATGTGGCCCACAGGCCATATTTTGCCCAGCCCAACTTTAGGAAATGGCTGTGAATCTCCTCTCTGCAACTCACTGCAGCTCTTAACTTCCTAGCTTTATTCAAGCCCAACATGCACCTGCCCAGCTGGGCTTCATCTTCAAATACACTTTACTAGGCTCTGGCTTTCCTCTAGATACAGCTTATAAGATTAATTGTCCCTTTTCACCTGCTCAAGCCCTGTATGGGATGGACACTTCATCACAGGGAGCCTTCGTCACCTTAAATATTTGCAATCTGAGTTCATTTTCATAAAAAAAGTTAATTTTGTTTTTAAAACTTTGTATTTACTAATGTCTTGTGTATGTGGAGTCATGAGAGTCTATAAACCATAAATCAACTTCTTAGAAGATGCTCATGCTTGAGGAACAAAATATCAATGCTTACATCTAAGCACAGCACGCACCCATGTTGCCTTCACTTTAAAAGCAGGATTAGATCAGCACTGAAGTGAATTCTTTTCAGTGTTCCATTGAAGATGGAAAGTGTTAAAAAGCTACCAGTTCCTAAAGGTCCATGAAACCACAAGGCTACGTCTAGACTGGCATGATTTTCCAGAAATGCTTTTAATGGAAAAATTTTCCGTTAAAAGCATTTTTGGAACAGAGCGTCTAGATTGGCACAGACGCTTTTCCGCAAAGGCACTTTTTGCGGAAAAGCGTCCGTGGCCAATCTAGATGCGCTTTTCCGCAAAAAAGCCTCGAGTGCCATTTTCACGATCGGGGCTTTTTTGCGGAAAACAAAGCTTACCTGTCTACACTGGCCCTTTTGCGCAAAAGTTTTGCACAAAAGGACTTTTGCCCAAATGGGAGCAGCATAGTATTTCCGCAAGAACACTGACAATCTTACATGAGATCGTCAGTGCTTTTGTGGAAATTCAAGCGGCCAGTATAGACAGCTGGCAAGTTTTTCCAGAAAAGCAGCTGATTTTCCGGAAAAACTGGCCAGTCTAGACACAGCCCAAGAGTTCAGTGGAAACTGACTTTTGTCATGAGAGCAGGGAAGAAGATACACTTTCTTACCACTTCTGTGATCTCCTATTAAACCCTTACTGTAATCCATAGACGCCGATGCAAATGTGTGTGCAAACACTGTCCTGAAAGCTACTTTGCTATACAAACTCTCTACACACAGTTGTAAATACTTAAGAGCAAAGCAAAACATAGGCCAATAAAGTTTTAAATGCTGAAGTCAGAATTTAATGGAAAGGGGTTTGTGTGCTCACATATTTATGTACTGAAGATCTATTTGAAGTATCAGTTGTTAAATCAGAGATTACAATTCAAGTGATTTTGGGAATGAAAACATCTTTTTAGGTTTATTTTAGAATTACTTGGTAGCACTTCCATTTTTTAAGATAGCAGTAAAAGTTCCCATTCTAAGCCCTTATATTTAGCCCTCCTTTATCTCTGCAACAATGAAAAATCCCTTCTGTCAGCATGGTGGAGAATATTTTTACAACATTAGAAAGAAATTGCTCATGTCATTTTATGGATGGTGAAGTAAAAATATTGAACTGTTTCTGTTTTTAAAGCTTGTTTCTAACATTCTTATTACCTGCAGATTAAAAATGGGTTGTGTTTCCAAGGCAAAACTTGTAACTTTTTATATTACACTCATAGCTCATCTGAATATTTTCATACTCTTTCTTTTTCTGCCCACCCACAAAGGATAGCTTGCAATATGAGCATTCCACAATACATGTAGCTGGAACTTCATGTAAGCCAGTATGATGTAGGGGAAGATACATTGAGTAGGGTGGCCATTTTCACATGCTCCTTTTAAAGTAAAATCACAATTTAAGATGGTTTGATCTTGATTTACTTTTCTGGTCATTTTTAAGAAAAGTCTGTATTTTAGATTTTGTCTGAATCAGTACAATACCCTCTGTAGTCTCACTGTGCACCAAGCACAGGCATTTCATTTTATTGATCAGTCACAATACATCTCCAGGATTAAAATATAAAAGGCAATACACATTCCACAATTTTCAGTACATGCTTTTAGAAGACACATTTTGAATAGCATATCAATGGGTGAATCTCAATGGTTCAGTAGGTCTATTGTCTTAGGATAAGCACCCAACAGTGGGGTCACTCAGCCAAGCTTTTGAATCTGCAACCTTGGTTGGCAATATCAAGGAATCATAAACTCATAGAATACTAGAACTGGAAATGACCTCAAGAGGTCATCAAGTCCAGTCTCCTGCCCTCACAGCAGGAGCAAACACTGTCTAGATCATCCCTGATAGCTGTCTGTCTAACCTGCTCTTAAATATATCCAGTGATAGAGATTCCACAACCTCCCTAGGCAACTTATTCCAGTGTTTTATCACCCTGACAGGAAGATTTTCCTAATGTCCAACCTAAACCTCCTTTACAGCAGCTTGGCTGCTGGCCTAAACCATGACATTGGTACACAAAAGCTAAAAATGGGGAGGGGGGAAAGGTAATCTCAGAAATCCTTGATGATGGATTAGGTTCAATGTCTGGACAAAAGTTTAGGTGAATCCTTGCTTATACCAGTAAAAGCATTTATTTTTTATTTTCTATAATGAGGGCGGGGAACTATGCAGATAATGCAGATACATCCCACTGCCAGTGGGGAAAAAAGGATTTTTTAACTACCTTTGGAATTTGGGTGCATGAAGCCAGTAGCTTCAGAGAGGTAGCTGAATTAGTCTATAACAGGAAAAATTTAAAAAACAACAAATAGACTAGTAGCACCTTAAAGACTAACAAAACATGTAGATGGTATCATGCACTTTCGTGGGCATAACCCACTTCTTCAGATGACAGGAGTATTAGAAGTTCAGATCCAAGAATAAATAAGGGAAGGGAAGGAGGGGGGCGGGGAGAGAAAAAAGGAGGGAGAAAAAGGAGAGGGAAAGGCGAAAAAAATAGAGAGAGACAGTGAGTAGATAGTTCAAATAGTTACAACAGGCTAAGAAGAACAATTAGCACCTCCATTATTTGGTTGGTAGTTTAAGTCATAGGATGTAGAAGGTAGTGTGGGGTTGGGATTTATATTAACATCATTGTAGGGTTAAGGCCAGCCTTAACATACTATTCTATTGGTTATAGGGCCCCAGTCAGGTGGTGGAAAATTCATACATTCCCAACAGCCCAGCCTGCTGCCAAGTCACCATCTCCTTCCTTCTGCTCTAGAGCATACCTTCCTGACTGAGTGCTCTCTAATTACGCTGTCCCTCAGCTTATTTGTGGGGAGGAGGAGAAAGCCACAAGAGAGGAAGTGAGTGGTTATTTTGGACTCTCCGGCTACGTCTAGACTGGCATGATTTTCTGCAAATGCTTTTAATGGAAAAGCTTTTCCATTAAAAGCATTTGCACAAAAGCACGTCTAGATTGGCATGGATACTTTCGCGCAAAAGCACTTTTGCGCAAAAGCATCCATGGCCAATCTAGTCGTGCTTTTGCGCAAAAAAGCCCCGATCACCATTTTCACGATCAGGGCTTTTTTGCACAAAACAAATCTGAGCTGTCTACACTGGCCCTTTTGTGCAAAAGGACTTTTGCCCAAACGGGAGCAGCACAGTATTTCCTCAAGAAGCACTGATTTCTTACATGAGATCATCAGTGTTCTTGAGGAAATTCAAGTGGCCAGTGTAGACAGCTGGCAAGTTTTTCCGCAAATGCAGCTGCTTTTGCAGAAAAACTTGTCAGTCTACACACAACCTCCTAGTATTCAACTCTCTCTTGCTCAGAGTGCCCATGAAGCCATTAAGGGACCATTAGGAGATTTAGTGAGGAAAGTTGCCTGCAGTGTATTATATATACTGATGATACCCAGCTCTGTCATCTCACATCTGTCTAGCACTGGTCAGAAGCTTCTCAACAGAACAGTTTTTCATTAAAAAAAATACTGATTCAACGCAATCTAAACATTTCATGTGAACATTTTAACAGAGTTGACGTATTTCGATAGTATGAAATTCAAATATCAGGGATGTTGAGATCTGGGCATTTGAATTAGGCCCATCTCTAATAATTTCTGCTAACTATATAGAGTCTTTTAGAAAAAAAAGTGTTTTCATTCTTTAACTTTGTTCACATTCAGATATTGTGATGATTGGGCATACTAGAGACAAATAAAACAGATTACTAGACATAGGTTATTATTCATGCCTCTGAATTATGGGCCAAGATTTCCAGCAAGTTTTCTTCCAATTATCTCAGAGTTACATGCAGCCCAAGAACCTCTCCTGTTCTTGGCTGGGTCACTTTGTGCAGTCCATTTAGCTGGAATGTTCTTTTGAATTGGAATAGGGACAATTTCATCTGACACACGAAACCATGAGAATGTGCTTTCCATTGTATCATCTCTGCTCAAATGCCACATGTGTTTCTCAGGGCAAGCCAATCTGTTGTGAAGGACACTGAGTGCTTTGCTGAGGTTAGCAGCCTTTGCCTGCAAGGCACTGTGAGGAACCTGAGTCAGTCCATGAAATTCATCACACACCAGCAAGCAGACAATGAAATGGAAAGCATTCATCTGAAACTGCAGACCAGATGCTTCCACCGTATACTTTCAGTATGGTTCACTTAATTCCATCAAAGTCTTTATGATGGCAGGAAAGGAGGGGCATGCGTGTATCTGTTTTGTTTCATTGTTTTTAAACTGCCAAATACTTTTCAAATCAGCACTGACAATTCATGTTTTCTCCATCACAAAAATGAGTGCATTTTAATGAAGACAACCAGGCAACCAGCCACTAAACATCCTCACTGCATTGTGAACCTCAGTTCACCCCCTCTAGGAGATTTTTACCTTCAGTAAATGGTTCCTGATAATCCACTTACATTTTCCTTTCTAAATTTCATTCCATTATATCGTTTGGAGCACCCTAAACAATACTTCTGTTTCTGAAAAACATATGAACCAAGCAGATGCCCTGTCGATGATTATTACCACAACCCTACCTCACAGCCGTTCTTTAGAAGGGAAACTTCAGTCCTTGTTGGGATTATATGCTGTCTAAAATAGCTGGTATTTTCCCATTTAAATGCCCAACTAACTCATTTCTGATAGTGATATCCATGAAACCAAGTACACATTACTGTCTGTATTTCTAAACTTATTGTATCATCTGTAAAAATTCTGCCACAATTAGAGTCTAAAACAAACATATCCCTCCTAGGACCCTTAAAATTTATGGTCCATTCAGCCTTGCATCCTGAATTGAATAATTTGTGAAGTGCTGTGTTAGCAGGACTACTATAGTTGGGGAGGGTAGGTAGAACCACAACCCATGCCAACTGATTTATAATCTACACTGTTTATTTTTTTAAATCTCAGATGACTATGACATGATGGTGCACAAACTAATTTACATTTCAGATCTAATATTCTGATATGAGTTGGACCCTGCTGTAGTCATGACATTTCACAATGAATGTGTCTTCTTCTCTCTTGCTGTATAATATGTTATATTTCATGGTGCACACAGACATTAGATAAGGACATAAAATACTCTCACTGGAAGGCTGCAATATAACACAACTCTGTTTCTTAGAATTCACAGCAATAACATACTAGAACCCCAAACAGAGAGAAAGAGAGAAATAAAACAGCTGCTTTCTAAGACAGAAAGGCATAACTCGCCCTAGGTTACTTTAGGCTGGCTGGCTAGCTGCAAACTGAATGACTGCAGGCTTCCCTACAAAGCTCCCTACCCTGCAACTAGACTCAAGAAACTCGCTGAGAATGTAGATCACAATTTTAAAACAGTTTTTAACATACCTCACATTAGAGCTCTCCAGAGGTAACTTCTGTACAAACTCTACAATGTTAACTATATACGGCATAAGAGATGTCTTACATGCTTTGTTACGTAACCAATTAATGGTTTTGAGAAATGATTTTTGAAGTCCTTGATCAAAATAGTCTAATCTCTATTTTACTGTAGCAACGCTTACAAGAAAACTGAGGATATCTTATTACTTGGTACTGCAATTGTGTGGCATACTAACCAGCAAACTCACGGTATGCATAACTGCTATGGGCTGAGTCAAAGGGAGACTTGCTTGATGCGGAGGCTACCTATAAATCATAAGGAAGATCTTTATTCAGACCTCATCTGCTATCATAACAGGATGCTGAGTCAGAATGAGACCACCTTCTAGCTGAGGGACTCCACCAGCTGAGCACATGTCTTATAGCCAACCCCTGCTCTGCAGTGTGAAAGCTGAATATGTCCACTTCCAAGCAATGAAAGCAGGACCAGTCTTGCTCCCACAACCTGCACTGAGAATGACCACAGAAGTCTGTGGTTGCTAGGAAATACCAGGAATTCTGTAGCTATTTCACTGAAGCCTAGAGAAGGACATGGGGGGCACTTAGCCCCAACTTATTTCAGCCAGAAGCAGCAACCAGGTGCAGCATAGTGCATGCAGATTTCTAAGAGTATCCAGGAATGAGAAAGTAGTGGCTGTACTCATACCAAGTGGAGAAAAGTCACATCCACTGCCCCTGAAAAATCCTCAAAGAGAGCACTGATATTGGGGCCTGTGCCTTTATAGACTGAGGGTACATCTAGACTACATGCCTCTGTCGCCAGAGGCATGTAGATTAGGCTACCAGACATAGTAAAATAAAGCGGCAATTTAAATAATCGCAACTTCATTTAAATTTACATGGCTGCCACGCTGAGCCGACAAACAGCTGATCAGCTGATTATTTAAATCGCCGCTTCATTTTCCTATGTCTGGTAGCCTAATCTGGTGACAGAGGCATGTAGTCTAGACGTACCCTGAGTTTCCCAGGCCCAGTCTGGTCTGAGTGCTTTGAACCTTCCATTGTTATGCGCAGGCAGTTGGAACCAGACACCAAATAACAAAGACCTCCTGCAAGTATCTTGAGCACTTTGTGATCACTGAATGCCATAGGCACAATCTGAACATAAGCCATACAACTAAGTGGGGCAGGGTCAGTGAAACTGAGGCACAGAGAGTTCAGTAACTTAGCCCTAGTTCAGCAGCAAGCCAGCTGCAGGACTGGAGGTTGAATTTAAGAGTTTAGCTCCCAGGCCCTGTTTTAACAGCTAGACTAGTCTAGTTTCCATATAAAAGCTAATACCCCTGATAAAATTCACAGGTTGGGAAAGTGTGATGGAATTAACTTTCCCTCCTCTTTTCTTTACCCCTTCCTTGTCCCTTTGCTGTGGGCCTGGAAACAGCTGAGGGGGCACTGTGACATCAGAATTGACATCACCCCTTCTGCTTCAGGGTAGCATGGGATGACTGCAGAGTGAAGGGCTTTGCCCACCAGATCTCCAAGGTGGGCAGAAAGAATAAGGCATCCTCACTGATTGTAGAAAATTTGCAGAGGGTATTATTAAGAGGAGGAGACAAATAGTTGGAATTAATAACTCTTAGGAATGTGGGTTTAATGCTGCTGATTTAAATGGTTTTATGGACTGCAGCTGATTTCTCTGGCCCAGGCTTGGGCTCTCCCATTGCCAATATTCAGCTATTCATGGAAAGTAGGATTACGATATTACTGCTATCACATCAGCACCTCTTCCAACCTCACTGCCAACCCACCAGCCCCTGTAGATTTAAATCTAAGGATTTTACCACTACCAGGTCAAAGTGTAAGGGAGGAAACACTAGAAAAAACAGCAGTCGGGTCCTGCTCCTCACCCTTAATAGTGGTTCATAATGTTGCCATTGTATGATTTCTTTTTTTCAGGAGCAGTTCACCAGAGCAGCAGGGCATGTACGCTTTTGCATACTGGTGAATTTCAGAGTGGTTGTCTTCAAAACAAAAATCAAAAAGTGCGTGTGATGCAAAGGTGCAGGGAGGGTTTTGTCCATGAAACATGCACCCGAGATGGTACAGAGTTACTGTTAGATTTGGTGCTCAAGCTGATCTCAACTATCAGGTCAAAGCATAAGGAGACAGAGAGTCTCTAAGGCAGCTAGGACCCAAACCATTAAGAGTTACACATTAGATTGTTCATTATGTGGCAGATTGCCAGCATCATGTCTATAGTTATGAAGAAATGCTGATGTGCCACAGGTCAAATAGACACGGAACATGAACATATGGACAAAAATAAAAATGCAGGGCTGTTTTTTTAAGGCACAAAGTAGGATTCGATGAGGTATTTCCCATGCAGGGCACAGAGAACTAAACACAAAACTCCCATTAACACTAATGGGAGTTATGCACTTAATGTCCCACATGCTGTTCTGAAAATCTAATATAACCCCGTGCCTAGATACCACTTTACATAAATAAAGAGTTAAACCATAAAAAAATGAAATGTACCATCTACCTATTTAATATCTCCTAAAAATATACATTAACTTTCCATATGAACTTAACTGCTGACTATATCCTAGGGGAAAACATGTCTCATAAGACAATTTCTAGCTTTTAAGACTCATTTTGGGAAAAAAGAATATGCTTGTTCTCAGGGTCTGTGTTAGAGAACTAGTTGCAATTGTATCCAAATAGTCTTATTTTAATTTTGGGCAGGCTCCTGCTGTCAATACAATGGCTAAATTCCCAATAAAATCATGGGCACTTTTGCTTATGTGAGGACTAAGAGTGGGTCTTTTGTTGATAAACGCTTTAGAGAGTACATCTCAAATGCCCTTCAGTCTCAGTATGACTCCTTGAACCTGGCCCTACCAGCTGTTCCCTTCTGTCTCATTTTTCTACTAATCTTAAGCCTGTAGCAAAATGGAATTTGTAAAAATAGGGCCCAATCTAGTAGCCTTAATTCTAGGTGCAAAAAGGCTCCAGAACAAGAGCTAAGGCTCTATGTTAATGGCACATACACAGAGAAGTTAGATAAAACATGAGATATTGGAAGGTTGCAAAATAACATTATTTTTTAGAAGTCAGATCAATAAAGACACAAGAACACAAAAGCAGAGCTCAAAGCGGGCTGCTCTCTAAAAGAGGGTTACAACTTACCCACTTTACTTTAGGTTGTCTCTTTACCAATTGATTCTGACACATTCTTCCTCAATTACAAGCAGAACCACAAAACCCCTCTGAAATGTAAAATGATAGCCTGCAATTTTAAGTTTCCGATACACCAGAGGGCTCCAGGAAGAATTTTTCATTTCCATCCATAGGCATGGAAAGCACAGTCTTTGTGACTGAAGAAATCTACTCTGTATTTGAGAGAGTTTGTGTGTGTCTGTCTGTCCATCCATTTGATCAAGAACGCCTCCTAAATGGTAAGGGCTAGGACCATGACATTTGGAATACAGCTTCCTCTTATAATGTACCAGGAAAATGGAGTGTGCCTGGAATACAATTGTTTCTCATGAAATGCAAAGGGAGGGATTTGCTAACAGGCACAGTTATACTGTAGAATGACCACAGGAGGACGGGCACATCAAGTAAGAGAGTAGCTGGCTGAGTGAGGGGCTCTGGATGTTGCCAGCCACCATACACAGATAAGGTTCCTGTTCTGGTAAGCCACTGGCCAAGAAGCATGGCCAGAGAGGCCTGGGGATCTGGCAGCCAGACAAGGCAGCACTTACTGCCATACAGGCAGCTTGTAGCCACACTCCTTGCCACGAGCCTCACAACTTCACTCCAAAACCCCTGAGCCCCTCCCACACCCAACCTCCTGCCCTGACTCCTGCACTCCCTACAATTCTGCCCTGAGCCATCCACCCCGTCCTGAGCCCCCACACACTTCCCAACCCCGTCATGACTTCTGTATCCCTCACCTCGTGCCCTGAGCCCCTCCTCACCCCTCAACCCTGACTCCTGCACACCCCCCCCCTACACCGTCCACCTCCGGCCCCAAACCCCTTCTTAAGGAGCCAAACAATGCCTGGCAAATGGTGCTAGTACTTCATAACTGACATAAATATCAGCACATCTTTTTACTATCTACTATGGACAATTAAATTGGCAATCAGCTAGAAATTACTGTTAGTTAACTTAAAATTGGATTTTGTGTAAAACCAACCTACAATATATTGTCTGAGCAACAAGAAAATCAAGATTAAAACTTCAACTATCCACAAAGAATAAGTACTTTAACACCACTTTGCCTGTAGCTTGAATTTAGCATCATGATGAGTCCAGCAGATCTGGCTTTTCATGAGGGCCATAAGTAATGATGAACAGCTGGCCTTCTTAAATCAGGAAGTCTGCCAAGGGTGGGCAATTTGAAAAACCATAGGCTAGCTATTGCCAACATTTGAGAAGCATTGCCAAAACCCTGAGAGAAAAGAAAAATGCCTTTTCTAGAGTTTAACCCTCAGGCCATTTTAGGTGCCTAGAGACCGCTAACAAGTCCATTTAGTTGGCAAAGAAGTAATTACCTTAGGGCAAGATTTTGACTGTACTGATCAGTTTATGGCCAAAATAAAAATATTTCTTGGAGAGGTTATGAAACAGTTCTGTATATCCACTGGGAATGGGACTCACATCATCACATCCTATCGTATAGACTACTGAAAAGCCATCACACAGTAAGAGGGGATACCGCCAACAGTGAAAGATAATGCTATAGAACATATTTTAGTAACTAGTTTTAGCTTTTACTTATTTTTATAAGCAACAAATTAGGCTATTGTGGTAAAGAAAAAGCTTTCAATTAAAAATGTAAGTTGGTAACAATAATCACTGACTCCACTAGGACATCAGAATCAGGACACACTGTAGCCTGAAGGGATGTAAAAATTGATGAGATCCCACAACTTTTTAATAGAGTTTCTTTTTTATATTTTATACTGATCATGATCAACTACAGTATGATCCATCATAAATAGGCCAACACTTCTAAAACTATGATTAAGAATCACAAGAAACTGAGAGAGAATGTACACTAAGTTAGCCTGCACTTGCAAAATTATTACCACTCTTACCTGGACATTTCCCTTCCTAGTCCATTACACATCCCATTTGTTTTGCTTACGTTTATCTTCCATCCTGCTTTCATGTTGTCATTTCTTACAGTGATTCGTCTATATTTTCCTTAAATCAATACATCATCAGCTGCGAATCCTAGGTAATTCAACCCTGCTCTCTATTTATTCTAATAGCCATTTTCTCCATGGCATCTCCCCAACACCATATAGGAGGTCCAAATAGCAGCTTATGTCAGATTACTTGTGGAAATCATGATGTATGTTGATTACGTCAGTAAAAATAATTGTAAGTATAGCAAAGCCTCAGGGAAAGTTGAACTCGGTAGCCTTTTAATGCCTGCTGCTTAGAAACAGCTGGCTAGAACAGTGTGAAAAGTCGCATATTCCGGTTGTGCTGACTGTAGCAGACAGCATGAAATAGTGAAAGAATGTGACAAGACATTAGTTCAAAGATGTGTGTTGATTTTGTGTTGATTTTGTGGAAAAGGAAGTGACATCTCTGAAGCAGAGGTTGAAGTTGCTGGGAGAGAATGGGAGACAGTTAGGATCTCTCAGAAATGTATTGAAAAAGACCTTATTCAAAACTTTCTAGCAATCTGGATGGAGACAGTTGCAACTTTTTTTTATTACAGCACTGGATGAGCTCTCCCTTTTACTCACCAGACTAACCTTGGGCTATGTCTAGACTGCAAGCCTCTTTCGAAAGAGGCTCTTTCGAAAGAGAGCGTCTAGACTGCACGCGGAACTTTCGAAAGAGCAAGGCGCTTTTTCGAAAGAAAGCACCCAGTGAGTCTGGATGCTCTCTTTCGAAGAAGCCCTATTTACATTCAAGAACGCCTTCTTTCGAAAGAAGCACTTTCGAAAGAAGGCGTTCTTCCTCATGAAATGAGGTTTACCGCTGTCGAAAGAAAAGCCGCGTTCTTTTGATTTAATTTTGAAAGAACGCGGCTGCAGTCTAGACGCAGGTGAAGTTTTTTCGGAAAAAGGCTACTTTTCCCGAAAAAACCCCTGAGTCTGGACACAGCCTTGGACTCCACATGCTCTATGCTGGCTGTGTCAAACGGGGTTCAATCATAGCTTTTAGGCACAATTTTGAAGTGTAAATCCCCTATTTAGCATGCCTTCCTGAGACAAGAGACTCTGCAGTCCAACTGCCTAGATCCTGAAACTCGTGCTAACCCACCCAAGCCTTCCCAGTACCAACTGCAATCTGCTCACAGGTCCACTGAAGTTGTGGATCCACAAAACTTCCTCCAATATCCTCACTACACTACAAATCCTTTGAGCATTGGTCAATGAACTTTCAGGACCCATGGACCCTCCTCCTTCCTAGTTTTGCCTCTTTCTTCTGATTGGTGAGAGCCCCAGCTAAGAATAGACCTGGTCTTTTTATAAAATTCCAGTCCTTTCTATAAGATAAGCCCATTCCCTGGCTTCAAGCCCCTTTTCAGGTGATTCACTTCTCGGTTACAACTCACCTAAAGTCCTAACTAGGAAAATAGGTTCCCCTTTGCACAGCAGCCAGGGCATTGTTCTAGAATGCCTCCATGTGTCTCACTGAAGTTCTATATCTATACAGGTAACCTGCAGACCGTAGTAGCCTTTAGGGAATCCTCCAGGAATACAGATGCAGTGGCCGGGCTGAGTCAATGCACCATCAGGGATACTGACTTGCCTCAGACACATTTTGTCTGTGCTTGAAACCCATATGAAAGAGAGATTTTTGGAGTTCTACAGGAATTTTTCACTTGCTTCTTCAGTCAGGGTTAGTACAGCATGAACTGTGGCTATCTAAATGATTGGTTGAGTATTACCAGTGACACTTGACTTATTTGACTGGACTTTGCCATACAAACTGCTAATTACTAAGCTGCACCTGGTCCTAAATGATTACCTAAAGGAAAAGGAGATGAATTGGTGTTACTGAGAATGCAGTTTGGTCAGGACTGTCAAAAGCTTACATCTATGACAGAAAAAGTAACAACAGAGTAAACATTAATGTACTTTGTTACCAAATTCTTTATGCTTCATTTGCTGCTTTAGTTTCAGTATTTTACTTCAAGCAACTTCATATCTCACACTACTTCATTTTATTTTTCTCCCTCTCCTAGCAAACAGCTAGAAAGAAAGTTCTAGCCAGTACTTAAATGAATTATATCTAAAATTGCAATATTAACAAAAAAGTGTGCTAAGCCATTTAGCAAGTCGAATTACATTACTTTAAAATCACTTACATCAAGAATGTGATCAAGAGACACTGACAGTATGTTCAAAAGTAATGAAGAACTGTGCTGGGTTGTTTACATTGCTGCCACAAAAGCTCTGTACATTAAGATCTTACTCCCAGCAAAGTGTAGGTTGCTTGTTTTCTTTAGGTTACTGCCTGATGGCAGGGAATTAAACTGGATGACTGTATTGCTGTATGGGACTTATTGTTATGAGAGCAAACCACCAGGCAACGTAACACACACATTTTAATGTCTTCTAGAGAAATGCGAAAAGAAAAAACCTAAATGACAGTAAGATAGCAGAGACACAGGCAAAATCATGGAGACATAACTATTTACAGCTGTGAATAATTACCCAACTTCACTTCATAAGCATTTGCTTGGGGAAACTGATTCTTGCTAATACAGTGCTTCCCTTTAATTCAGGCACCAGTTGGCAGTTAATTTGATCCTCCATTTAATTTGATGAAAATCTTTGAAACTAAATCATTTAGTGTTTAAAAATATAACTTCTACCCTTCATTTTTTCTCCTGCAAGCAAATTCTGTGGGATAAATTCATTCATAGCTCCACATAGTTGCTGTTTAATAGTGATGAGCAGTTTAGAAATGCCTACAAATAAACTAATAAAGAAGGTCAAAATCCTGAGAGAGAAAAGTGGCCCAAGGAAAATCTGTGCACTCATTAAAAATGATTATAAAAGTAAAAAGTGACATTACAAGAATTACCATAATAATGCTTAGTTGTTATAATCATTTTTCAAATATCCAAGTACTTTACAAAGGTGAGTAAGTGTTACTATTCCCATTTTACAGACAGGCAAATTAAACACAGAGAGACTTAAGCGCGGTCACACAGCAACTTAGTGGCACAACAAGGAACAGAAGCGTTGTCTCAGAATTCTTGCTGTAGTGTGCTTTTTATCAAGCTGATCTACCCACCCCCCTCCCCAATGTGAGCTGCAAGCTATGACGCCACATATTTTAATCAAAAATAGGAACAGACTTGATTGACATATGAGGAAAACTAGGAAGTCAACAATCTCATGAAAGGTGGGAGGGAACTCCTTACCATTTCCACTTTGCTCCAACCAAAAGAGATGTTTTCTGCAGAACTCTAACACTTGTCACAAGGCTGTTCACAGTAGTGCCTAGCTAAGTCCCTCCTTGTTTTTTATGAGAAAAAACTTTAAACATCAGTTTGGCTAATGCAAAAAGCGATTGGTAGGAAATAGCAGATACCTACATGGCAGAAAATGGAAGAAAGTAATAGTCAATGGAAACAGAAATGACACCATGCAGTACTCCAAAATTCAGAGGCATACATGTTTTCATTATATCACAATACCCTTGACTTGCTATTTGTCTGAAGCAGAACCTGCTATACACAGGCTCCCATATTAACCAATCATTATCACATTAAAATGCCTGAAAACAAAATTAAACAATATACATTGCATGTTATTTAAACTACATGCCCGTAACTGAGCCAATGTATCATAAGCAGTGGAAATGGAGTCAGGCTCATGTTTCCTGGAGGGACTGTTACTGAAGGGACACTAGTAGAACAGGGAATGTGGAGAATTAGGTTGGAAGTAGCTCAGTCACATAGACAAAGCAGTCCACAGGATTTCATACAGTTTTATTTGTGCAGCTTAAAATCCACATAACTTCATGCTCTATGAATGAAACTGCTGGGGTGTGTCTAGACTACATTCCTCTGTCGGCAGAGGGATGTAAATGAAGCATTTTGAAAGTGCAAATGAAGCCAGGATTTGAATTTCCCACACTTCATTTGCATAATCACATCATGGCGCTCTTTGGGAAAAGTGCTATTTTGAAAGTAAAATCGCAGTCTAGACACGGTTCTTTCAAAAAGGGAAGGCTTTTTTGAAAGATCCTGTAAACCTCAGGATCTCTGCGGTTTTACTTTTGAAATAGCGCTTTTTCAAAAGAGCGCCATTACATGATTATGCAAATGAAGCGTGGGAAATTCAAATCCTGGCTTCATTTGCACTTTCAAAGTGCTTCATTTGCATCCCTCTGCTGACAGAGGGATGTAGTCTAGACATAGCCCTAGAGATTTATTTAAAGGAAAGAGAAAAAGTAGCAATTGGGTGCCATGAGTAAGACCTCAATCATAGCAGAGAAGCAGTAAGTACTGAAATGGGCCAGAGCAACACCTAGATCTCAATCCAGTTTCCTCAAATGTGCAGGTGAGTTTGCCCTGTGGTTTTGGTTCTGTCCTACTTTATGTTTTGTTGGAGATCCATGGGCACAATCCTACTGTTGTCATCTGGTACACTCATTCTTTTCTTTCCTCCAAGTAAATAAACAAACAAAAATCCTTTCCCTCCCCTCTCCCCGATGTCTCTTACCTCATTTTATTTTTCAGGTCAGTGCCTGTGTGGTAGGCTCTATGTATAACATTATTTTTACTACTTTGGTTCATGCTCATCTGTTCTGAGGGCAGCTTGTGTAAGCCTCACATTTTTGTAGCTTACCTAATCCTTTAAAAAAAAAAGGATACAGACAACTCCTATGTTTTGCAAGATACAATGAGATATGGCATCTGTTCTTCCCCCCACATCCCTCTTATCAGGAGCTTTCCAAAAGAGCTCAGTACAGCATTTCTACAATAACGTATTTCATTCATTGTGATACTTTCCTCACTTTTCTATTTTGACAGGCAAATGAATACAGGGGAACAATACTAATAAGGCACCTGAGGCAGATAGAGGGTTAATGAGACTTCTAGTGAAATGCTCTCATTAGGTGTGAAGGCATCTCATTAGATGGTGATATGGCTTATGAGAGGTAAGTGGGGCACAGACCTGCAGCATTGCTGACCAAATCTAAAAGCATTCCTTTGCTTTTGAGATGCCCATCCCTAGAAGTGGTAGAAACAAAAAGAAGGCCTCATTAATTCCTAGAGCAGAGCCAGCATGTTCATTTCAGCCTCACACTCAATTTTCCTGTAAAGATTTGTGGAACACAAATACACAATGTTTTCAATCACAGATGATGCAGAGAATGACATATTGACTGCAACCATGCAGGAGTGTTTCCTGACAATGAGAAAGAGCATGCAAATATAAACTCCAGAGCTGAACCATGATTCCTGCACAGCTGGGTACTACAATTTCAACCATGGAAAGGAGGCTGACCATAAGAACAGTCATACTAGATCAGACCAAAGGGCCATCTAGCTCAGTATCCTGTCTTCTGACAATGGCCAATGCCAGGTGCCCCCAGAGAGAATGAACAGAACAGGTGATCAGCAAGCGATCCCAACCCTATCACCCATTCCCAGTATCTGACAAACAGAGGCTAGGGACACCATTCCTACCCATCCTGGCTAATAACCATTGATGAACCTACCTTCCATGAATGTATCTAGCTCTTTTTTGAACCCTGTTAAAGTTCTGGCCTTCACAACATCCTCTGGCAAAGAGTTCCACAGGTTGACTGAATTGCATGAAGAGATACTTCCTTTTGTTTGTTTTAAACATGCTACCTTGTTGCTAATGCCCAGGAATGAGTGGCAGAGAGTCTGATTCTATTCCTAAACCAATGATTCATCAAATGCTTAAGAACAGAAGTCAACTTAAGTATGTGCTAAGTGTTTCATTGAATAAGGATGGACATGAGCATGGGCTTAAAATTAAGCAAGCAAATTGCTCAATTAGGGAGTTAAATATTTCTGTGTCTTGGTCCCCACCATCCAGTTTTTGAGATGGGATATCCAGAACTGAATACAGTGTTACTTTTACTTAGAACTTAAAATGCTGTAATTCAGTTACATTATTTTATTTCCCAGTGGAAAGTTGTCACCATCACACAAGCTACCCCTCCCACCTCCATCCTTGATGGTTGTTGCAGAAGAGATCAGATACAATGAGCATGGAGACTGAGCTAGTAGGTCTAGGGTGAGGCATACTAGTAGCATAAGCAGTGAGAAACCTTGTAGTGCTAATGCCAGTGCTCTGCCTATTTTGTGGATAGAGAATATCATTTTCCATGCTTGTCAATCCAGAACCTTTGATCAACTCATTCTCATGCACACATGCATGAAACATTCAGAGTGATGTTATCTCTGGAACGAAGGGAAAAAGTCAGATACACCTACAGCAGTGGTCACCAACCAGTAGATTGGGATCTACTGGTAGATCTTGGAACCCTTGTCAGGTGATCCTGAGAGGTTTGGCCAGGAGGCTATCAAGTGCTGGCACTTCATCGTCCCCTCTTAGCACTGCCATGCTGCTTTTGCCTTGGAGGTGCCCCTCACCCCTAGGAGTCTCCTCCTTGCTGTGCAGGGCACAGGAAGAAGAAGGGGGGGGGGTGCTGATGTCAGGGTGTCCCTCCCTCTACCCTGTACCCCATCTCCACAAAGCAGAGTGGGGGCAGGGATGGAGAGAGTTTGCTGGCTGCTTTGGGAGTGGTGCAGGGTCAGGGTAGGGGTGAGCTTGTCTTAGCCCCCTGCACCACCACCCAGAAGCCACCTGTGTTAAGCTGTGCCCAGCTGGAGCTCACATTCCAAACCCTGGCCCCAGTCCTGAACCCCTCCTGCACCCCAAACTCCTGCACCCAGCCTGATAAAAGCGAGTGAGGATGGGGGAGGGAGGAGGGAGTGAGCAGGGGCAGGGCCTCAGAGAAGGGATGGGAAAGTGGCAGGGCAAGGGTATTGCGGTTTGAGGTAGATCTTGGATTGTACTTAGATTCAAAAAGTGATCTCATGCTTTAAAAGGTTGGGGGCCACTGACCTACAGCATGGGCAAAATGCTTGACATTGTTAGGAATTCTTTGTGGAAGGAAGGAAGGTATTGGAGAAATCTCCACGAGAAGGTGGGCAGGGCACCAACAGCAGGCCACAGCTTTCATAATTAAGGTAAAATGGGGAAGATTGGAATGTCACTGGGCCAATGGTATAATTGCTAGTGGCATGTGGGAAGGAGAGAATTAAAAAATATATATTGTGCTTAACATTTTAAGAAGTTCTACAAAAGACCCTGGTGTCAGCAAATTTCTCATGTGCAGTTTGTGGAATACCTGCTCATAACATAGCAATCTTTCACTGAGGCTGCCAGCTAGTACATCTGCAGCTTCTTGAATTCAATGCACCCATCCTTACTGCAAAAATGAAAAATTATTAAAAGAAAAGCAGCGGATGTTAAAATGTCCATGTCTAACTGAAGTACAGGTTACCTCACCCTAAGCTCACATTTCACAAACATTTCAGTCAGTGGCTCCTTATAAAAACTTAAATATTTTTTGCTTCCCTTATATGTATGCGATCCTTTTATAGTGAAAGTAATAACAAGCCTAATTTATCTGGGGGTGTTTTGAGAAGTGGCAGACAATAACTGACCTTGGCAGGAAGAAGGTGTGGAGCAGTGAGATTTTCTTTGATTTAGACTGTAATAAAATTTGTAACACCATGAGATACGCCCCTACCCCAATTGCCTTTCATAAGCCCCAGTGGTCAGAAACCACAGATTGAAAAATACTGCCTCTCACCCACTGCACTAAAGCATCATTTTCCAGAAGGTGTTTTTGTAACCGTGAAATTTAAGCACCATCAATTCTATCTTCCCAGCACAGAGGAAATCTGTTCTTGAAGTACAGAAGCAATAGTAATAGTACAATTGGAAACAAGGCCATTTTGGTCATGTAAGAGTTGCATGCCAAGACCACATCTACGCTACGCGGAAGATCGATACTCTGGAGGTCAATCTTCTGGTGTTAAATTTAGTGGGTCAAGTATGGACTTGTAAATTGAACACTGAGGGTAGCTCTGGCCTGTGTCCAGTACTCCTCCTTTTGTGAGGAGTGAGGGAAACTGACGGGAGTGTTTGCTCCAGTCAACCTCCCACTGTGTGGACAGCATGGAAATACAATTTAAGATTCATTGAATCCAGCTATGTAATTAACTTATTTTGACCTTCCAATGTAGTGTTGACCAGGCCCAAGTGAGTATGGTCCATCTAACAAACATGGCCATGTTGGTAATTTAAGTGCAATATCCCAAGAGAATATCTGCTTAGTCCAGATATTCTAAGCTAGTATTTATGGAAGAAGCACAACTCTATGCCTTTGTACTGCAGAGGTATAGCACTTGTGAGTTGTTTAAGAAAAATGAGGTATGCCTACACTACAGAGTTTTTCCAGAAAAATGGCTGGTTTTCTGGAAAAACTGCACTTACGTCCACACTGCTATTGCATTCTTTCGACAAAGTTAAAAGAACGAAGGAACTTTTCTGCCAGCAGCAAACTTCTTTCTACAAGGAAGAAGTCTTTTTCCAAAAAAGCTTTTTTGGGAAAAGGCACATGTGGACGCAGAATAAAGTGATTTTTCGAAAGAAGAGGCCTCCAAGAAAATGAACAGGTGCTCTGGTGGCCACTCTGTCCACAGTAATCACAACTGAGATGCGAGATAGCGTCCACATTGATAGGACATCTGTCGAAAAGGCACGTCACTTTTTCATTGTGCTTTGCTGTGTAGACGCTCTCTTTCGAAAAAGAAGCCAATACATTAGGCACGGGATATCTGCAGGTAGAGCCTGTCTTGCGCTAAATTACAATGGAGCTTGGGAATACTGCTGTATTATGATCAGTTGTTTCAATAATTTAATACCACCTCAAATAGAGAAACCGCTCCAGACGAAACATGGCAAATTTGAACAAATGTTTGGATAAAGCAGCTGAAAAATGAAGCCAAATGGAGTGATGATGGAGGAGTGACTGATACAGTTTACTAATCAGAGTTAATAATAACAAAAAATAACATCATCATGGTCTGGTATAAATCCTATGATTAGCATGACCACACTCAGAATAGTACACTCAACTAGTGGAGATTTACTAACTATACCCAGGGCACTGAAAAGAAAGATCTACTTTGGAATGCCTGACTCAAAGCAAGTTAGCACTTGAGGTTTTCAGCAATAAATAAAAAACAAAAAGCTGCGTCCAACTTTTTTAATTGCAACACTGTGTATATTAAAAATGTCATGGATTGGCAAATAAACTGGTCTCTATTCCTAAAACAAAGAATTACACAAGATATTTGAATGATTCTGAACACTTCTGTATGAGTCAGGAAGCGGAGGATTTAGTCACTGTTCACAGAGCAGTTTTTAATCTGGATTTAGAATTCAGCATGTGGAAGTGCCACTTTTTGCCTGTAGAAGTAAACTGCAGATTTGCTGGTATTACATTTTGCTAATTCTACAGACAGTACTTTGATAGGATTTCTGCACACTTAAGTTAACTCATTGCTCTCTAGCTGAAAAGCAATTGCAATGCCCAGAATTACTATTGATCCTCATCCCCACCAAAAGAAGCTTAAAATCTTTAGTGAAGAGAGGACAGTTAGTAGAAGAGCTTCCTCTCCAACCTTCTCCTCATGACCACATATTTTGCTTACATCCTCGCCAGCCTCTTTGTGCCGGCATCCTAGACACTGCCTGCTCCCAATTAAAATCCATGCTACTTAAGCCAGTAAAATAGAAGCAAGACTTTCCCTCTGAGTGTCCTTCCCTAGCATCATCCAAGCATCTTTCAGTACTAAGACAACTAGAAAAAATACAGCGAAGAGAAAAGCATATGTACTTAGCACTAAAATATGAGAAATCACACAAATATTTATCTTAATACTTCCCTCTGTCCCATACTGTTATTCCTCCCTACCCCTTCATAAATAGCAAAAAACACAGAAATGTATATAGTAGAGCTATTCTAAGAGAAGCTTAATTCCCAATTTAGCCACTAGAGTTACCCTTTAAAGAAAAACTTACCCACTGAATATGTACTGTTTATATCTGCCCAGCTGATTACTATAGCTATTGGACTGCCAGGGACTTTACATCTAGTTGAGCCCTAAGGAGGCACAGCCTTGCCAGTGGTATGTGTAAGGAGAGCTATTCTTGTACTACAAGTTGAATTTCCTTGATCTGGTACCCTTGGGACCTGACTGGTCCTGAACCAGGACATTTGCTGGACCAGGGAGGTCATTGCAGGCATCTCTGCTGCCACGGCTGAGATTCCACTGTGGCAGAAGCAGAGGGGCTAGCATTGATGGAGCAAGCAAAGAGGGGTGCTTGGGGGAAGAGGCAGGGAAGCTACAGAGCCCCATGACTAAGGGCCAGGAGCAAAGCTCTGCAGCAAGGCAGAGCTCTGTGTCTGAGGGGCTGCACTCCCTACCACCAACCATAGGCCTCCAGGCATGGGGTGTTACACCTCCATCCCCCCCCCCCCCCGCAACTTCCCTCTCAGTTCCTGAGCTTAAATGCCACAAATGAGCTATTTGCAGCACTCAAACTCCAGATTATAGAAGTTCAACTTGTACTACTACTACCGTTTCAGAAAACGCTTGTTCTATTGTTCGGTAGAGAAGGAATTAAGGATAAAGGAGTGGACCAATTTGAAAAATAATACAACCATTCAACAGGTAGGAGATTGCTGAGTGAAATTGGGAGGAAGGTTGATTGTTATAATGTGTAACATTTTGCACTTATATACCGCTCTGCATCCTGAGAACTTATCACACCAGAGAAGTTAAGGCCAAATTTTTCCATGAAAGGGTCCAATTCTACTAATTTTGGGTACCCAGCTTGAGACAGGCTATGCCTGACTTTCAGAGGCAGTGAGCACTTGCAGTTCCCACTGACTTCAGCGGGACTTATGGGTGTTCTTCATTTCTGAGAATTGAGCCAGAGGGGTCTCAAGTGGCACATACAGCAGCCTAGCTATCCAGACATTGTCAAGTGCCTTGTAGTCAACACAGAAGAGACGAGTTGTAAGGAAAGAGCTGCAAGAGGGTAATGAAGTGGCTTTATGGATTTTTACAGAGAGCTACACCCCCACCATAAAAGGTGAGCATAGGAGAAAGAAGAAAGGCATATGAAAGAAAACTTAACTCTAAAGCTTTCCTCCAGCTGCTGTAATTAACTCAGTCAGGTTCCTTGTACAATGATGGGAATGCCAGATGTATCTACATTCTGGCAAGCTCCATAATATGTACAGGTTCTACAGATATCCTGCTGACTGAGGCATGATGGGAACCATAGATTTGGATGGTAGATTTGGCAGGTGCCTCCACATTGAATCTCCTCACTATGAAGAATTACAAGAAAACTCATCAAAAAGAAAACACACTGATGTGGGAATAAACTGCTTAGGACAAAATTTGGTCCTTCAGGGACCCTTTCCCTTTGGGGAGGAATGAGGCATTCTGTTTTGCTTCCTCCACTTTCTCCCTATGTTAGTTGAATCAGACCGCCCTCCCTTTTCTCCTCATAGTCGCGTTCTCAGCTGGGAAACAGCTATTTACAACAATTTAAGTGACATTTGTATATAAGGGCTTATCTAGACTACACTAAAGTTTCAAAAGAGGATATGCAAATTCCGCAGGAATCTCACTTTCAAAATCAGGGGCTTTTTTGGCAAACCCCCCCTTTGTCAAAAAGTCCCCCCTCCCTTGTTGAAAATGAGGTTTACATGGCTTTTCAACAAAGGGGAGGGATCGCCAAAAAAACCGTGGAATTTGCATATCCTCTTTCGACACTTTAGTGTAGTCTAGATAAGCCCTAAGAGCCCAATCAGAGAGATGGGAAATTCAACTAGCTTCTTATCCAGGCCTTCAAGAGCCAGAAGCAGCATTTCCACTACATAAGAGCATCTGGAAATGTAAGCACTGGGGCAGTACATAAGAATCCTTTTTTTAAAAGATACCAGCAAAATCATATTTATTTCATCCCTAGTAAAATTCAGGTGGAATATATATGGGTTCAGAGCCTCAAAGGTGTTAATATGACCCATTGTTGAACAGTTTTGTGCAGGGTTCATGATTTGGTTTACAAAGACTCCAGCCTGCTTTGTACTATGGTAAATGCGTTATTAAAATCTCTCTTGGCCTTTTATCAAAGCTTCAGTAACAGAAAGAAAAGCAGTTAAAGCATTAACACTTAAAGCATGAAATGAGGCATTTATTTTAACAACACTTTTGTTCCTTTTAGCTACAGAGAGTATTGGAAACCCAACCCACCCCCACTGAACTATCTTTCAGCTAGTAATAACAGTCCTGTGGGAAAAAGTGAGCTTAGACAGCTAGAGCAGTTATTGTTGCAGACTACCCAACAGTCCCAGGTTTTGCAGGGCTATCCCACCTTATCAAAGCCCCTATCACAATTGAAGCAGCTCCTGTCCTGCAGGGCTGGCTAGGCTCAGCTCCTCACCTCGGGCATTGCAATTTGCTCCCCTTCTTCCCTCACAGCCCCTCCCCTCCCTGCTCTACCATTTGTTCCTCGCTCCAGCCCCAAGCCTTTCCACAGCCATTCCCCTAGCCTGATGCACATGAGTGTTGGAGCTGAGGAGCTGTCACTACTGCAGGGTGAATGCAGGCCAGGCCCAACACTGCAACGCTGCCCACCCCCATTCCAGACCTCCCACATCCTGGAGGTAGGACCTGTCCCACTAGCCATTGGGAATGTTGCTAGGTAGGTCATTGTGAGTCTAACCCCGTTTGCTAGAAACAAAACAAAAAACAAAACAAAACCAACACAGACAAAAAGAACATAAAAAGAACAGCAAAGGTGGGTGATACATATATCTCTGATGCTGACTCTCCGTTACACCCCCACTACTGGAAAAACCCAGGCATGGCACTTGGTCTTAGTAGCCTCTCTGAGATCTGGCAAATTCATACCAACCTTGAGCTAATTAAGGCACTGAATTTAGTTGCCTCTTTCATCCCAGGCTCACAGCCTTGTTGCCAAATATATATATTGTTGACCAACTAATTCAGACCCATATTAGACAGAAGCAAAAGGAGAAGGATAAGAAAGACAACAATGCAGAGAAGAAAAAAGGACACATGGGGATGGAGTGACACAGTCTCATATCCCATGTTGTGGTTGGGATTTATCTGGAGATGGCAGAGATAGCAAGGTCATCTGGGTGCCTGTCTCTCTTTGTCCCCACTAGGGCCAACAGTCACACGATGAATCCCAGGAAACAGTGGAGATGGCACCCATGATGCTGAAAGTCTACTCATATTCTATTCACCCATCTCCTAGTCAGCAGTTCTTGTCAGATAGCTAATTCCTCTGCTTATTTCCCCACCCAAACCATTTCTTTGTAAGAAGCACAAAAGAGAGGCATGGGTGGAAAAGTCTATCCTCTTATTTTGTTCATCAGTTAGGCCTGCTTTCTTACACCAATTTTGGGCCATTGATTTCCAGTCCCATTCTTTTCTTGTTCACCAGACATGATCTTAACAGCTCTTGAATTATATCAGCAGGTTACTTTGCTTTCTCTGTCTCCCTTTTGCACCTTTTCCCATTAACATTTGTTATAGGTTGTGACATTTTATCAACTCACTTTTTACAATTAGGGTAAATTTGTAGGCCAATTATCACAGCATAGTTTCTAAGGTGATACACTTATTTTTAAAAAGCTTTTTCCCACCTACTAATGTTTAAAATATTGTAATTTTATCTTTAGCCATAGCACAAGCCATATATAGCTAAGTGCTGTCTTCATCTGAAATAGTGCCTAAGTACTGTGTTTATGACTTAAATCCAGCTCTGTGAGTGGCTCAATGTACAGCAATTGCTTTCCATATCAAGTGGTGCACCCTTTCCCAAACTTTTAAACCAATTTTATATATACCCAAAGACTGTAGTGTTAGTCATTTCTACTTTACTGCCACCAGGTACTTGGAAAGGAGTCATAGCAACTTAAAAAAAAGCATCTGCAGAAGACACAAACTCAGCCAGCAGTATCAAGTGGGCTCTTGCTGGGGGGCTGTCTCAAGATCAGTACTGTTTAATATTTTATTAATCAATTGGATAATGGAACAGAAGGTGGGTTTATAACATTTGTGGGCAATACCAGGCTGGGAGGAATTGCTGGCACTCTGGAGAAGAGGATTACATTTCCAAATGGCCTTGACAAACTGAAGAATTGGTCTGAAGTCAGTGAGATGAAATTCAGTAAAAGACAAGTGCAAAATACTACACTTAAGACAGAAAAATTAAATGTGCAAAAGAGAGAATAACTGGTTAGCCAGTAATACTACTGAAAAAGATCAAGGCATTATAGTCAATCACAAACTGAATATGAATCAACAATGTGATGCCACTGCAAAAAAAATCTCATATCATTCTGGGGTGTACTAATAGAAGTATTGTATTAAAGAAACAGAAGGTAATTGCACTGTTCTACTCAGCATTGGAAAAGATTCCGCTTCAGTACTGTGTCCAGTTCTGGGTGCCACACTTGGGAAAGATGTGGATGAAAAGGAGGGAGTTCAGAGGAGAACAAACAAACAAACAAAGATAACAGGTTCAGAAAACCTAACCTGTGAGGAAAGATTTTAAAACCTGAGCATGTTTAGTCTTCAGAGGGTATGTCTACACTACCCCGCTAGTTCGAACTAGCGGGGTAATGTATGCATACCGCACTTGCTAATGAAGCCCGGGATTTGAATTTCCCGGGCTTCATTAGCATAAGCGGGGAGCCGCCATTTTTAAATCCCCGCTGCTTCGAACCCCGTGTAGCGCGGCTACACGGGGCTCGAACTAGGTAGTTCGGACTAGGGTCCTATTCCGAACTACCGTTACTCCTCGTGAAACGAGGAGTACCGGTAGTTCGGAATAGGCACCCTAGTCCGAACTACCTAGTTCGAGCCCCGTGTAGCCGCGCTACACGGGGTTCGAAGCAGCGGGGATTTAAAAATGGCGGCTCCCCGCTTATGCTAATGAAGCCCGGGAAATTCAAATCCCGGGCTTCATTAGCAAGTGCGGTATGCATACATTACCCCGCTAGTTCGAACTAGCGGGGTAGTGTAGACATACCCCGAAAGAACAGATTGAAGGGGGACTTTATATCAGTCTTTAAATATGAAAGGATGGTTATCAAGAAGATTATGATCAGTTGTTCTCCATGTCCACTGAAAGTAGACAAGTAGTAAAGGGGCATTGGAGCAATGAAGCTTTAGGTGAGATATTAGGAAAAACTTTCAACTACAGAATAAAGATAGTTAAGCACGGGAATGGGATTCCAAAGGAAGCTGTGGAACCCCAATCATTGGGAGTTTTAAGGAATAGATTAGATACACACCTGCCAGGGATGGTCTAGATTTACCTTAGTGCAGGGGGCTGGTACAAGATGACCTCACAATGTCCCTTCCAGATCTGGATTTTTATGATCCCATGATTCTCCAAGCCTGGAAATCCTGAACTACCATTACAAGAAATGCTCCCCTGCCTTTTGAAGCTTCCATCAGTCATCACAACCCACCCACTCCCCAGTTACAAATACCATTTTAAAGGAGAATAGATTAAAAGTGCAAAAGAGATGAGAAATCCAGATAAAAGGTATGATACTCTAAAAGGTATGGTATTCACCAGGAGCCTAATCTAAAGGCCATCAAAGTCTGGGACTCTTTCCATTTGCATCATTGGGCCTTAGTCCAGACTCACAGGGCTTCCATAAATCCAGTTAAGTACCCAACTTTAATCTCCTTTCTTAAAAACAGCCCCCAAAGCAGCCACAAACAACTTCAACATCATGTTTTCCAATACCATCTTTCTACTACAAGATTTCTTTGGTGACAGTGATATCCAGAGATACAATGGACTGAAGGTGATGCACTACTATTTATTCAAACTAATAGTATCTAAAGCTCAGCCTAAAAAGGTCTTTTGTGATCCAGCAGCCCCTGCAGATTGCATCCGTTTTCAGTCCTGAAACTTGCATGTTGTAACTGGTTTTGACTGTCCTATAACAATCACCATATTATCTTGCTCAGTGCTTCCCAGGCATCACCAGCTTCAGGGGCTCAGGTCTTCCCCCAGACATCACTACCCAATCTCATTTACTTGAATAGTTCAGCTGTAAGCAACAGAGAATCAGATCCAGTAGAAGGAATTATTCCAGCCAACATTAAAATGCTTACCCATTCAGTTGCACACTCTCAAATCTAATGGAATGTATGCTTCTCTAAGCCCAGGTTCAAGTCATTTTAAACTCTCTTACAAAAGCCTCATGGGGAGACCAGCATTTCTCAAATTGGGGGTCCTGACTCAAAAGGGAGTTGCAGGAAGGTCACAAGGCTTTTTTAGGGAGGCTATGGTACTGCCACCCTTTCTTCTGCACTGCCTTCAAAAGCTGGTGAGAGGGAGAGCAGCAGCTGCAGGTCAGGCACCTATTTTTGAAGGCAAGACCCCACCAGCAGCAGCACAGAAGTAAGGGTGGCAATACCATAACATGTCATTCTTACTTCTGTGCTGCTTCCTTCAGAGCTGAGCATCCAGAGAGCGTCAGCTGGTAACTGAGGGCCCATCTTTGCAGGCACTAAAACAGACATAAAGGTGGCAATACCATTCTCTGTGATCCTTACGTCTGCGCTACTGCTCGTAGTTGCTTTGCCTTCAGAACTGGGCTCCAAGCCAGCAGCCACCACTCTCCAGCTGCCCAGCTCTGATGACAGCATTGCTACCAGCAGCAGTAAGGGTAGCACTACAGCAACTCCCCACCACAATAAGCTTGTGATCCGCCCCCCACAACTCTCTTTTGGGCTAGGACTCCTACAATTATAATAGCATGACATTTCAGATTTAAATACAGGCAGTCCCCGGGTTACATGGATCCGACTTACATCGGATCCCTACTTACAAACGGGGTGAACCAACCCCGCACTAGCTACTTCCCCCAGCAGACCAGGGAGATGCGAAGCTAGCGCCTCCCCCCCCCCAGCAGACCAGGGAGACGCGGAGCGGCTTTTCTCAGCAGACACCTCAGCTTGAGAATAAAGGACTGAGGGAAGTGAGGTGTGGGAGAATAAAACTGAGCTCTGGAGAAATGTTTGGCTAGAGTTTCCCCTACAATATGTACCAGTTCCGACTTACATACAAATTTAACTTAAGAACAAACCTACAGTCCCTATCTTGTACGTAACCCGGGGACTGCCTGTAGTTGAAATAGTGAAATTTATTATTTTAAAAATCCTATGACCGTGAAAGTGACCAAATTGGATTTGGTAGGGCCCTATCTATATACTATACACTGAACTGCAAATATAATATTTCTATTCCCATTGATTTTATAATTACATGGAAAAAATAAGAAAGTAAGCAGTTTTCCAGTAATCGTGTGCTGTGACACTTACATTTTTATGGCTGATTTTCTATGTAAGTAGTTTTTAAGTGAGCAGAAACTCTGGGGTACAAGAGACAAATCAAACTTCTGAAAGGGGTACAGTAGTCTAAAAAGATTGAGACCCTCTAGGACAGAATAAGATAAGAGAATGAAGTACTAGTGGCCTTACAAATGGAAAAACACTAATCCTCTACTTTCCCAGTCTGCTATATGGGTCCATATAGCTATAAGTGAAAACCCTAATATTATGAGCCTCTCCACATGCATAACAATTTTTTTTTTTGGCAAACACTGAAGTACTAAGTGATCAGACTACACTTGGAAAACCTTAGTCCCCGCAGAGCGGCTTTTTAAAAAAGAAAAAAGAGGAAAGGGTTCCTCTGATATGTTGGACAGCTCCTGCTTCTTTGAAGCTTCTCCAAACCATTGGTTTGTTGTTGTTTTAATGTTGGGTGTCCAATTAATTACTTGGGGTTTTGTGGGAAAACTGCTTAACAAACATTATTTTCTTGGCAGGGCACATCCCATTAGTGATTGATCGTAAGAGCCTAGGAAATGAAGCTCTAAGTACTTTATCAGCTTCCTGCCCTTCCTTTGAATGACAGCCCATAATCATTAAAAAAAACACCCTTGGCATTAAAATGATTTATTTTAATCTAAACAGCGATTACTTTAATTAAACACATTTTACTCCTCTTGAAAGTGACAAAGCACTTCTCTGAAGCTCTCTATCACTCTATTTATCAAACAGTTCCAATAGAACGGAAGGCCAGTTCTCCCAGACCACTTTGCCATGGAATTTCAGTGTTGCTTTGAAGAAAAAATGTGCCCAAGGGAAACAATGAGGGTGTGTCTACACTGCAAAGTTATTTTGGAATAATGGCCGTTATTTTAAAATAACTATGCAGGCATCTACGCAGCAATTCAGTTATTTCAAAATAATTTCAAAATAACGGACAGCTTATTTCAACTTCTTCAAACCTCATTCTACGAAGAATAACCCCTATTCTGAAATAGTTATTTCAGACTAGGGGCTGTGTAGACGCTCCACTTCTGCTATTTTGAAATAGTCCCTCACCAGGGCCATTCTAAGTTATTCCTCCTGGGGCTCTAAATCGAGATAGCATGTCTACATTAGGGACGCCTGCCTCAGATTAATTTTGAGGTTTCCCTGCAGTGTAGATGTGCTATTTTGAAATAAGATATTTCAGAATAACTATTCTGGAATATCTTATTCTGAAATAATTGTGCAGTGTAGATGAAGCCTAAGAGGCCAGATTCTTCTCTGATAGTATTGCAGCGATGTCAAAGGAGTACCATCAGAGATTAATCTGAATAATTGGTTTTACACAGGAAACAAACCCACGCCTAAAGTTTGGATCCAATTCTGTATGTAAGCTCTGTCAACATTCAGGAATTTTCAGATCCAGAGGTTTGTGTTGGGTGAAATCTCTCCATCATAGGTGGGTGAGAAATCTAAACCTCACTATTAGTTAACATTTACACTGTATTAATGCCTAGCAGCCAGCCAGACTCCATTGTGTGTGTCACTGTACAAACATTGCAAATGACAGTTCCTGCTCCAAATTACTTCCAATCTAACAGGAATGCTAACACATGGGAAAGATAAATAAGCATGCTGGGGAAGACAGGATAATAAAAATAATAGGATATAAGCAATGGAGAAAATCAGGTCAGTTACATTAAGAATCAAATATCAAAGTGTTTTTTTTAATTCAGTGTTTATTAGATTTTCCCTTGTACAGAGACATAATTTTTTAATTGCTGGTTTTCACAAAGTCTCCAAAAACAAATATTGTAAGAAAGGCAATTCTCACAATACTCCCAACCAAGCTGAAAGTCCAACTTTCACTTATTCCTGGACAAATCCAGAGTAACTCCAGCACAGTCCATGGACCTAATCCACAAAAAACTAGTATTTTACACAGAATAGAATCACTTCTAGAAAAACTTCACCTCCACACATTTCTATATATTTGCTTTTCTTGTAGAAATAAAAACACTTTAGAGTCTTGAAAATATTCAGTTGACTCCTTTTTCCATTATCATGACTCAACGTTTTGGGGGGTTGATTCAGGGCCAGATATAAGTGCCTTCTCTGTGGAAGTTCTGGGGCTGGAGCACCCATGCAAAAAAATAGTGGGTGCTCCAGGGAAAGATAAGCTGCTGACAGCCAGTAAGCTACAGCGAATAAGCTACTGCTTGGGTAGTTTCATCAGCTGTTTCCAGGCACTGAAGCCAACTAGCTCTCCCCATCTGGCCACTGAGCTCTTTGGTGCAAAGCCTTCATCATCTATTTGGCCAGAAGCCAATCCAGCTGTTCTCCCAGTCTATGTCTACCCTGCGTTTTGTTTTTGTTTTTTGTTTTTTTGCATAAGAGGATATGCAAATGGTGCACTCATTCTTTTTGCGGAAGAGGTTTTGCTACTAAAAAGCTCCATATAGACGGGGTCAAATGTCAGGAAAAAATGTCAGGGATTTTTTGCAAGATCCCGTAAATCTCAATTTTTGAGGAATAGGGGATCTTGTGAAAAAGGAGTTAGAAAAATGGCCCTATCTACATGGGGCTTTTTAGCGTCAAAACCTCTTCCGCAAAAAGAATCAGGAGATATGCAAATGAGCACGCCGTTTGCATATCCTCTTATGCAAAAAAAATGGCAGTGTAGCCGTAGGCCCAGTGTGTAATGGTTGCAGTTACCAGCCTGGCTCTGACTGTAGGCAGGTGAGCCTTTTTCCAGGGTAGAGGGAATTGGGCTGGGGCCATCAGGGACACAGCATCTTCTTGGCTGGCTGCAGAAGGCTGGGGCTGAGGGCTGACAGCCTGGGCAGGCTAGCAGCTTCTCTGCTGCCCACAGGGGGCTGGGGGTAGATAAGTGGGCAGTTAAGCATATTCAGTGTCTGTCACCGATCTCTGGCATGAAGATTACACAATCCCATCTTCCCTCAACACTGAAACACATTCTGAACCTCCCAAGCCATTCCAGTAGCTTATGCGCTCTCCCACTGTCTATACCCACAGACATTCTGGATTATAATTTAACTCTTTGGAACTACAGGACATTCAAGCAAGGAACACAAGTTCCTTTGTAAAGCACCCCCCCCCCCCAACCCACACAGCACAAGTGTTAAGAATTAGGCTTCTTAACACAAAGCTTCTGAATACAGTCCCACTTAGATTGGTTTCACCTCCATTGTGAGTCTCTGGGTTTGGTTCAAATCCTTAAGGGAGGCCAGATCCCCACTGACTCCATTCTTTCTGCTAAGACGTCCAGTTCTAGCAATGACATGACACCCCATGCTTGAAGACCATGTCATTTTTAGAAACAGTGACAACTGTTCTGTGGTCCTGTCCTGCTGGGATCTTCCACCCTGCAACCCTGTATGGTACTGCTGGCTAAAAGTTGTCAGAAGTCAAGAGATCTGTCTCTAACTTAGGGTAGAACTAATTAGAGTTGATGACTTGTTGGTGGCCATGGTTCAGTTTCCAGGCAGCATGATATCTGCTACAAAAAGAGAAGTTAAATATCTTCTCAAGGTTATAGTCAAATACTATAAAACAGAGGAATTCATATTTGGACACAGATATATCCCCCAAACTGTCACAATGCATGCTCTTTGAGCTTCATTAAAACAGTGATTTTTGGTATTTATTAATTAATGTTCAGAATATTTCATATCATGCTAAGTAATAGAAGTATGTACCAATAAAACAAATACAAAATATATTAATATCATGTAATAAAATCACACCTTGTGTTTTGCCCATCATGGAGATACTTAAAAGTAAAAGATGAAATTCCAAACATGACAAGTACAGCTCTCCAAGCTTGGCTGGCTGCAGGAGACTGTGGTTGGGAACAGGTAAAAGCAGGCAGCTTCTCAACTCAGGGTAAAGGGACAGAGCAGGGCCGGGAAGAGATGGAGTGGAGGTGGGGCCTTGAAGGATGGGGAGGCGCCAGGACAGGGTATCTACCAACAAAACCAAAAAGTCAGTGCCTATAGGACCAGAAATGCAAGGTTCCTGAGTACCATGAAAAAGGTTATTCATATAATACTCTTAGACCAGCATATAAGAGGAAAGACTACATTGCTCATAAGCAAAAAAGGATTTTTTTATATTGTCAACCTAATTTATAGGCTCAGAGTTGGAAGTGTTTGGTTAAACCTGACAAGCATCCAAACTATTGTGTGACCGACCTAATCAAGACAGAATACCAGATGTTTGAGCTTTACTCATCATTCAGAGTCTCACAGGCAAGAGTGCTCTGATGAAAATACTGTTAAGAATATTTGAATGGCCACACGGGGTCAGACCCATGGCCCATCTAGTCCAGTACCCTGTCTTGCAGCAGCAGCCAAAGCCTAGTGCTACAGAGAGAATTAACAGAACAGGAAGTCATTGAGTGATCCATCCCCTGTTGTCCACTCCCAATTTCTGGATAGGTATCTGAGTTTTTCAACGCTTAATAGCACATTTATTTTTTATTTAACACAGTCGAAGTTGCCTATAGAATTAATATGCATACATGCAGAGAAAAAGAGAGAAAAAATATAGACAGTATTATATTGTGCTATAGATAAGCGAACTTTGAAATAAGAGCACAATTCCTATGTAGTATGATACAGGGATGAGTCACACTTGTTTGAAAAGTTCAGGTGGTTCCTAAAATGGCCACAGTTATCTTTGCTAGCTTACATTGTGGTGCGCATTTTAATACCCTTGAACTGTCTAATGTAATGCACATTTCCACTAAGGAACAATACCATTGAACATTCTTTTCTTGACTCGGATGCAACCTTTATGTCCTCTGATGTACATCGTCAAAGCTATTGATATACATTTTGTCTCCAGTTTAGAACATACGAAGAGCCATAACTGATTAGACCAATTGTCCATCAAGCCCAGTATCCTGTCTTCCAACAGTGGCCAATGCTTCAGAGACACTGAACAGAATAGGACACTTATCAAGTGATCTATTCCCTGTTATCCAGTCCCAGCATCCCAGCATCTTGCAGTCAGAGACTAGACACACCTATAATGTAGGATTACATCCATGACCATTCTGGCCAATAGCCATTGCTGGACCTATCCTCCATGAACATATCTAGTACTTTTTTGAACCTGGTTTTAGTGTTGGCCTTCACAACTTACTCTGGCAAAGAGTTCCACAAGTCGACTGTGCATTGTGTGAAGTAATACTTCTTATGGTGAGTTTTAAACCTGCTGCCTGTTAATTTCATTTGGTGACTCTCAGTTCTTGTGTTATGAAGAGTAAACACTTCTCCACACCAATCATGATTTTATAGACCTCTATCATAGTCTCGGTTATCTCTTTTCCAAGCTGAACAGTTCCAACCTTTTTAACCTATCTGTGTATGGAAGCTATTCTGTACCCCTCATCATTTCTGTTGCTCTTTTCTGTACCTTTTCCAATATATTTATATTGGGACGACCAAATCTATGCTCAGTATACAAGATATGGGCATAGCATGGATTTATATGGAGGCAATATATTTTCTCTTTTATGATTTATCCCTTTCCTAATAATTCCCAACATGGTTAGTTTTTTGACTGCCACTGAACAAGTGGATGTTTTCAAAGAATGACCCACAGTGACTCCAAGATATCTTTCTTAAATGGTAACAGCTAATTGAGATCCCATCATTTGATATGGATAGTGGAGGGCTGTATTTCCAATGTGCATTACTTTGCATTTATCAAAATTGAATTTCATCTGCCATTTTACTGCCCAGTCACCTAGTTTTGTGAGAGCCCTTTATAGCTCTTCACAATCTGCTTTGGACTAAATTATCTTGAGTAATTTTGTATCATCTGCAATTTTTGCCATCTCACTGATCATTTATGAGTATGTTGAACATCAATGGTCCTTATACAGACTTCTGGGGAATATCACTACTTACCTTTCTCCATTCTGAAAACAGGCCATGAATTCCAAACCTTTGTTTCCTATCTTTTAACCAGTTACTGATCCCTGAAAAGGATTTTCCCTCTTATCCTATGACAGCTTACTTTGCTTAAGAGCTATAATGTGATATCATAAGAAAGGAAACTACGGCATTATAGGACAATGGAAAAAAGATTCCCCCACAAAAAAAAAAAAAGAGAAAAAAAAAGCAAGCTGAAAAACAGTTCAAACTGCTATATACATTTTAAATTCATAAAATAATAATAATAAATTTACCTGTCCAAGCAATGGTTATATTCCAGTTAGAAAAAAGTCTCACTTTATAAATTATTACATTGAACAAGTTACATGACTTAGCTATGTTTAGCTACAATTATATGCTGGACAATGATACTTGGAGCCATAAAGAAATCCCCCAATTTTTATCTTGCCTCTTTCCCATGGAAAAATCTGAGACTTCAAGCAAAAATTACATATCTTGTAAACAGCAAGATTTCAAATTTTTAGCATGGAAGACTGAGTTTTTGCACTTTTTCTCTATGGATGCACTATGCAAGGCCTGGGCTTAAGCCCTAAAATATCACAAGACTGTCTGTAAGATCAGTTGCAAAGAGAACAGCACTGCAAGTTTTCCCTGTGATGCCTCAACAGTGAACTTTACATGTCCTGGAAAGACTACCTCTAGGAATAAGAAGCTAGTTCATTGCTATTGATCTGCTGAGAATGACAAGAAAGATGCCAATTTTAATGGTCTGAGTATTGTGCCACTAGGAAGAGGTCTAAAAGCACCTCCTAGTGAAAAAAGCCCAATAGAAATTGTTGTGATTTTGGATGACTTTTTTGCCAAATCACTGTAACTCATGTTGAGCTGTACTAATAGCTTTTAGCTCAATGGCTTTTATTAAATGCTATTTCATTAACAGTGGCCCTGAGACATACTAAGATAAACTAAATGTTTGAAAGACTGAAATGCCAGAGTTATATTGCATAGTTATGAAACAGAAATGAAATTATATCAGCCATGAAGTCCTCCACCCGTTTTCTGCAAGTTGGGCGATATTATAAACTTATGATATTATAAACTTTAGCTTATGGACTGTGATCTGGTTCTTTCCATGGTCAAAAGACAGTGGCTGTTCTGGAACTTCAGTCCTTTTCAGTGGAAGAGAGACTGCGGTCAATGGACAATTGAGGATTGTTTTTTACTGATATTCCCACACTTTTAACCTGGCTGTTCCAGTTTTAACTACATCTTTACCTTGAGGCAGCCTTTTGAGAAGATGGTTGAATTTAATAAGTTGTGTGCAGCCCTTTATATTGACTTCAGTTAGGCCTTTAATTTAGAGCATCAAGCAAGTCTGCAGGATCCGATGAGGCGACACTGCATTCCTGGGAAGATACAATCATTGGTAGAAGAACTCTGTAATGGAACAGAAAACTGTATTTGAGTCAGTGGCAGGTACATGAAATGGTTTCTTATCTCCATGGGAGTTCAGCAAGGCTGTATTTTGTCATCATCGTAGTTCAATATCAGCATTGATTTGTTGATGGATAGAAGAGGCAGCTGTTGGTGGTGTTAAGCGGAATATCATTCTGCCCTGAGATCTCAGATTTGCTGATGATGTTGTCTTGTTGGCTAGGTTTGGTGAATCACTGCGGCTGGTGGCTGATCTGGTTGGGCAACAAGCAGTGTGCATTGGTCTGGTTATGAATCCAGATACCGCTCCAGATTACAGCCAGCTCAGAATTAACCTGTTCAGATGGGACATTGAGCAGGAGACACTGGCAAATATTTGGGCAGCCTCAGTGACAGTGTTGGAAGATGTGTGAAGGACGTGGATACTCATATAGCATCAGCTGCTGCCATCTGTCAAGCCCTTTAGTGACCTCTCTGGGGACTCTGGGACATCAAATTGACTATGAAACTATGGGTCTACAGAGCCAGAGTTATACTGGGTCTTCTGTTCAGCACTGAAACATGGCTGCTGAGGAAAGCAGACCAAAGAATGTTGTTTTTGAATCTTGCCATCTTCATCAACTGCTCTATATCAAGTTGCAGGACAAGATAAAAAAATGAAGCTATTTGAAGACAAACCCAGCAATCACCTCCAACAGCACTAGTTTGGTTTTGGAGATTTGCTTGGTGTAGACATATTACCAGAAAGAAGACCAATTAATTCTGAAGTATCTGTGTATCAAGGCATACTGCTACATGGCCGCTCAGGTAGATGCAGACACCACAAGCTTTAGTGGCACCATAAGATTGCCAGTGACAGATGTAACTTGAATATCCAACCAGTCCACCTTAAAGACTAAAACAAAGACTGATCCAGCTAGTACTCAATCTGCAAGGAGGCCATGTCCCTTTGGGATTTGGCATCGTGATGAGAATGATGATAATGAAAAAAAAACTAGGATTTTGAGGTTTGGAGTAGAAATCCAATTCAAACAAATACAATATGGTCCAAAAATATCAGAGTGGTAATGCAAGTGACAGGAACTCCTATTTTGAGAGCTTTTCTTCAGAAATGGCTATGGAAGGCCATTACGCTAGATGACAAGAAATGCTTCTACAAAACTCTAAAAGACAACCATTTTCATTTAGGGAAAGAAAACATTATTTTCCATAACTATGATGTAAGAGAAACAAGATTCTTGAGTGCAGTAACAAGAAGTCGTGAACATAGGACTCTTCATTTCTCAGACAAATGTCACCCCAGAAACTCAGGCCACAAGACAGGTACCCACATTTGGGTCTGAAGACTTATCTACATTTGAAGTGGCACCAATTTAATTAAAGGTGAGATTTCAAACCGACTGATTTAAATTGTTACAAAACTTTTTCTGGACACTCATAAGTCAGGTTTAAATTGAATTCTGAGTCTACAGAGTGCTTTCAATTATTTTATTAAATCAGTTTTTAAACTGATTAGAAATGTTATTTAGAGTTGCATTGGTTTATAGACAAGACCTGTTACACCAGAATAAATCCAGAGTGATGCCCATTGACCTCTAGTCGTGTAATAACTTCTGTGTGCTATTTACAGCAGTGGGGGCTGCTCAGCATCTATAGGGTATAGATACTAAATCTATTTTGCTGAATTTTTGGCCAGTGTGGCTTAGTGAGATTTAGGAAATGCTGTGGGTGCTTCAGGCAATACCCCACAGGCAACAACCACATCCTTCATTGTTAGTGAAGGTCAGCAACAGGTACTGGCTCTGTTGGCTGAGCAGGTCAACATTACCCCAGGGCAGGAGACTGCGAGGGGTAGGGTCATCTTAGCACATTTGTTAACAGTTCCAATTGTTTCTAGTCACCTGGTATTGGCAAAGATCAGAGAGAATATTCTAGTGTTTCAGTCAGTCAAATTTTATATCTGGCCATTCAGGATTGAAACGGCATTGGTTGTCCTGATGGATTATCTCCTGTAAGCAATGTATCAAGTTTCTATGATCCTAAGGGTCTTCTTTTATTTATCAACAGATTTTTTTATTACTACTGACCACAAGATTTTATTAACACATTTGCAGCCACTGTCAAGCATAAACATATATTCTCTAGCAGGCTGCATATGTGTCTTTCCAAGAGGTCTCAGAAAGTAGTGCCCCCGGGGACCTCTCCCCTGGGGTGCTGCCAGAGACAGTTTTGTCAGTCACTCTTGCTATTCATTATTAATACAGAAGATACTGGAAGACAGTGTGGATAGACAGACTGCAGTGTATTAAACAGTGTGCTGATACCGAGGGTACAAATGCAAATACAGTAGAACAATCCACCTCTGCAAGACTAAGGACATACGTAAGGGATAGTGGGCCACAGTTCAGTCTGGATAAACAGAGATAACAGTGGCAGATTATGGGAAGTTACAAGTTTCTGCCAACTCTCTGGCCCCCTTGATTCAAGGAGTACATCTGTAATTGATACATGAGTTCAAAATCTGGCAATCTTATTAGATTCTGGTGCATTCCTAAGTGAGTAGGTAGTAGCAGTAGCTGAGCATCCATTTTTTTCCATCTGCACTTAACTAGAAGAACTTGACTTAGTTTTTGAGATGGTTTCAACCAGCCATGTTCTCGCATGATATTCTTATTGATAAACTAGGCAAATATAACTTAGATAGGGCCACGATAAGGTGGGTGCATAATTGGCTGGATAACTGTAGTCAGAGAGTTGTTGTTAACAGTGCTAAATCCTGCTGGAAAGGGATAACAAGTGGAGTTCCGCAAGGGTCTGTTTTGGGACCCGTACTGTTCAATATCTTCTTCAATGATGTAGATATTGGGATAGAGAGTACGCTTATTAAGTTTGCAGATGATACCAAACTGGGTGGGGTTGCAACTTCTTTGGAGGATAGGGACATAATTCAAAATGACCTTAGCAAGTTAGAGAAATGGTCAGAGGTAAACAGGATGAAGTTTAATAAAGAGAAATGCAAAGTGCTCCACTTAGGAAGGAACAATCAGTTCCATACATACAAGATGGGAAGCGACTGTCTAGGAAGGAGCATGGCGGAAAGGGATCTAGGGGTCATAGTGGACCACAAGTTGAATATGAGTCAACAGTGTGATGCTGTTGCAAAAAAAGCAAATATGATTCTAGGTTGTATCAACAGGTGTGTTGTAAGCAAAACTCGTGAAGTCATTCTGCCGCTCTACTCTGCACTAGTTAGGCCTCAGCTGGAGTACTGTGTCCAGTTCTGGGTGCCACATTTCAAGAAAGATGTGGAGAAATTGGAAAGGGTACAGAGAAGAGCGACAAGAATGATTAAAGGTCTAGAGAACATGACCTATGAAGCCAGGCTTCATGAACTGGGCTTGTTTAGTTTGGAAAAAAAGAAGATTAAGGGGGGACAAGATAGCGGTTTTCAAATATCTAAAAGGGTGTCACAAGGAGGAAGGAGAAAATTTGTTCCTCTTGGTTTCTGAGGACAGGACAAGGAGTAATGGGCTTAAAGTGCAGCAAGGGAGGTTTGGATTGGACATTAGGAAAAAATTCCTAACTGTCAGGGTGATCAAATATTGGAATAAATTGCCAGGGGAGGTGGTGGAATCTCCCTCTCTGGAGATATTTAAGAACAGGTTAGATAGACATCTGTCAGGGATGGTGTAGACGAAGCTTGGTCCTGCCTTGAGGGCAGGGGGCTGGACTCGATGACCTCTCGAGGTCCCTTCCAGTCCTATGATTCTATGATTCTATGTGTTTGTCTTGTCACCACAAGATACAGTAGTACACTTTACATGGGCCTATAAGAGGACACGTTTGCAGTTGTAACTTGGGCAGAATACATCCACAGGTGTTTCACCCAGGGACATTACAACAGTGCTCTGGATTTTCACTGGCTCTCGGTTTTTCAAGGTATTAGTTTCAATCCATGGAAGAATTAATGGTTTTGAACTTGGTTATTTGATAGACTGTCTCTCTCCTGTGATGTACAGAAAACTGTGTTATAATTATAAGCTATCGCTTTAAGTCTGTTAGGGATTTCCTGGTCCTGTTTGTAGGCTCCGGAGGCAAGTGTACAATCTGGGCCTACCAGGCAGGTGAGTTGTGCCTCTGAGCCTTATGGTGAAGCCTACTTTGTGTCCGTATGTTTTTGGTTCATGTGTGTTGGGGCTCTGGATTTTAAGAAATAAAGTAGTGTTATTTTGCAACTTTCAGAAAGAGTATTCTGTGTTTTAATCTAATGTTTCTGTTTTTATGCAATGATATATAAAAAACATCTTTTGTAAAACCGCCATGGTTATGATCAATGGAGGCACATAAGCAGGAGCCCTCTTAGTTTAAAGCAGAAGGAGCTGATGAGCATTTTCTGTGAAGGCTCCTTGATTTTAGAATTGGCTTTCCCTGGGGTATCTTAAGAACCTGAAGTTATTAACTTTCCAGGCATACTGCAAAGCTCACCACCTTCTCAATGCAAATGTTCAGAAATAGGGAATTTACTATATATAATTAAGTTGATTTGGATTAATGTTACAAAGGCAAAATTGTGATTGGTTGCATTACATATCTCAAGTATTTACAGCACCTAACATATAGGACTGGAAGAGTTTTCTTTATAAATAAATCCCGTAACCTAATTATTTCAGATTGCATCTATATAATTGGTCCATGTTTTTTGTCTTCAAGTAACCTGGAACAGAGCTCAAGGTTCATGTACCTTGAAACATTTAGGTACCATGGAAGGAGGACAAAATCAGCAGTAAACTGATCAAGAGCCTGCTCTTCAGAAAAATCCTACTGATTAAATGGCTGTTAAGTATCGTCTAGCATATTGATTTCCCACCAAACTAAGTGACTGGGCAACAAAATGGCAAATGAAATTTAATGTTGATAAATGTAAAGTAATGCACATTGGAAAAAATAATCCCAACTATGCATATAATATGATGGGGATTAATCTAGCTACAGCTAATCAGGAAAGCGATCTTGGAGTCATCGTGGATAGTTCTCTGAAGACGTCCACGCAGTGTGCAGCAGCAGTCAAAAAAGCAAACAGTATGTTAGGAATCATAAAAAAGGCATAGAGAATAAGATGGAGACTATCTTATTGCCCTTATATAAATCCATGGTACGCCCACATCTTGACTACTGTGTATAGATGTGGTCTCATCTCTAAAATGATATACTGGCATTAGAAAAGGTTCAGAGAAGGGCAACTAAAATGATTAGGGGTTTGGAACGGGTCCCATATGAGGAGAGATTAAAGAGACGGAGACTTTTCAGCTTGGAAAAGAGGAGACTAAGGGGGGATATGACAGAGGTCTATAAAATCATGAGTGGTGTGTAGAAGTGAATAAGGAAAAAGGTATTTACTTGTTCCCATAATATAAGAACTAGGGGCCACCAAATGAAACTAATGGGCAGCAGGTTTAAAATAAATAAAAGGAAGTTCTTCTTCACACAGCACATAGTCAATCTGTGGAACTCCTTGCCTGAGGAGGTTGTGAAGGCTAAGAGTATAACAGGATTTAAAAGAGAACTAGATAATTCATGGACGTTAAGTCCATAAATGGCTATTAGCCAGTATGGGTAAGGAATGGTGTCCCTGGCCTCTGTTTGTCAAAGGTTGGAGATGGATGGCAGAAGAGAGATCGCTTGATCATTCCCTGGTCGATTCACTCCCTCTGGGACACCTGACATTGGCCACTGTCGGCAGACAGGGTACTGGGCTGGATGGACCTTTTGTCTGACCCAGGATGGACATTCTTATGTTCCCCTGCTGATCCTAAATAACCCACACTTGATAAGCATGCCTGATCCTAACATTATTTCCTCAAACCCAAAGCCATCATCCCATTGAAGTGATAGGCTGGACAATGCTGATTTTATATAACTGATTTACAGAAGTATTTTTCAAAACATATATTTCTATCCCACCGATATAAAGTTCTCTCTCTACTACATTCACTGGAGGCTAGCCAATCCCTCTGAAAGTGGAAAGAGTTAGTAAAGATTGCATGGACACTATCCTGAGTACTACTGCAGGCTAATAAAAACATTCCTATCAGCGCCCCTATGAACATTTGTCAGAGGCTCTTATTGGTCACCACCATTTTGACAAGTGGAAGACCTCCAGAGGGTGCAGAAGATTCTACAATGAATAGTCCATGCATGAAGACAGAAAGGATCCTAACAGTTATTTGTATGTTCTTATCCATCAGCTTCTATTCCCAAAAATATTATAGAAATTGATGGACAAGCTAGAGCTCTGGGATGTAGGATCTTTTCCTGACTTCACTATACAGTCCTATTTGAGATATAGTAGACTTCCAATAATCCAGAACCTCTGGGACCTAGGTGGTGCTGGATTATCGGATATGACGGACTATCAGGAGGTACTATAAGATGGTTTATATATATATATATATATATATATATATATATATATATATATATATATATATATATATATATATATATATAGTGCTTTTAACCCTTTTTATTGTAGCACAAGCACTGTCCAGTGGCACACGATGCCAGTGGCACACTGACTCGGTGCCATCTAGTTTTGCTCGGTTCAGCTGCTGCTGTTGTTGCCTTGTGACTAGTTTTTTGCTGAAGCGTACTCCTTAGGCTCTTGCCATTTTGATGCCGGACTATTGGGAGTGCCGTACAATTGGATGCTGGACTATTGGAGTTTTACTGTATAATATTGGCTCCCTTTGCTATGCTTAATCTAGTTTGAATTTAAAGAAGCTTTCAATGTATTACTACAGAGTCAGATTCAACCCTGGTGCAACTCTACTACGTATAATGGATTTTAGATGCAATTCTGCTGGCACATCAATCTTTAATTTTTACTTTATAATGTTTTAAATATGTTGCCTAGTGCTTTGAGAGGTATGTTAAAAAGAAAATCATTCATGAAACTCTTGCTATTTGAATAGAACTTATGACAGTTACTGTTCTATAGATAATGTCTCTTTTAAATAGATTTTCTGTTAAGTTTTAAAAAAAGAGAGACAATCGTTGTTTAGCAGGCCATCCCAAAACAGTAATAACCAAAATTATACATATCTAAAGAGGTCCACATAATTTTAATCGATAAAATAAATACAGAGAGACAGAATTGTCTGAATCTGACACTAATGGCCTATGCAGCTGCTGGTCTATTAATGAACTCTAAGTTAAATGAGCAAGCCAGCATTAAAGTTGTTCAAAAATGTTCTGACAATAATATTTCATCAGAAAAAGGCGATGTGGTAAAATTAGAATTTTTTACGGGAATGTATCAATTTGGTCAAATTTCCATATTCCATTAAGTTCTAAAAATTGTGTTTAAACTGAATAGTTTGGCTTTTCTATTATAATAAAATAGGCTTGAATATAACTAAGATTGAAATGAGAAAGTCAAAATGAAATGTTTCAGTACTTTAAATTAAATATTTCACTTTGTGGAAAATTCTGAGATTTTGAGGTTTGATCACATTTGAAATGAAAAGTTTTTGAATTCTTGGAGTTTCCCATGAAACAGACCAGGTCTTAACAACACCTCCATATTGGATACCGTTCATCAGACGGAATAAACAAAAATTGAATCCTGTTGAAACCCTTCCAAATTTCAGGGGTACTTGGATCCAGGAATTTGATCCAGTAAGCTTCAGAGGTAGGAGTCTACACAAAGTGTATATACACACTTAGACTTATTCAAAGTTTTGGGATTCAGACTTTTGGGTGAGAAACAACCATAGAGCTCATGTTCAGATCTAAAGTTTCCCAAAGTTTGAAAGTGTTCATCTCTCCAGCCCGCACTCATTATAAAACATTCATAGTAATATTTAGCATTTCTCCAGATGCTCAGTTATGGTGGTGACGGAAACCCTTTGAGGACCTAGACAAAGTTCTCTTCCTCTGGTATCAGGTAACTTGAGAAAAATATATTCATGCAACATCATCAAAATCTTTGAATATGATTATCTCAAATGACCAATTAAGAGAATTAAAAGAAAAGAAAGGGTCAAGCTCCTTAGCAGTATGACATCTGCACTCTTGATTCCATCCCATACTTTATTTCATTCTTGTGAAGAAGAGTAAATAAAATCCGACCTTCACCCAGAATCAGGGAAAATGCTAACTGAAAAATCCATTTCTAAATACCTAATACCACTACAGGAAAGGGATGTTATGAGTAAGTGTCAAAGAAAAAAAATAACTTGGAGGTTCCATGTACACCAGAGTCACTGCAAAGGTCACTGTAATCTTTGTTTCAAATATAATCTAATATCATCATCTCTTACCAGCCATCCACTGCTAATGTGCCAAATTAAAATAGTCAGAAATCTGGTACATGCATGCAGCAACTATGTAAACCATCTGCTACCTAAAATGTCAGCTGAGAAAAAGATGATGGACATATGGGAATATCAGCAGTGAATCACCTCTTTAAGGGGAAAAAACAGCCTCTGGTAAAATGAAGCTATGAAAGCAAAGGCAGTGATACCAAGCGGCTAAAAATGACAATTGGTATGGTGGCGAAGCAAACAAGTGGTACATTTTGGAGGCCCTGAAGGACCATTTCAGTATTTTCTACCACCATATGCTCAGCTACTCTACCAAGAGAGTTATCATTCCAGTTTCCCATTATCTGCGTCTTCCCTATTAGCAAAGGAGCTCAGATAACGAGCTAGGAGCACCAGAGACAGCATAACACAGAAGCTTACCACATTTAAGTGATGCCAGAGGGGACAGCAAAGATCACTAAAGAAAGGGACATTTTTCCTTAATACAAAAAAGGTTTCAGTTTACTTTTTCAAGTAAATGAAGGGTGGAACGAATTCCTATATGGCTTATTTGCTCCCTCCACCCTAACTGACAGTGCCACTTAGTAAGAATTATTATTACAATGTCTACACTGTTTTACAGGAACTATCATAATGGAACCAACCACATGATCCATGTAGTCTGATATTTTCTCCCCAACATTTCCTAATGCCAGATGCCTCACAGAAAAAGCACACACCACTCCCAGAGTATCACATCAGGGTGGAAGAGGTTTGTTCCTGCCTTCACTTGGCTATCAGCTCATAAATTGGAAGGTTGGTACTGCCAAAATAAGACAGCAGTGATAATCAGCATTTAAACAAGCTACTGTTAGCAAAACATGCACAACAAGATTCCTCTTCCTGGAATTCAGTGAGCACCTGCACACAAAGACCTGTCTTCCCACAAGCATGCTTCTGACTTGTACAAGAGTAAGGGAACTTAAAGCTGATTTTAACCCTTTGTACAATGAGGATGAGGCATTGCCTAGGCTCCCTATGATGTAGTTTATGATCCAGAACATAAGGATTTATAGACATGGGCCCAATTCCTCACCGCCTTGCACTTTATGGACCCATTTACACTTGTGCAGACCCAGTTCAAATGCTATCAATTATGTTGGAAGCATCTTTGTGCCAGCATAAGCCCACTGTAACTTTTATCTTGCTCTATTGGCAAGGCAGACATTCAGATTAATGGAACCCAGTTTAGTTTTGGGGTTGTTGGGTTTTTTTTATCCTACAAAGATTTTGTGTCTCAACTATGGACAAGAAATCATTTTTAAAAAATCCATTTTAATCATGTCACCTTAATTTTGTCAGGGCCTTCACATTCTAGAAGCAATTTTCAGTTATAGTTTTTATTGGGCCTATTTATAAAACTTCTTTCATAGCTTCACCTCCACTTTTCTTTTCCAAACCAAAACTTCCTAAAAAAAATTATTTGGGCATTTTGTCATTACCCCACAAAAAGAGAGGCAGATCCTTAAAAACAGTCTACCTCTATATCAGCAGAACACATCTATGATGACAGTCTTCATTGACATTTACACCCTTATCTTTTGGGAGCACTGGTTAGCAACTGAAAAAATAACTCTGATGTCCTCAACCTGGCTTGATTAGTTTTGGCCTCCATGCACATCTGAAGTGCTGCTGTTGAAATGGCACCAGAGTCATGCACCAAAAGTCAGACTTCACTGTTGCATGCAGTGTAGCTGTAGCTGTGTCTGTATATTAGAGACAAGGCGGTAATGTTTTTGGCCTTTCACTGTGTTTCAACTTAGAGGAATTCACACAGCTCTTTCATTTAATAATCGTTTGTACTATAGAATAATGTGCCTTTCTCCAAAGGAGCTCAAAACCCTTTAAAAACATTTATTAAACCTTACAAAGGGCCTGATATTGCAAAATGTTGAAATCAATAGATGTAAAGGTTGTTCCACATCTCTCAGACAGCTTTCAGTAGTATCTTTATAAGGCAGGGAACCAAAAATATCATCATGTCCCTTTCCCAAAGCAAACTCAAAGACATACTCTGGCTCACACAGCAAGTCAGTGCAGTAAGGCCTAACATTAGGTGTGTGCCTAACATTATCCACACGCACTCTCTGACGAGCTTCCATGAGACTCCTTTCCTTCAAATTAAGCATGTGCTCATGTACCTGGCTGAATTGGGGTCAGAACTGGTGGCTACTCCCTATTCTGTTATCTAATCATTAGACACATCTGATATTAGACTGAGGAACCACCAGCTTATCAATGCTACCAATTTATAACACTTCACTTAAAAAAAACTAAAAAAGGAAAAAAATGAGTCTGGAAAACTCAGATTATTATAAATCTGCCCTTCCAGTTTTCACCACAGGGGTTGAAGGAACTGGAGGGGAGCAAGAACAATTAAAATTTGTCATAGACTTTACTTTTTGTGTCTGTGACCATTTCCCCGTCCCTTGCCAAAATACAGGAATAAATATTTTACGCACACGAATACACAAATCAAACTCCAGTCTTGTCTCCTGTCAGGGACACAGAACTGCATCTATGCTGCTGTGCATGTATCTGCATGCAGTGCTCCATGTTCATTGCTTGGCTAGGTGAAAGTTTCATTACAGAGAAAGCTGACCTGAGGCAGCTGCTGAGGAGTGATCATTTCATCACGAACCAAACACTGGAGCCATACTGGGTTCATTGCTAGAATAGTTGAGTTCCTCTTTACTGACGGGCCTATTACAAGACTATGCACAAGTCTGCATATCAGATTCAAGTTATGAGTTAGAGGGATATGGTTGCTCTTGATTTCCAGTTTCTCAACCATCCCAGTATCCCTTAACCTTTTCTCTCTCTGTTGTAGCCTCATATAAGGCTCTTGGCTTCCTGTTTACCACCCTGAGACCCTTCTGCCTGTTTCTGAACTCTCTCTGGGACAAAGACTCATTCCTGGAAGTATTTCTGCAGCTCTGCAACAGGCTCTCTTATTAAAGTCATGGATTTTCTAGTATTCAGTGGATTCGTGAATATTCCTCAGAGGCAAAGCCTCTGGCCAGGGAAATATAACAGCCAAAATCTTTGCTACCATCAAGGATTCAACTGGAAAGCTTCTGAGTTAAAACATGAGTCTCTACAGCTTGAGCTAAACAGCCAGGCCATCAAGCTAAGGGCTTTAACAGACCCAGATTTTCTGTGGATTGGGTACAAAGGGTCATATAGAATACAACCAAGCAGTGGATCTCACATTTTTGACCTAGAAGACAACGTGCTAATGCAAAATGACAGAGTATGACAACACACAAAGGATCATCATGGGCTCTGTATGATTGCAGGGTGAAGCGGGGGACCTAAAGGAGAATTCTAGCTCCCAGGCCAGGGGGAACAGAGGTGGACACATAGTAGGAGGTTGTGTGATACAAGGAAAGGAAAAGAAAACTGCCAGATCTAAATTGTTCTATTTAAATTTTTTAAAACATGTCCCAGAAGCATATTTAAGCTATTTGCATTTCATTAATCATATTCATGATTGCTAATATTTAAATAGGACCTCAAGCGGGATGAGTTATTCAAATATCCACCCAATTTTAATTGCAATACAGTTTCAAAAGAGATGTATTTTTCTAGAGAGATTGACTTGTCAGCTCCATCTCAGAGCTAATAATACAAGAGCTATTATTGTGCTCTGAGTGAGAGAGCTACTGTGATGCTATGCAATCCTCTATTGTGTTCCTCCACTTAGTCAGAGAAGTAATTCATATCATATATTGGTGTTGTGGTAGCACTTGAAAACTCCAGTAAGAATCAAGGCCCTACTGAGTTAGGCATTGTAAAATATAGTCCTTGCCCCCAAAACACTTACAACCTAATCAAACAAACATGCAAAAAATGTGTAAAAATTAAATTCTCAATCCTACAAAGGTATACACATACCTAACTTTGTGTTCAGAATTAGTTCAATGGGCTACTCACATGAATAAAATTAAGGGTGGCACAAGTGGTCTTTAGTATTTTTCAAACATTGCCCCTACACACACCTATCCTCGCCTCCCCCCCAGGTTGACTCAATTGCAGAGATGCAGGAACCTCTTGTGAAAATATATCTATGACTCAGGTTAACAGGAGAAGTTCCTTAAACACCATAAGCAGAGTATAAGCTTTATTGATTTTGTCCAGAGCCTCAGTTATTCAAAGATTCTGCAGTCACACTGCAGAAACACAACATTTCAGCACAGAAGGTGAAGTATAAAACGTAGGTGATTTGTTCTACAGCTTTTTCATAATGCTGAGTTCTTCATACCAGAGAGATTCTCACCAACACTCCACTTCATCTCCCAGTCCCCAGAAGCACGGCTCTTAAATGGTTACATTCTACATACTGCCAGACAAGGCTTCATGGACCAGAGTTTGAGATCTGCTGCCTATCTATTTGTAACTGCAGGGAAATGTCTTCAGAGGCAAAATATAGCTGCCTAACTGGAATTTAGCCAGGACTCCTGAACTAACAGTCCTCCCTAAATGTGTAAAAGCACTGCAAGTATTTTTAATTGCCATATGTCATCATCAAGAAATAGGTGTACTAAATTGAAAATGTTAGGTGAGTCAAAAGCTATCTTAGATCAAAGCTGGCCCAGCTATTGCAAACATAACAGGGATAAATAGTTAGCAAGTTGAAACAAAATGCAGGACAAAATGCCTTCACCAACTTGGAGTGATTCACAAGAAATTAAATCACAGTCTATTAAATTAGTCAAAAGTTATCTAACAGTGTCATGATATATGATTGGAATGTGTGGGTTTGGGGAAGGCCTGGTGGAACAGAATGCTGATAATCTCACTGGTACTATGCAGATGAAAAGATTAATATGGCTGCTGCCGCCTTATCTAGAGAGCTTCAAATATTAATGGCACTTTCAGAAATGGTCTGATTTGATCGGTACAGTTTGTGTTAATAAAAGAAGAAATGAGTTAATCAAAACATTCACTTTTATTAAAAGAGAAGATTTTTTTAAATGTTCTGGTATTTAAACCCAGCAAGTACTCCCTCACTCCCTTAAAAAAAAAAAAGACACAAGACTACAGCATGGCAAGCCCTGTGAAGTGTATGGAAGAAAGACGAAGGATTGTGCAGATATGCTATAACGAGGATGGGAGCTACAGTGGATTTCTTATCTGTGGAAGCCATATGACAAATCATCCTGCAACAAAACCTCATTGTGCCTTATTCATTTTCTTGTGACCCAAATTGTGTGTCACTACTGATTGATATGCTGGGGGTTTTTTTATTGCGGAACTGTGGGACCGCATTGACAAAGATATAAGCTGGGACAAAGAGAGCAGGTCTTTTTGTGCCCATTCTGAATTCATTCCAAGGTCCCTGGAGGGCACACATACACAAAGCCGTGAATTTGTCCACTGGGCCTCCAGCTCTCTTGATGCTTTGCATTAGTAAGACAAATGGCTAATTCACTGCAGCCAAATGTTCCACATTTCATGATTAAACACAAGCCTCCTCAGACTTGGCTTCATTTGTTTCCCCTGCAATGAAATATATGCAGGTTTATATTTTTTCATTACTACATAAATACATGCAGTTTATAAAACACTGGAAGAATTACCAAAGTTAAATCTCTCACTTATCTCATGGAAATGGGGGGCTGACAATATTTTTGTGTCTTCTCCCAAACAATTATTTAATGGGGATATTTAATTATATTTAAAGATTAAAAATAATAATAATTTTAATAGACTTAAGATTTCAATTGGATCTTGCCATCAGGTCTCTTAAAAGTAAGGGACAATGTGAAATCTTCCTGTTTCAACTGGCCTTAATGATTAGAATGTCTATGTTGCTATTAAGTATCAGTAGAATTGGTAGCACCTGTGTCACATTCTGGAATGCAATCCACACCAGTGCTACCTCTTACCCTGAAACCCTGACTGCCTCACAATGACTTGTTACTGTATCTCTCTTCCTGGGATAACCAAAGTCAGCAGCTGGCATGTGCTCTAGCTACATACACACCAGAGCTGGGATCAATGCTCAGGTGACTTATGTACCAGAGGATATTTAGCAGGTCTAGTGAAGACCTGACAAATTGATCACAGATCGCTTTGGTACTCTCCCCCCAAAAAGAGGAGTCAAGTCAGTCATTGGGACAGTGTCTCTCATAGCTTTTTATTTATTTATTTATTTTTTTTTGCATAGCTTTTTCCGATTGCTTTTCTGGAAGAGGTTTTTCTGCCATTTGGCCCCATCTAGATGGGGCCAAATGGTGGAAAAGCCTCCTCTTTTGGAGGATCTCTTATTCCTTGTAGAACAAGGTAGTGTAGGGGTCAATTGCAGAAGAACTCTGTACATGTAAAGTATAGGGGTGGTGAGGCCTGCATTCCTCTCCCCTTTTGACCCCCCCACCCCCACTACTGATGTGCCAGAAGCAAGCCTCTAGCAACATATGCCATTGTAGCAAGAATGAATTGTAGATAAGGGTGGAAACATAACAATCTTGTTTATCTAAATGTACTGATCATGTAAACAAAGTCAAAGTACAAGCAGTACAGCTGAACCGTACTGTAACAAGCAATGAGTAACCCCTGGAAATTTCCAAACTGCCACAAACAAGGTAGAGACGTAGTACTTAAAACTGCACCAGACAACAGCAATTTGGACCGCACTGATGGGCTTTGGGTACTGGCACCTCAGAAGCTGAGACAGTCTTCCAATTCATCTGCAGCCGAAACGAGTTCCCCGGCTAGCAGAAGGGATGTTAGAAATGCCACTTTTCCTATCATGTTCTTTTAGCTGTCAGGAAATAAATTGCTTGTGTTTGACAGATATCTGTGTAGCTTATTTTGTACTTTGAGAACCCAGTGTCAGACCTGAGACTCACTCTTGCCGGCAACAGGTGTACAGGGCTCCCTGAAAGAGCGTATTTTCTCTTTTAGAAAAAAAAAAAGGCGGAAGAGCAAACACATTCCCTCTGGTATCTTGGAAAACCACCGCAGTCTAGACCTACCCCAAGACTAGTGTGTCTGCCACAGACAGTTGACCTAACCTATGTCTGCTCCAGCTATGTCTACTCCAACTCACTGTGGTAGTGTAGATGTAGCCTATATCTATGTATTGTGCAACTCTCGTCCATGCCTTGGATCCTAGAGCCTGCCTGCAATACCACAGAGTTCCATTAGTCTCCACCAGCCTTGCTTTAGAACTGGTAAAGTGGCTCCACCCTCTTCCCAGTCCCCACATATCCCTGCCAAAACATGTGCTCTGAAATGCTCCAGTCCTCTCCAGGAACAACCAGAGGAAAGTTAAGGCTTATTGCTTCTCTAAAGGGTCACCATCCAACAGTTTGTCCCTTTAATTGGAGTTGCCAAACTGTTTTCAAACATGGCACTGCATTGTTTAGATGAAAAATAAAGCAAGTTTATTTCATTCCAAAGCAATCGATTTGAAGTGAGTACAAGTATAAGGATTAAAACCAGAAAAGGTTACAAGACAAAAAGATTCTTTTACGTAGGGACTGTCCTGTTTGGCCGATGTATATAGCAGTGGGCATTGTTGGCACATGATGGCATATATTACATTGGTGGATGTGCAGGAGAATGTACCAGTGACAGTATGGCTGATCTGGTTAGGTCCTGTGATGGTGTTGCTGGTGTATATATGTGGGCAGAGTTGGCACCGAGGTTTGTTGCAAGGATTGGTTCCTGAGTTTGAGTTATTATGGTGCGGTGTGTAGTTGCTGGTGAGAATATGCTTCAGGTTGGCGGGTTGATATACATCGGCCAAACAGGAAAGTCCCTACGTAAAAGAATCAATGGACACAAATCTGATATTAGGAATGGCAACATACAAAAACCTGTAGGGGAACACTTCAATCTTCCTGGACACACAATTGCAGATCTAAAAGTAGCCATCCTGCAGCAAAAAAACGTCAGGACCAGACTTCAAAGAGAAACTGCTGAGCTACAGTTCATCTTTAAGTTTGACACAATCAACTCTGGATTAAACAAAGACTGTGAATGGCTTGCTAACTACAAAAGCAGCTTCTGCTCTCTTGGAATTCATACATCCAGATCAGCTGCTAGAAGTGGGCCTCATCCTCCTTGATTGGATCCACCTCCTCATCTCCAGCCTGATCCTGGCCTGCATATTTATTCCTGCCTCTGGAAATTTCCACTACATGCATCTGACGAAGTGGGTCTTTGCCCACGAAAGCTTATGCTCCTACACTTCAGTTAGTCTATAAGGTGCCGCAGGACTCCTCGCCGCTTTTGCAGATTCAGACTAACACGGCTACCCCTCTGATACTGGATACTGTAGTCCACCATCATCCACCTTATGGAGATAATCATACACCAAAAAAAGTCTTTCGACCCTTCATGCTGGGCTCAGCATTCCTCACAGCATTTTGGCCTTCCTCCATAGTTCACTATTGTATCAGTCCCTCACAAGTTCAGTTGGTCCCTTTTTCAGGATCTCTCAATCATGCTTACAATAGGCATCAGGAAAACTACTCTTGGTTTCCCCATTCCTTCTGAGCTAGGGAGCTCTGCTAGTTCCACTCTGGACGCAGGCCTCTTTCGAGAGGCCTTCTCTGAGTCCTCTGATCTCCCCTCAGTCCTTTTTGGACTGTTTACTGAGCCTTCTCCTTGGCCACTTCAGACAGCCTCTTAGTACTTCCTCTCACCCAGGTGGGCTTTATTGTAGGAAGCTTTCCTCTTGTCGCTGCCTTCCTCTGTCTAAGTAGGCTCCCTCTTACAGCAAGCACCACCCTCAATATACTGTAATTGAGGCTTAGTTATCTGACCCAACCAACAGCCCAAGTCCATACCCATCCTTTAGGAAGTAAATAACTAGGCACAGGTGGAGAGGAATTTAATCTTCTTACAGAGCCAACACATCCTAGGACACTCCCCCCAAAAGTTTTTTCAGTTTTTAAGAGGATAGTGACGCTTCTCTCTGCCAACTTCAGTCAATCTCCAAGGGCACATCTACTCAGCCGGCTTAACTTGAAATAAGCTAGGCAAATTGAACTATGTCAATTGTGTAGCTTATTTCGAGTTTTGGTGCTGTCTATACAGCATTTATTTCAAAATAGAGCACTCTTCCTCCGACTTTCCTTACTCCTCATAAAATGATAGTTATAGGAGTTGGAGTAAGAAGTCCTCCAGCTTGACAGTATTTCGACAATATGTCGAAATAACTGCCGGCTGTGTAGATACAGACTATGTTATTTAAAAATAATGCTAAAGGACAAGGAGTCCTGTGGCACCTTATAGACTAACAGAGGTATTGGAACATAAGCTTTTGTGGGCAAAGACCCCCTTCGTCAGATGCATATAAAAATAATGCTAGTAATTTTTAAAATAATGCTGCTGTGTAAACATAGGCCTAGACTTCATCTCTCAAGGAAGAGGATAGCAGAAGTAGGACCTCAACAGACATTGCAATATTGATCACTGTAATGCAGTGGTCCCCAACGCGGTGCCCACGGGTGCCATGGCACCCGCTGTGGGATTTCTGTGCACCCGCTGAAACATCTGGGCTGGCCCCGCCCCCGGCGCGCGGCACATGCATGGTGCCAGCTCCAGGCGCGGGACGCATGGGCGGCCCCTCCCCTGGGCACGCGGCACATGCGCAGGGCCGGCCCAGGGCGCATGGGCGGCCTCAGCCCCAGGGCACATGTGCGGTGCCAGCCTGGGGCGCATGGCTCGTGGGTGGCCCCGGGCGCGCGGCCCATGCGCGGTGCCGGCCCGGGGTGCGTTGCCGGCCTGTGCCCCGGGTGTGCGGCACATGCGCAGTGCCGACCCCGGGCGCATGGCTCCTGGGTGGCCCCGCCCCCGGGTGCGCGGCACATGCGCAGTGCCGACCCCGGGCGCATGGCTCCTGGGTGGCCCCACCCCCGGGTGCGCGGCCCATGCGTTGCCCCGCCCCCATGTGCCCGGCATGTGAGTGGCTCTGCCCCCGGGCGCCCGGCAGCCATGCAACATTGGGGACCACTGCAGTAATGCTACAAACACATGATAGCACAACAGTATTGTAAAAACAAAGTCACTGCAAAGACTCCTATTAACTCAATGTAGTTTGGATCTAGCATTTACTATCATGGACAGACCTTATTGGTTAGGCAAAATGCTACTACTGTATAAAGTGGCTTATTGCCAAGTTATGGTTGATCACACCCACTACAGCATTAGCATGCAGTCAGTTGCTCTCAGTACAGTATAAACTGTACAAACAGCAGTGCTCACAGGTTCAGAGTTTCCATTTCTAATGTAATTCTTAGTAAATAATTTTCTTTTTAAGAGGAACACAGTCTGGCATTATTGTTTGTTATATAGGCACCTACTAAATTTTACATTTTAATAAAATTGTCCTTTGTTATTTGTCACTCTGTTCAGGGGACTAATAACAAGAAATAACCATGGCAACACAGTAATAACTGGTACCTTTTGAATATCTTTAAATAATTTTTGAATAACTTCTTGACAGTTACTGTAGCCAAAATATGTATGTATTTTTCACAAAATATATGTTATATTATTGTCACTGTAAGCAACAGAGATAGATTATAGGTAATTTCCACTTTTAACTCCTGTTACTATGGTAATATGAGCAACTGCCATTACTTCAGAGCTTGTTACCATGGTTATTTCAGGTAATTTCAGGTTATTAATGCCCTTAAACCTAAAGTGATACTCCCTTCCCCCCACCCCCACCGATGTTGAGTGAAATCACAGCTCATATTTAGCGGGAAAACAATACAGTTCTCCTGGTTAAACCAAAGTAATATGTTTAATACACTTGGAAGAGGAGAAGAGACAAAGAGAATTGGAGACCATTTGACCTTAATGAAATGCTCATTTCCCCATCCTGCAGGCAAAACTCTCTCTCTCTCTCTCTCATGCACAAACACACAGTCTGCAGATGAGCAGTGATTCTTGGTTTATGTGGTGGCAGAAAGCAGCTGTAACATCCTCAGCTAAATGAAAGAGCTCTGAACTTCCCAATCCCTTGTGGAGTTATGAAGATTGGTTATAAGGGACTGATTCGCCCACTTCTTATGAGTACTGGCTGAGAGGGCTGCTCGGTCTGAAAAAGGCTGTCTCCATGCTTCCCTAGCAACAGTTATTTGGGAGCCTGTTCATGCTTAAATAGGGCTCCAATTGAGTCCTACAGCAGGATTTCCTTGCTTAGCATAATGAAATGAAAAAAAATGAGGCAGGCCAAATTGAGGCTATTTAACTATTATACAATGGGACACCAGGCTCTCCACTAAGGAACCACTCCAAGTTTCTGAGTTTTTAAAGCTGGTCAGGATGATTGTAGCCTTCCCCAGGGAGGGAGGAAAGGTACTGTGTGCTAGGTGATAACATCAGAAGACACCAGGCCTGTAAAACTAAACTGGCTCTTTATTACTAGAACTACTTACAGAAGTACTGCAATTGCAGCTATCAGTCCAAGTAAACATGCATACATTAATTTACTGGCACTTCCTCCAAACTTTTCTCTCCAGATCCCATGTTCCTCCCTTCAAAGTTCCAGGCAGGTTGGTGCATCTTTCCTTTCAATCTATTTATATCTGTGATATCCACATCCATGGGTATGCATTTGTACCTGCACAGGGTTCTAGCTATATGCATATAGGCCGCTGCAGGGGTATGCTCTTAGACCTCACAGTGCTCCCATTTCTTGTCTCTGTTATTGCTGTTAGAGGGAGACTTAGTGCCAAATAATTGTTGCCTTCATTCTGTCAGATGGAGTCCTTGCTGTTGCTCAAATCCATCATTTCTGACACTCCTACACCACGCCACCTGATGGTTGAGGCTTTGTTTTCCTGATCCTGGCCTTGGTCCTGCCCTTCCAGGTGTGCCATTTGTCTGACACTATACTGCAGTCATCTTCAGCTTCATTTCTACAGGTATCCCGTGTCTTTAGAAATGCCCTAATACATATGTCCTGCTGCAGCTTGCACTGTTGCCTTTTGCCATTGATTTCTGGGACTATTTGGTAGTCAAATCCAAACTTGTTTATTTGTGCAAGGCCTCAGACCCTTGGCGGTTTTCTTACAATGGGCTGGCTTCTTTGCATGGTGTTTGACTAGCTGCTTCTGTATACACACAAAATCTACTAGCCTGGTGTGCGAGGGGAGTGTGGAAAGCGCCTTTCTGCTTTAGTCAGGGGCTGTGTCAGTGAGGGGTTTGTTTGCTAGTGCGTGGCTCCTGACACATTTTTCTGTGGGGAAGCAGCCCCTGACCCAAAAAATGTTCCCCACTCCTGCTCCAGATCATCAGCTTCTGTCTAGCATTGCCAAATATAGGGCTCTTTTGGCCTGTTTTGCCTTTTCCCCAATCTCTTCACTATCTTTACAGTTGCGATTTGGAGTTAGGTGGATGTGAAATTTTTCTACAATTGTAGTTTTTGTCCTGGTGCAAAACCAAAATGTTGCAACTTCAAAATGTTTCGCAAAGCAGAATTCCTCTTTGCCTACACATAAGGGCTGAAAAGTTGTTTTTCTTTTGGCGTTCACAATGTCCTTCGTTTTCAGGAAATGATGTTTGTTCTACAGCTTTCTTTGAGTTGCTTCTACCCCCTTAGAGCAAAATTCTTTTGACAGAGTATACATCAGAGTTACTGGTCTTTAAAGCAGATATTTTATTTCTCATCTAAGATGAAAACATCTGTAGATAGTAATCACGTAAATGGCATCTAAAGCCATTTACACCAACCCATTCTAGAGTGCCATTATAGCTAGTGGAAGGGTACCAACCTACCCAATTAAATTACTGAGACATTTTCCAGTACACAGTTGCTATTTCAAGGCTTTCAGCACAGAATTCAAAGAGGCTTTCTCAATCTCCCTAATCCCCTTTTCTCTCTGCTGACCGAGGAAGGTCATGACATTGAGGCTCCTCATAAGCTTGAGAGCTGAGAGCAACACTACTCTGTCCAGACTGATTCTTACCAAGGAAATGTTTCCTCCTTCCTTTCTATAAGTGTAGTCATCATCATGTAAAGGGGAATCTTTTTTTTTTTTAATTTACAGCAGATAGCCATTTCAATTAGTGGAACACAGCTCTTTTATTTGGCTATTGTTTCTGTTCATTTTTCAAAGCAGCAATGGACTATGCTACTATGGCAAACTCCTGGCATTTTATTATTCCCCTATGAGCTCAGTCAGGGTGAGACAGTCTTCAGTGCTGAGAATTGCTCTGGACCTCCTTCTGTGCATACCAGCTGTGCTCTTTCCACAAGTTCTGTTGCTAATGCATGCCTCTTTTGTGTCTTACAACACCACCTATGTATTTGCTTTTCAGTCTGCCACGAGGGAACAGGATAAATAGGGAGGGTACCTCGATTTGCTTTGTATAAGTGCTCCCAATATTCCTTATGCTGAATTGTAAGAACTGCAACAGATTTTTTTTTTAAAAAACCCACTCTTTACTCTCCTCCCCCACCATTTCAGACAGTGCTCCTTTCATCCTAATTGCCGAATGCCATATACAGAAAGCTATGCTGCTCCCACAGTAAGAACTCAGCCACAAAAATCTATTCAGTTACATTACAGTGATTACCACTTTGCAGTCATTTGGACACGTCTTCTCTGGAGAACATTCTCCCCATCCCTCCCATCATCTGGATTGGATTTTTTTTCTTTTAATTTCTGAGACTTTGGCACAAATCACTCGGGGAGCTGATATAGAAAATACAAATTTTGCTTCATTGTTCTTCATCTTGGATACCGAGTTGCATTTTCCCTTGCCAGGGAAACAACTCTTGGAGCGAGCTTTTCTATAGCACTTAGCAACATTCGTTCCACTAATGTTAATGGGAGATTTGTGTCTAAATCCTTTAGGCTGCTTTGAAAAGCTCCACCTGGAAGGTTAAGACAGCCCTTTCAGAAAGGCATCTCTTCTTGCAGAGGTGGAATCTATTTATCCAGGCTACTGAAGTCCCTTGGGAAAAACCTGTCTTTTCACTGAGAGATCCAGGCAACTTATAAGGCAGCGTTGTAATTTATTGTCTTACCGCTAAAAACAACAAACAAATCTCACTACTCAGGAGATGGGCAGCCTGATTCTTTGTGCCTTGCACTTTATGTCAACATTAATACGTGTGCAGAGTGAGTATAAAATGCCCCCGGAGTAGAAGAACAGTAGCATTTTACACACACATGGTAAGGACAGGAAACAGGATTTTGAGGTCACATGACTAGCAACCTCACTCCCCTTCTAGGAGCATCAGGTGGGCTAAAGCCCTCCACGGAATCTCTCAGGAGCAGTGGCCCTTGAAGAAGTAGCCCCAGCATTCCTCAGGAATGAGAGTAAGCAAGCAGGGGCAAGAGACCCAAGAGGCTAGCTGAGCTGTTCCTGGCCTCCAGCAGAGCTAGGACTTTGGAGGCAGTCACAATCAACAGCCTTTCTGCCCAGCAGTTCAAGAGTGTGTGGCTCCATTACAGTCTGCCTCAATGATGTTTGGGGGGCAGTGGGAGGTTGACTGTCTGGGTGGGGTAGCTTCAGAGGGGTAGCTGAGTAAGTCTGTAACTAGAAAGCTTAAAAAACAACAAATAGTCTTGCAGTACCTTAAAGACTAACAAAACATGTAGATGGTATCATGAGCTTTCGTGGGTAGAACTCACTTCCTCAGATGAATGGAGTTATTAAAAGTCCAGTTCCAAAATAAATAGGGGGAAAGGGGGCGGGAGAAGGAAGAGAAAAAATAGTGAATTAGAGTGTTCATGTTACAGGAAGCTGATAGAGAAGGTGCAAATTGTTCTTAAGTGCCCATTGTTTGGTTTTTTAAGTCATTAAGCCATGGAAGACAGTGTGCTAGCCAGGTAATGTCTTTATTCATACCTTTGTGATGGATCCCAAACCTGTATATGAAGTTCAATTCCAATGCTTTCCTGTGTATTTGGCTTGTGGAATTGGCCTGAAACAACACGGTGACTTTGAGATCCATTAATGAGTACCTGGGCAGGTTAAAGTGTTCTCCAACAGGTTTCTGTGTATTGCCTTTTGGATATCTGATTTGTAGGTTTGGGAAATATGGAGTAAGTGACTGAGTGATGGGCAGGAACCAGAGTGTTGGAGAACCCTCAAGTTGGGCAAACAACTCCAGCATTCTTCTGATCTGTTCCCATTTTTCAAATGTATGAACTCCTAAATGAGCCTAAATAAAAGATTTCAGATGGGAGCTGCAAGTGCTCGGCATTTCTGAAAGCCAGGTCACTGCTTTAGGAGCAGAAGTGTGGATTAGGGTAGCTCATTTTCGTTGGACATCTTTGAAGATTTTAGACACAGATTTAACCCCACCCTTCATTTCCATCCTAGACTTTTTTCCCCATCTGTAGCACATTTTTTAAAAAAAGTTACAGTTGTCAGTAGAATTCTTTCCTGATTCTAAGTAGATGCTGCTGCTAATAAAGAATACAGCCTTTGTGTCCATTTTGTGGGTTTTTTTCATATAAAGAACAAAGCGGCTTTTTTATTATAAATCAATCCCTGAGAATCAACATGATCTGAAATATGTTAACAATAATACAATAATTCAGAGATTTTGAAATTAATTACCCTGTGTATGAACAGATTAAGAGAATATTGTGCATGTAATTCAGGAGAAAACTAATTAAGCCTATCATATAATGAGCAATGATGCTTTCTCACAGCTGCCAACAAAACCAATCACCATCCTTTATTACGGCCTGATATGTTCTCTATTCAATGCACTATAGAGATGAATCAACACCATAAATTATGTAACCATAATCAACAATTGCTAATATAATATGAGAGGCCAGAGTTCTCCTAGTGCCTAGAATCAAATATAGTTGTGTCAAAATCAGAACCCTTAATTTTGAATTTGTGACCTGTCAAGCGCAATTGAATGAAATCAACAGTCCTTCCAAAATGATCTCACTGGTTCCAGAGTCTTAATTTGCTGCCATTCCTTTACACTTCAAGGATCTGATCATAAGTCCATTGAAGTAGAGTAGAGACTGCCCAGGAGTTTCACTGAGCTGTAGATCAGGCTTCTATTTATTAATTTTTTGTAGATTATAGTACAAAAAGTTGTAGCCAAACTGTTTCTATGATATTTGGCTGGATTCTATCATTACTGAGACACCATCTTTTCTTATTTTGTAAAGTTGATCCAAAGATTAAGAGCTTTATAGTCCTCTCACCACTCAAACTTGCTTTGTCATCAGTGGAAGGAAACATTTCGATAGGTTTACTTAAAAATGGCAATTGCTTAGTAAAATGTTAAATAATCAAGAACTGACAATTGGCAGCTGGCAAAAACAACCTAAATTCAGATCACTCTGATGTTTACTAGACAAATAAACTAGATTAATTCCTAGTGTACCATCACTGAAGTTAAGAGAGTAAAACTCATGATGAATTTGGCACAGATGCACATTTGAAAACAGAAGCTCAATCTCAGTGTAGCCATTGTAATGGAGTTATTCACTATATCCAAAGCTTAACTATGACCCACCTTTTGTTCCCATTCCTTCTTGGAACAGAACAAATCATCATTAAACAAACTGATAGAGCTGATGCACTAAATCCATCAAATACTATGCTGACAGATATCCAAAACTCATTCTCCTTTTTCTAAATTCACTTTGTAGGATTATAGCAAATTGTTTTTTTTTTTTCAAGTCTGCCAACATCAGTTCACATTCTGTTTTGCACTCCTGTTGAAAATGGGCCAAAGAAGTCATGGTGAGTCTACAAAAGCCTGAAATGGTGTACTATCTACACTGATGGAGTCAGAAGAAGGAACATGTTCATCAGTTTATTCTAAGACTCCGCTCTGAATTTGACCTAAATTTGTTATGTGTATATCATTAAATCATTGGGCTCAATCTTGAACCCTGCTCCAACTATTTTACACAGTTCCATAATCCTGAACTTTTTAGTGATGCACTGAAACAAATCTGCCCTTTGCCAATTACAGTAGTAGAAGATTTCAGAACAGATTCCAGGCAGGTTCGCCTTCACCCATCAAAAGAAGGAAGTATTTTGAAAAGGAAAGATCAGGAAGATCCCTTAACCCAGGTCTCATATTTGTGTGTAACATTTTGAAAGGGATCCCTGAGCAGGCTGGGATAACTCAAGAGTCCAAAGAATTCAATTCACTGTTTGACTTATAGCTACACAGAGTGTGACTTGACTTAGCTTCTCACTGAACATAGAAATGTCAGGATAAAGAGAGTTTCAGAAAGTTGAAATGATCAAAACCAGGAAGCTGTAGTTGGAAACAACTTTAGCTAAAGTTAGGTTGTGATAGCACTCCACCATGCCACACAGAAAGATAACTTCATATAATGGAAAGTAGTTTACATATTACCCAGAAAATAAATACTTTCAGCACTTTAAGTCCCCATGAAAAGGAGACATTAAGGAAATAGCAAGATTACTAAATAATTAATCCCACAAGACCATCCACATTTTTCCTTCTGACAGAGTTTTCATTTCTTGTAGCACACATGGTCATTATTCATTAGTCTGATTATTGGACATAACCTGGAAATGAATTTACAGAATCTGAAAAATGTTATTTTGTCAAGACCCACCCCATCCAACAGCACTCAAGCAGTGTATGATTAAACTACTAATAGAGCACTACCACTGTATGAAGCACACATCTCTGCAGTGGTCCATCACTCAGAGGATTATTTATCTTCAGTGAATAATCACTGATGACTTCTTATTTTTGTTAATGTAAGACCTTGATGTATATTACACCATATGAGCTGTCACACACTACCCTATTCTATCTAAGAACATATAGTACGGGTTCCTTCCTATGACAAACTGTAACTGTTGCAAGCATTTAAAAAAAAATCAAACTCTCTGGTTTTCCTGTTCTGTTTCTGTGTAGGTCTCCCTAATGTTAAGGGTTGCATCCCCTCACACCCAAGAAAGACTCCCAAAAGATTATGAGTTCCAACTCTGAAATTGCTTGTCATCATTCCATGGAGAGGGAGAGAAGGTGAGATTTGCAACCTTCATCTACACTCCTCCCTTATCCACTTCTTCACAGGGGTCAGAGAATTAGCCCCTTAAATCAGCAGTGTGCTGTGATTTAGACAGAGCAAGACCCCTATGAAGGCCTCATATTTCCCTGCTTATACCCCTCTCCCAGGTTATCAATTGGCTGTTTCCTCTCCCTGGTTGCTCAGGTAGAACCAGTTGTAGATAATGTTCTTAGGAACGGTATTAATTCCTGATCCAACAGGATAGCTACAGGATCTATAAGGGAGCATGTCACAGTGTGAGGCGACTTGCTGGCTTTACCTCACTTTCCTTGTCTTTGTGTCCACGCGGAGGCCAGAATTTATGGAGAAGCTGCTCCTGGGACCTGGTCAGGGAGAGAAGTAGTGAGCTGCCACAGAACCAGAACCTTGTATAGTGCCATTACCCTTTCCACTGCCCAGCAGCTTTCAGCAGGTTTGGCTCCCTTCTGCTTCAAAGGATGGAAGGAAGAACAAGTCTCTAAGTATATTGAAGATGAATTTTATCATGATATGCCTTCATTGTCTAGCGCTACCAGTAGAACTTGACAGGAACTTGGGTCTGGCAATATATTACAAGCCATATTTCTTTGCATATACCCTTGATGCTGTGTTAGCATCTGTATGCACTGGAACTCTTGGCAGCTCCTCGGATCCCTGATTCTGGCATCATCCCTTCCTTTATGAATTTTCTTCTGGAGCACTCATAGAATCCAGTTTTTAAGACCCAAGAGATGAAAGTGATCCAAAAAGCTCCCCATAATCCAGTCTGCAAAGCGCTGTCTCTGCTCTTATTTTTATTGGGGACACCATCAAAATTAGAACTACTAACACACAATTCTTGTTTCCATTGTCATAAGTTTTGTTAGCAGGAATTTAATGTGATTAGAAATGCACTAAAACCAAAATGGAGACTGTGACTAAAGGGACAATTCAAAATGGAGTTGTGGTGCATGATGGGATTTTAAAATGGAACCCAACAGACTGAGAGGACTTTTGCTGCCAAAACCATCCTCTGCACACATGTCCATGAACACTGCACCAGTTTGTCTGCACCCAGCACCATTCTCTGCACTCGGCACTCCAGCTGCTTTCCCGCCCAGAGGCGCTTATAAGCTTGGACCCCAAGAGAGTTTGGGTTCCTTCATTCCATCTTCCAACCTCTGTTGGTCCTCTCCTGCTGGTTCATTGTTTGGTTCGTGCAGCTTGCTGTTCTCCAAAGGACCCTGGCGAAGGCCAAGATCTGCCATCTGCTGCCCACAGAGTGCTTCAGTCCACCACTGTGGTGAAAGCCCAGTGTAAGTGAACTCTAGCTACCTGTCCTGATGAAACAGACACACCACCTAACTCCGATTGCTGTGGTGAATGCCCTCTGCTCCGGAGCTGGGAAGACCATCTTGTGTTCTACTCACAAACTGACTGTCACACCATTGACAGAGCAACAACAAGGACTCCTCAGTGTTCCTCCCTCGAGGCTCTCTCAGCTACAGGGTTGTAAGTCCTGAGCCTCGGCTGCTGGTTACCAGCTCCGGACAGACTGAGTATAATTTCCTTTACACACTGCATAACATCTCTATATTTTAAAAGGGTGTAGGGTTGGCTTTAGTGTTGTGCTGTGTTTATTCAAGTTTATTGGTTGCCTGTTGTATTCAATACATGTTTACATCTTTTAAATTTGATATCAGAGTCTGTGTTTATTTCCATCTGAGAAATCTGCTGGTGATAGATACAGTGGGTTCCAGGCCAGGTCTTCTTCTGGGACAAAGGCATTTACCATCTAGTCAGCAGCCCCAGTCTAAATTATTCCAAATTAGTTTACCAGTGCGCCTTTGCTGGTAACAGTTTTTTCTGTTTTATACCATGTTACAACCCCGCTGTGGCTGCTCCTTGGGATGCATGGGATTTTCATTATGAAGGTATTATTAAACACTGACTTTCACAGAGATTAAAATGAAGAGAATCCCTGCCCAAAAGGGCACATAGCATTCTTGAAATCATTGTTATTAAGCAACAGCAAAAACAGCTTACAATAGGCTACAGTATAGTTCACATATACACTTTCTATTGTTGACACCAGTTGCTTACCCTAGTTAAGGAAACCAAATATATTTTTGTCGGTAACTGGGTTTGGTTCTTTAAAGGATTTGAAACCACAGACAGAGGAATAGTTCTTTTTAGGATTAAACGAAGATTTTTATTTTTCTGTTTACTTTATAATTAATTTTTCATTTACATCAATTCACTATCTTCGATTCTTTTAAGACAGTGTAATATACAAATAAAAAGTAGAAAAACAGTACAGTTAAAAAACAAGAAATAATAACTCTAATAAATAGCTCAAAGCAGGACCAATTCCAACTAAATCATTCTATCCAGGCTTTGTCAAGCCTCACCTGAAAAAACCTCTAAAGATGGAGATTCTAACACCTCCCCATTCCAGTGCTTCACTGCCTTCATAGTGAAATAATTTTTCTTAATACCCAACCTATGTCTCCCCCATTGAACTTGAGACCATTGCTTCTTGTTCTGTCATCTGTCACCACTGAGAATAGCCTGACTCCATTCTCTTTGGTATCCACTTTCAGGTAGCTAAAGGCTGCTATCAAATCTCCCTTCATTCTTTTCTTCTGAAGACTGAATAAGCCCAGTTCCCTCAGCCTCTGCTCATAAGTCAGCCCCCTAGTCATTTTCATTGCCCTCCTCTAAACTCTCTCCAATTTGCCCACATTCTTTCTGTAGTAGGGGGCCCAAAATTGGCTACTATGGTCCACACGTGGCCTTATTAGTGCCCAATAGAGGGAAATAATCACTTCCCTCAATATGCTAGCAATGCTTCTATGAATGTAGCCCAATATGCCATTAGACTTTTTGGCAACAAGAGCATGCTGTTCACTCATATCCAGCTTCTCATCCACTGTGATCCCCAAGGTCCTTTTCTGGGCAATTGCTGCTTAGCCAGTTGGTCCCCAGCCTGTAGCAGTACATGGGATTCTTCCATCCTAAGTGTAGGGCTCTTAACTTGTCCTTGTTAAACCTCATCAGATTTCTTGTGGTCTAATCCTTCAGTTTGTCTAGATCACTCTGGACTCTCTATCCATCAGCGTATATACCTCTTCCCCCATATTAGTATAATCTGTGAATTTGTTGAGTGGGCAAACCAACCCATAATCCAGGTCATTCATGAAGGTGTTACATAAAGCCGGCACTTGGACTGACCCCTGAGGCACGCCGTTTCATTCTGACTGTCAGACATCATGCTGTTGATCACTACTTAGTGAGACCGGGGATCTAGATAACTTACAGCCATTCATCCAGGCCATACTACTTTACTTGCTGGCAAGAATACTTTAGGAGACTTTGTTAAAGTCAAGATATATCACATCCAGGACTTTCCCCATATCCACAGACCCAGTTATCCCATCACAGAAGGCAAACAGGTTGGTCAGGTATGACTTTTCCTTGGTGAATCCATGTTGACTGTTCTTCCACCTTCCTTGAGGACCTGCTCCATGATTTGGAATGTTGTACAAGTCTCTTGATGCTTAAAAATGAATGAAGAGGGTTTGGGGTTTTTTGGCATATTAAGCACGTTAGGAAACAGATTTCAGTTTTCAGAATGGACAGATATAAATAGTTGTGTCCACCAACAGTCTGTACTAGGACCAGTCTTATTCCACATATTCATAAAGGATCTGGAAAACGGGGTAAACAGTAAAATGACAAAATTTGCAGATGATACAAAACTGCTCAAGATATAAAGCAGACTCCAAAGTGTCACAAAGAGATCTCACAAAACTGGGTGACGGGCAACAAAATGATAAGTGAAAGTCAGTGCTGATAAGTGCAAAGTGGTGCACACTGGAAAATAAACCCAACTATACACATCAAATGATGGGGTCTAAATTATCTGTTACCACTCACGAGAGCTCTTGGAGTCATTGTGAATAGTTCTCTGAAATCATCCACTCAGTATGCACTGGAAGTCAAAAAAGTGAAAGGAATATTGGGAATCATTAGGAAAGGGATAGATAATAAATATAATAATGCCACTATACAAATCCATGGTATGCACACCTTGAATATTGCATTCAGATATGGCTGCCACATCTCAAAAAAGATATATTAGAATCAGAAAAGGTACAGAAAAGGGTAATAAAAATGATTAGAGATATGGAATGGCTTCCATGTGAGGAGAGATTAGTAAGACTGGGATTTTTCAACTTGGAAAATAGATGACTAAGGGGAGATATGACAGAGGTCTATAAAATCATGACTGGTATATAGAAAGTAAATAAAGAAGTGTTATTTATATCTCACAATACAAGAACAAAGGGTCACCAAATGAAATTAATAGGAAAAATAGAGGACAAAATAAAGTAATTCACACAATGCACAGTTAACCTGTGGAACTTTTTGCCAGAGGGTGCTGTGAAGGCCAACACTATAACAGTTTAGAAAAACTAGATAAATTCAGGGAGGTTAGGTCCATCAATGGCTATGGGCCAAGATGGGTAGGAATGATGTCCCTAGCCTCAGTTTGCCGGAAGTTGAGAATGGGCAACAAGGGAGGGATTACTTGATGATCACCTGTTCTGTTCATTCCCTCGGAAGCACCTGGCATTGGTCCCCTGTTAGAAGATAGACTATTACACTAGATGGGTCTTTGATCTGACCCAGTATGACCATTCTTATCCTGAGGTCAAAGTTTCTCAGCAACTGAGACACAAAGACTGGAATGGTTTCTGGATACTCCCTGCCAGGTAACCCATTTTCTTTCAATCAGTATCTGCAAACGAGGCAACTTTAACATTAAATCCCCAAATGCTTCTACTTTGCATATTGCATTTACTTCGAATAGTGATCTTTTTAATAGGAACAAGTGAGGAGGGGAGAAATACATACACAACATAAAAGATACTATTTCTCCTGACATTCTGAGATCTGCAGGAGAAACCTCTAAGTCATGTAGTCAGCATGTCAAGTGGCAGATGCTAACAGATTAATGCTCAGCTGCAGAGTGCAGTTTATGTTAAACGAATGCATCAGTATGTAATTGTATGAATGCATATTGACAAATGACTGATTCTTTGTAGTTCTTCTGAATAGAAAATGCTGTCATAACAAATTGCTACTGTTCAGGAACAGGTATCTAGAAAAAAGCTGATAAAAAAACTCCAGTGATTTTTGGCCAATGCCTTTCATAATAGCATTATTGTTTCCCTTTGCATTCATGGTTCTACCATCTATCATGAGAATTCTTTTGGCATTCGTGCGTATTTCCATAGGAATTCCACTGAAATTTAGAATTACCATCAATTAATGTCCATTTACTGTAAAGCAGTTTTGATTTATGTACAGTTTTGATTTATGTACAGTTGCATTATTGAGGTGCAGTGCTGCTGTCATTGGAAACTACTATATCCGAAGGCAGTGGCAGCTTTGATTTTTCTGTGTGAAAGAGAATTTCCAACAAAGGATCACATTTAACTTATCCCATATTGCTGAGTAAAACTTCGACCCCGATTTGTACTAGCTCACCAGAAACGTCGTACTTAAGTTATTGGGAGGAAATCAGAATACCCAGTATTTAATGTGAACATTCATGGGAATTGTATTCTCATTTTCCTTTCTGAGAAGAGTAGAGAGAAAGATTTGATTCTTGTTAATCAAGAAGGAACATTGTTGTTTATAGATACAATACACAGTATAAATTATAATTGTGAATATGTCTAATTTTAACTGAAGGTAACCACTCACAGAACTTCATGTTAAGTCAATTCAATGGTGTCAGTACTTATTAAAAATAAAAGTAACTTTCATCCATTGTCTACGTTCCTTTACTAGCAGCGGTCTCCATTCAAGGATAATTCCAAGATCCATTATTCTGGCCACAGACCTTCATTTGGGCTCTAGTGGCTGAGATGCTTCATCTTTAGTGGCTGAGATGATGTAATAGTTTTTAAGATCATCAATGAGCTACATGTATTTGCCACACTGGAGCTCAGTCTTTTACTTTTAGTCCTTTCTCCTCCCCACTCTCCTTTCATTAAGCCATTCAGGTGACCATCCTGAAGAAGTTACAGTTATTCAGTGGAGGATAATTTGTTCAATTCATATAGTAAATAAGTGGCAGAGGAGTTGTTTGTTTTTTTGCTGATATAGTACTTTAGTATTACAGAAAAAAAATCCTATAACTCTAACAAACTTATGCTTATTTACCACAAGGTATCCAATCAGATATAAGGCCAAACCCTGCAGTCTTTTCAAGAAGAGCTCCCACTAACGTTTTGAGTAAAACTTACACATTTATGAAGATAGTACTTGAGATAGTAACACTTTCCTCAAATAAGAACATTTGATTAATTTGTAGAAATATCTGAGGTATATATTTCAGCATTCTGCATGAATAGATACAAAATAGTAAGGGTACATCTACACAGCAGGGCTAAAGTCAAATTAAGCTATGCAACTTGAGCTATGTCAATTGCATAGTTTAAGTCGAAATAGCTTAATTCGGCTTTTGGTGCTGTCTACACAGCAGGAAGTCAAAGGAAGAGCATTCTTCCTTCAACTTCCCTTACTCCTCATAAAATGAGAGTTACAGGAGTTGGAGTAAGAAGCCCTCCAGCTCGACATTATTTCGAAATAATGGCTTGCAGAGCAGACACGCTCTTTGTTATTTTGGAATAACGTTAGTTATTCTGAAATAACGCAGCTATGTAGACATAGCCCAAGTGTGCCTGCTAATTCCCTATTGCACTAGGTATGCAGTATCCTCAGGCTATATAATATCCTCCCAATTGCTCTGATTCCACAAGGTACTTAAGACTATGTCCAACTTTAAGCAGATGAATAGTATTGTATTACATTGGAATATTTATGTGCTTAAATATAAGCACATGGTTCGGTGTTTTCATAAACTGGTATCTAAAAATGGTGCAAACTATCATTTAAATGAAAAACTTGACCTTCTTTTGTTTCCATAAATATTCATAGCGCCAGCATTTTCTACTTCTGTCCACAGAAGTAAAAATCTTGCAAATATTAATGAATTTGTGTTCACACTATGATATAAGTCAATAGCATTCAAGAGGTCATGTTGAAATCTGATCTCTCTCGTCCTCTGAGTACACTTCAGTCATTCAGTGAGGAAGCAGAAACAATACCATATATTTACAAGGCCAATTGCTCATTGTGAACAAACTGATGACAGTCAAAGCAAGTATTTTACAAAAAACCAAAACCACCCAACCATAAGTTAAATATAGATTTGCATAAACTGTTCAAAAATATAGAAGAATGTGTGAAACTCAAATATGTTTTATGATAATTTACAGACAAAAAAAGTTTAATTTGAGAAATTAGAATTTCTCTTTTATTTGATATCCTTTGGACACACACGAAAGTCTATGTATTTGCATATGATAAAGCAATGACAAACATGCAATAACCATGTTTATAATGACAGCATTTTAGTATTTGTGGTCCCAGTTTAGATCAAACTGATTTTTAATTATATTTTATACTGCTCATGAGTCTCACACCTATCTCCAACCCCCACACACTTATACTCCCTTTCCTGGTGTAACTCAGGGCAGAACGAAGATTGGGTGTCATACATGTCCATTTCTATATTTCAACATGTGGGATTTCTTTAAAATTTAACCTTTATTCTTAATTTTCTGTGTTTGTACCACTTGTTTGGGGAATAATTACAATTTAATTATATATTTTAAAATATTTTATCCTAAATATATTTGTCTAGATTTTACCCTTTATTACTGATATTTTACCTTACATTGCTGATCTGTACTTTCAATCTTAGCTTCATTTTAATGTACCTTTTGACTGGTAATATCATATATGAAAAACAAATGATCAATGCAAACAATGCCATAATGAGATGTTTATAATGATTTGAAAATATGAAGTATCAATCTTAAATAATTATTTAAAATTGAATTTTTATGGCCGGACCAGTTTATACTTTTTTTTATATATATTCCTGCCCGGGCACTGACAGCCCCCGGGCAAGGTAGGAGAGGGCCCAGCTCTGCACTCCCAGAAGCGGTGGGGTCTTGAGACGGGAAGGGACTGGAAGCAGCCAGCTCTCCAGGCTGCCTGGTGCCTGGCTTCCCTCTGCCCCCCCAACCTCAGAGCTGCCTAACATGCACATTGCTGCACTCTGGTAGGGATTTCACTGCTCCAGCCACTGCTGCAGTAGTGCCCTTTGAATCACATGACCTTGGAGCAGTTGCCCACCACCTGCATTGGTGAGTATGTTCTTTGCTTATTTGTCCTCAACCGCTTTAAAATCCATCAGTGATCTTTATCTAAAGCTATTGGATGGCTAAACAAATTATATTCCCTAGAATTTTTTTTGCAATTATTTTATTAACTATCCAATAATAATTATATTTAAAAAACTAACTAAGAAAGGATATTATCAACAGAGTTATTTCTTAACAGCAGCAATGCTAATGCTTAGAAAAGTCAGCAATATTAAAGTAAAAAAGGGAAATGTTTAACGATTTACTCTGAAAACTTGAAGTGGTTTTGGCCTCGAGTATCTATTTTAATATGAAAACTACTTCTTCACAGATACATGTATAATTTTTCCTGTGTGGAGAAAAGTAGCACAATCTTCAATAGGCAAATAGCATCTGACTTTCAGACCCTAGGGCCCTTTTCAATTTAAAGGAAAAAAGGAGCTACTTACATAGCTGGATCACTTCGTTTGTTAGCCATTTCATGTGTGACTTAGGAGAAGGAAAAGGTTTCTGTGGGTTAACCACGTGGGTCTGATCCAAACCCTTTGAAGTTGCTGGAGAAAACTGACTACGGGGGACTTTGGCTCATGCCCATTAAAACAAACCTGTATTATGCCAGTTCATATTACCAATATTATTCTGAATGTACTTCAGAGGAACTCCTTTTTTGATCATAACCTCCTTTATCCTTTTCTACTTACAGTATTAAATCATATTTTAATTTGGGTATAAACTAAAATATTCAAGAGCTGAAAATGGTTAGTGAGGATTTTTTTTTGTTAAAACCCAAGTTTATTGACTTCTGCATCTCACTGTATTATAGGAAAGTCCTGGAGTCTTCTGGCTCTAGTATCTGCTGCTTTGTACCTCTTTAGAAATGTGTTTGGTACATAAGGATTTGTCTACATGAATATTTAGGTTGCAACAAGCTGGAATTGAAATCTACCCCCACTGGCCTGTCATGCACTAGGGGTATGTCTACACAGCAAAGAAAAACCTGCAGCTGCCCCATGACAGCTAACTTGGGTCCTCAAGGCATCAGCTGGGACGTGGGGAAGGAGGTGGGTTCTTGCTGTGTAAACTTCTGGGCTCAGACTAGAGCCCTAGCTCTGAAACCCTCACGCCACACAGCAATGTTCCCTTTAATCTTTTTCTTCTGTGTGTGGATTTTTTTCCCATCCATTGTGGAACAAATTTTTATGAGCACCAAGGTATGTGCGCATGTGCACCACCAGTAGAATAAAAAAACGTAGGTGTGGGCACTCTGCTAATCCATTGGGCGTCATTAGAATCTCTCCTGAGTGGCCACCCAAGTGTGCCGCTTACAGGGAACCCTGTCACACCAGGTCCCAGAGTCCAGGCTACAGCACAAGCTTACAAGTCTACATAGCCATGAAACAGCCCTGCAGCCTGAGTCCCAGAAGCCAGCTCCTTATTTTTCTTTGCTGTGCAGACATACTGTAGGTAGTCATGTGAAGCCTGCTACTGCCCAGTATTGGTCCTGTAATGCGCATTGGCCAATGCCACTTTGAAATGGGAGTAGATCAAAGCACACAAAGAAAGAAAGAGGGCTGGCAGACTTTGCCTGGCCCTGGGCAATGTGGGAGGGGGATGCTCAGGGCCAGTCCCTCCGGGTAGGGGCATGGCCTTGAACAGAAGAGATAGAGTTAAGGGGCAGCCAGCCCTCAGCACTACAAAGACCATGCCGCACCTCCCCCAGCCAGCCCTCAATGTCGCCGACTTCATACCACATGGGGCTCCAGCCGGCACTGCTGCTGAGGATAACAGCCCAGATGCCTGGGCCCTTTTAAATTGCTGGGCCCCAAAGCAACTGCCCCTTTCCCCCCCACTGTTGCCCCAATAAGGACTGTTAGTGCCAGCAGCAGAAGCCACACAAACACTTAGTGTGTGACAGGCTAGCGTGGGTAGACTCACATTCCAGCTTGCCCCGAACAAAAAGTTCATGTATACAGGCCCTAAGAAGTAGGTGGAGAAGAGCTGATAATATCAAAAAGCTGTCTAAGTAGCTGCTGGAACCAGACATGACAAAATAAAGAGAAATGTGTTCAATAGTCAGAACAGGGGACTTTGAGTCAGGACTCATGAGCTGTTTTTACAGCTATCAGAATGACTTCCTGTCTGACAATGGGCAGTTAATCTTTCTGGGCCTTAGCTTACTCATCAGTAGAACGAATTCTCTTGTATGTCAAGTGCATTACAGGGTGTCGAAGGAGAATTATTTTCCAGTTTATAAAAAAGCCTATTGTTCCCTCTACATGTACGTAGAAAACATAATATATATTTCACACACACGCAATTTAATAGAGTTTTACAGAGAAATCAAGAGATGTAAGTTAACACAGACTTCTCATTGCCCCTTCAAAAATCCCTCAGACCCAGACCTCAAACCACCTTCTTATGAAAAAAGATGAGATGACAGATGCTGAGCACAGTAATGGAGCCTAACCAACTTGAGCTCTGTGGGAGCAACGGATCAGGGGGAGGAAGTCAAAAATCTTCCACTGAAAAAAATCCCATTTCTAACCCCTTAGACACAGAAGTCATGGGAATGCATGCCAGAGAGCCCAGCTCAACTAGGCTACCACTTCATTGCTGGGAGATCCATAAATGAAAAGCAGGATATACATGTGGAGTATTAACATTAAAAGTATCTAAGGCATCTTGACTGTCCTATCTTGGTAAAACCATTTCCCCTTAGCCTTAGAATTATGTAAGGTGGCAGTTACCATGGAAACTAGGTTTTTTTTAAGTACCTTTGTCAATAAGCACACACACTATATTACATGTCTCAGCTGTCAGAGTGAATTATGCCCCCTTTGCTTCAACATGAATTCCAGTATTTATGCAGAAGTGTGAAGTCTGCTTCTTTCTTGTATGACTGTCACTTCCCCTTCCGCAGCACAATATGCTCTTGTGTATATTCAGGTGAAAACGCACTCACCTGCACAATAATAAATTAGCTTACACATCTCAGGAGCAGTTCAATGAGCAGAGTGGGAGAAATTAAAATTGTGTGCAATTCTCGTGAAACTCAGGATGCAGCATTACACACACACACACACACAATTAAGAGGAGCACGTTAAGTGGCAGAGGTTTTTTAGAAAAAAATCTGATTGACCTTTGGTTTTCTAAAGACATGAAGGCTGTGCAGCTGCACTGATGTATAGTTTATAGATAGAGGACAGCAGGAAATACACCAGCACATATTTGCTATGCAAACCTTCACTAATGTTCAAATACATGTAAAGGCAGTATGCTTAGTCTTATGTCATTGTTCACACAGCTTGTCGGTAATACAAGCTACCTGCCACCATGATAGAAGTCATAGTACTCACACACTAGCGATCCAAGAGCAAATATTTTTAATATAATACAGAGTTAAGAAAAGGCCTTCGCTTTGGAAATGAAATTGGGTTGTACTCTTTCACTACAGAAGTGCATAACGATCTACATTCAGAGTTATTAATATAATATAAAGGAGGACTGAATAATCAGGCACAGTGGAATATGGCTGGTGATATAAGAAGCTTTAATGCAGTATATAATGAAGTTAAAGTGTGGAACTAGAGATAGGTACTGTATTATGTGTACCTTCTTCTGACGACAGATAGAGAAAGAACATCTTATATGAGGAGATCAATTTAGATCTCAAAGAGGTTCAGATACTAAACATACTTTATAAAAAGACTATTTATGTGGAGTTTCACTATTTGAATTTAGTATTATGACAGCCAGACAGAAAACCTGAGAGACTGAAGTCCTAACAGATATTGTACTACAGTTTGGACCTCCCTGGTCTGGCACCCTCGGGATGAGTTTGCGTCTGTCTCACTGGCAGGATTCCACTCTGGGCCACTAGCCCACTCCGGCCAGCAGGGTTCCCTGCCCCCAGCAGCCCATGGCTTCACAACCCTGGGGCTCCCTGTCCCCTTCTGGCAGCAGCTCCATGCCCACAGCTACAGGGGCTCCCTGCCTCCAGCGGCTCAGTACCCCTGGCAGCTCGCAGGGTTGTGTGTTCCCAGCAGGGCTCTCTGTCCCTAAGACCAATGCACCCTTGGCACCAAGGCCTCCCTGGCCTGGGCCAACAGGGCTCCCCACATGGCCAGCAGGGCTCCCTGCCACCAAGGCCACTGTCCCTGCAGGCTGCCTGCCACCAGACCAGCTGAGCTCCCCGTCACTGGCAACCTCTATGGCTTAGGCTCTCTGGTCCAGCAACGTTGGTGGTCCTACCAGACCACTTATGTTGCTGGACCAAAGAGATACAGACCATACAGTTTCAACCTGTAATAGTAACAGACCTCACTTCCTCCCCGTCCCCTGTTTATGAATCTCCTAAACCCTAGGCCAGAAGCCCAGGAGAATGGCTGAATCCCTATGCTTATTATCTATGCCCTTTGTATTGCAATGGTGGATCTTACCTCATTTGACAGTGAGGAAATGAATTGATACTAAATTAGTAATTTTTCATAAACCTCTAAACCAGGGGTTCCCAATCTTTTTCAGTCCCCATACCCCCTTGGCTTTTAGTAAACCTTCCCGTACCCCCTATTCAATATGAAAGGAAATAAATTCTAGAATTTAGAATCCACAATTTTTTTCACTAACACTACTACTTTTGGAATATTTCAAGTAGGATGATCTAGTTATTTACCAAATATTCCCCATAACCCCTTGACAAGCTTCTCATACCCCCTGGGGGTACGCGTACCCCAGGTTGGGAACCCCTGCTCTAAACAGTTGTTAGACAGTAACAATCTTCACTAGTATAACTTTTTCATTATTCATTGGGATTTGACATGCATGTGAACTCTGACCCACCCTTTAGGCTCAGAAATGCCCATTGAAAAACACCTTTCTACAACAGAACAATTTCTCTCTGGTACATAAATATTGTGCCATAAAATCATTTGCCTTACAAGAGACTTTAAATTATCCAATTTCTCCCTCAATAAAAAACAGACGCACAGCTGCCCAAACTCTGTTCTCAGTTACATACAAATAGGTGAGTCTCCATCAACTTATGGGGAGTTACATCTGTGTAAATGTAGTATAACAAAAGAAATGGACCAAAAGAGTTCTCTTTTTTCTGCATATGGTATATATTGGAAAAAACAAAGAACAGATATAAGATGACTAAGCCTGCTGCTGTGCCACCAAAATTAGTCTGTTGGCTGAGTCACATATCAGCAAAACATTCTCCATCTCCTTCAACATATTCACCTCTCACAGTATAGGCTAAAGGAGAATGGTTAGGAGAACATTTTCAGTCTGCCATCTGCACACATGTCGATAAGGCACAGGCTGATTATGGGCAAACTTTTGAAAGCTTTACACCACATTTAAATATCTGCAAGATTGCATTTTAGCACCTGGTCCTTGAAAAGTGTTGCATTACTTGACTGTCCATTGAGGGAAAGATGCAATTATTTTACTCCATTCTTGACTTTCATAGAACTTCAAAGAAGCATCACAAGAAAGTCTGCTGGATTCTGACTCACCATCTTTAATATCTAAGAACTAGATCTTGAGTTTTGCTGATCGTATCGGTCAATGTGCACTAATCCGCAATTAGTGATTTCACAGTTACAACTAATTGCTTGTAATCTTACTCCCAAATCATAGTATTGTCCCTATGGTGGGTTTTTTTTCAGTCTACTATAGATCAGATCGACTTAAAAATTGAGCAGACAGAACTAGTGCAAACAAATCTTCCCAAACATTTCTGCCCTCAGGAGACAATGTAGAAGAAATAAAATTCTTCATGCCAGATACTGCTATATCATTGCAAAGTGTCTGATGTCCTTCATGATCCACATGCTGTTATCCCATTGACTCTGCCTACTTCTGCTCAACTTTTATGACCCAAAGATGTCACTGCTGCTCCTGCTAGTCTGCAATTCCTATTTCAATGTTTTGGCTTCAATTATCTTTCCATACTTCACAGAAAGAACGGATCAGACTTTGAAATGCAGAGATACTGGGGGAAGTGAAAAAGGGATCTGATAGAGCTATACTCATGCCTAACTAATTTTGCTCCCTTTCCTGGGGGATCCCTACTTGCCCTTTCCCTGCCCCCCCTTGATGGCTGCTTCTGCCTCTCATTGCAGCCAAGTGTATAGTGACTCCTTTTCTTTATTGCTCACTTTACAAGGCTGAATGTAAGACCTGGTTTATAAGTAATGGGATGGTATAATGAAGTGGCGTTCACCTCCTACAAGCACCCTTCTCTAGCCAAGTGTGTGTGCCTGCATTCTCTCAGGGTATATCTACACTTCATTCCTCTCGAGAGAGAGGAATGCAAATGCAGACACCCAAAATTGCAAATGAAGTGGGGATTTAAATATCCTGCACTTCATTTGCAGAATTGCATTATGACGCTATTTCGAGAGAAAAAACTGGGTTATTTCGAGATAAAACCCTTCCTTCAAAATAACCCTTATTCCTCATTGAGGAGGTTTTATCACAAAATAACCCAATTTTTTCTCTCGAAATAGCACTATTTCGAAATAGCACCATAACACGATTATGAAAATGAAGTGCGGGATATTTAAATCCCCGCTTCATTTTCAATTTTGTGTGTCTGCGTCTGCATTTGCATTCCTCTCAAGAGAGAGGAATGACGTGTAGACATGTCCTCAGTTCAAAGCCTCTTTGGCAACTCAGCCCCCTGGCTGAGTCACACAACCTGTGTGCAAAATACGGGTACATATCTATCTGGGGCCCATCTCAGAGCCCTCTATGGTGTCTACACATCTTGAGATTTCCAGAGGAACTGACTTCTGTTCTATTCCTCGGATCCTTTTTTATAGGCCTTCCTGGCCCTTAATTGGCTGCTTTTCCTGCAGCCACTCTAGCCTGCTACAAGGACCTCTCTATTGCTTCTCTGGGGAAGGGTGTGGCAGGACCTCCAGCCAGGGCCTTATGACCTTGTCCACTCTATCTCTTGGAGAAAATGTCAAGGAAAGTTACCTTGGAATAAGGAAATATGTCTAACTGATGAGGTCTGTTAGGCTGCAAAATGGTCTCCCATGGTGGATACTGCCATATCCTGAGTCACTTATAATGGGTTTGTACAAAGTATTAGACAACATATTAAAGGAACCAATCCTGCCCTGATAGGGGGGTGGATTAGACTACAGGCCTTTTCACCTCTAATATTTACTATATCCATCCACAATGAAGCATCAGAGCCAGATTTGTTGGCAAAAATGGACAGAGGCAAAAGTTAACACTGCTGACACTTAATTCTGATGCCTGTTTTTTATTTAATACCTAATTAATTGGAATGACACATTTGACACTTTGCTTAAAGCTACGATTTTAGACTGCCTACAGTCCCAAAAACACAAATTAACATTCTGAATTGGAAAGTTGAGGTAGGTCAAAAAAATTCACAAAAAAATCTTCCATTCTGAAGAACCTGAGGAGCACACACATTTAAGGTCCATCTTTGCTCACTTTGAACCCTAAAATAGACATACAATAAGTCAAGAGTCTCTGTCAAAATGATTGATTTTAGGCGAAAGGAGTGGTACATACGAAGACAAAGTTGGGGGGAGTAAGATTTTCAAAAGCACTGAAATAATATTAAAGTCAATGGGATTTAGGTAGTCATGTCAGCTATGTACTTTTGAAAATGTTTTTATGCATCTCTTTCCAACACAATTGGCTGTGTCTACACTGCACCCCTTTTCCGGAAAAGGGATGCAGATGAGACAAGTTGGAATTGCAAATGAAGCGGGGGATTTAAATATCCCCCGCTTCATTTGTATAAACATGGCTGCCACTTTTTTCCGGCTCGGGGCTTTGCCAGAAAAAAGCGCCAGTCTAGACGGGGATCTTTCGGAAAATAAAGCCTTTTCCGAAAGGTCCCTTATTCCTGATTTTAAGAGGAATAAGGGACCTTTCGGAAAAGGCTTTTTTTTTCCAAAAGATCCCCATCTAGACTGGTGCTTTTTTCCGGCAAAGCCCCGAGCCAGAAAAAAGCGGCAGCCATGTTTATACAAATGAAGCGGGGGATATTTAAATCCCCTGCTTCATTTGCAATTCTGACTTGTCTCATCTGCATCCCTTTTCCGGAAAAGGGGTGCAGTATAGACACAGCCAATAAGTATTAAGTAGCCCTCATTTCAATCTCATGACCTTTCCTAAGTGATTTTCCTCAACCCACTCCTGTTGTGTCTTATGCCATTGAAAGGGCAACAATCTCCAACCTGGATCAAGCGGCATGATCAGATTTCCTCTTTCAAGAAGACCACAGCAGCATACTAGAGAGTTTGGTGATATTCTGTGCATGACTAGTCCAATATCTTGTGGAATAAAGCTTAACTTCCTTATCATGATAAGGGAGTGTATGCAGAGGAGGGGGAAATTTGTGCCTCAACTCACCGGTAGTGTTTCCTGCAGTTGTCAAAAGTATCTTTTGAGAATGGAGATAGCTACTTTTTGAGGAGCAGCTCTGGGAGCTTTACAGAAAGAAGTTGTGAAAGTTGTAAGAATTAAATCCCTGAGTAGTAGAGATCCTATTGTGATATCTCACAGTAAGTATGTGCTCTGCGTCTCCATTACATTGCCAGTTTCATGGTAATAAATTAAGAAATCATCTGGAACAGAATATAGTGTCCTCTGGACCATGAGCAGATTAACTCAGGAAAATAAAATTTAAATTGTAGTAAAATTGAGTGTTATAAAGTCTTCAGTGTGATCTAACTCTGATTCTCCTTGGGATTTTTTTTAAAATGGAAACCAAATATACTGTACGTACAAGGAATTTTATTAATCCACTCCAGTGATTTGTATTGTAAAAACAAGACTAATAATTTATGTTTGATTTAATAGATTTTTATTTTGAACATATTTGAAAATGATGTTCCAAGAATATGCAAATAAATAAAAATTGTAAAGCTTTGGTAATTAAATCCTAAATCACAGATATGAGTCTTGGGCATTCATTGCCTGTTTGGTCAGAATTGCTGAAGAACTCTTGTTTCTGTGGACAGCCATTACTCACATGAAATCAATGAGATTCACTAAGTAAGGGACAGCTTCTTGACTGGCTCTTGTGTGTGCAAAATTCTAGGTTTTGATATTGGTAACCTAGCCATGTCTACACTACAAATAAGATAGAAGCCACCACAGTCAATCTTCCAGGGTTCAAATTAGTGGGTCTAGTGAAGACACACTAATTCAAACTGAGAGGGCACTCCCGTCAATGATGGTAGTCCTGCTTCTACAAAGACTAAGGAAGACGAAGGGACAGTGTACTCCCCTTGACTTCCCGCAGTGTGGCCAGCACCAAAATTCAAGTTAAGATACTTCGACTTAAGCTACGTTACTTGCATAGGTTAAGTGGACTATCTTAATTTGAACTTATCCCCTGGGGTAGACCAGGCCCTAGTGACTAGACATGAGCATGGCATTTGAGAAAACAATTGTATCAATCTGAATTTTAGCCCCTTTTTCTAAGTGTAGATGATAATCTTCCCTCCCATCCACCCACTTGGACAGTCTTCCTTTATCGGTTTTCCATCTGTGGGGGTTCAGGTCTGTAGTCCCTTTCACTAGACTCGATTAAGTTGTTCTATTCAAAAAAGGCATGGTCCTGTCAGAGGCACATGTCCTATTTTAAGGAACACTGTATCAGACAGAGAGAGAGCTAACCTATGTGGACCCTGTGATGGGATTTGTGACCAAGAGGGAAAAGATAACCCAGATGAAAATATCAGATTGTTATGGGCTACTCAGTGATTTGTCTAACAAGGAACCTGTCTGTGGAAGAATAAATCAAAAATCTACCAGGGACCTACCTGATGGGTTTCATTGTAGTATGACACAAGCAGCTAGCAAAAAGACATTCTTGAAGCATCCTAGGAAGACAAGTATTACGCTGGTGATTCCATGTTAGAAATAGATGAAGAATTCAGCAAAGCACAAAAGAACGGGACAATGTGCTGTCTCCCTGGAGCAAAAATAGAATATGCAAGCTTGGATGAAATTAGGATGTTGTCTGGCATGTCTCCAGAGGCAATGGCTATGTCTACAGTGCAGGGTTTTTGTGCAAGAAGCCTTTTGCCGAAGAGTTCTTATGCAAAAACTTCTTGCACAAAAGCACGTCCACACCTCAAAGCACACCACTGTTACAATACGCTTTTGCCCAAGAGAGTGTCCACACTGCATGGATGCTCTTGTGCAAGAAACCTGTGTGGAACATCCACATGTGCCTTTTTGCACAAGAGCTGTAGCGCAAAAAGGAGTTATGCCTCATAGTAGGAAGTATACCTACACCGCAAAAAGACCTCTGTTCTGTCAATTGACTGTAGATTTTCTTGCGCAAAAATGTGCTTGAGGTGTGCGCTTTTGCACAAAAACCTTTTAGTGTAGACGCAGCCGATGATACCCAGTGGAACCAACATGATACTAACACGGGTGCCTCCCCTGTAGCACCTTTAACTGGGCAACCTTTAGCTGTAGCTCTGGGTACATCTAGACTACAGGGTTTTGTCGACAGAAGTTTTGTCGACAGAAGTTTTGTCGATAGATACTGTCGACAAAACTTCTGTCGACAAAGAGCGTCTAGACTACATTCAGTTCTGTCGACAAAGCAAGCTGCTTTGTCGACAAAACCCTGTAGTCTAGACACAACCCTACATGCAATAACACCTTCTGTTGACAGAACTCTGTCGACAGAAGGCGTTATGCCTCGTAAAATGAGGTTTACCAGCGTCGACAAAACTGCTGAGTTCTGTCGACGTTATGTCGACAGAACTCAGTGGTAGTGTAGACGCAGGTATAGTTTTGTCGACAAAAGTTCTCGACACACCCTCTAAGGCCTGCTTCAGGCCTCTAAGGCCTGCTTCAGTTTCCCCTTTACTCAGGGCCCCTTATGAAATCCACATAGTCTAGATAGCCCAAAAATGACCTTTCACAGATCCGGTTTACTAAAATCTCACACAAAATCTTTCAAAATAGAACTCAAACCTACAGTCTTTATCCCCTTTTCAGCTGTTCTCGGCCTCATTCTCCCTAGCACACAATATAGATTGGTGTGCTAATTAAGTAAGCCCAGAAAGCCATATAAATGGGGGTACTTTTTCCGATAGTTTTTTCAGAAGAGGCTTTTCCAAAATTTGGCCTGTCTACACTGGGCCAAATTTTGGAAAAACCTCCTCTTTCAGAAGAGTCCTTATTCCTTGTGAAATGAGGAATACACGAGCTTCTGAAAGAGCGTATCTATCTGCTCTTCTGCAAAAAATGTCAGAAGAGTAGACACGTTCCCTGGACGCGGCGGAGTTTTTCCTGGGAAACCTCCAGGATCCTGGAAAAACTCAGTAAACCAGACGTAACCAATGTTGTACTCACCATCATGGCACCTCTAGCTGGTCACACTAGGTATGTCCACACAGCAACGTTAATTCGGAATAATGGCCGTTATTCCAAAATAACTATGCGAGTGTCCACACAGTCATTCTGTTTTTCAAGTAATTTCAAAATAACTGGTGGTTTATTCTGAAATC